>NC_083231.1:115000246-115600246 GCF_032191835.1 Heteronotia binoei
TTTTTTTGGGGGGGGACTTCACATTCTCTCTCTCTCTCTCATTTCATCTAGAGAAGTTCTTAACATCTATTCTGGCCCTAACTGGACATCAAACAATTGTGGGAAACAGAAAATGAATAGTTTTTTTCTCTCTCTCTCCCTCACCCCACCCCCTGCCAAAGGATTAGGCTTCTAGTGAATCCATCACTCATAATACTGGGATGTGAAAAAGGAATGGGGACAAGGAAATAAACAAGCTAATTGTTACTGTAGTGTGACCAGAAGTTCAAATACTGCACCCCCACACCCACAAGAAAAGGGGATCTATTGGTAGACTAGTAAATCAGATTCAATGATCTTCTGAAATTAACATACAACATACAACACCAGGTGATGGAGAAGGGCAAACAGAACCCATGTTTGGCTTTAGTCTTGGAATCAGCAGAGCATTTAGAAATCGATAATCGGAAGAATGCAGTGTAACTGCTTACATGTTAAGATTTTAACTTGTTTTACTTTTTGTAAGATTGCATTTTGTTTGCTATCTATCTATCTATCTATCTATCTATCTATCTATCTATCTATCTATCTATCTATCTATCTATCTATCTATCTATCATCTATCTATCTATCTATCTATCTATCTATCTATCTATCTATCTATCTATCGATCTATCGATCTATCGATCTATCCATCCATCCACGTCCCTATAAATGAGAACAAAAAAGTGTCTCTTCTTCCAAGAGGTATCGATACTGTCAAAGTTATTTTCAGTCTTACCCAGGTAATCTCAAATCCTGTTTGAATTTGTTTCCGTACCCACTGAGGGGGTCATCATTAACTGTCCACCACCATCCCAAGATCTTTTGCCTCATCCAGTCGCAGCCTTTTCAGATTTCATTCAGGCTCATCAACCAACTAAACATGAAATGACAGAAATTGTATGGAGTACCTTATCATGACTATTAGGATCACTACGATCACTACCGACCTGCAGGTGCAACCTGGAGTTCTCCCAGAATTACACTGATTTGCAGACCACAGCTATCAGTTTCCTGGAGACAACGACTGCTTTGGAGGGTGGACCCTATGCCATTAGAGACTGCCTGCTGAGTTGTTTAAGTTAAAAGGGGCTCCCAATAATTCCTCCTAGTTCCTGGGCTGAGCTAACAGCTGGAATACTGTACCATGACAGGGTGGGGCAGCCAGAATTCCTCAGTGAAGAAGGAAACACGTAACGATGGCAGCTCAGTCACTAAAGCCAGTTTGGTGTCGTGGTTAAGTGTGTGGACTCTTATCTGGGAGAACCGGGTTTGATTGAATCCCCACTTCTCCACTTGCACCTGCTGAAATGGCCTTGGGTCAGCCATAGCTCTGGCAGAGGTTGTCCTTGGAAGGGCAGCTGCTGTGAGAGCCCTCTCCAGCCCCACCCACCTCACAGGGTGTCTGTTGTGGGGGAGGAAGGTAAAGGAGATTGTGAGCCGCTCTGAGACTCTTCGGAGTGGAGGGCGGGATATAAATCCAATATCTTCATCTACCTCACAGGGTGTCTGTTGTGGGGGAGGAAGGTAAAGGAGATTATGAGCCGCTCTGAGACTCTTCGGAGTGGAGGGCAGGATATAAATCCAATATCTTCATCTACCTCACAGGGTGTCTGTTGTGGAGGAGGAAGGTAAAGGAGATTATGAGCCGCTCTGAGACTCTTCGGAGTGGAGGGCGGGATATAAATCCAATATCTCCCAATATCTTCTAAAGGGGAAAGAGAAACAGAGGGGAAATATTGCCACTGCCCTGACCTGGATAGCCCAGGCAAACCCAATCTCATCACATCTCAGAAGCTAAGCAGGACTGATTCTGGCAAGCACTTGGATGGGAGACCTCCTTGGAATACCAGGAGTCAGGAGGTGGGTGCAGGCTTTGTTCAGCCACTGCCCTAAATATCCCCCAGGACCCCAGCAAGGTCAGTCACCGGAGGTTGCCATGACTCCCAGGTGTGCATGCACACACACACAAATAAAACATACCGCCCCCCCCACAAAAAAACCCCCTTATTTCTGAGGGAGAGAAGTGGAGGCGGGGCATTGTGATGGCACAGCATTACATTATGCTTGACTGATACCATTAGTGACAAGCACACAGTCCCCTTGTTTTACACATTCTGCCAATTTGGAAAACAGGCTGTTCTGTTCTTTCCACCCCCCCACCCCACCCCAGGCAGGCTGTGTAGTGGTGAAGTTTAATGGCGGAAGACCTCAAATTGTTTTCTCGATAAAGTCCCTGAGAAGATATACGCATGTATGTACTAAAGTGGTGGGAAAGGGGCTTCTCCAATTAAGCTTTCTGCATCAGCTTTGTTGGAACAATGATGTTCTTCTTATGCTCTGATAGTTACTAAGAGAGGGGTTTTTTGGGGGTGGGTTGTTTCATTATAAACATGGAGGTAAGTGGATTCAGTGTTTAAATACTTTTTTTGTAGGGAATTAGCTTTTGACACAGTCCATTTATAGTTTCTTACTGAGTCTCCAAAGAAGAAGAAGATGATGATATTGGATTTATATCCCACCCTCCACTCCGAGTCTCAGAGCGGCTCACAATCTCCTTTACCTTCCTCCTCACAACAGACACCCTGTGAGGTGGGCTGGGCTCAGAGGACTCTCAAAGCAGCTGCCTTTTCAAGGACAACTCCTACGAGAGCTATGGCTGACCCAAGGCCATTCCAGGAGGTACAACTGGTGGATGTGGGAATCAAACCCGGTTCTCCCAGATAAGAGTTGGCGCACTTAGCCACTACACCAGACTGGCCTTCAGATATTTCCTTCAAATATTTCCTTCCAGAATTTAATCTGGGACAAGTGTTCAACTGTGTGGAGGACATGGACAAGGAGACCGAGGTCGCAGTGGTAGAGCATCTGCTTGGCATACAGAAGGCTCCCAGATCCAATCCCTGACATCTCAGGTTAGAAGGCTCAGGTGGTAAGTGCTGTGGAAAACCTCTACCAGAAACGCTGAGAACCATTGCCACTCTGAGTAGACAATACTGGCCTTGATGGACCAACCATCTGATTCAGTATAAGGAGTCTTTGTGTGAAGGGCTCATATCTCATGAACTCATTTGGAAACAATTCATGGCTATTGGATCCCAATAGTATAAAATGGGGGGAAGAAGGGAAGAAACAGAACAATAGGGTAGGGGTCACTTCTGAGTTTTCCCTGGGTCTGATGTAACTCTATTGGCCAATGGTATCCCTCTATGCCCCCTCCCCAAGACTCCTGACAATTGCCATCTGATGGCTGTCGGCCCTAGTGGAACCACAGATACTACAACAGAGATCTATGCAATTTAAAAAAAATGGAATGGAGAAAGAAGAAGAAGAAGATACTGGATTTATATCCCGCCCTCCACTCCGAAGAGTATCAGAGCGGCTCACAATCTCCTTTACCTTCCCCCCCCCCCACAACAGCCACCCTGTGAGGTAGATGAAGATATTGGATTTATATCCCGCCCACCACTCCGAAGAGTCTCAGAGCGGCTCACAATCTCCTTTACCTCCCCCCCCCCAACAGGCACCCTGTGAGGTAGATGAAGATATTGGATTTATATCCCGCCCTCCACTCCGAAGAGTCTCAGAGCGGCTCACAATCTCCTTTACCTTCCTCCCCCACAACAGCCACCCTGTGAGGTAGATGAAGATATTGGATTTATATCCCGCCCTCCACTCCGAAGAGTCTCAGAGCGGCTCACAATCTCCTTTTCCTTCCTCCCCCACAACAGACACCATGTGAGGTAGATGAAGATATTGGATTTATATCCCGCCCTCCACTCCGAAGAGTCTCAGAGCGGCTCACAATCTCCTTTACCTCCCCCCCCCCAACAGGCACCCTGTGAGGTAGATGAAGATATTGGATTTATATCCCGCCCTCCACTCCGAAGAGTCTCAGAGCGGCTCACCAGACACCCTGTGAGGTAGATGAAGATATTGGATTTATATCCCGCCCTCCACTCCGAGGAGTCTCAGAGCGGCTCACAATCTCCTTTTCCTTCCTCCCCCACAACAGACACCATGTGAGGTAGATGAAGATATTGGATGTATATCCCGCCCTCCACTCCGAAGAGTCTCAGAGCGGCTCACAATCTCCTTTACCTCCCCCCCCCCAACAGGCACCCTGTGAGGTAGATGAAGATATTGGATTTATATCCCGCCCTCCACTCCGAAGAGTCTCAGAGCAGCTCACAATCTCCTTTACCTTCCTCCCCCACAACAGCCACCCTGTGAGGTAGATGAAGATATTGGATTTATACCCCGCCCTCCACTCCGAAGAGTCTCAGAGCGGCTCACAATCTCCTTTTCCTTCCTCCCCCCACAACAGACACCATGTGAGGTAGATGAAGATATTGGATTTATATCCCGCCCTCCACTCCGAAGAGTCTCAGATCAGCTCACAATCTCCTTTACCTCCCCCCCCCCCCGCCCACAACAGACACCCTGTGAGGTAGATGAAGATATTGGATTTATATCCCACCCTCCACTCCGAAGAATCTCAGAGCGGCTCACAATCTCCTTTCCCTTCCTCCCCCACAACAGACACCATGTGAGGTAGATGAAGATATTGGATTTATATCCCGCCCTCCACTCCGAAGAATCTCAGAGCGGCTCACAATCTCCTTTTCCTTCCTCCCCCACAACAGACTACATAATAATAACATGCATTAATCACAACACTTTCAATGAGCCTTCAAACAAGATAACTTTGAATAGCAGATGCCCAGGATAGACGGGAGTGGCTATTGCTTTCACTAGTAAGGCTATCAATGGTAGGACATTTTGGAGGTCATTAATTCACAGGGTTGTCGTCAAAGAAAAAACAGCTGGATGACACTTTGTGCACATGTGCACGCACACACATGTACACAAAGACACTTTGTTTCCCTGGCCTTCATGTACACTTCCCAGATGAGTCCACCCAGCTACTGTTGGAAAATGGAATAGATGCACCTTTGGCCTAAGAAAAAGGCTCTTGAATCTGAATTCAAAGCTTCTATTAGGTCTCTGTTTGTTTGTTTCCATTTTCAGCCATGGCCGTGTTTGTGATGAATGTCTATGATCAACCACATGAGTGTTGGCAAAACCAAAATAATAATAAGACGACTGCAGATTTATACCCTACCCTTCTCTATGAATCAGAGACTCAGAGCGGCTCACAATCTCCTTTACCTTCCTCCCCCACAACAGACACCCTGTGAGGTGGGTGGGGCTGGAGAGGGCTCTCACAGCAGCTGCCCTTTCAAGGAAAACCTCTGCCAGAGCTCTGGCTGACCCAAGGCCATGCCAGCAGCTTCAAGTGGAGGAGTGGGGAATCAAACCCGGTTCTCCCAGATAAGAGTCCGCACACTTAACCACTACAGCCAAATTGGATCCAATGTTATGTTGCTATGGCTGACCCAAGGCCATGCCAGCAGCTTCAAGTGGAGGAGTGGGGAATCAAACCCGGTTCTCCCAGATAAGAGTCTGCACACTTAACCACTACAACCAAATTGGATCCAATGTTATGTTGCTATGGCTGACCCAAGGCCATGCCAGCAGCTTCAAGTGGAGGAGTGGGGAATCAAACCCGGTTCTCCCAGATAAGAGTCCGCACACTTAACCACTACAACCAAATTAGATCCAATGTTATGTTGGATTTCTGTGGCAAACCAGATGGTAATCCAACCAACACTTTGGATTGCTAGGGAGCATGTGCTAAATATTAAAGAACATTGATTTTTAAAAAAAATACACCTGGGGATTGGTTTTGTTTTTTAAGACTACACTTGACTCACTATTAAAGTTTATTGTGATTGGAAAATTTACTTCTCTGATCCAGCCCATTTCCCAAAGCAATTTCCCAATCACACTAATAAATCTGCACTGCCTGCCAGAGCGGTTCTCAGTCTTTGTGCTAAAGAGGCCACCAAATGTCAAACGTTTACCCTGATCCCATATAAATGCTACTGTGGTCCTGGGTGCCACTTACTCCAGTTTAGATGCTACAACCGCTTCCTCTCTGGACCCTATGCTGTAACTGAAGGCCTTTCTGCTGTGGTCTTTAAACCAATGGCGGTGATCCAAACCAGCATCTCAGCAGTTTACATACTGAGATGTTATCTGGCTAGCAATTCACTCGTAAGCTCAAAGATTGCCTATTAATTAAGTAGGGAACTCTAGACGGCAGTTTAGTTCTATGGGGGAGAGAAGCTAGACATCAGATTAAATGCGCAGCTGCTGCCCAGAAATTACAGCCACATGTCTATTTCCTTACTCTTGCCTACAGCACAGGTTGGCAGGCACTGACTGGCAACCAGCTGGAGGGTTCGGGCAGGCAGGGGAAAAGGGTGGGCACAACACCTAGGGTTGCCAGTCTCCAGGTGGGGCCTGGGGATCTCCCAGTTTTACAACTGATCTCCAGCTGGCAGAGATCAGCTCCCTGGGAGAAAATGCTGCTTGGAAGGGTAGACTCTAGGACATTGGACCATGTTCCCCACCAACACTAGCTGAAGTGTCATGTCACTCGGAACAAAAAATGGAAAAGACATAGCTCTAGGTATCACCAGAAACACTAAGAAGAAAGGTTGAAACGCTTGGGGCTCTTTAGCTTGGAGAAACGTCGACTGCGGGGTGACATGATAGAGGTTTACAAGATAATGCATGGGATGGAGAAAGTAGAGAAAGAAGTACTTTTCTCCCTTTCTCACAAGAGCCACTTGTTGGGAAGGGCGGGATAGAAATCACAAAATAAATAAATAAATAAACAATACAAGAACTCGTGGACATTCGATGAAATTGCTGAGCAGAAAGGTTAAAACGGATAAAAGGAAGTACTTCTTCACCCAAAGGGTGATTAACATGTGGAATTCACTGCCACAGGAGGTGGTGGTGGCCACAAGTATAGCCACCTTCAAGAGGGGTTTAGATAAAAATATGGAGCACAGGTCCATCAGTGGCTATTAGCCACAGTGTATGTGTGTATATAATTTTTTTTGCCACTGTGTGACACAGAGTGTTGGACTTGATGGGCCGTTGGCCTGATCCAACATGGCTTCTCTTATGTTCTTATGTTCTATGGCTGAGAAACAGACGGGCATTTAAAGCCGCCCAGGGGGCGGGAGACAGGTGGACCAAAAAATTGCATCCACAGGCACACATCTACCTCCCGTTCGCGTCCTGCCCCGTCCTGCCCCCGGCTTGCCAGGAGCTGGCTCGAAAAGGCACCGCTATGAAAGTGGTACCTTTTCACTGGGGTGCCTCCCCGGCCATCTGGAAGGCCGGGAAGCACCCGGAGAGCACCCGGGAAACTGCAAATGGGATTTGTGAGTGTTCCAGATGCTCCCCGGGCGCCCCAGCCTGTCCCTTTTCTGAGCGCCATCCAGAAGCTCCCGGGTGCTCTGTTTCCAGTCGGCTCTCTTTGGAGTGGCTTCAAGCCACCCCGAAATGGCTGTCTGCTATCAGCCTATGATACTTTAAAAAAATAATAATCTGGGAATGATAATGTGCAGAATACCACACGTGATGCTGAGATCAATTCCCCTGGATAAATGGCTGCTTTAGAGGGTGGACTCTCTGGCATACCAGTCTAAGTTCTCTCCCTTTCCCAATCCCTCATTTTACTGTGCTCCGCTCCCAAAATCTCCAGGGATTTCCCAAGCCAGAACTGACGACCCTAGGGCTCTCTCAGGTGACAAACTGGCTATTCCAGTTTTTACTTTCCCACTACTAATTTTCCAATCCAATAAATTGCTCAAAAGGGCACATAAAAGATGCTGGTAACCCAGCATTTACAGGAGAACAAAGGTGCTTTTAAAAAGGCAAAGGCAGCCCCCCTGTGCAAGCACCGGTCGTTTCCGACTCCGGGGTGACGTCGCATCACGATGTTTTCACGGCAGACGTTTTATGGGGTGATTTGCTATTGCTTTCCCCAGTCATCTACACTTCCCCCCACCCCAGCAAGCTGGGTACTCATTTTACTGACCTCGGAAGGATGGAAGGCTGAGTCAACCTCGAGCCGGCTACCTGAACTCAGCTTCCGCCAGGATCGAACTCAGGTTGTGAGCAGAGCTTGGACAGCAGTACTGCAATTTTACCACTACTGTTTCTGTGTACAGGCTCCAACCAGACACATCATATACTAATTCGTCTGCTCCTAGCAATGAGGGTCAACCTCACTATTTTACCGTTTGGCAGGGCATTCTATAGAGTTGTGTTTATCCAGTCTTCAGGTGTTATAGGCTGAAGTGTCTGAAAGGGATTCAACTCATGCTGTGACATTAATTCCAAACGGCACGCACAGATCACTGAAGGAAATATCACATGGCATATGATCTGACAGACTGGTAGCTCTCAACCTGAACACAGATGATGACTGGCCATGCAAAAAACAAGCCGAGCGGAACTCAATCTAAGCTTACGTTTGAAGTTACCTGAATCTGGTTGATTTCCAAAAGATCCAGACATTCTCAGTTAGGCTGGCCCAGTGGTGTGGGCTAGGGTCCGTGGACACACTGCGCAGTTTCCAGGGGTGGGATTCTAGCAGGAGCGCCTTTGCGTATTAGGCCACACACCCCTGATGTAGCCAAACCTTCAAGAACTTACAAAAAAGGAGCCTTGTAAGCTCTTGGAGGATTGGCTACATCAGGGTTGTGGGGCCTCATATGTTCAAGTTCGAGTTTATTTATATCCCGCCCTTCCCACCGAAGTGGCTCAGGGTGGCTCACAACACATAAAAATCTAACATAATTTGAATTTAAAACATCTTACACAGTTAAAACGGTAGAATAATAAAACATATGAAACATATAACGGCGGTCTATCAGAACTACACTCAGCTTCCAATGCCAAATTATAAGCCAGCCGGAAGAAGGCTGTCTTACAGGCCCTGTGGAACTGGCCAAGGTCCCGCAGGGCCCTCGCCTCTTCTGGCAGTTGGTTCCACCAGAAAGGAGCCGTTATGCAAAAGAGCTCCTGCTAGAATTCCACCCCTGGCAGTTTCTACCTCCTAACAAGCAGAAAAAACACTGTGTACCAGGGTGGTTTTTTAAAATTATTATTTCAATTATTTCATCACACCTACTACCAGGAGATGCATGGAATCCCCGGAGAAACAGAACTAATTTCATATTCCATCTAGGTCAGGAGCTGACAGATTCCCCTTGGATTTAAAAGGAGGTAGAATTTGGTGATGAGTCTGCAGATGGGATTGTACGCATGTGAGGAAGGTGCCTACGCCTCACGGAATCCTTGCTTATTCCCCCCCCCCTAAGATGGCTGCTGACATTGCAAACCAAGGACAGAAGAAGAGCCCTGCTGGATCAGAGCAGTGGCCCATCTAGTCCAGCATCTTGTCTCACGCAGTGGCCAACCAGTTCCTCTGGACGGCCAACGACAGGGCGTAGAGGCCAGGGCCTTCCTTTGAGGTTGTCTCCTGGCTCTGGGATCCAAAGGTTTAGTGCCCCTGAATGTGGAGGTTCCCCTCAGTTGCCATAGCTAAGCAGCCTTTGATAGACCTATCCTCCAGGAATCTTTCTAAGCCCCCTTGCAAGCTGTTTATTTCTGTGGCCATCGCTACATCCTTTGGCAGTGAGCTTTACAACTTAATCACTCTCTGTGTAAAGAAGTATTTCCTTTTGTCCTTCCTGAATCTTCCGGCCATCGGCTTAACTGGATGCCCTTGAGTTCTAGTATTTTGGGAGAGGGAGAAGCTTGTTTTCCTTTGTCAACTCTCCCCATCCCGTGCTTAATTTTATAAACCTCCCTCATGTCCTTCCTTAGTTGTCTGTTTTCTAAACTGATATGTCCCCAACTCTCCAGTCTTTCCTCCTAGGGAAGGTGCTCCAATCCCCCCACCTCGGTGGGGTAGGGCGGGATATAAATCGAATAAAATAAAAAAATAAAAAAATAAATAAAAAATCTTCGTCACCCTCTGTACTTTTTTCCCAGCTCTGTGAGGGCTTCTCACAATGGTTCGGATTAACCACAGATTTGATTTTAGGCAACATTCAGAGTCAAAAGGGCTTTTTTAAAAAACTCAACAAGTTCTACAGGATAAAAACAAAACCAAAAAGGAACATTCTCAACCCAGGGTAGTATTTCATTTCAGAAATCTCTCCAGCAGAGTACGGCATGGAAACGAGCGGGGTTGCTAACACCCGGGTGGAAAAAGGGTTGCCAAGTCCCTCCACCGCCGTGGCGGAGGGCTTGTTCCTTGTGTGTGGAAGTGATGTCATCACACTCGGGGACGCTCTAGGACTCACAATAAAACTCTATGGTACCACAGAGTTTTACCACAATTCCTAGAATGTCACACCGGAAATGGTACCATAGAGTTTTTAGTGCAAGTCCGAGAGCGTCCCCAACGTGACGTCCCCTGTGTGATGACGTCACTTCTGTGTGACATCATTGCACTAGGGATGGTGTGTGCTGATGGGGTTCTTTGGGGGCGGGGATCCCCTTGGTGGCCTGCTCCATGCCGGTGGGATGGGGCCCTCCCGGGTGGGGTCCCCCACCCCTGGCAGGAGCTTGGCAGCCCTAGGTGGAAACCGGATATCTCCTAAAATTACAGTTGATCTCCAAATTACAGAAATGCCTTATTTATTTATTCAAAACAAGTATCCCACTTCTACTGGAAAAAATGGCTGCTCTGGAGGGCGGACTACATGGCATTATGCCCTGCCAAGGTCCCTTCCCTCTCTAAAGGCCACTCTCCAAGGCTTCACTCGCAAATATCTAGGTATTTCTGAAGCCGAAGCTGGCAACCCTATAGCTTTGAAGCCCATGAGGGGTCCAATCCAGTATATACTAGTTCCCCTTCCCCACTCTGTGTCCGCACCCTAGATTTGCATTACGCTAGCATGGCCATGGCCGAGGGAAGTTTGAACCATTCTATCCACATGTTAACATTAAACTCTTGCACGTTATTCCTGCATACTGAAATGTGATTCATTCACTCTAATAAAATCAAAGCATTGCCCCCCCCCCAAAAGTACTCACTGGGCTTCTGGATTTTCATTTTTTTTAACAGCTCTCATGTAATTCCTTTTCCGTGTCCCAATCACATTGTGAAACACAGGCGCACAGGTTGGTGGACCATCACGGTGGGAAACTCTGCTACCGCCTGAACAAGTATATCAGAAAGTATTTCAGAATGTGTGCAAAGCACTCCGCATGACTGGAGCCTTCTTCACACACACAGGCACTCTGCTTGTTTTCAGGCTTCTGGTTTTATAGAGACAGCCACAGCCACATGGCACTTGTGTATTTACAGGCTGCGTGCATGCAATCAAATGCACCTGCATAGATGGTGGTGGCGTTGGGCACTACAGTCCCATTTGCATAGGGCTGCCAGTTCTCTCTGGCATCTGATGGGGGATGGAGGCCCAGCCGATGTTGCTTGGAGTAGGTCCCAGACATTGTTGGCACTGGGCTCCAATGCTCACCAATGGGGAGGGGGGGATCCCCCCACTTGTACTATATAAGCAGCACCCATAAAACTTAAGCGAATCCTTAAAATGACCACAGAGGAAGCTGCTGCAAACTGATATATAAAATTATCCAGTTGCCACGTGCGTCTTCCTTCCTGAGAGTAAGCACTATGTAGTGGTTAAGAACAGCAGACTCTAATCGAGAGAACTGAGTTTGATTCCCCACTCCTTCTCTGCATGAAGCCGGCTAGGGGACCTTAGGCCAGTCACTGTTCTCCCCAGATCTCTTTCTCTCTGCCTCACCTACCTCAGAAGGTTCCTCTTGTGCGGAGAGGAAGGGAAAGCGGTTGCAAGTCACTTTGAGACTCCTCAAGGTGGAGAAAAGTGGGGTATAGAAACAACTCTTCTTGCTGATGTTAACAGAACAAACAAACACAACCATTCACACAACAGAAGCACAAAGGGTTTGGATTCTGTGAACCCAGGAAAAATCCCCATGACTGCAGAAATAAATAAATGAATAAATATGCTGAGGGGGGGGGGGGTAATCAAACAAACACAAACATAAGCCTTTATTGGCATATATCAGATTATAAATAAGGCAGGTTATAAATAAGGTTTTAATCTCCTGAAAACGGTGACAGCAATGCACATATTTGGGGCGGGGGGGGGGAGGATTTACTATTGTTTTTTGGATTGCCAGAGCAAGCGGAAATGGCTCCTGAAAACCAGGGGACCTGTGCTCAGAAGGAGAAGGAAACAATAACAACAACGACAAAGTTAAGCATGGACAGCCAAGAAGCAAAAGTAGAGAGAGGACCATGGCAGTTGGGAAGACCAGGGTTTTTTTTTCGAGCAGGAACTTTTTTGCATATTAGGCCACATACCCCTTATGTAGCCAATCTTCCAAGAGCTTACAGGGTTATTCCTACAGAGCCTACTGTAAGATCCAGGAGGACTGGCTACATCAGGGGTGTGTAGCCTAATATGCAAAGGAGTTCCTGCTACAAAGAAGAAGACCGCAGATTTATACCCCGCCCTTCTCTCTGAATCAGAGACTCAGAGCAGCTTACAATCTCCTATATCTTCTCCCCCCACACAACAGACACCCTGTGAGGTGGGTGGGGCTGAGAGGACTCTCACAGCAGCTGCCCTTTCAAGGACAACCTCTGCCAGAGCTATGGCTGACCCAAGGCCATGCTAGCAGGTGCAAGTGGAGGAGTGGGGAATCAAACCTGGTTCTCCCAGATATGAGAGCTATGGCTGACCCAAGGCCATTCCAGCAGGTGCAAGTGGAGGAGTGGGGAATCAAACCCATTTCTCCCGGATAAGAGTCTGCACACTTAACCACTACATCAAACCGGCTCTCTTAACCACTACACCAAAAAGACCATGGGGGCTGTGAAGGGAGGGAAGAATACAGCAAAATAGTGGGGAGAGTGACCGGGGGAGGGCACTTGGATGGTCAAGGAGGCAGGAAGAAGGAAAAATGGGGAAAGGAGAAAGTGGAGCACAAATAGTGGGATGAAGGCAGCCAAGAAATGGGAGATGGAACCAGAGCAGCTTAACTGGGGGCCAAGTGGGAGACATGGAATTTCTCCTCTCCTTTGAATCTTTACGGATCCCCCTCTTATGGATTATAAGTAGGTTACAATGACACATTAAGTAATCTTGCACAAAGCTAGACAATTGGACTACCTGCCTTCTTTGACTACCGGAGGCTCTTGCAACAAAGATCTAACTTAACCAGGCCCAGCTACTTCAGTTCGTCCATTCGTCAGCCATGGAAATGACAACTAGTTGCACGGAGGAACAAAAGAGTGGGTCTCTGTGAGAAGGCGGAATGCTAGGAAGGTTCACTCTGGAAGATCTGAAGGCCAATTCCGTGTGTCTAGTGAAGTGCATGCACAAATGGGTTGACGTCTAAAGTGGTGCCATTTATTTCTCGTTGCAAGCAAAACAGAACGAACTCTGCAATAAACTGTTAAGGGAATGGGGGAGCCCGCATTGGCGGCCAGCTGACGTGCACAGAATAAAACGACTCATTTATCCATATTGCTGGATTTCCATTCAGATGTCTTACATGCTTACGTTTAGATTTATAGGTTCTGTCTTTTAATTACAGGACCTTCAAAGCGTCTCATGCAGCACTGACATTAAAATGTAACATTGAGGTGATTAAGCAACCGCTGCTGGAACAATTCAGTCATAACACCTTCATTGTGAAACTCCCCATTTCTTTTATTTTGAACATTTTTTTAAAAAAAAATGTTGATGAGGGTCCCCAAGATGGCAGGTGCAAAACCAAACCAAACCAACAACAAAACCCCATATTTGTCTAAAATAAAACACATGCATGAACAAACCATATAAGAACCAGGAAAAGAGGAACCATACCTCTTATTGGAGCTTAACGAAGAAAAGAAAGAAAGAAACAAAAACTTCACCCACTGGTGGAAGACACTGCTAGAGGGATATAGCTGAATCTTCTTGAGGGTCAAGTTCCAAAGTTTTGGTTCCACGACTGTGAAAGTCCTTTCTTGGGTCAGAGAATCATAGAGCTGGAAGGGACCTCTAGGGTCATCTAGTCCAACCCCCTGCACAAGGCAGGAAATTCACAACTACCTCCCCCTCACACCCCCGGTGACCCCTTCTACACGCTCAAAAGAAAGCCAAAATAAACCCCACTCCAGAATCACTGACCAAACTGGCCTGGGCAAAAACTGCTGCCTAACCACAAAGTGGCAATCAGCATTTCCCTAGGCGTGTAAGAAAGGGCCACAAAAGAACTAAGCACTGATGCGATCCTTCCTGCCCTCCTTCTCTTGATCTGTCTAATTCACAGAATTAACGTTATTGTCAGATGGCGATCTAGCCTCTCTTTCAAAACCTCCAAGGAAGGAGAGCTTGCCACCTTCCAAGGAAGCCTGCATGTACGGCACAAGTTTGATACCCATGGATGCTTTCACTGTGGGATTCAAGATGCTAGTGAAGTGGACGGAATGGTACCTTTGCAGAAAAGGCCTCCGGTGACAGATGCCCATTAAGATGGTTTAAGAGTATATTGGTTTGATAGATGGCGGTCTGGTAACTCCTTTGAGGCCAACAAGATTTGAGGGGCAGGAACTTTCGAGCATCAAAGCTCTCTTTGACTGATACCCGATGGCGCAAGATCTGATTCTCGAAAGCTCATCACCCTCTTCCGAGCTTGCTGGTCTTGAAGGTGCTACGGGACTGCAGCCTAGATGCCCGTTACTGCCCTTCCGCGTAAGTGTGAGGAGCAAGACTCAGTTTGAACAGCAGGAAGGAGTGATGTTGCGAGCAAATGTATCGTGAGTGAACTAGAATGTCACTGAGGTTTGGCCTTGACATCCCTCACCCTCCTCTCTCTTGCTTTCTTTGAAAATTTCTCCACAAGGAAGAAAATCGCAGCACTGTCACTGGTATAACTGATCTCAGAGCAGAGTGCAACCAATTCATGGGTACCCTTCCCTGGTTACTGAAGACTATTGCTGATGTGGATAGATGACAGACAGACAGACAGAGAGACAGATAGAGAGAGAGAGACAGACAGACAGACAGGCAGTCAGTCAGTCAGTCAGTCAGTGAGTGCAGGGGTCGTTTTGTGGAAAAATAGGTGGTGGAGCTCATCCAGGATTGTTATGCAGCTGCACCTACTATTCAATGGACAAGGTAGGAAGGAGGAGGTAGAACTCTTGTGAGCTCCCGCTGAATCTGAGGCCTGGACGGACGGACGGACAGACAGACAGACAGTGAGTGCAGGGGTCATTTTGCGGAAAAATAGGTGGTGGAGCTCATCCAGGATTGTTATGCAGCTGCACCTACTATTCGACAGACAGACCGACAGACAGACCGACAGACAGACAGACAGACAGACAGACAGACAGACAGACAGACAGACAGATAGATAGATAGATAGATAGATAATTCTTGGTCATTCTGACAATTCTTGGGCATGCTGATAAGAAAAAGGGAGATGGCAGGAAGAGACAGTTGGGGGCTGATAATTTGATTAAGAGGGGAAAAAAAACAAACTGTCCTTATGAAGACAGATGGGAAGCCTAATGCTGTTACTCGCTTGCAATATGTGTAACGGCTCTCCCTCTAGTGGCCACTTTCTGAAGAAAAAGAAAAAATTCAGAAAAGAAGGGGTGAGCAAGAACATCTAATGAAATGTGCACGGGAAGGGGGTGGGGGTGGGATCAGAGTTCATTGCATTACTAGGATATTTTCTGCCATCACAAGGGGCAAGGAAGAGTCATACAGAGCGCAAATGAATCCAGAGAATAAGCACCAACAGGAATCTCAATGTTTCTCACAACAAACTTCCTCTGGGGAAGGTATTTTGATCCTCCCACAACTGTTGCTGAGGTGACACATTACTAGCACCCTTTGTTCTAGAATAAGTGGCACCTTCCAGACCACCCCCCCCCCAATAACATGGAGAGAAAAGTTGGTATCACCGCCTTCAATCTGGGTCAGAAATCAGTGGCAACCGGTGGCATTTTTTTAAGGGAGGGGCTGTGGCCCAGTGGTAGAGCACCTGGCCTAGGATGCAGAAGACCTCAGCTTCAAACCCTGGCTTCTCCAGTTATTTATTTCATTTGTTTGACTTACAGGCCACCCTCCCCTGAAGGGCTCAGAGCGGTGAACAACAATTCAATAAAGACGTATGCTAATCAATTATGGTCAATTAAAACAGTTAAAACAACACGTCGCAACTTATTCAGATGACGTTTAAATACCCGTTCGTATCCTTTCCCCATAAAGGGGAGGGGGAGGGATGGCCAGGCTCAATGACAGACCGTTGCGTTCTTCAGCCACAGAACATCTCTGTCTTGCAGGCCTTGAGGAACTGGACTAAGTCCAGGGGTCGTTTTGTAGAAAAATAGGTGGCGGAGCTCATTAGCATAACATTAGCATATGCCACCACCACCCCAGCCAAAAGCAACCTGACGTGAGAAAGGAGAGCCCTGGGCAAGAGAGGCCTGCTTGGGCTAGCTAGAGATCCAGTCAGCCCAAGCAGGCCTTGCTCACCTGGGGCTCTCCTGGGCTGCCCCTCAAACCCCAGTCAAAAGGCCAGCAAGCCACCTGCCACCCAAAATCACATAAGAAGTGGAGAAGGGTGGCACGGGCTTCTCCAGGGCTTAATGAGGGCTGCTGGGGGAGTGGCAAAGCCCCTGGTGGCTGGCTGGCTGCCCACTCTCCTAATCCAGGGATTGTTATGCAGCTGCACCTACTATTCAATGGACAAGGTAGGTGGGGAGGAAAAGGCGGAACCGTTAGAAAGGTTCAGGAGTTGTGCTCCTGCTGAATCTGAGGCCTGACTAAGTCCCACAGGGCATAAATGTCATTAGGCAGAGAGTTCCACCAGGCTGGTGCCAAGGCTGAAAAGGCCCTGGCTCTGGTTGAGAAAAGCTGAGTATCTTTTGGGCCAGGGGGACCAGGAATCACCAGGAAATGTTTTCTCCCCAGAGTATAATCCTCTTCAAGTGGAAAACCAGGTATGCAATGCTCTTAAGGGGAAATCCAGGAAGGGTGATCCTGTAGGTACATTGGTCTCCCTCTAGTAGCTGCTTTCTGAAGAAGAAGATAAAATGCAAACAAAAAGGAGAAAGCAAGCATGTCTAATGAAGGTCGACGCATGTGGGGAGGTAAAGTAAGGTAACGCAGGCAACGTGAAAGACTTCTGCCTGAGACCTTGGAGAGATGCTGCTGGTCTGAGTAGACAGTACTGACTATGGTGGCCCAAGGATTTGATTCAGTAGAAGGCAAGTTACATGGGTTCGTGCGATGTAATATACTCCAAGCAGCCAGCCCAAAATATCGCACAAGGCTCTATGTTCTGGAAAGGCTAAAGGTTCACATCACAAGTGTATCATGAGCAGCAGTACGCAACATGTAATGCAGTAATCGAGCCACACAATCTTCTATTGGTTGGACCACCACCCAAGCCTCCCATAGTATCCATCATTTTTGACTGTACAGGCAAAGAAAGCATCTTCTATCCTAGTGGGAATACCAGGTGTTTCAACAGGTGAAAGTGCAGAACCAGGAGGGAATCATTGTCCATAAATGATTTGGAACGACTAGACAGCTTACAGCGAGAATCAAGGTTGTTCAAATTAAAATATGCCGCATGAAAATTTCAAATATAGAACCAATGAAATCTGTCCATCCTTATTTAAGCACGCTCACAAAGTAACCAGTGAAGCTGAGTGAGGAGGACTATTAGTAGTGAAAAGTGTTGCCAAATCCCAGCCAACTTGTGGCAACCCTGTAGGGTTTTCAAGGCAAGATAGTAATAGAGGTGGTTTGCCGTGGCCAACATCTCCACAGTGGCTCTGCACTTCCATGGTGGTCTCCCATCCAAATGTTAAGGAAGATTGACCCGGTTTAGCTTCCCGTATCTAATGCAATCAGGCTAGTCTAGGCCATCTAGGTCAGGGGAGAAGGATTATTAAGTGTGAGTAACTCATACTTGTGTACAAATACCAATAGAGAGCTTCCAGAAGAGATTCCAGCCCAACGTGGTGCCCACACATGCATCAGTTTATCTAAGTGTTGGACAGCACATAATTATACTCACAAGAGCTAGAATTTACCACAGAGAGGGGCAGCAAGCCCATGGAATCAGCCATTCCCTTTATCAGAACATCAGAAAAGCCCTGCTGGATCAGACCAGAGGTCCATCTAGTCCAGCCTCCTGTCTCACACAGCGGCCAATCAGTTCATCTGGATGGTCAACAGCAAGGCAGAGAGACCAAGGCCTTCTCCTGATAAGAACAAGAAGAGCCCTGCTGGATCAGACCAGTGAAGGTCCATCTAGTCCAGAAACCTGTCCCATTCAGTGGCCAATCAGTTCTTCTGGAGGGCCAGAAACAGGACAGAGAGGCTGAGGCCTTCCCCTGAGAAGAACATAAGTAGAGCCCTGCTGGATCAGACCAGAGGTCCATCTGGTCCAGCATCCTGTTTCACGCAGTGGTCAACCAGTTCCTCTGGATGGCCAACAACAGGGCAGAGAGGCTGATGCCTTCCCCTGATGTTGCCTCCTGGCTCTGGGGTCCAGAGGTTTAGGGCTTCTGAACATGGAAGTTCCCTTCAATCACCATGGCTAGTGGCCACTCTATGAAACTGTCTAATCCACCCTTTAAAGTTTTCTATCCCTATCCTTACAGCCTCTGGCAGCGATTTCTACATTTTAATTTAAAAGGACGTACTTCAGTTGGTCTGTCCAGCTTCATTTGATGCTATGCATGCCTTCCCTCCCTGTTTTAGAAACCACAAAGCCTCCACTGTCAATGCATTTCATTTCCGCATGGAAAGGCACCATGGAAAAGTGCTCCAGAGATATAAGTAGCGAGGCACCTGGCTGCCCTTTAGAGGGTTTAGATTCAATGGGAAATGCAGGGTCTCCTTTTTGCCTGTGACTGCTGCTCTTCAGGTGGCAGATGCAGACAATCCTATGTAAGATTGCATTCGGCTGATTTGATTCAATTTCATTTGCAAGCTGCTTTTGAGTTCTGTGAGGAGGAAAGGTGGCTAATCATAGTACGTGCACACAACTGGGAAGGAGTGATCCCATGGGTCAGGAGGACACACAGGCGGGACTTATTCCAAACTGGATAAGAACATAAGAGAAGCCATGCTGGATCAGGCCAATGGCCCATCCAGTCCAACACTCTGTGTCACATAAGAACATAAGAGAAGCCCTGTTGGATCAGGCCAGTGGCCCATCCAGAACAACACTCTGTGTCACATAAGAACATAAGAGAAGCCATGTTGGATCAGGCCAGTGGCCCATCCAGTCCAACACTCTGTGTCACATAAGAGAACCCATGTTGGATCAGGCCAGTGGCCCATCCAGAACAACACTCTGTGTCACATAAGAACATAAGAGAAGCCATGTTGGATCAGGCCAGTGGCCCATCCAGTCCAACACTCTGTGTCACATAAGAACATAAGAGAAGCCATGTTGGATCAGGCCTATGGTCCATCCAGAACAACACTCTGTGTCACATAAGAACATAAGAGAAGCCATGTTGGATCAGGCCAGTGGCCCATCCAGAACAACACTCTGTGTCACATAAGAACATAAGAGAAGCCATGCTGGATCAGGCCAGTGGCCCATCCAGAACAACACTCTGTGTCACATAAGAACATAAGAGAAGCCATGTTGGATCAGGCCAATGGCCCATCCAGAACAACACTCTGTGTCACATAAGAACATAAGAGAAGCCATGTTGGATCAGGCCAGTGGCCCATCCAGTCCAACACTCTGTGTCACATAAGAGAAGCCATGCTGGATCAGGCCAATGGCCCATCCAGTCCAACACTCTGTGTCACATAAGAACATAAAAAAAGCCATGTTGGATCAGGCCAATGGCCCATCCAGTCCAACACTCTGTGTCACATAAGAACATAAGAGAAGCCCTGTTGGATCAGGCCAGTGGCCCCTCCAGTCCAACACTCTATGTCACACAGTGGCCAAATATATATTTGTATTGTGAGAAAGGGAGAAAAGTACTTCTTTCTCTACTTTCTCCATCCCATGCATCATCTTGTAAACCTCTATCATGTCACCCTGCAGTCGACGTTTCTCCAAGCTAAAGAGCCCCAAGCGTTTTAACCTTTCTTCATAGGGAAAAGAAAGTTGTTACACCTGGGGGGGGAGAGAATCCATACATAGGTTCAGAAGGCAGCCATGTTGTTCTGCAGCTGAAGAACAAGATTCAAATTCTATAGCACCTTAGAGATCAATAAGATTTTTGGGGAATATAAGCTTTTAAGAGCCAAAGATCACTTGATCAGATCACTAGGGTTGCCAGGTCTGTGCTGGAAAAGCGCCCGATGTTCACACTGAAATGAAGAAGACGACGACATTGGATTTATATCTTGCCCTCTACTCCAAAGAGTCTCAGAGCGGCTCACAATCTCCTTTACCTTCCTCCCCCACAACAGATGCCCTGTGAGGTGGGTGGGGCTGAGAGGGCTCTCACAGCAGCTGCCCTTTCAAGGACAACTCCTATGAGAGCTATGGCTGACCCAAGGCCATTCCAGCAGCTGCAAGTGGAGGAGTGGGGAATCCAACCCGGTTCTCCCAGATAAGAGTCCGCACACTTAACCACTACACCAAACGGGCTCTCAATAAGAAGCTTGATGCTGTGACTAGAGAATGTAGAATGGGGTTCTTAAATAAATTGAGCCGCTAAACTGAAGAAATTATTGAAACGTCATAAAAATCTAGAGAGACGTCTTTTTAAGAAAAGCGGCTACACTGAAATGACGTTCCTCAGGAGCACCCACCTTGTGAATTTCATTTGGACTATTTCCAAGTTTGGACTTATATCTATTCTTTCTGGGATGGGGAATTTTGGCCCCCTTGGGGTTTCTGTTACTTTAAAAGGTCCTAGCACCGCCGAACTTTATCAGTATTGTATCACTTATTTTGTGTTGTACACAACTCTTGTAATCTATTTTTGCAAACTGAAAGACGGTGTATTGCTTGGTGGCTTTGATCGGTCTACTAATTACACCAAGTGCCCTTCAAGCAGCGCATTTTCTGGTCTCTGCCAGTTGGAGAGCACATGTAAAAGTGGGAGATCTCCAGGCCCCACCTGGAGGGTGGCAACTTGAGATACAACAAAGGGAACTTTCACTCTCCAAATCTGATGTTGTCGGTCTCTAAAGTGCTACTGAACTCAAAATGTCTTGTCTATAAAGAGGGACCCTACTTTATCTGCATGGGATTTACAAGGAAGGATCAGTTTGGCTAGAGGTACGATTTCTGGAAGTTTCGACTCAACTGGATGGGCAAGAAAGGCATTGTGAATTAATCGAGTGTTTCCAATTAAAACCACTGGAAAAGAAACAACAATAACAACAAAATGAATATGCAGACAAATAAAACGGGGAGAAGGAAAACAATTGCATGGCTCTGATTTCTTGGTCACTCCAGAGAGCACCTGGTGCCTCGTTCTCATCTAAGAACATTTTGCCACTGTGGAGAAGGTGGAGTTTCTTACTGAAAGCTACAGCCTGATGCTTTCATTGACTGCAAGGGGGGCATTAGTAAGGTTAATTAAGTGTTGAACTACTGACTAATTAATCATATATTACATTTAAAAGAGGGGGGGGCACAGAGCTCCAACGGCTCCTTTCCCCTTCTAAGCACATTTTCCAGACAACTAGAAGGAATTCGCTTCTGCTAAACTCATCTCAGAGATTCTCCCGTTTTCGACCTCAATAACATTTCCCTCCCCCCCCCCCAAAAAAATCATTTAATCATCACTTTAACGGCTGATCATTTCTCCCTTCGCTAGAATTAAATCATAAAAAAGCTCTTTAATTAAATTGAATGATAATTGAATGACTTTAGTCATGCAAAGAATGGGAATGAAAGATGTCCTCCTCCCCACCCCAAACCCCAAACCTGCAGCATTTAACATCTTGGCATTGCCAGATGGAAGGAAGCCCTTGCAAAACAGCCTACACGAGGCTGAGGTTTCTTGCACACGAATAAGTGTGCATTAGAAAACTCAGCTGTTTCCTGATCCAGGCGCACCTTCAGGTCTTTCAAAAGGCAAACTATAAATCGTCCTTCTCTTGCCAGCAGGAAACGTGCCATACCTACATTGTAGGGTTGCCAGGGCCACTGGCAGGGGATGGGAGTGTGTAAGATTGCCACTGCCAGTTCCAGGTTGGGAAAATGCCGGGGAGGACAGGGATATTAATCAGGTACCATGTCATAGAGCCCACACACACACACCCCGCCCCCCAAATGCCCCAAAGGCATTCGTTCTTTCCGGGGGAACTGAACTCTGTAATCTGGGGATGAGTTGTAATTTCAGAGAAACCCCACGTCTTACCTAAAGGCTGGCACCTCTGCTACAGTGACCACCCCCCCCCCTCCATTGCACACAGATATATATGGATCCTGCCTCAACATGCTCCCCTAAAAGCCATCCCCATCCCGTCCATGGGGTGACATGGGCATGTTCAGATGGCCGTTGTGCACCATTCCTGTCCCAAGATATTTTCAGTAGTCGCATGTGCATAGGTGCGCATGCACGCGCATGTGCTCATGCCCACTGAACAGTTTTAATTTAAAAAAAAAAACCTGGATGCAACTTTACTTTCACGCTGCCAAGGCGCCTTTGCTTGCGCCCTTCCGTTTCCACACGGCAAGGAGGAGACTGGCATGCGGCTCAAAAAATTGCTACCACTTTGGAAGTGGTAGCTTTTTCAGTTGCACTGCGGAGAAGAAGATATTGAATTTATATCCCGCCCTCCACTCCAAAGAGTCTCAGAGTGGCTCACAGTCTCCTTTACCTCCCCCCCCCCCATCAACAGACACCCTGTGAGAAAGAGGAAGATATTGGATTTATATCCCACCCTCCAATCCGAAGAGTCTCAGAGCAGCTCACAATCTCCTTTACCTTCCTCCCCCACAACAGACACCCTGTGAGGTAGATGAAGATATTGGGTTTATATCCCGCCCTCCACTCCAAAGAGTCTCAGAGCGGCTCACAATCTCCTTTACCTTCCTCCCCCACAACAGACACCCTGTGAGGTAGATGAAGATATTGGATTTATATCCCGCCTCCACTCCGAAGAGTCTCAGAGCGGCTCACAATCTCCTTTACCTTCCTCCCCCACAACAGACACCTTGTGAGGTAGATGAAGATATTGGATTTATATCCCGCCCTCCACTCCAAAGAGTCTCAGAGTGGCTCACAATCTCCTTTACCTTCCCCCTCTCCCACAACAGGCACCTTGTGAGGTAGATGAAGATATTGGATTTATATCCCACCCTCCACTCTGAAAAGTCTCAGAGCGGCTCACAATCTCCTTTACCTCCCCCCCTCCCCACAACAGGCACCCTGTGAGGTAGATGAAGTTATTGGATTTATATCCCACACTCCACTCCTAAAAGTCTCAGAGCGGCTCACAATCTCCTTTACCTTCCTCCCCCACAACAGACACCTTTTGAGGTGGGTAGGGCTGGAGAGGGCTCTCACAGCAGCTGCCCTTTCAAGGACAACCTCTGCCAGAGCTATGGCTGACCCAAGGCCATTCCAGCAGGTGCAAGTGGAGGAGTGGGGAATCAAACCCAGTTCTCCCAGATAAGAGTCCGCACACTTAACCAGTACACCAAACTGGCTGGAGGACGGGGTGAGGACGGGACGAGGGTGGGCGGCAGATGTTTGCGAGTGGAGGGATTTCTTTAGGTCGATTTCAGAGGCATCTCTGAGTCAGCCCAAAGTGCCGGTCTGTTAGCAGCCAGTGCGTTTGTGGAAAAGTGAGTCTATGTGCAGCTCGTTGCAGACAGATCTTCTCATATATCATTGCAGGAGGGGATCAAATAAATTTTATCTTTTGTTTCAGCTGGGAATATAAAGATGCAATGCTGTTATGCGCTTGAGGCTCGAAACAAATTGATCTCATTTATGGAAATAAGTAATCTGTAAAATGCAATTATCGTCTGTAAATTATTTTGCTTCAGTCTTCTACTTCAGTATTCTTAAACAGCAAAATGTGTCTGATACTATTTTGGTTAAAGCACACACCCGCACACACACAAGATAAATCCTTGTGGGCATCATTCATCTGTCAAGGGATTTGATATTTTCCAAAACACTTGTTGACATTAACACACAATCTTGTGTTTCTAAGGCACCCTCTTACTGGTGCGCATATGCTAAATAGTTTATTATTTAGAGATAAATGCATAGCAATGCAGGAGAGAAGCTGACATAATTAAAGCTGTTATGAAGCCTTAAGAAATCTATCACAATACAAAGGACATGTGAAGTAGCACTAAGTTACTGTGTTTTGGGAGGGTTGGACCATATGTGTCACAAAATGTAACAAAAGGTAGCAGAGATATAAACTTTATAAAGGACACAGACAAACACAATTAAATGGGTTTTTTTTAACCTTAAAACAGGGGGCCGGATCAGGACCCTGGAGGGCTCCTATCAGGCTCCTGAGCAATTGGATGTCATCTGCTTCCTTCTCCCTCTCTCTCGCTTCCTTCTGCATCACAGCTTGCTTTGCCAGGCTTGCTCAATTGCATAGGAGCTACAGAGCAAAGCCTGACCCAAGGCACCCAGCTGGCTGCATGTAGAGGAGTGGGGAATCAAACCTGGTTCTCTAGATCAGAGTCTGTCGCTCTTAACCACTACACCAAATTGGCTCTCAAACTGCTCTGCAGCCTCTACCCTGAAACAGCCCTGTATATAAGCATGTCCGATATGAAATCTACTCATTTGAGGCTACTAGGCCACCAAACTCCATATCTGCTTCCAGTGAAAGCTCTCTTATGCTGACAGTATGGTTCCCATTTGCCCACATATGGCGGGAGAACTCCAGCCAAATGCATGCTTTGCCTAACAATGTTCAGCTGATGGAAAGTGCATAGAAACTGGAACCAAAGGGGTAGGGGCAATCATATGTGGGAGAAACATGTAGAGATAAGGCCTTGGGTACTTACAGGAAGTTCTGTTCATAGAATTGCTGATGGTTTCTAGAGCGACTCGGAAGTGACAAGTGTAGCTCTAACAATCACCAGAAACTCTATGATAAGCTTATGAGAGTTTCTGATAACTGTCACTTTCAGGTAGCTCCAGGAAGTTCCAGGAAGCCTATAGTCAGAATTTCTGGTAAGTAACCAAGGCCCTTCCCCTTCCTCCTGGGATACTGCCCCCCATAACTCCCCATAATTTTACACAATAGAGTTTTTGTTTCTTTACATTCTCTGTCAAACCATCAGTGTGTACATATGAACATATGAAGCTGCCTTATACTGAATCAGACCCTTGGTCCATCAAAGTCAGTATTGTCTACTCAGACTGGCAGCGGCTCTCCAGGGTCTCCAGCTGAGGTTTTTCACGCCTATTTGCCTGGACCCTTTTTAGCTGGAGATGCCGGGGATTGAACCTGGGACCTTCTGCTTACCAAGCAGATGCTCTACCACTGAGCCACCGTCCCTCCCCTGCTCTCCAGGGTCTCAAGCTGAGGTTTTTCACTCCTACTTGCCTGGACCCTTTTTAGTTGGAGATGCCGGGGATTGAACCTGGGACCTTCTGCTTACCAAGCAGAGGCTCTACCACTGAGCCACCGTCCCTCCCCTTTAGTGGCTCTCCAGGGTCTCAAGCTGAGGTTTTTCACTCCTACTTGCCTGGACCCTTTTTAGTTGGAGATGCCGGGGATTGAACCTGGGACCTTCTGCTTACCAAGCAGATGCTCTACCACTGAGCCACCGTCCCTCCCCTGCTCTCCAGGGTCTCAAGCTGAGGTTTTTCACTCCTACTTGCCTGGACCCTTTTTAGTTGGAGATGCCGGGGATTGAACCTGGGACCTTCTGCTTACCAAGCAGATGCTCTACCACTGAGCCACCGTCCCTCCCATCTAGTTTACTAGAATAGTTGCACCTCTGCTTGGGTTCCCTGAACTGACACTCAGTGATTCAGTGATATAAGATGTTAAAGAATTGTATATTGACACAGATACATTAGGGTCAGATGCACATATCTTGATCAGTTCCGCAGGGCCTGCAAGACCACCCTTTTTAAATTAGCTTATGAATAACTGAAAATCTGCCATCAGCATCAACTAGAAGAGTGTCAAGGATAGCGTCATAAAATGTTTTAGTTAATTGTTTTAATTCAGGCTTTTAAGGTTAGTTTAATGTTAATTTAATGTTTCTAGTGTAACTGTTTTATTGTTGGTGCACCATTGGTCACCGTATTGTTAGCCGCCCTGAGCCTGCTTCGGCGGGGGAGGGCGGGGTACAAATAAAATTTATTATTATTATTATTATTATTATTATTATATTAAAGAGGATTTGTTTACCCTATTTACATCCTCTTTTAGTTAGCATGGCTGATTGTTCTGATGCACTTAAGGTCTATAGACTTTTGAACGATACTTCATCTAGTGTCACTGAGAAAGTGGCTAAGTTTTTTTATTCTGTTTTAAAGGCTCGTCAGAGGATCTCATAGAAACAGTTTATGTTTATGCTTTTTCTAATGTATATATACGTAATCGTTCCATTTCATCTTTTTTTAACCAATTTGCTCTGATATATATATATATTATGCCAATAAAAGCTAACTTGACTTGACGACTCCCCATAACCACACAGCCTTAGCGGAGATAAGTCTTTCTTATTATTGAACTCTTTTAATCAGGGATTCCAGGGCATGAACTCAGGATATTCTGCATGAAAAGCTTGAATTCCACTACTGGTCCATTGCCACCATTCCCTATAACCATCCTCAATGAAAGCCAGTTTGGTGTAGTGGTTAAATGCATGGACTCTTATTTGGGAGAACCGGGTTTGATTCCCTACTCCACCCCTTGAGCTGCTGGAATGGCCTTAGGTCAGTCATAGCTCTCTTAAGAGTTGTCCTTGAAAGGGCAGCTTCTGTAAGAGCTCTCTCAGCCCCATCTACGGCACAGGGTGTCTTTTGTTGGGGGGGGGGGGGAAAGGAGACAGTGACCGCTCTGAGACTCAGGGATTCAGAGTATAGGACGGGATATAAATCCAATATCATCATCGTCAATTGGGTCAGCCAATATTGGTGCGCATTACGGATTTCCATCAGCCTGAAACTGTTTCAGAAGCACCTGTTCCAGTGCCCTAATTCTGTTGGATGCCATTATCCCTGCTCCCAATCCCTTCAAATCCTACTCTGATCCAGTTGGCACTGTATCGTCACCCTTCCAACCCATACCTATTTTCTTAAATGCTCATTTTTCCTCCCAGTGCAAAAAGGACCATCAAATTATCATTGGTGGAGAAAGGGTGGGGGGAATGAAATATTACGATCAAGTAAAGTGGTGGTGGGGAATCCCAGTTTCTTGCCGCAGAGTAGATAATTATCAACCTGCCAGATTTGAAGGCAAAAAGTCCCAGAGAACATTCCCAGAAACAGATGAAAATACAGACGCATGAAAGAAAATTCTGCTGAGTCACGTGCAAAAAAAGTAATCTTTGAATATCTCATAAAAACTCACATTAAATATTCAAGATTCCTTCCAACTTCACAATGCATTTTTAATTTCCTCTATGGCGGAATGGTACGTAAAACATAATGCTTCCTTTCCCTCACTTCGACAGAAGTGTAACTATGATTGTGTGTTCTGTAAAATCGTAATATTAAAAACAGCTGCAAACCTTTTTTCATTTCGGAAAGTGCTTCTCCTTAGTACCGAGCGGAACGCTCACGAGCAAACCTTTTTAGCACGCGAGTGGGAGTCGGTGGGTTGTTACGGACACCCCCACGCACTTTTCTTCCCCGTGCCTCTTCACAGCCTTCAGTGCCTGCTGCTTTGGTAACATTCCTTATTTTTATTCCCAAAAGTGGTTGCCTTATCCCTAAGAACAGGTTTGGCTATGTGAAATCACTGTTGCTAGGAAGAAGACAACTCATAGGAAGGGGTGGAGGGGGAAGAAATGCTACGGAAACAGCCCCTTGTTTGAGGTAGAGAGGGTGTAGTGTAGTGGTTTGGTGTAGTGGTTAAGTGTGCGGACTCTTATCTGGGAGAACCGGGTTTGATTCCCACTCCTCCACTTGCACCTGCTGGCATGGCCTTGGGTCAGCCATAGCTCTGGCAGAGGTTGTCCTTGAAAGGGCAGCTGCTGTGAGAGCCCTCTCCAGCCCCACCCACCTCACAGGGTGTCTGTTGTGGGGGAGGAAGGTAAAGGAGATTGTGAGCCGCTCTGAGACTCTTCTGAGTGGGCGGAATATAAATCCAATATCTTCATCTACCTCCCAGGGTGTCTGTTGTGGGGGAGGAAGGGAAAGGAGATTGTGAGCCGCTCTGAGACTCTTCGGAGTGGAGGGCGGGATATAAATCCAATATCTTCTTCTTCTTCTTCTTCTTCTTCTTCTTCTTCTTCTTCTTCTTCTTCTTCTTCTTCTTCTTCTTCTTCTTCTTCTTCTTCTTCTTCTTCTTCTCCTTAGAGCTGCCAGCTCCAGGTTGGGGAAACATGAAGATTGGGGGGTGGAACAACAGCAGCAGCAGAAATTATATTGGATTTATATCCCTCCCTACACTCTGGATCTCAGAGTCTCAGAGCGGCTCACAATCTCCTTTCCCTTCCTCCCCCACAACAGGCACCCTGTGAGGTGGGTGGGGCTGGAGAGGGCTCTCACAGCAGCTGCCCTTTCAAGGACAACCTCTGCCAGAGCTATGGCTGAACCCAAGGCCATTCCAGCAGCTGCAAGTGGAAGAGTGGGGCATCAAACCCGGTTCTCCCAGAAAAGAGTCCATGCACTTAACCACTACACCAAAACTGGTTCTCCAAGCTTTGGCTTGGGGAGAGGAGGGACTTCAATGGGGTCTCAAAACCATAGAGCCCGCCTTCCAATGTGGTCGTTCTCTCCAGGTGAACTGATCTCTGTCACCTGGGGATCAGCTGTGATCCCAGCAGATCTGCAACCACCATCTGGAGATTAGTAACCCTATCCTTCTGGAGTGGCAACGCCTAAATGCCAAGTCATTGCTTGAATGATCATTGCGGAACAGAAATGGCCATACAGTTCTATGAATGCCCCTTGTGGGGTGGGGGGGGGAGGGAGAATGGTGAAAATTGGTGCATTCTATATGAGAGTAAATACAAGAAGAAGATATTGGATTTATATCCCGCCCTCCACTCCGAAGAGTCTCAGAGCGGCTCACAATCTCCTTTACCTTCCTCCCCCACAACAGACACCCTGTGAGGTGGGCGGGGCTGAGAGGGCTCTCACAGCAGCTGCCCTTTCAAGGACAACCTCTGCCAGAGCTACGGCTGACCCAAGGCCATTCCAGCAGATGCAAGTGCAGGAGTGAGGAATCAAACCCGGTCCTCCCAGATAAGAGTCCGCACACTTAACCACTACACCAAACTGGCTCTCCACACCAAACTGGCTCTCACACACAAAACATGTCCCATGCTGTAATTTCATCTTGATTTTAGGGCTGAACTATCTGTTTCATTCATTCATTCATTCATTCATTCATTCATTCATTCATTCATTCATTCATTTATTCCAAACATTCCCAAATCTGCTGGGACTTTTTGTTTGTTTTTTGAGGTGAAGGGGGGCTCTTTAATCTTATTCTTACCTGCATATTTCCCATTGGGGGGGGAGGCTGCTTTTACATCGATGGGGCTTTTCATTAATGGGTTTTTTACAAGTACAGGTTGCCGTATTTTTTATGTATTTCTTTTCCTCCAGAGCAAGTCATGGTGGGATTTTTCCAGTGATGAAAATGACTCATGAGGAAAGAGTCAAGGAATCTCCCATAAGTGTTTGTGAGGGGAGGTAATATCTTCATTTTTTAAGACAAAGACGAGAGTAATAGTAAGAGAACTCAACAAGTGTGGGCCCAGAATTCTCCTCCCACATACACTTTCTTGTTGGGCTCAGTGTGGCTCCCACAGAACCACTCCTGAGACATCCGATGATTGTTCCATGGTTTCACTCTCTCCATTTGGTCTTTCATTGGATTTAACTAGAAGAATTCCTAAATTTAATTATGGAACTGGCAGATGAACAGTTTGCTGGTTTCCAGCTTTATTTATTTATTTATTTATTACTTTGCATTTATATCCCGCCCTCTCCGCAAGCGGACTCAGGGCGGCTTACAGTATCATAAAAACAATCATTCCATAAAACATATAAAACCATAATACATTTATCAGTTTAAAACTATTACGCTATCTCGATCCAGTCTGGCGGTATTGGGTTCTGACTATGACCACCAGCTTCTGTAGGATGTCCGGTGGCAGCTCATTTTCAGTCAACCAGAGATGCCTGTCTAAACAGTTCGGTCTTACAGGCCCTGCGGAACGCCGACAGATCCCGCAGGGCCCTTATAGCTTCTGGGAGGGTGTTCCAGAGTTCTGGTGCTGCCACCGAGAAGGCCCTAGATCTTGTTGCGCATAGCCTGGCTTCTTTTGGGCCAGGGGCAGACAGCAGATTTTTTGTCCCTTTATATATACATATGTATATATCCCTTTCTTAAAATTTACCATGGGCACCTAAGATTGGCAGATCCGACTCAGAAAATATTTGGGGACTTTGGAGGTGGAGCCAGGTGAGCTTGGGGACTTACCCCTACCTCAAAAAAAAAACCCCAACCCCCAGAGCCCCAGATATCCATGGATTGATTCTCCATTATACCCCTATGGGGACTAGTCTCCATAGGGAATAATGGAGTACCCAGTGGACATGCGTCCTGCTTTCTGATAACATTGGGGTGAGGGCCTCAAACCAGGGGATCCCCCGCCCCCAATTGGGGATCGGCAACCTTATGTGCACCCAAGTGCATGGATTAAAACACTGTACATATAACAGCCTTGATCATGTGACTGCAAGTTTGTGCCCCCTCAGTGTTTTAATCCCAATGCTCAAACACACTTAATAAAACTGAAGGTACCAGAGAAAGAGGGAGACCCATATGAGACTGGTCGATTGGTTGACTCAGTAAAGGAAGTCATGGCCCTCTGTTTGCAAGCCCTGAGCAGAGCTGCTAATGATAGGATATTTTGGAGGTCATTCCTTCGCAGGGTCACCATGAACTGGAAGCGACTCGATGGCACATAACATGAACACCAAACTGCATTCGTGGTCTTCTCCACCAAAATGCATTTGTACCAGGGCGGAGGGGGCGGAGAATGTTCCGAGAGGACACAATGATATTATATCATTAGAGCTTAGCAGATTTTAAGCCAGCCTTCAGAAGGCATCTCAAGATCTCCTGGTTATTACAGCTGATCTCTAAACACCCAAGAGCACTTCCCCTGGGGGAAATGGCTGCTGGGGAGGGTGGACTATGGAATTATAAACTGTTGAGGTCCTTCTGCTCCCCAACCCTGCCCTTCCCAGGCTCCACCCCCAAAATCTCCAGCTCTACCAACCCTACACAGGAGTCCCACGGAAGCCGCTCTGAGTCATCCGAAGGAAGCCATGAGTGGAAAGGAAAATTAATACAAGCCGATGATCCATGAACCAAAGATGCTTTGCAGCCATTACCGGGAAAGCCTGAACTGTGCTCACTTGAGCTGATAATTGTTTCACAACTTTAATGCTGAGTTACATGGGACCATCGACGTGGGTTTATCCATCCGCAGCAATAGAGAAACAAAGGCTGAGAACAGGCAGGCGTTCTGGGGCAGCTTGGAGGCATCCCGAATCAGGAGGGCTCAAAAAAGAGCCATCCCGGAACCTCCGCAGGGCCCCCGGCGAGGCGGCCCCATCCTGTCTGTGAGGCAGCTGGGCACCTCCACACGGGGAGGCACCTCAGAAGTCACCGCTATGTTTTTTCCCCTAATGGGTTGTGCACTCCTGCGCAGAAGCGCTCCCACCAGGCTGCAAAGACAAAAAAGACGGAAGCGGTTCGGGTTGGCTTGGCGCTTCCACAATGCCAAGTCGCCTCTTGTGCGCCCTTCCCCATCCGGACAACGTTGAGACGCCTGGCAGCCGGCCCAAAAATTTGCTACCACTTCCAAAGTGGTAGCTTTTTGAGCCGGGTGGAGCCATCTGGAGGACGGGGTGAGTGCAGGATGGGGACGGGCAGCAGATGTTGCCGTCTGCAGGGATTTTTTCGGGGCCAACTTCAGAGGTGTCTCTGAGTCGGCCCAAAGTGCTGGTCTGTAATCAGCCCAAGAATCTTTTCTTCCAAACAACACGTTTAGTTTTACTGATTAACTCACTGCCTTGGGAGGGAGGGTGAAAAGGAAAAGGCTGTGCCTACAATTACGAAGGAGGAAGGGTCCTGTATGATATCCCTCTGTTTATCAGATGTTCCGCCACAGGAATATTAACAAGGCACAATGTGGATTATTTCTGTCCTTTGAATTTAGGCTGGCTTAAAAGGCCAACGGATAGCCTGCATGTCTCTCCAGGCAGTGTATAATTTACAGTCCTTAGAAATCTATCTCGATCTGCAAAGGAATGAAGTCCCTTTATTCACTTTATTATGCTGATACTGAAACATTAATGAATATCTTGATGGGGGGGGGAAGGACTCTCCCCCACATACACAAAGGGATTTTCACAAAATTAGAGATTCTATTCTTTTTCTCTTTCCTCTGCCCTGACCATGAGGATTTCAGCTTTGGGATTTAAAAACAAGTTGGAGAAGACAATGCCTAGGAAGAACTGAGGAGTTATGTTGAGGAAAGAGGCTCCCAGGAATGCCCAAAATGGGGTGAAATGGAAACATGACGCTTCCACACAAAATGTCTCTGGTGCCAAGTGAATTTCATGGCACATTGGAGCCAGGTCACCAGGAAGAGAGCATGTGACAATCGTGGGGAGGAATGGAAGGAGTCAGTGGGCACAGAGATAGAATACGATGTAATGATCATGACACCATTTTCTCCTCTGGCCAAATTCTGAGTAGCAAGGTCATTCACCTTTAAGTTGCTTCTCATATGGTCTTCACACATAATTTAACACTGCCTCAGTGCTGCGGTCAATTTGAGCATGAATATTGTGGGTCTGTTTAAAAAAAAAATGCTTTTGCAGGTGGACCATAATCATGATGGAAATTGATTTATCCTGCGGACGTTCTATACTTCCTTTCTGACCCAATGTTTTATTTTTCCCCTTGGTTTTGGTAAACATTTTAGCTTATATTGTTTTAAAGATTTTACAAGTTTTAATGTTTGTTTTTTAAATATGATTTTATTATGCATGTTTTAATTTGTTCGTTATTGTGGCCCTTGTAAGGACAGAAGGATAAGATGTTTTGTAAAGATTGTTAGATGGCTAGCTAGCTATATGCTAGATAAATGGATAGATTGATTAATAATTACTGAATGGCAGTGGGGATAGAGATAGACAGATACTGTTCTTTCTCCAAGGAGTTCGTGGTGGTATACATGGTTTCCCCTCCATATTCCTTTCCAGGGCCCTGTAAGCTCTTGGAGGATTGGCTACATAAGAAGGGAGTGGTCTAATATGCAAAGGAGTTCCTGCTACAAAAAAAGTCCTGCCTTTCACTATGCAGCCATGAGAAAGAGTAAGAGACACAGACAGACAGAGAGTGTCTGAGGTCAGCCAATAAACTTTATGGCTGAGGAGGGGTTTGAATCAAGAAACCAAGAAGGCTAACAGCAAAACAATGCGTGGCCAATAATTAAAAACTGTATGTAAAGCCCAAATATTATCAGAAACGCATGTATTTATTATAAAACGGTTAAAACATTTATGGGCCCAACTTTATGCTCATTACAGCATAAAAATGCAATGCATACGAATAGGATCTATTGCGACCTGACGCACTTCACTCCAAATGAGGCTTCTTCAATGGTCAACAATGTCTGCATATAAAGGGTCAATATAATACTATAATACAATACTAATATTATGTCATGGGGGATGCTCTAACATTTTTTGTAAAAAAAAACCCCTCTATATTGCCATAGAGTTTTATACCAAAATGCTAGAGCGCCCTGGCACAACTATATCACTTCTGAGGGATGGCATCATATCGGGCATGTCAGGCATCATTGGAGCTCTTTGGGGGTGGGGCTTCCCCACTGTCCAATCCTGTGCCAGCATATTGGAGGCCCTAAGATCGGGGGGAAACCAGTGGGAAGTTGGGAACCCTAGTACAGATACACACTACTGATCAGAGCCAGTGATGTTTTTAACTCCTTTCTTGGTCCTTCATCAACTAGTATATTTTGATGTGTCTGTGTGTACGTACATATGTGTGTGTACGCACAAGCACTATTATATCATGAGCCTTTATGTACAGACCACTGAAGGCGGCTTTGGGCCGAAACTCATTAGGTCATAATAGTTCCCTTTTGTTTGCATTACATTTTTATGCTGTAATGAGGCTAATCTATCGGGGAGGAACGGTGGCTCAATGGTAAAGTATCTGCTTGATAAGCAGAAGGTCCCAGGTTCAATCCCCGGCATCTCCAACTAAAAGGGGTCCAGGCAGGTAGGTGTGAAAAACCTCAGCTTGAGACCCTGGGGAGCCACTGCCAGTCTGAGTAGACAAGACTGACTTTGATGGACAAAGTGTCTGATTCAGTATAAGGCAGCTTCATATGTTCATAAATTTGGGCCCATAAATGTCTTTAAACATTTGATAACAAAAAATGCATTTATAATAATATTTAGGGTTCAGTTATTAGCTCTACATTGTTTTGCAGTTAACCTTTTTGGATTCTTGAATTTTTTTTGTTAACCCCCACACACACGTAAACACACCCCTCTTTCTTTCTTTCTTTCTTTCTTTCTTTCTTTCTTTCTTTCTTTCTTTCTTTCTTTCTTTCTTTCTTTCTTTCTTTCTTTCTTTCTTTCTTTCTTTCTTTCTTTCTTTCTTTCTTTCTGATGGATTTGAACTTGCATCTCACAGGTCTTAGTCTGGCACTCAAACCACTGCATCATACTGATCTGCCACAGCAGACAACCCTCATGGAGATCTGAATCTAGACGTTACTACAACTAATGCTGGAAGCCGCTTCGTGCATTTGGGACTGCGCGCACAGCCCACAAGCGCACACACAAACAGAAACTTTTAAAAGGATGGTAGAAGAGGGAAGCTAGCTGCATGCCCACCCACTGATGAGACAATAATGATTTTTAAAAGCATGCCACTGGAACAATGAGCGTCTATTAGATTGTACATTTTGTTGTACAAATGACTTGATTGCTTCAGGGTTTTTTTTTTTCCCAAACAGAACACAAAAGAAGAGGTGATATTTGTACATCTGCTAGCTAGAGAAAAGCTGAACAAAAGTTTAAGGCAATCAGAGTTAATTTAATTTTATCTCCTAATTTCCACACTGGCAGAGTTATCAGGCCCACTAATGAAAATGCTTTATTTACAATATGCTAAAGGACTATCGTGTGACCTCACCTTCTGCAGCATTTCTTCAGGGTTTTAAAAGGCAGCATTAAAGCCACGCTGATGGCTTTACGAGTTGCTTCTATAACATTGCCTTATTTGCAGCAAAAGACTCCCCTTACATACATAAGAAGCTACCTTATAGTCAATCAGACCATCAATCTATCGAGATCAATACTGCCTACTCAGACTGGCTGCGGCTCTCCAGGATCTCTGGCAGAGGTCTTGCATATTTTGGGGAGGGATGGTGGCTCAGTGGTAGAGCATCTGCTTGGTAAGCAGAAGGTCCCAGGTTAAATTCCCGACATCTCCAACTAACAGGGGTCCAGACAAATAGATGTGAAAAACCTCAGCTTGAGACCCTGGAGAGCTGCTGCCAGTCTGAGTAGACAATACAAACTTTGATGGACCGAGGGTCTGATTCAGTATAAGGCAGCTTCATATGTTCCTATGTTCATCACCTTCTACCTGATCCTTAACTGGAGATGCTGGGGATTGAACCTGGGATCTTCTGCATGCCTAGAAGACGACCTACCACTAAGTCATGGCCCTATTGGGATATTTGGTTAATATAGCAGAGTTTTCCCGGTCCTAGAAGTGTGATACTGAGTGCAGTAAATAAATCTCCCAAGAAGTATATTACCAAAAAAAAAGGGGGGGGGAGTAAAAGCTTGTATTTATTTATGGAGAATCAGTTCCCATTCAGGTTGCAGTCAAAAAGAGAGAGAGAAGACTATTCTAAAGAGTACTTTCCTTGTCACAAATGGCATTCAGTGTATGGGAGTATGAGGGCATTGTTTTCTACAGGTCCTTCCTGTAGACATGTCTCCATGGAAGGCCATCTAGATCAGCGGTCTCCAACCCCTGGTCCGGGGACCGGGACCGGGCCACAGCCTGTTTGCAAGGGGCCGTGCAGCCTCACACACACAACGCAGCGCCTCTCCTTCCTTCCCCATTTTCACCATTTTAAGGCCAGGGAAGGGAAGGAGGCAAGGGCAGAACTGCTCACCACTGCTGTGGCAATTTTTCCGCTGATCAGCTGATCGGCTGGGGGCTCAGCCTAGGAGGTGCTTCATGGCCCCTTCTCTGGCCTTAAAATGGGAGGGGAGGAGGAGGTGACGAGGCTGCATGGGAGGGGCAGTGAAGGAGGGAGGAGGGAATGGGAGAGGAAAACAGGAGGAGAAGGAGGCTGCATGGGGAGGGGTGGAGGAGGAAAACAGGAGGAGGAGGAGGCGCTGCGGGGGGCAACGAAGGAGGAAACGGGAGGAGAAGGCACCGCAGGGGGGGCAGAGGAAGGACAAACTGGGTGCCCCAACCTGCCGACCCTGGGGCTGGTCCCTGGAGCCAAAAATGTTGGGGACCACTGATCTAGATGCTTTATAGTAAAACATACAATTCACTAAGGTAATAAAAATTAAGTTAACTGTTAAGAAGACTTTAACTTGGGTTGCCAGGCCTTGCTTAGCAACCTACAGGCCCTTGGTGGGGGGTGAGAGCCATATGACACTGCTTGTTTCATGACATCACTGCCAGAAACAACCCAGAAGTGCTCGTGGCGGGGCTTTTTTTGAGCAGGAAAGCACAGAAACACAGTTCCAGCTGGCTTGCCGTCATGGGGTGTGGCCTAATATGCAAATGAGTTCCTGCTGGGCCTTTTCTGCAGAGAAGCCCTGTGTGAAACAATGGTGCTGTCGGGGGGGGTGGCCTAACAGGCAAATGAGTTCACATTGGACTTCTTCTGACTAAAAAAAAAAAAAAAGGCAGGGTAGTTCTAGGACTCCCCAGAAACTCAATGATTTCACCGAAGAGTTCAGGTCAATTTCTAGAGCTAGCTCGCTGCCAGTTCTGAGATTTTCCTGAAAGTAGCATCCCAGCACATGCTGGTCATTATATGATATAATATAATTCCCTTAATTTTGTATATATTAGCCAAGAGTGTGTGTTTTTGCACAATATTTTTGTACCACTCGGAACAGTAGCAGACAACGTGGTACCGGTGGGAGGCATCCTGCCAAAGTGGGAGTCTGGCGCCCTAGCTTTGATAGGTCAGTTCCAGGCATGGAATTCTAGCAGGAGCTCCTTTGCATATTAAGCCACGCACCCCTGATGTAGCCAGTCCTCCAAGAGCTTACAAAAAAAGAGCCTTGTAAACTCTTGGAGGACTGGCTACATCAGGAGCTCCTGCAAAGGAGCTCCTGCTAGAATTCCACGCCTGGTCAATTCAATTATTTGTTTTTGAGGGGTTTGATTCAGAAAGTGCCCTCCTCGTCTCTCAGTTATAAAAAAGAGCAAGGTATGAAGATGAAGCCCGGCTAGCTCTGGATGCCCTGAGACATGGCTGCCAATCTCCGGGGGGCTGGGTGGTGGTGGCGGCTCGAGATCTCCCAATCTCTCACTGGCAGAAAATGGCCACTTTGAAAGGTGGACTCTAAGACATTACACCATGCTGAAGTCCTTCCCCTCCCCAAACTCTGCCCTCCCTAGACCCCACCTCCAAAATCTCCAGGAATTCCCCAACCCGGATGTGGCAACCTTATATTTTGAAGCCCTGAGATACAGGGCATTCTCTGTTTTGAAAGGCATAGGTGCATGCTTATGCCACGTGCTTCTGGAATGATATTTTTAACAATGATGTGAACATTGGAGAGGCTTTGAGAGACAGAGAGGCTAAAAATTAGTTAATTTTTCAGGTTCTATAGACAAATATATATTTTTTCCAAAAAAGCATCACACACGAATGCTTTTAAAGTTCTTTTAAAGTTCAACCTATTTCCTAAAGCTACTATTCACAACTATTTCAACATGACAGAAGCTGGAATGAAAAAGAACAACTCAATTTATAACTTTAAGCAAGGTTTGAAAAAAAAGAAAGTCTGCAAAAGGACATGGATATTTAAATTCATTTCCACATGCCTAACTCCATGCAGAAATGAATAACTTTTAGAGGTGTTAAGTGGGTTTGTATGCCAATGTGCAGGGTATTCTCAGAACTTGGGGATAAATGCTTGTTTCTTTTAGTCCAACTGACATGATTGTGCATAAGACAGCGCAGTGAAGATCCCCATTCAAAGAATCAACAGTGACCACATCTAACAAAGGTTCACTTAAATCCCTTTATCCCAAAGTGGACTGTTTGTAAGCAACATCCGAACTCCATCAGGAACAGTCAATCTCAAACATAATTATTCATTCAGATCTCAGATGCTTACTTTCATATATCTAGAGAGACAGATAGCCAGACAGGCAGGCAGATAGAACAAATGGAAGGACACTGGAAAATATATTCATCTTCAGACGAAGGCCTAGATACTAATAACTATCAGGATATTAATCACTCTTTTTTTGGAGGGGGGAACAAAAGTGGATACTTAGGCTGTGTGTGTGTGTGTGTGTACTGGGTCATAGGGCTGCCAACATCCAGGCAGCAGCTGGAGATCTCCAGGTGATAGAAATCAGTTCCCCTGGTGAAAACCATTGCTTTCATGGTGGACTCTATGACATTACACAGCACTAAGTCCCCTCCCCTTGCCAAACACTGCCTCCTCGGGCTCCATACCTGTGCATATCCCCATGCATCAGTTATCCTTCTTCCCTCTTTCCTTCAGTGTTAAATAATAAACAAGTTAGAAAGGCCAATGCTTACTTCCTGAACCTTTGTCTAACACATGGCACTTTGTGGAATCTAAATGACATTTCTGAACTGTAGAGCAGATTTTGAGTCCAGTGACATTTTTACCTTGTGTCTGAAGAGGTGTGCATGTGCATGAAAGCGCAAATACATGTTTGCTGGTCTTAAAGGGGCCACCGGACTCCAAATCTGTTCTGCTGCTTCAGACCAACGCAGCTGCCCAACTGCCTCCATTTCTGAATTGTGTCACCGCAAGAATCCTCAGCGACGAATTACTGCTTCTCAAAGTCTCACTGTTTTGCTACATACTCATGGAAAGCTGGATACTTCAGCTGTCTTGGGCACCATTAAAAAAAAAAATCCACCTCATTTTGTCCCAAATGTGATTTGCTACATTTAAGATCCTTAATAGCCCTCCATTCTCTCTCTCTCTCTTTAAACATCAGTAGAAACAAGTCATTATGTCTTAGAATTCATGGCTTTCATCTCCCCTGAAGTGTGGACATGTAAAAACGAAGTGCCCTTTAACCTGGCAAATGCAGAAGAATTCGGAGATAAGGGAGGGCGGCATTCTGTACCTTCATGTAATTATCGCCTTTCTAGAGAGCTGGGGTGGCGTTCTCCCAGGAGGCTCGGTGGAAACAATAGCAGATAAAACTGCCAGAAATAAATGCCTTCCTGATTTCTTTGATTAGCTGCATAATCAAGCCATTGTTCCTCCGGGTGACCTTTCTTGCCACAATCATTAGCTCCCCTATGTAACCATTCCTCAAAACTTTATCCTTTCTTATTGTGCTCTGTCCCCCGACTCCAGAGGATCCCCTCCCTTCTACTCCTTCAAAAAAAGGAAAAAGAAAAGGAAAAGTTCCATTTGAAATCGTTCAGCATCCCCCAAACGATCCATGCTTATCTGGGTCCTTAAACTATTTGAGCAAGTTACTGGATTCGTAATTCACCCTCTAATGAATTCTAAGTCTTATTTTCTTCACAATTCCGGTTATTGTATACAGGTCTTGGATTCAGCAGGAGCTCACAGGAGCACAGCTCCAGAACCTTTCTGGTGACCCCCCTCCTCCCCACCTACCTTGCCCATTGAATAGTGGGTGCAGCTGCATAACAATCCCTGGATTAGGAGAGCAGGCAGTCAGCCAGCCAGCCAGCCACCAGGGGCTTTGCCACGCCCCAGCAGCCCACATTAAGAAGAAGAAGATGAAGATATTGGATTTATATCCCGTCCTCCACTCCGAAGAGTCTCAGAGCGGCTCACAATCTCCTTTACCTTCCTCCCCCACAACAGACACCCTGTGAGGTGGGTGGGGCTGGAAAGGGCTCTCACAGCAGCTGCCCTTTCAAGAACAACCTCTGCCAGAGCTATGGCTGACCCAAGGCCATGATAGCAGGTGCAAGTGGAGGAGTGGGGAATCAAACCCGGTTCTCCCAGATAAGAGACCGCACACTTAACCACTACACCAAACTGGCTCTCCCCCTGGAGAAGCCCGCACCACCCTTTCTCCACTTCTTATGTGATTCTGGGCAGTGGGTGGCTTGCTGTCCTTTGGACTGTGGAGGGGGGCATCCAAGGAGAGCCCCAGGTGAGCGAGGCCTGCTTGGGCTGGTTGGATCTCTAACCAGCCCAAGCAGGCCTCACTCACTCGGGCTCTCCTTTCTTGCACTGGGTTGCTTTTGGCTGGTGGGGGGACATATGCTAATGAGTTATGCTAATGAGCTCCACCACCTATTTTTCTACAAAATGACCCCGGCTGTATACATTTAAAAAAAATCCCACCCTTCCCCCAAATAACTTGAGGCAACATGGCAAGTGAGAAGTCATGCACATTGGTGCAAAAACAAAACACAAACGAACTATAAATATATGTTAATGGGGTCTGAACTGGCAATAACTGACCAGGAATTGTCGACTCATGGTAGTAACTCACTGAAGATGTCAACTCAGTGTGTGACTGCAATTTTTAAAAAAGGCAAATGCTAGGCTGGCCATTATTAGAGAGGGGATTGAAAACAAATCAACCTGTATCATGATGCCCTTGTATAAATCTATGGTGTGGACTCATTTGCAATACTGAGTACAGTTCTGGTCACCGCAACTCAAACAACAACAACAACAACATAATAGTCAATGACACTGATGAGCAGTAGGATTAGAACAGATAAAAGGAAGGGCTTTTTAACCTAAAAAGTAATTAGCATGTGAAATTCATTGCTGCTGGAGATGGTGGCAATTACAGTCATAGACAATTTCGAGAGAGGATTGGATAAATATATGGAGCAGAGGTCCATCAGTGGTTATTAGCCACAAGGTATAGATGAAATACTATGTCTAGGACAGCGATGCTCTGTCTTCTCGGTGCTTGGGGGGGCAACAGTGGGAAAGCTTCTGGAGTTCTGGCCCTGCTGGTGGACCTCCTACTGACACCTGAGCTTGGGTCACTGTGTGACAAAGAGTGTTGAGCTAGATGGGCCATTGGCCTGATCCAACATGGCTTCTCTTATGTTCTTCTCATGTTCTTAGAAAGATGTGTACAGCTCTTCAAGATGATCCTATCAAATAGATTAGGCTAAGGGTGTATGAATTGGCTTCATGACCAAGTGTGGGGGGGATTTAAGTTTGGCTTTCCTCACTCATAGCCTTTAAACTCGAACCGCAGAACCACATTGGCTCTCAGTCAAATCCTTGCCCATGATAATTGCCATTCTGATGGTGTTTTGGAATACAGCAGCTCTTTCTAACCCCCATTCAACATTCTTCAAGTTGTGAAATATCACATCTCCTCCCACAATTAAGATGTTGCAAAAAAGAAATCCCTTAATTTCATTAGTCATTCGTCTGTGTAATTAGACTCTCCATTAAAAATAATAATAATAACATTTTGTGTGATCTACCAGATTATGGGGGATTGGGGACATTTTGTGCCCACCCTAAAGACTCTGCCAGGAAATTTCTGGATGGCATTTCTCAACCTTTATCCTCACAACACTTCTCTTATCCATTCCATGGGTTTCTTCAATACAACTGAAACTCATGCGCAATACAATCAGAACCATGTCCTTTTGGTTCTTCACCCACCTGCATGACAGACTAAAATATACTGTAGCTGCATGGGCCAATATGAGTGAACGTTCAATAAAGGGATAGCATTTTCCCACATTTATTATCTGTTTTGGGGTTGGGGCAGGAATCCAGGGAGATAATTTCTTCATACCCTCACCTGAATGTCTCAAGCTACCCTGATTTCATCAGATCTAGGAAGCTAATCAGGGTTAACCCCTTTTAGTACTTGGATGGGAGACTACCAAGGAAGTCCAGGGTTCCTGTGCATACCACCTCTGAACATCTCTTGCCTTGAACTCTCTATGGGGTGACCACAACTTGGCTGCACCTGGATGGGACTTTCCACCACCAGTATCTTCTTACTGGTGATAAACTGGGAAAAGTGTCTAGTAAAATGAGCCAACAGTTCTACCAATAAAATGAGAATTACATCGGTCGTCCTTACATGGCCACTGCAAAATGAGGTTCTCCATGCTTCTGGAATCAGATCCACAGTTGGAAATATAACAACACAAGAGAAGCCATGTTGGATCAGGCCAATGGCCTATCCAGTCCAATACTCTGTGTCACACAGTGGCCAAACAACCCAGGTGCCATCAGGAGGTCCATCAGTGGGGCCAGGACACTAGAAGCCCTATCTGCAAAGGAACATAAGAGAAGCCCTGTTGGATCAGGCCAATGGCCTATCCAGTCCAACACTCTGTGTCACACAGTGGCCAAACAACCCAGATGCCATCAGGAGGTCCATCAGTGGGGCCAGGACACTAGAAGCCCTATCTGCAAAGGAACATAAGAGAAGCCATGTTGGATCAGGCCAATGGCCCATCCAGTCCAACTCTCTGTGTCACACAGTGGCCAAAAAAAACCAGGCGCCATCAGGAGGTCCATCAGTGGGGCCAGGACACTAGAAGTCCTCACACTGCTGCCCCTCCCAAGCACCAAGAATACAGAGCATCACTGCCCCAGACAGAGTTCCAACAATACGCTGTGGCTAATTGCTGCTCATGTTTTCCTTCTTGCAAGTTTCCGCGTAGTATCTAGCTAGACCCTACTCAGTCAAGCACTTAAGTTCTTTTGCTGTGACTTTAGGGGGGGATATATTAACATGGCTGCCTGAATATATACATATTTGAAGACATGGATAGTTTTAGCTCATCAGAATGATGGAGCCTGTTTTAGAAAACACCTAACATCAGCAAAGGGATATGAAAGGGGGGGGGGGAGTCATTGAATATTGTTTAACAACCCTTGATGGCAATCAAATGTAGAACATCTATAAAATGCAAGGCAGCTCTGGAGGATGAGAATGTAATCATGCAGGCCCTAAAGAGGGCATTTCCACTGAGCCTATTGACAGCGCTGCCAGTGAATTACCACCAAAACAAGTACCAATGAAATCAGGCATAGAAGGTCAGCACCTTGGAAAGCGGCAGTGGACAAAGCTCTACTAAACAAAATAGGGTTCTGCGCTCCCATAAAGCGGCTGAGGGTCTATTTCAAAGTTCCTTGGCTTTAAACACACATTGAAAGGGGTGGGGGCAGAGTTCTCCAGAAAGAGGGATACTGAGAAGTCTGAAGGGACAGGTGATAAATGGGATTTTCGCAGTTAGCTCTATCAGTCTCTGGTTTTATACCTGTGTTATCAGGGCAGCACCTACCTACATGCGCTGCTCGGTTGGGACAAAGAACAGACAGAGTGAAACACCAGTGTATGAGAGGCAAATATAGATTTTAAAAAGCTAGGAAGCCCTTTGTTGTTCAGTTGCACAGTCGAGTCCGACTCTTTGCGACTCCATGGACAAAGTCACGCCAGGCCCTCCGGTCTTCCACCATCCCCCAAAGTCTGCTCAAATTTGTGTTAGTTACATCAGTAATGTTGTCCAGCCATCTCATCTTTTGCCGTCCCCTTCTCCTTTTTCCTTCTGTCTTTCCCAGCATCAGGATCTTCTCCAGGGAGTGCTCCCTTCTCGTTTGGTGGCCAAAGTATTTGAGCTTCAGCTTCAGCATCTGACCTTCCAGGGAACAGTCAGGGTTGATTTCTCTTAGGACTGACTGACTGATTGGATCTTCTTGCAGTCCAAGGGACTCTCAAGAGTCTTCTCCAGCACCACAGCTCGAAAGCATCTATTCTTCTGCGCTCGGCCTTCCTTATGGTCCAACTCTCACAGCCTTACATTACTACCAGGAATACCATCACTTTGACTATACAGACTTTTGTTGGGAATACCATCACTTTGACTATACGGACTTTTGTAGAAAGCCCTACCACAGTCCAAATTCACTTCTCTAGGCTGCTTATTCCTACCGCACTCCATCACCTTTTCCAGCTCTTCCATTCATTTTCTCCTTCCCTTCTGGTTCTTGAAATACTAGGCATCGTGGGCAAAAAGATGAAGGTAGGGCAGCTATAATAGCATGCCTCTCCAACATGCTTTCTTCAATACTGCACTGCACTTAACTTTTGAAGTAGCTTCCAAAATCTGATGCTTGTACTATGTTGGCTGTAATGTGATGAGCCAGGCCATGTCAGGCCAGAGCCCATTTAAGAACATAAGAACGCAAAAGAAACCATGTTGGATTAGGTCAATGGCCCACCCATTTTCTGTGTCACACAGTGGCCAGAACCCAGGTGCCATCAGGAGGCCAACCAGCAGGGCCAGAACTCCAGAAGCCCTCCCACTGTTGCCCCCAAGCACCAAGATTACAGAGCATCACTGCCCCAGACAGAGCGTGCCATCTACACCTTGTGGCTGATGACCACTGGTGGACCTCAGCTCCAATCCCCTCCTGAAGCTGCCTATGCTTGTACATTTATAAAGCCACTCGAAACATCCAGGAGCTACTTTCCCTCAGACTTCTTGGAAACAGACTCTCTGAACCAGTAGCTGGATCGGGGTGGCCAAATTGCGACTCAGGAATCACATGCGGCTCTTTTACACATATTGTGTGGCTCTTGAAGCTTCCATCACCCCATCTTGGAGAAGACATGTCTCTCTTTAAATCATTTCTCCATGCCAAGCAAGCCAGAGTAAAGTTAAAGTTGCTTTCTTTCCACTCTCCCTCCCTCTTTCCTCCTCCATATATTTCCTGCCTGCCTGCCTGCCTTACAGCTCTCAAGCATCTGATGTTCGTTCTATGTGGCTCTTATGTTAAGCAAGTTTGGCCACCTCTGAGCTAGATCATCACGCAGAAGCACTGTTATTTGGGCACTGGTGATGGTGACGATCTCAACACTACAGTATGGGTGAGCTGCTGCTGCTGTTGTTTTAATGCGCCTTTGAGAATCCCTCAAGCAGTTCCAGCAGACTTGGCCGGAGGCTCCGCAGTCCCAGATTCAGACGGGAAGCCAAGATAGATTAACTTGTGTCAGCTCATGGGTTTCTTGAATGAAGATCGCTAAAACCTGATAGCACATCCTGATCTCATATCACATCTGAGAGCTCAGTGAAAGGAAGAAGTGGGGGAGGGGGCATTTTTTTAGAAAGACTGATGGTGTGACCTTAAACTCCTAATAGCTTATGAGAAGTTAAAAGTCCAATGAGGCATGGATGGAGAAATGCCCCCACGCGATATACTGTTAACTTCAAGTCAATATACAATGTTCTTACTTAAGAGCCTTAGAGTAATGAAGGGGTAGGGGAAACAAAGGCATGAATTATTATTTCATACCAAATCCCAGCATAAGAGACTGGCTGCAACCGCTTTCTCCTTAACAGACTAATTAATCAATTGCTGCTGTTGTTGAGCAGACCGCCTTAACCCTACAGTGAACCCAATCTCCGTCTCCCGGTGACCTTCAAACACAATCCCAATCGATACAGACGCACACTTAAATAGCACCTTAAAAATCCGGAGTTATAAATGGCAATAAACACCAGCTTAGGGTATCTATTAATCATTACGCTATGCCAGCGTGAACTGCAAAACAAGCACAACCATCAGGATAATTTCCCACTGGAGAACTGGTACAGCAGGGCTTGAAGTCAAATATGGTCCTGGTTTCATTCCCCCCCCCCCTTTTTTCTGGCATACCATTGGGGGGAGGAGAAGAATTACAGATGACTCATCTTACTCGGACTTTTATGCAGAACTTTCCTCCCCTTCTTCTTTTTGCCATCTTCTGGGCTCCGAGCAGAAGTCACTGGGTGGGTATTTTTATAGGGGGGGGGGAGATACTTGTGAATCCCCTGCATTGTGCAGGGGTTGGACTAGGAGGTCCCTTCTGACTCTGTTTCTTTTCCCTTGGTTCTTGAACTCTCTTTCCCCGCTCTAGTCTCTGGGCGACCTCTATGGCAGAGGAGAAGAGTTTGCGAGTCTGCCTATTTTCCTCCTCCTTCCCTGCTTCACACACGACTGAAGTAGTCACCTACCAATGGGTCAGCACTCAGAGAGCCAGTTTGGTGTAGTGGTTACGTGCACGGACTCTTATCTGGGAGAACTGGGTTTGATTCCCCACTCGCAGCTGCTGAAATGGCCTTGAACATATATGAACATATGAAGCTGCCTTATACTGAACCAGACCTTTGGTCATCAAAGTCAGTATTGTCTTCTCAGACTGGCAGCGGCTCTCCAGGGTCTCAAGCTGAGGTTTTTTCACACCTATTTGCCTGGACCCTTTTTTGGAGATGCCGGGGATTGAACCTGGGACCTTCTGCTTGCCAAGCAGATGCTCTACCACTGAGCCGCCGTCCCTCCCCTTGGGTTAGCCATAGCTTTTGTAGGAGTTGTCCTTGAAAGGACAGCTTCCGAGAGAGCTCTCTCAGGCCCACCCACCTCACAGGGTGTCTGTTGTGGGGGAAGGAGATAAAGGAGATTGTAAGCCACTCTGAGACTCTGATTCAGAGAGAAGGGCAGGGTATAAATCTGCAGTCTTCTTCTTTTCCTTATAGGCAGATTGAGGTCCCGATGCTAAGCGTGTTTACTTGAGAGTAAGCCTGATTAAGATCCTCCTTGACTTCCAGGAGCCACAGAATATGTTTGGAAGAGCCACATGTGACCCCGGAGCTGCAGTTTGGCCACCCCTGGCAAATAATCTTGGAGACCAACAAGACATTCAGGGTATGATCTTTTGAGAGTCAAGACTCCCCTTCATCAGATGTCATTAAAGCAGGCCTCAGATTCAGTGGGAGCTCACAGGCACACAGCTCCTGCACCTTTCTGAGAGTTCCACCTCCTCCTCCTGAGAGTTCCACCTCCTCCTTCTGAGAGTTCCTCCTCCTCCTTCTGAGAGTTCCTCCTCCTCCTTCTGAGAGTTCCTCCTCCTCCTTCTGAGAGTTCCTCCTCCTTGTCCATTGAATAGTCGGTGCAGCTGCATAACAACCCCTGGAGGAGCTCCACCGCCTATTTTTCTACAAAATGACCGCCGCATTAAACTATCTACATTTTCTTACTCTAATACATTAAATTAGCCATTCCGGAGGTATCCCCCTCACCTCCATCAGCTCACAGGCAAAAATGACAACAGGCCACTACATCCCAGCCACCCGTCATAATGGGGATTTCGGCTCCTCTCTGGCCCAGGAGGTTTTTCCTGCCCTTTGAGATAAATTTTAGGCCCCCCCAAAGTTTTGACAGTTGGGTGAATAAAGGTCCCGTTTTCAGAAAGCTCCAGCAGACAGCTATGGCCTGGTAGCACATCAAATGGCAGCCCACAATTACATTTTTTAAGCGTTTGCAGAGACAGACTTCTGATCTTCTGTTTCCAGAAAGAGAGACGTCTCCTCCCTATTCAGAATACTGGAGCCATCGGAATGCTGAGTTATGCATCTACTTAATTCCAACCTTTTGAGGTGGCCTGAGAAATACTGGAGATAGACTTTTGAGTCCTGCATTTTGAGAGATATGTACAATGATCCGTTTTCATATGATTTATAAGAAAACAACAACTATCCTTGACTGTATGTGCAACAGATCTGCAAACCCCACCTCAAGATGGTTTGCCAGCCTCCAGATGGGACCTGAGGATCCCCTGGAATCACAGCTCATCTCCAGACTACAGAGATCGGTTCTCGTGGAGAAAACGGATGCTTTAGAACAGTGGTCCTCAACCTTTTTGTCACCAGGGACTGGTTTTGTGGAAAACAATTTTCTCATGAATTGAGGGGAAGGGCGGGGTGCAACGGTTTCCGGATGATACAATAATGCACTTCATTTTTATTAGTCTGGGGTAGTGGTTAAGCGCGTGGACTCTTATCTGGGAGAAGCGGGTTTGATTCCCCTCTCCTCCACTTGCAGCTGCTGGAATGGCCTTGGGTCAGCCATAGCTCTGGCAGGAGTTGTCCTTGAAAGGGCAGCTTCTGGGTGAGCTCTCTCAAGCCCACCGACCTCACCGTGTGCCTGTTATGGGGGAGGAAGATAAAGGAGATTGTAAGCTGCTCTGAGATTCAAAGTGGAGGGCAGGATATAAATCCAGTGTGTTGTTGTTGTTATTATTATTACATTGTAATATATAATGAAAATATTATACAAATCATGGCCCGGTTGCTAACAGGCTACGGACCGGTACTGGTCCATGGCCCAGGGGTTGGGGACCCCTGCTTTGGAAGGTAGACTCTATGACACTATACCCTACTCAGGTCCCTGTCTTCCAGCCAGTTTGGTGTAGTGGTTAAGTGTGCAGACTCTTATCTGGGAGAACCGGGTTGGATTCCCCACTCCTCCACTTGCACCTGCTGGGATGGCCTTGGGTCAGCCAGAGGTCTCGCAGGAGTTGTCCTTGAAAGGGCAGCTGCTGTGAGAGTCCTTTCAGCCCCACCCACCTCACAGGGAGAAGATATAGGAGATTGTAAACTGCTCTGAGATTTGGTGTGGAATGTCATTGTCCTACTCTTATCTGGGAGAACCGGGTTGGATTCCCCACTCCTCCACTTGCACCTGCTGGAATGGCTTTGGGTCAGCCATAGCTCACAGGGTGTCTCTTGTGGGGGAGGAAGGGAAAGGAGATTGTAGGCCGCTCTGAGACTCTGAGACTCTGTCCTTGAAAGGGCAGCTGCTGTGAAAGCCCTCTCAGCCCCACCCACCTCACAGGGTGTCTGTTGTGGGGGAGAGAAGATATAGGAGATTGTAAGCTGCTCTGAGTCTCTGATTCAGAGAGAAGGGTGGGGTATAAATCTGCAGTCATCGTCTTCCCAGGCTCCATCCCCAAATCTCCAGGAGTTTCCTAATCTGGCAAACCTATCTGCTGTCCCCTGTCAGTGGCCGCGGCAGGGGGTGGGGGGGTGGAAGAGGGCTGGCAACCCTATGATAAAGGAGGAGTGTTGCAACAATTTAATTACACAATCAGCGAAGGACAGAATCCAGAACACAAGAAACCAGAGGAATTACTGCAGAGATCACCCACCTGACTAACCCGTTCATATCTAAATACTTGGGGGGAGGGGTTGGGGGGGAGGCAGGGTTAGGTATTTGAGTACAGGAGATACTGGAAGCCAAACCTGTTGGACTCCCTGAACGACGTCAATGCGGTAGCAAAAAACCCCCCAACAACCTCCTGCCGTGCTGCTTAGGGTAAGCTGTATATCTTATCTGCAGCGATACCTAATAAAAATGTTTAATAAGGTAAATTAAGTGATCGAAGTTAAATGATGCCGGCAGTGCAGTTAACTCAGGGCAAAGCATCTCTGGCCAAATGTGCTCAGTAAGCCTTAAAAAAAAATAATACTGGTGGGTGGAGAGAAGAGAGGAACAGGAGCCCCCGTGCATGTTCACTCCAAAGGCTAAAAGGAAAAAAAAAATGTCCTCGGGTAATGGATTTACAACAGGAAGTAAAGGATAAAACGTGTTTTTCGAGCCTCACCAGCGTGGGGAATCTCTTGCTTGGCTTTTAATTTTTTTTTCCCTGTTTGTTTTAGGTCAATGCAGAATCGGAGGGGGAATGTAACATGCCCTGGTATCCCAGACGGAAGGGAGATTCGTCAAGCAGTTCCAGGCCGCCTCCTCTGCTGCGATCTGCAGTTCATCTGCTCTGGGGTTGGCGGGGGGGGGGGGGGGGAGGGGGGCGGCAGAGGGTTGTTTTTGTTCTTTGTAGATGCAATTCTGAGCACAATGAGAAGGAGGGATGTCGCTGGCCTGGTGGAGATGAAGCCTGCAATGATGGAAGCAGCAGTGCCCCCTCTAAGCGGATGAACAAAGCAGGAGTCAAGTGTCACCTTTAAGACCAACCAAGTTTTATTGAGAACGTAAGCTTCCGTGCGCTCTCTAAGCGCACTTCGTCAGACGAGGGGATCAGGTATTGTGGGCTGAAATGCATGCAGTTGGTTGTTTAAGAGGGCAAACTGGCTGGGGTCATATGATAAAACGGTGTGGCCAAGCCACCAAATGGCCAAGCCACACTGTTTTATCATGTGACCACAGCCAGTTTGCGCTCTTAAACAACCAACTGCATGCATTCCAGCCCACAATACCTGATCCCCTCGTCTCATGAGGTCTGCTTAGAGAGCACACAAAAGCTTACGTTCTCAATAAAACTTGTTGGTCTTAAAGGTGTTTCTTGACTCCTGCTTTGTTCAACTACTTCAGGCCAACACGGCTGCCCTCTTGGATCTACCCTCTAAGCGGAGATAGTGTGAGCTGGCTCACAGGTTCTTTTAGCCTCCGGCTCAAACATTTTCATCTTCGCTCAGGAAACACGTCCGCAGAGCAAGCTAATCGATGCAGCAGCTCACAACTTTAATGCCAGTAGCTCAGGAAGTAGAATTTTTGTGCACAGGACTCCACAGCTTGGAGGGAGTATCAGCAAGGAGTCAGGCTTCTTAATTCTTATTGAAGAAGAAGACTGTAGATTTATAGCCCCCCCCTTCTCTCTGAAGCAGAGTCTCAGAGCGGTTTACAATCTCCTTTATCTTCTTCCCCCACAACAACCACCCTGTGGGGGAGCTGGGGCTGAGAGAGCTCTCCCAGAAGCTGCCCTTTCAAAGACAACTCTTGCAAGAGCTATGGCTGACCCAAGGCCATTCCAGCAGCTGCAAGTGGAGGAGTGGTGAATCAAACCCAGTTCTCCCAGATAAGAGAGCTCTGGCTGACCCAAGGCCGTCCAGCAGCTCCAAGTGGAGGAGTGGGGAATCAAACCTGGTTCTCCCAGATAAGAGAGCTATGGCTTGACCCAAGGCCCTTCCAGCAGCTGCAAGTGGAGGAGTGGGGAATCAAACCCGGTTCTCCCAGATAAGAGAGATATGGCTGACCCAAGACCATTCCAGCAGGTGCAAGTGGAGGAGTGGGGAATCAAACCTGGTTCTCCCAGATAAGAGAGATATAGCTGACCCAAGGCCATTCCAGCAGGTGCAAGCGGAGGAGTGGGGAATCAAACCTGGTTCTCCCAGATAAGAATCCGCACACTTAACCACTACACCAAACTGGCTCTCAAGAGGCCAAGGAGGTATAAACTTGTGCAGAATTACAACCTGATCCCAGGTGTGCTTATGATGAAGTGAATGCGTCCACAACCACACTGCAAAGGAAGTATCTGATTTGCATTAACACGCTGGTATGCTCACTTGATGTTTGTACCTAGGTGGCACGTAGGGAGTAGCTTGTTGTGGTCACTGCATTCTGATGTGGTTTCTGCATTGCACCTTCCTGTCGGGAAAGGCAACGTCTGGTGTCGAACAAAGAGGAGAAGACAGGTAGATAGGATAGTGAGGTCAGCACCTTCTTAACCTTCTTTGTCTGTCACCAGATTGTCTGTCATCTCAATGCACAGCAGCCAAGAAGGTCAGAGCGCCTGCTCTGGCTGCAACGCCACTGAGGATGTTCTCCGCAGATGAGAACGAAACGTCTGGAAGGAAAACTTTCTCCAGTAGAACACGGCACTTGAGCCCGAAAGATTCTACAAACCCTAATGATGTCACCAGATTGTTAGGGCTATTTCCTCCTCCTTCTTGGAAGCACCACGCTCAGTCTTGCCCTCTCTTTCAGCTAGAGGTGTAGTTAGGAATCCACCTCTGTCTCTCCTCTTTCCTATCAAGTATGTCAATTCCTAAATAAAGCTTTATGTAGTCAAGTTAAGTCAAGTTAGCCTTTATTGGCATAAAAAACCTTTATGTACTCTTTAATCAGATTGTGCACCGCTATGTTAATTACTCTGCAAACAGGGGTTATGGTGGCCCGGAATAAGCACATCTCGGATATAAGTAGAAAGATTGTGATTGGCTCTTGACTCAAGGAGGTGAAAACAAAGGAACAAAAATGGTGACCCCCCCCCCCCATGATGCACAGTGCAGTCTTCCTTCCATCCATCCATCCATCCATCCATCCATCCATCCATCCATCCATCCATCCATTCATTTCAATTTCTGAACTGCCTTCACTGGAGGACAGGGCTCAGGGTGGTGTACATCAAAATATCTTGCAGCTGTTCTTCTTGGGGGGGGGGGGGGCGTGTAGACTGCATGTTTCTCACACTGGAATGCAAAGGTCTAATGTCCCCCATTCACCACACAGGCATGCATATGTGTGCGCATCTAGTAAAGAAGAAGAAGAAGATATTGGATTTATATCCCACCCTCCACTCTGAAGAGTCTCAGAGCGGCTCACAATCTCCTTTACTTTCCTCCCCCACAACAGACACCCTGTGAGGTAGATGAAGATATTGGATTTATATCCTGCCCTCCACTCTGAAGAGTCTCAGAGCGGCTCACAAACTCCTTTACCTTCCCCCCCCCCACAACAGACACCCTGTGAGGTAGATGAAGATATTGGATTTATATCCCGCCCTCCACTCCGAAGAGTCTCAGAGCGGCTCACAATCTCCTTTCCCTTCCTCCCCCGCAACAGACACCCTGTGAGGTAGAGGAAGATATTGGATTTATATCCCGCCCTCCACTCCGAAGAGTCTCAGAGCGGCTCACAATCTCCTTTTCCTTCCTCCCCCACAACAGACACCCTGTGAGGTGGGTGGGGCTAGAGAGGGCTCTCACAGCAGCTGCCCTTTCAAGGACAACCTCTGCCAGAGCTATGGCTGATCCAAGGCCATTCCAGCAGGTGCAAGTGGAGGAGTGGGGAATCAAACCCAGTTCTCCCAGATAAAGAGTCCGCACGCTTCACCACTACACGAAATCATGTGCTGTGGGCCACTATATGCACCGTGCTGCTTTCTTGCCCCACCTAGTGGCACTACTGGGGAATGTCGCTGCAACAATCAAAACTTGGCTGGGTAAAAGAAAGACGCTACAGAGCAGAACAGGAAAAGAAACAAGCCCCAGAGACCGAGCGGGTGAATTTCCAGAAGCCATGCTGTGATTGCTGCATTTAACTTGACTTTAAAAAAAAAAAAAAAATCCTCATCTCCCCATATACAATGTTAAATGCGGGGCAGGGCATTTGAATCCATATGTATGCTGCTTGCAGCTATTCCATTTCCAGCTGCGCTGTGAATTTTACAGCAAACTGCAGCCTCTGATTTGGCTTGTAGAGAACACAAGCGAAAGCAGCCACGCCGACCTATTCACCATGCTCCCAGAGCCAGCCAAAAGATTTATGACTGCGAGAGGACTGGGGGGGGGGGGGGGACACATAGACTGAGGCCCGGCCCTCCCAGCTCCAGCCAGAAAGTGAGGAGCAGCTTCAGTCTGGTCAATAAAGTATTTAAGCCTTTGGTGCCACGAGGGTTGTTGCAGATTAATTTTTGAATGTCTTTCATAGAGTATCAAGGTCTTTAATTTTTATTTTAACTCCTGGCATCGGTTCGTGCGCGGCCTGAGTGCGATCGCCTGGAGGATTCTTCACAAAACCAGGCTCTTAGATCTGGTCGTAGGAGACAAAACACTCACCTCTTGCAGTGGGGCTTATAAATATTCACGGCGGGCTGGAATACAAAGAGTCTGGTGTTTCAGACGGCAAGTTAAAACTTTGCCTTTGACAATCAGAGGCTGCCCCCAGAGCCCCATTTCCTATCACCATGGCACGGCAGTGGCAAGACTTGTGGGGGCTCAGAAGTCCTGCCAGCCATGTGCCGGTGCGATTCACTATCTTTTTCTATACCAAAGGTCATTTGAATCATTTCTCCCTGCTGGATTACACAGCCCCCCTTTCTCCACATAAGTGGAAGTGTATGTTTTCTTTCTGAAAGCCAGTGCGGTGTAGCGGTTAAGAATGGCAGAGTCTAATCTTCCCATATATGCCCCGGAGGCCGTTTCGTTCTGCCTCTCAGGATCTTCTGACAGTCCCCGGCCCAAGAGATGCCCGTCTTGCCTCTACTAGGGCCACGGTCTTTTCAGTCCTGGCCCCAACGTGGTGGAATCAGCTCCCTGTGGAGATCCAGGCCCTACCTGGCTTGTTAGCTTTTCGTAGGGCCTGTAAAACTGAGCTGTTCCGCCAGGTTTTCGGATGAGGCGGCGGGCATCTATCTATTAGATTGGTTGGCCTCCCCGACTGTACTGTACTCCTGTATGGTTGTACTTTTCTTTTGTGCTATTCTGTAGTACCATTCTGCTATACTATTCTGTTATGTCATCCTGCTGGACTAGCCTGTTGTACTTTACTAAATGCTGTAACTAGTTTTTTATTATTGTAATTTTATTGTGATTTTATTACTATTTATGTTGTACTCCGGAAGGAAGGAAGGAAGGAAGGAAGGAAGGAAGGAAGGAAGGAAGGAAGGAAGGAAGGAAGGAAGGAAGGAAGGAAGGAAGGAAGGAAGGAAGGAAGGAAGGAAGGAAGGGCAGTGGGAGGGCTTCTAATGTCCTGGCCCCACTGGTGGACCTCCTGACGGCACCTGGTTTTTTCCGGCCATTGCATAACAGAGTGTTGGACTGGAAGGGCCATTGGCCTGATCTAACATGGCTCCGCTATTGTTCTTATGACACATGATGCAACTTCATACTACATCAGACCGCGCGTTCATCAAAGTCAATACTGTCAACTCAGACCGGCAGCAGCTCTCCAGGGTCTCAGGCAGAGGTCTTTCACATCATCTACCATCTGATCTTTTTTAGCTGGAGATGCCAGGAACTGAGCCTGGGACCTTCTGCATGCCAAGAAGAGGCTCTACTACTGAGACACAAACCCCACGTGACAGTGCTGCCATGCAAGGAGTGTAATTTTCTGAAATGTCAGTAGTTAACTGCTGGAGTCCTCTTCAACAGACATGTCCAGGCTGCATGCTAACGTTTCTCTTTGCTAAGGTGGGCTTGCTTCTCAAGGTTATAACTGTACGATACATGCGAGCACTCATCCAGTTAATGCGATACCCACATCCGCTTCAATCTGCCTTTCCTAATTGCACATCAACTACAAATTACCATCTAGAACATTACGAGCATCCAAACGATGCATTCTAGTTGCAAAAGGGAAGCTGGTAATACCTTCTCGGTTACCATAAAATGACCAGACGGCTGTTGGGGCGAGAGGTGCCAGCAGAACGAGACGGTGTACAGAGCGGGAAGAGCTCGGGAGAACTGTTCAAGGCCCGCATCCAAACAAACAAGCGCATTGACTTCCAGACAAGATGATGTTCTCTGAACAGACTCGCAGCGTAATCCAATGCAGTGTTCCTCCAATCCAGGCCTGCTGGTGGGATTAGTCTGCAGTAGGGCTGCCAGCCTCCTGGTCTAGGGAGCGGGGTGTTCCCCCAGTTTGGGGGGCTCCTTCCCGCCCCAAGTCAGCTGCCTAGCGGGGGAAGCCACTAGCCCCATGGGCAGAGGCCACACCTAACCCCCAAGCTGTGAATTTGCGGCTTGCAAGGCAAGTGCGCCCAGCACCGGCTCTCTCTGAGAGAGCGGGGGCCACTTAATCCTGCCTTCCTAACCTTGACTGGGGCTTGGAAGGGCAGCACCTGGCCCCTGCCCCACCCCTCACCATTTGAAACCAAATTAAAAGCTACTAGAGGACAGGCGTTCTCTACAAAGGCCCCCCAATGGTGGAATCAAGTGGAAGAGGTGCGGGCCCTACGGGATCTTAACCAGTTCCGTAGGGCCTGCAAAACCGCCCTCTTCCAGCTAGCTTTTTAAGACGGAACTCCTGATAAGATCAGTAATACCGAGCCATCTTACACGCCATTCGATTGTATTCTAATGTCATACTGTTTTATTGGTTTTACTGTTTAAATTATTAATTATATTATTATTTTATTTGTATCATGGTTTTACCATGTCTTGTTAGCCGCCCTGAGACTGCCTAGGCGGGGAGGGCAGGGTATAAATAAAAAGTTTATTATTATTATTATTATTATTGAAGGAAAGGTTTCTTTAGAAGAAGACTGCAGATTTATACCCCGCCCTTCTCTCTGAATGAGAGACTCAGAGCAGCTTACAATCTCCTATATCTTCTTCCCCCCGCGACAGACACCCTGTGAGGTGGGCGGGGCTGAGAGAGCTCTAAAAGAAGCTGCCCTTTCAAGGACAACCCCTACGAGAGCTATGGCTAACCCAAGGCCCTTCCAGCAGCTGTAAGTGGAGGAGCGGGGAATCAAACCTGGTTCTCCCAGATAAGAGTCCACACACTTAAACAATACACCAAACTGGCCACCAAAACATCGGTGGTTTGCCATTGCCTGCCTGTGCTAAGAAGAAGAAGACTGCAGATTTATACCCTGCCCTTCTCTCTGAATGAGAGACTCAGAGCGGCTTACAATCTCCTGTATCTTCTTCCCCCACAACAGACACCCTGTGAGGTGGATGGGGCTGAGAGGGCTCTTACAGCAGCTGCCCTTTCAAGGACAACTCCTGCGAGAGCTATGGCTGACCCAAGGCCATTCTAGCAACTGCAAGTGGAGGAGTGGGGAATCAAACCCAGTTCTCCCAGATAGGAGTCCACGCACTTAACCACTACACCAAACTGGTTCTTTCAATGGTTGGGAAAGCCGGGAAGAACGTGCCTATGCAGCACTGCTTCTCTAGCACGATGACGTCATTCTACATGACGTTATCACGTTGAGGACGGTCCCGCCCCCTTCCAGAACGCCCCCTCCCCCAAAATTCCCCCACTGGGGAATAGCTGGGTCTTGGCAACCCTAGTCTGGAGTAACTCTGTATGCCCCTGAACATGAACATATGAAGCTGCCTTCTACTGAATCAGACCCTCGGTCCATCAAAGTCAGTATTGTCTTCTCAGACTGGCAGCGGCTCTCCAGGGTCTCAAGCTGAGGTTTTTCGCACCTATTTGCCTGGACCCTTTTTTGGAGATGTTGGGGATTGAACCTGGGACCTTCTGCTTCCCAAGCAGATGCTCTACCACTGAGCCACCGTCCCTCCCCTGACCTGGATAGGCCAGGATCGCCTTAGCTCATCAGATCTCATAAGTTATGCAGGGTCAGCCGTGGTTTGGAGTTGGATGGGAGACCGCCAAAGAAATCGACGGTCGTTATGAGGAGGCACACATGGCAAACCACTTCTGAATGGCTCTTGCTTTGGAAACCCTCCAGGGTCACCAGAAATCAGCCGTGACTTGATGGTACTTTTCTCCTCCTCCATCACCACCACTTTTTTTCCCCTTGGCATTATTTCGCCCCGAACGGGGCTGGATTGGGCTCTCCATCTGACCAGCATTTCTAACTCCCTATATCAGGGGTGGCCGACGGTAGCTCTCCAGATGTTTTTTTTTGCCTACAACTCCCATCAGCCCCAGCCATTGGCCATGCTGGCTGGGGCTGATGGGAGTTGTAGGCAAAAAAAAAACCATCCGGAGAGCTACCGCTGGCCACCCCTGCCCTATATGGCCGAGGACCTGCCTACCTTAGGGACCGCCTCTCCCCATATGTCCCCCAGAGAGCACTGAGATCTAGTTCTCAAAACCTTTTACAAATCCCTGGGCCAAGAGAAGCTAGACTGAAGACAACGAGGGAGCAAGCTTTTTCAGCAATGGCCCCTCGATGGTGGAATCAACTTCCAGAAATGATGCGAGCCCAGCGGGACCTGAATAAATTCCGCAGGGCTTGCAAAACCTATCTTTTCCAGCTGGCTTTTGAGATAGAACCTGGCTAAATTGAAATTAGAATTGACCTGTAACCATCTAGCCATCTTATGTTTGATTGTAATTCTATAGCACCTTATAACACCTGTTTTTACTTATTTTAACTAATTTGTGTATTTGAACTGTATTTTAAAATCCGTGTTTACATTGTATTGTATTTTATTTAAATCATGGTTTCCATGTCTGTGAGCCGCCCTGAGCCCGCCTTTGGCGGGGGAGGGCGGGATATAGAAATAAATTTGACTTGACTTGACTATACGATCGACATGCTCAGTGAAAGCAAGGCAACGTTTAAATGGCATGTAGCAGCCAATTTGAAAAGGTGGGGGCGGGGGGGGGAGGGAAACGTGTTCCATCCGTTTCCGCTTCCCTCGAACTCCCATACTAATGAAACCCAAATGTTAATTGTGTTGGACAAGGCAAGGTTAATCTAAGGGCCTCGACAGGAAACACGTTTGGGAGAAGTCTTCGACAGGATGAGGCATGCTGTCTCTTGACCATCAAGAGATTTAGGCTACCTGTTCCCATGGGAGAAGACTGGAAACGAAGCTTAGCTCCGAAGTTTGTCAGCTGAAATAATTGCCGACCTTCAAGATTTTTCAAGTAAAACACGTACCGGAACTGTATCTTTTAAACATTTGTAGGCAAAACCTACCAGTGATGAAGTTGAAATTACTGCTATACATAGTTACAATTGCTAGAATGTTATATGCCAAGTATTGGAAGGAAGAAAGAACTCCTAATAGAGAGGAATTCATTGTTAAACTGTTAGAAATTGCGGAATCTGACTTAATGACCACCCGATTAAGAAGTGGAAATGTGCAGAAATGTCGGGAGGAATGGGACCCGGTATATGATTGGGTTAAAAGCAGAGGTTTTGATATGGAGTAACTATATCAAGTAAGAGTAACAATGGAGAAATGAATACTGTTTTATAATCTGTTTAATCCTCTCCTTCTCCCAGTGGGGGGGGATGGGGTATTAGTTTTAGTTGTTAGTTGTAGTTGTTGTTGTTAGAGGATAGGCATTGTGTATGTGTTTTGTGTTTCGTTGTTTGTTATTTGTCTTTTCTTTTTTATGTCTTTGTTCTTTAATAAAACTTTAAAACTTAAAAAAGAAAAAAAAGAAAAAAAGAAATAATTGCCGACCTTTTCTTCGGGACCCCATTTGATTTCACTCATTGCAGTTGAAGCTCACGACCACTAGATGGCAACTATCACTACATTTCTATTAAGCGATGGAGATTCCCATGAGATTCATCCCTTGCTTTTTAAAAACCTCTATTTATGAGAATTTCTTGGGGTACTTACCTTCCAGTTAACTTCAGTACTCTTATGGATGATTTGAGGGGTTCCCCCGAATCAAGTTTATGATCGTTGAACTATATGCACAAATTTAAAATGTTTAAAAGCCTCGTGTGAAGGACTGTGTGGAAACTGTCTCCCATGTTCTTCTCCAGTGTCCTTTCTATCTGACGTCCCATTGGGATCTTTTATATCCCATATTAGCCCGATTTTTAGAGACCTCTGATGATTTTAAGGTTTTCTTTTTGCTTGATCATCCAGATACTGAAATAACCGAAACAATAGCAAAGTTTCTTCAGAGTGCTACGATTAACACGCCCCGACAAGTAATACTATGTATTAGGTTTTATGATGCCGTTACTCTGTTTGTATCTTGTAGTTTTAGTCTTACTCCAAATGGATTCTGTATTCTACTAATCTGTAACGTGGCTGACATTTTATTGCATATGTCTATCAATGCCAATAAAGGCTTGCAACTGGAACAACAACAAAGAATGTTTAAATGCAAACAGGAAAATAAAACAGGAGGGGGAATCCTCATCCTGGGGTGATGGATTTATGGCAGTCAAAATACAAAGACTCTATTACTGTATTTCTCAGGGCTGTCGAAGAAGAAGAAGAAGAAGAAGAAGAAGAAGAAGAAGAAGAAGAAGAAGAAGAAGAAGAAGAAGAAGAAGAAGAAGAAGAAGAAGACTGTAGATTTATACCCCACCCTTTTCTCTGAATCAGTCTCAGAGTGGCTTACAATCTTCTTCCCTCACAACAGACACCCTGTGAGGTAGGTAGAGAGCTCTCCCAGAAGCTGCTCTTTTAAAGGACAACTCTGTGAGAGCTATGGCTGACCTAAGGCCATTCCAGCAGCTGCAAGTGGAGGAGCGGGGAATCAAACCCGGTTCTCTCAGATAAGAGTCCGCACACTTAACCACTACACCAAACTGGCTCCAAAGAAGAAGACTGCAGATTTATACAACAGACACCCTGTGAGGTGGGTGGGGCTGAGAGAGCTCTCACAGCAGCTGCCCTTTCGAGGACAACCTCTGCAAGAGCTATGGCTGACCCAAAGTCATTCAGCACACTTAACCACTACACCAAACTGGCTCTCCCTACACTAAACTGGCTACTCCCTACCAAGGTATTGAAATGCCTTGGCCGTCTGCTATGAATAGTGCTGGTTTTGCATCCTGCCCTGAGTAGATGCAGAAGCACAATCAGAAAAGAGAGTGTCTCAGAAAGCTGAGAGAAAGAAGGGCGGCGGGGGGGGGGGGGAGATTGCAGAAGAATGAGAAAGGGGTTTAAGTGATGCCTCAATTGATGGCAATTGTCCTGAGATGAGCTTCAAATGGCTCATATGACTTTTCCATGAGAGGACGGCTGAAGAAGCCTTTGCCTGCCTCCACGGGCTAAGCTTCCCAACCCCCCCGCTCTGGCGGGGGACTTCTGGGTTCGCAGCCTAATCTCCCGCCCCCCAGAAATCGGGAAGCGGGGGTGGGGGGGTGGAGGGGGGGGAGGACATACCTGCAGGCTTCATATTGTTGAGATCCTGAGCCGTTTGTAAAATGTGTGGCCCCTTTAAGGCTGGGCAGGAAGCAGGAAGAGCTTCAGAGAACAGCCCCTCCCTTTTTTTTTCTTTCCTTTTCACAGCAAGTAGAGTTCTCCAATCTGGTAAGTATTTGTGTGTGTGAGAGGGAGGGGGTAGGGGATTCCCTGGTTTGGAGGTCCTCCCCCCCTTTAGAAAGCGTGGGGGGGAGGGAAATGTCTACTAGGCACTCTATTATTCCCTATGGAGAACGATTCCCATAGGGAATAATAGGGAATTGATCCGTGGGTATTGGGGGCTCTGGGGGGGCTATTTTTTGAGGTAGAGGCACCAAATTTTTAGTATAACATCTAGTGCCTCTCCCCAAAATACCCCCCAAGTTTCAAGAAGATTGGACCAGGGGGTCCAATTCTATGAGCCCCAAAAGATGGTGCCCCTATCCTTCATTATTTCCTATGGAAGGAAAGCATTGAAAAGGTGTGCCGTCCCTTTACATGTGATGGCCAGAACTCCTTTGGAGTTCAATTATGCTTGTCACATCCTTGTTCCTGGCTCCACCCCCAAAGTCTCCTGGCTCCACCCCCAAAGTCCCCAGATTTTTCTTTAATTGGTCTTGGCAACCCTACCACGGGCTGAGGAAATGACCTTGACCCCGGTCACAAAACTGCTAGTTTTCTGATTCACACCCAGATAGAGTAAGGCTTTCTTTACACCTCCCCCCAGACACGTCAAGGTGATTTTTCTATTCCCCGAAGGATGGTAACTTTCCTCCTCTGAAATACCCTCAATTGGACCTCATCATGCTACCATGGTAGCTATAATGCTGGCAGAATAACGAGAGGAGATATTCACTGTTCCCTCTAAGCTGAGTTAGTGTGAGTTAACTCACCGATTTTTAGCCTCCAGCTCACAGGTTTTTATTTTAGCTGGGGAAGGAGGACCCCAGAGCACAATAATTTATGCAGAAGCTCACAATTTTGATGCCGGTAGCTCACAAAACAGAATTTTTGCTCACCAGACTCTACAACTTAAAGAGAACATTAAGAGATATTGTATCTGAATATTTTGAAATGTGTATCCCGGAGAACTTATAGTCTTCCTGCATGATCCTAGAGATGCCGTCTGTCTGCAGAGTGTAGAATTTCATCAGGGAATGGGGACAGAAGAACACCAGAGGAGAAAATGTTATCTAAAACTTAAGTGCTATTTTTAAAAAGTGGTACGGGGATGTGGAACGGGATGGGGGATGTGGAACGGTACAGCCCATTTCACCTGACTTCAGAAGCTAAGCCAGGAATGATACCTGGAAGGGAGACCACCAAGGAAGACTCTGCAGATGGAGGAAATTACAAACTATCTCAGGTTCTTGCTTGCCTTGAAAAACCCTTGCTGTGATCGCCATACATACATATGAAGAAACAGTGGTGGCAGGGAGAGAAGAAGAAGAGGAAGAGGAAGAAGAAGATTGCAGATTTATACACTGCCTTTCTCTCTGAATCAGACTCAGAGAGGCTTTCAATCTCCTATATCTTCTTCCCCCACAACAGACACCCTGTGAGGTGGGTGGGGTTGAGAAGGCTCTCACAGCAGCTGCCCTTTCAAGGACAACCTCTGCCAGAGCTATGGCTGACCCAAGGCCATTCCAGCAGGTGCAAGTGGAGGAGTGGAGGAATCAAACCTGGTTTTCCCAGATAAGAGTCTGCACACTTAACCACTACACCAGACTGGCTCCAAAGAAGAAGACTGAAGATTTATACCCCGCCCTTTTCTCTGAATCAGAGATTCAGAGCAGCTTACAAATATCCTATATCTTCTCCCCCCAAAACAAACACCCTGTGAGGTGGGTGGGGCTGAGGACTCCCACAGCAGCTGCCCTTTCAAGAACAACCTCTTCCAGAGCGATGGCTGACCCAAGGCCATTCCAGCAGCTGCAAGTGGAGGAGTGGGGACTCAAACTCAGTTCTCCCAGATAAGAGTCCAAACACTTAACCGCTACACCAAACTGGCTCTCAGGAGACAGACACCCTGTGAGGTGGGTGGGGCTGAGAGGGCTCTCACAGCAGCTGCCCTTTCAAGGACAAACTCTTCCAGAGCTATGGCTGACCCAAGGCCATTCCAGCAGCTGCAAGTGGAGGAGTGGGGACTCAAACTCAGTTCTCCCAGATAAGAGTCCAAACACTTAACCGCTACACCAAACTGGCTCTCAGGAGACAGACACCCTGTGAGGTGGGTGGGGCTGAGAGGGCTCTCACAGCAGCTGCCCTTTCAAGGACAAACTCTTCCAGAGCTATGGCTGACCCAAGGCCATTCCAGCAGCTGCAAGTGGAGGAGTGGGGACTCAAACTCAGTTCTCCCAGATAAGAGTCCAAACACTTAACCGCTACACCAAACTGGCTCTCAGGAGACAGACACCCTGTGAGGTGGGTGGGGCTGAGAGGGCTCTCACAGCAGCTGCCCTTTCAGGGACAACCTCTGCCAGAGCTCTGGCTGACCCAAGGCCATTCCAGCAGGTGCAAGTGGAGGAGTGGGGAATCAAACCCTATTCTCCCAGATAAGAGTCCACACACTTAACCGCTACACCAAACTGGCTCTCAGGAGACAGACACCCTGTGAGGTGGGTAGGGCTGAGAGAGCTCTCCCAGAAGCTGCCCTTTCAGGGACAACCTCTGCGAGAGCTCTGGCTGACCCAAGGCCATGCCAGCAGGTGCAAGTGGAGGAGTGGGGAATCAAACCCCATTCTCCCAGATAAGAGTCCACACACTTAACCGCTACACCAAACTGGCTCTCAGGAGACAGACACCCTGTGAGGTGGGTAGGGCTGAGAGAGCTCTCCCAGAAGCTGCCCTTTCAGGGCAACCTCTGCGAGAGCTCTGGCTGACCCAAGGCCATGCCAGCAGGTGCAAGTGGAGGAGTGGGGAATCAAACCCCATTCTCCCAGATAAGAGTCCACACACTTAACCGCTACACCAAACTGGCTCTCAGGAGACAGACACCCTGTGAGCTGGGTAGAGCTGAGAGAGCTCTCCCAGAAGCTGCCCTTTCAGGGACAACCTCTGCGAGAGCTCTGGCTGACCCAACGCCATGCCAGCAGGTGCAAGTGGAGGAGTGGGGAATCAAACCCCATTCTCCGAGATAAGAGTCCACGCACTTAACCACCGCACCCAACTGGCTCTCCAAATTTGCTCACCTGAGTTCTGATCCTTTTAGGAGGGAGTGAAAATTTCCAGGCGCACAAGTGCTTTCAGCTACCTGCATTGCCAATTTCAAAGAAAAATCCTATCATAATACATAAAATCATACTCTATTATACATAAAACAGCTAACTGTCCTCAGTTTGAGAAACTATACCGAAACTTTTTTTTTTTTTTAACTTCTAAAGATGCTCTTCCCAAAAAAAATGCTTCAGCACGTAAGGCAGTGTCTGCCCGGCAGACCTATGATCCCAAATCTTGAAATACTCATCATTAAGTGTCACAGTTCCCAAACTATGCCAGCACCGCTATTTAACGAGAGCCCCCCTGTGGATAGGGAAGTCAGCAACACACAATTCCACAGCCACGTTGCCTTGTTAATGAGAGAAACTCCCAGAGACCCAAACGCCAAGTTCGGAACGTGCGGGAAGACGTGTGGCACGAAAGGACATGGAGGTGACACGTGGGTAGAATGGAGGGCAGAACTGGGGTGCAGTCCTATTAAGGGCAGGATTATTTGAAGGCCCTTTTGAAAAGGAAGAATGGTCTCAAATGTTGATACAACAAGCCAGGCTGTGTTACACAAGGCATAATGGCTGTTTAAGGACCAGATCTTGCTTCTAACAAGATGTCAGAGGTTGTTTGCAAAGGAGATTTTCCTCAATAGCCCTGTCTTCAAAAGAGGCTGTACCCACTTCATGCAGCTAGCACAAAAAGAAGAAAGGAAATAATAAACACTGTCTTCCTTCCCCAACGCCCTGTAAAGTCCCTTTTTTGCACACAAGAAGACTTCAACAAGCCCAAGTAAACGGTTCTTTTATCCTCCCAGTTTTGAATCATACTCCTGAGGTTGCTAGAAAACTGGGTTGGAAGGCGGGGAGAGAAAAGTCTGTACTTAGCAGAGGAAAGAGGAATATGTTTGGAATGGAGTTCTTGAAGGCTAATCGCTTGATCTCTGTTACATGGAAACTTTCCAAAGACTTTTGCTTGGAGCTAAATTAACAACTTTATTGCATACTTTATCACATTAACAACTTTATCAAAAAGGATTGAAATAAACTCTTAAAGACTTAAAGACTTACCTGCTTTGAGGCATATATAACGTGCATCTGACCATCAAACATAAGAAGAGCTCTGCTGACTCAGAAAACTGGTCCATTTAGTCCAGCATCCTGTTTCACACAGGGCCCAACCAGTTCCTCTGGATGGCCAACAACAGGGGAGAGAGGCCAAGGCCTACATAAGAAGAGCCCTGCTGGATCAGACCAGTGGTCCATCTAGTCCATCATCCAGTCTCACACAGGGGCCAACTGGTTATCCTGGAGGACCAACAACAGGACAGAGAGGCCAAGGCCTTCCTCTGATAAGAACATCAGAAGAGCCCTGCAGGATCAGACCAGTGGTCCATCTAGTCCATCATCCAGTCTCACACAGGGGCCAACCGGTTACTCTGGAGGACCAACAGCAGGGCAGAGAGGCCAAGGCCTTCCCCTGATAAGAACATCAGAAGAGCCCTGCTGGATCAGACCAGTGAGGGTCCATCCAGTCCAGCATCCTGTCTCACAGTGGCCTACCAGTCCCTCTGGAGGACCAACAAGACAGAACAGAGTCTGAGGCCTTCATATAAGAACATAAGAAAAGCCTTGCTGGGTCAGACCAGTGAATCTAGTCCATCATCCTGTCTCACACAGGGGTTATTCTGGAGGGCCAACAACAGGGCAGAGAGGCCAAGGCCTTCCCCTGATAAGAACATCAGAAGAGCCCTGCTGGATCAGACCAGTGAGGGTCCACCGAGTCCAGCATCCTGTCTCACACAGGGGCCAAAACACACCACACAGGCCAAGGCCTTCCCTTGATGTTGCCTCTTGGAATTGAGTTTCAGGGGGTTTAGTGTCTCCAAATGTGAAGGTTCCTCTCAGTCACCATGGCTATTAGGCACTGATAACCTCTTCTCCATGAAATTTATCTAATCCACTTTTAAAGAGGCCTATGTCTGTGGCCATTGCTACGTCCTTCTTTGCCTGCTCTGAACCTGTTTCTGACCCATGAGTTGCAAGCACATTTCATTGTGAGACTGAATACTGACAAAGCAAAACGGAAGCCAAAGTTTTGTTGCAGCGCAAGCTCCATGCTCTCTCATCAGTTTCGTAAGAGCCAAGTCGGGCTCCCTTTGTTCAGAGACTCCCACGGGGTTCTTTTGACAAATTCTAATGCAACAGAAATTGACTTGCTGTCTGTCTGTTGCTACTCTGATATATGATGTTTGGATCCTATTTCAGAGGGAACTTTGCAGGACCAGGGTCTAGGCATGAGAATCACTCAGCAAGTGATTTCTATTGCAAAACAATTTAGAACAAAGCAGGAGTCAAGTGGCACCTTTAAGACCAACAAAGGTTTATTCGGAACGTACGCTTTTGTGTGCTCCAAGCCCACTTCATCAGACGAAGAATCAGGTACAGTTGACAGAGCTACATACAGCTGGCAGGCGGCTGTTTAGAATGCAAAACGGTACAAATTTAAGATCCAATGACAGAATAGCAAAATTAACAAATCGAGCAAACCTCTGATCTGGGTGGCATGATCACTTCTTCAGATGTGACCGAGCAAATTGAGTTGTGTCTGTCTGATTAGACAATTTCCTTGTAGAATTAGATTGTTTTCTCACAACTGGTCTGCCGCCATCGTCGTTTCAAGCTAGAAAGTTAAAAGCTGGGATCTGAGATTGTTGAGCCGACTTACTATTTGGATGTCTCTGTGCCACGATAGTACGTAATAGTTCCCAATAATACACTTAGCACAATAGTACAATTGTACTATTATAATAGTGCTAATATAATAGTACTATTATAGTAGCAGCAGGGAGGGGTCAGCTAACCGAAGGAGGCTCAGACAGGGAGGGGGGATATGCAGCAGCAGTTAAGAACACTAACCCTCAACCCTCAGCAGTTAAGGAAACTAACCCTCAGTTAAGAAAACTAACCCTCAATGTTCCCTCTAAGCTGCAGAGTCGAGGCTAAAAATCTGCAAGCTAGCTCACGCTAACTCAGCTCAGAGGGAACACCGCCCTCAACACTGTTCATCCAACTCTGGTGTTTTCATTGCAATGGACTATTGTAACTTTTTTTCTGGACCATACTTTGCGGAGTCAGTTATGAAGATGGTTGTGACATATTTCTGGGGTGGGTGGGTGGGTCTTCAGGTGCTACCTGGAAGAACTAGGAATAAACAGCTTTAAAGGGGGATTAGATAGATTCATGGAGGATAAGTCTATCAATAGTTACTAGCTATGGTGGCTCAGAAGCCATGTTGGATGAAGCCCATCCGGTCCAACACTCTGTGTGTCATACAGTGACCAAAACCCAGGTGCCATCAAGAGGTCCAACGATCAACATGGTATGACAGATGGTAAGCTGTGGCACTCATTTTGCGGCTGGTTCAACCTCCTGTGGCAGCCATTTTGTGTCCAAATTCTAAAGGTACTTACAGGCTCAAAAAGGTTGGAGACTCAGTCCTAGACTATGCCATTCAACCATTCAAGATAACATGTTAGCACCTAGAGAATGAGGTATTATGAAGGGTATGGTCAGGGGAAAAAAATGCATGTAGAATAGCAGACTCCTTTCCCTATGTACAACATGACAATCATAATTCCTTCAGCAATTTCAAGCACAGTAAAGACGGGAACAGGCATTCCTTGTCTGATTCAAGGGATATATTCTTCAAGTGTATCAGAAAGAGTAAATCAATTACATTTAATATTGTTCTGTGCAAAGAAGAACAGAGCAGAGGCCCAGAGCAATACATCGAAACAAATATCAAGAAAGCAAATCCCTCCCCTGACTCAGGACTCTTATAGGAAGCAAAAAGTAAGAGTAGGACAGTAACCGCCCCCCCCCCCAATAGTAGTACCCCTTCAGGAACTGCCTGAATTCAAAGGATAATCCACCCCGACACAAATTGTTTCTCCATACTAACTGGAAAAGCAACTTCACTCGTCTGAGTGTAATTGTCTTCTCCCCGCCCAGTTCCATTTCTGTGTCTGACCCAATAGGACCGAGTGGTTTTTAGAACAAAATAAGCTCCAGAAAGATCTGCCCACCAGAGGTGAAAGTGGAATTGACATAGGTACCATGAGGTTGATTTCCAAGACCTGAGCAAGGCTGTTGGATGTTCTGGAGGTCCTTAAGTGATAAGGCTGCCATGGATTAGAAGTGACTTGACAACACTTAAATAAACCTACACAATGAATAGTAACCCCTCTTCCAAGCTGTTCTCAGGTACCTGAAGGAAGGCTGGGAGAGAACCATATGAACATAAGAGGAGCCATGTTGGATCCGGCCAATGGACCATCCAGTCTAACACTCTGTGTCACATGGTGGCCAAAAACCCAGGTGCCATCAGGAGGTCCACCAGCAGGGCCAGAACTCCACAATCCCTCCCACTGTTGCTCCTCAAGCACCAAGAAGACAGAGCACCACTGCCCAAGACAGCGTATTCCATCTAAACCTTACGGCTAATAACCACTGATGGACCTCTGCTCTGTATGTTTATTCAGTCCCCTCTTGAAGCTGTCAGTGATTGAAGCTACCACCATTTCCTGTGGCAGTGGATTCCATGTCCCTTCTTAGACTCCATTGGCCACATAATCCTCTCCAGGAAGAGTCCACAGGCAGCCCCAGACTAGTCCCCCTTCTCTGGGGTGTGAAATTACTTCAAAGTGCAGACACCCCAAATGTCTTGGGGGGCAGTCAAAGAGACACACTCCCCCCCTCCTTTAACAGTGCTGATCAAACAATCCTTTCTTGGCTGGGTCACAAACGATCAGCCAAAGACAAACAATGCATACAGAACGAATTTGTACGTGAGGGTTCTTTATATCGTAATAGATAAAGAATCGCCGTTCGTCATTAAGTCAGCTCTGGTTTGACAGGGGGCTATCATAAATAATAAACATCACTGTTGATCTTTTAAAAAAAATGAAGCAAACAAACAAAGTCTAGATGAGATCCACTAATGGCTCCAATGACATTGATAAATGCAGAATGACATTTACAGGGAACATAAAGGTAAGAACCTGTTCCTTCAACTTTGTGCCATTAAAAGGCGGCTGGGGGTGCGGGGGATTGGCTGTCTCAGGGACACATGCATTTTTAATGGACGTTACAAATAAAAAGCGTAGGCACACACAAATGCACTCAATCGCAAGTACAAATTATTAATGGTGTATTAGAAGGTAGACTAACAAAGGGAGCTTCGGCTCCCACAGAATAACAGAGTTGGAAGCAATGCTCTCTCTGAGTTGCAGAGTCTTGTGAGCAAACATTTTACTTTGTGAGCTACTGACATTAAAGCTGTGAGTTACTGCATACATTAGTGTGCTCTGGGGTCCTCCTTCCTGGGCAAAGACAAAAAATGTGTGAGCTGGAGGCTAAAAACGTGTGAGCTGGCTCATGCTAACTCAGAGGGAACGTTGGTTGGAAGGTGCCTCCAGGGTCATCTAGTCCAATCTCCTGCCCAATGCAGAAAAATCACAAATCCCTCCCTCCACACCTCCAGTGTCCCCTGCTCCATGCCCAGAAACAGAACAGAACTCCAGGATCCCTGGCCAAACTGGCCTGGAAAAAAATTGCTTCCTAACACCAAGGTGGCAATCAGTATTTCCTTGGGCATGTAAGAAAGAGCCAGGAGAACTAACAGCTGCAGCCCTTCCTGCCCTCCTTCTCATTATCTGCCTTTCACAAAATCTCTTAATGGTTTCACGCCCTCTTGAGCTCTCTCTTCAAAGTTCTTTTCAACTTTCCCTTATGGTCCTTGTCCTAGACTACTGGTTCATAGAGCCAGCACTGCCGTCAGATGGCCATCTAACCTCTGTTTAAGAACCTCCAACTTTCCCTTATGGTCCTTGTCCTAGACTACTGGTTCATAGAGCCAGCACTGCCGTCAGATGGCCATCTAACCTCTGTTTAAGAACCTCCAACTTTCCCTTATGGTCCTTGTCCTAGACTACTGGTTCACAGAGCCAGCATTGCCATCAGATGGCCATCTAACCTCTGTTTAAGAACCTCCAACTTTCCCTTATGGTTCTTGTCCTAGACTACTGGTTCATAGAGCCAGCACTGCCGTCAGATGGCCATCTAACCTCTGTTTAAGAACCTCCAACTTTCCCTTATGGTCCTTGTCCTAGACTACTGGTTCACAGAGCCAGCATTGCCATCAGATGGCCATCTAACCTCTGTTTAAGAACCTCCAACTTTCCCTTATGGTCCTTGTCCTAGACTACTGGTTCATAGAGCCAGCACTGCCATCAGATGGCCATCTAACCTCTGTTTAAGAACCTCCAACTTTCCCTTATGGTCCTTGTCCTAGACTACTGGTTCACAGAACCAGCACTGCCATCACATGGCCATCTAACCTCTGTTTAAGAACCTCCAACTTTCCCTTATGGTCCTTGTCCTAGACTGCTGGTTCATAGAGCCAGCACTGCCATCAGATGGCCATCTAACCTCTGTTTAAGAACCTCCAACTTTCCCTTATGGTCCTTGTCCTAGACTACTGGTTCACAGAACCAGCATTGCCATCACATGGCCATCTAACCTCTGTTTAAGAACCTCCAACTTTCCCTTATGGTCCTTGTCCTAGACTACTGGTTCATAGAGCCAGCACTGCCGTCAGATGGCCATCTAACCTCTGTTTAAGAACCTCCAACTTTCCCTTATGGTCCTTGTCCTAGACTACTGGTTCACAGAGCCAGCATTGCCATCAGATGGCCATCTAACCTCTGTTTAAGAACCTCCAACTTTCCCTTATGGTCCTTGTCCTAGACTACTGGTTCATAGAGCCAGCACTGCCGTCAGATGGCCATCTAACCTCTGTTTAAGAACCTCCAACTTTCCCTTATGGTCCTTGTCCTAGACTACTGGTTCATAGAGCCAGCACTGCCATCAGATGGCCATCTAACCTCTGTTTAAGAACCTCCAACTTTCCCTTATGGTCCTTGTCCTAGACTACTGGTTCATAGAGCCAGCACTGCCGTCAGATGGCCATCTAACCTCTGTTTAAGAACCTCCAACTTTCCCTTATGGTCCTTGTCCTAGACTACTGATTCATAGAGCCAGCACTGCTGTCAGATGGCCATCCACCCTCTGTTTAAGAACCTCCAAAGAAGAGCCCACAACCTCCAGAGGAAGCCTGTTCCACGGAGGAAACCACTCTAATTGTCAGGAACGGCTCTAATTTCCATGTGTCCTTTGTTGTCGTCATCGTTAAGGGGAAGGGGCTGTGGCTTAGCAGTAGAGCACCTGCTTGACATGCAGAAAGTCCCAGGTTCAATCCCCGGCATCGCCAGTTGAAAGGGCCAGATTGTAGATGATGTAAAAGAGCTCTGCTTGAGACTCTGGAGAGCTGTAGCCAGTCTGAGTAGACAATGCATACCATGATGGGCCAAGGAGGTCTGATTCTGCATAAAGCAACGGCCTCGCATGCGTGAATGTGTGTGTTATAGCCAGGGCTTTTTTTCTAGCAGGAGCTCCTCTGCATATTAGGCCATGCCCCCCAATGCAGCCAATCCTTCTGGAGCTTACAGCAGGCCCTGTACTAAGAGCCCTCTAAGCTCTTGGAGGATTGGCTACATCGGGGGGGGGGGGTGTGGCCTAATATGCAGAGGAGCTCCTGCTAGAAAAGAGCCCTGATTATAGCAGTGTTTTTCATATTCTGACTATAATAAAAAGTAGAGACATCACCCTGCCAACAAAAGTCCGTATAGTCAAAGCGATGGTATTCCAGTAGTAATGTATGACTGTGAGAGTTGGACCATAAAGAAGGCTGAGCACAGAAGAATAGATGCTTTTGAGATGTGGTGCTGGAGAAGACTCTTGAGAGTCCCTTGGACTGCAAGAAGATCCAATCAGTCAGTCCTAAGGGAAACCAACCCTGACTGTTCCATGGAAGGTCAGATGCTGAAGCTGAAGCTCAAATACTTTGGCCACCAGATGAGAAGGGAGCACTCCCTGGAGAAGACTCTTGAGAGTCCCTTGGACTGCAAGAAGATCCAATCAGTCAGTCCTAAGGGAAACCAACCCTGACTGTTCCATGGAAGGTCAGATGCTGAAGCTGAAGCTCAAATACTTTGGCCACCAGATGAGAAGGGAGCACTCCCTGGAGAAGACTCTTGAGAGTCCCTTGGACTGCAAGAAGATCAAATCAGTCAGTCCTAAAGGAAATCAACCCTGACTGTGCGACTGAACAACCAACATTTATTTTATATTATTGACTTCAGGTTTTATTTTAAGATGCCTTTGTTTTAATTCCAATTAACCACTTGAGGACCCATTTCTAAGCACAGGCATTGGCACAACCAATGGGGGGGGGGGGGCGTCCACGATAGTGATTTTTTAAAAAAGTCTTTTTCTCTCTTCTTAAAATTGCAGGACCTCTTCTGCTTATCGGCTCTGATGCTGACAGTCCGATACGTCAGACGCTCAGCGCTCAGGCTGGGAGACGTAAAATACTGGCATTTACTGTCCTCATTTGAGCACTGGACATTTCGGAGCTTGTAAATCACCAGCTGAGGAACGGAGGGCTGCAGGGGATAGAAAGGAGGGAAATGAGGACACGGGACTGCCACTTCATCTGTCAGGAGGAAAAGAGGCTCTCCCCTGTGCTACTCTTAAATGTGTCAGTGCAACAGAGAAAAACCCTTTGCTGACAATTTAATTGTGTGCCTTAAAAACACTGGCATCTCTCCAGTGAAAGACACGCTCCTCTTCACTGCGAGTTCGGCTTAGGCTGCCGGTGCCCATTTCTTAGCATCCACAGGCAAAAGCATAAATGTCCCCCTAATGTCTACCTGTCCATTATTCCATTCTGCCCTCTTTCTGGGGCACAATCAATATCCCTGGGCGTGCGTCTCTCTCTCTTTCTCTCTCCTTTGCCTGTCTTTAAGCCTCTCATTCTAATGATCTATAGAAAGGTCCATCAAGTAGACAACCGTCAGCTTTACGGCAATAAGGACTTCTCAAAAGCCAAACTTGACACAATGATGGCAGGATCCTCATAGACCCATTCCTGGTTCTCCAACCTGCATTAAATTGCAGCTGTGTGGCCCATGCCATGGCATGACAGATCAAGGCCAGAATCCCACAAGAATACTAGAAGAGCCCTGCCGGATCAGACAAGTGAGAAATAATCAAGCTTATGAATAAATATAGATACCAAATACATATATAAATAATAAAGCAACCCTGCACAGTTTCAAAATGTCACCCTGAGTCCGTTTGGAATGGGAGGGATATAAATCAAAAGTAAATAAAATAAAAAAATAACATGACTACCAATTACCGCTTGCTAATAAAAAAGCAAAGTCTACGTACTTTTGGGGCAGTTTGACTGAATCTGATTTCTCTGTTTGCACAAAGTCAAAAAAGCAAAACCATTTTTCTAAGAAATTATTAGTACCACCTAAGGAATCTATCTGCACTACATAAGAAGCATTTAAAAAAAAAAAAAAAAGACATGTGGTCCATCTATTCTTGCATCCTATCTCACAAAGTGGACAACCAGTTCCTCTGGACAGCCAACAATAGGGGCAGAAAGGTTGAGGCTTTCACCTGATAAGAACATGGGGACCTTGCTGGATCAGGCCATGGTCCATCTAGCCCAGCTCTAGCTCACATAGTGGCCAACCGGTTCCTCTGGAGGGCCAACAACAGGGCAGAGGTTGAGACCTTCCCCTCAGCAGAACATCAGAAGAGCCCTGCTGGATCAGACCAGTAGTCCATCCAGTCCAGCATCCTGTCTCACATAGTGGCCAACCAGTTCCTCTGGAGGCCATAGAGGTTGAGGCCTTCCCCACATGTTGCCTCCTGGCTCTGGGATTCAGAGGCTTCGTGCCTCTGAATGTGGAGGTTCCCCTTGACCACCACAGCTAGTAGCCATTGTTAGACATCCTCCATGAATCTATCTCATCCTCTTTTAAAGCTGTCTCTGCCCGTGACCTTCACTACGTCTGCTGACAGTGAATTCCACATTTCAGTTACTGCATAAACAGGCATTTTCTTTTGTCCATCCTGAATCTATGGTACACCAGCTTCATTGGTTGCCCCCGAGTTCCAGTATTTCTGGAGTTGCTGTTGCTATCTTGATATCTGCCCCAAGTGTGTCAGGAAGGGGGATAAACGGGCCCACACAACCCACCCAATGAATCAGTAGCAATCCCAAGAGTGTTAGTTTATATTTTGAATATAATAGAGGGTATTAAATTTCTCTCCCCTTGTTTTAGCTCTTGCTCATATTGGGAACCATATATCTGCAATTCAAGGTCTTACAAAGTTCAGGAGAGAAATTCACATCTGATTTGGCCTTTGGCTCCCAACATAAAATGTTCCCAACAAAGATTTCCAGCACTCTCCATCTATTGCTTCCATGGCCTGTTGTTGGCCCTCCAGAGGAACTGGCTGGCCCCTGTATGGGACAGGATACTGGACTAGATGGACCTTCGCTGGTCTGATCTAGCAGGGCTCTTCTGATGTTCTTATAAGGGGAAAGCCTTGGCCTCTATGCCCTGTTGTTGGCCCTCCAGAGGAACTGGTTGGCCGCTGTGTGACAGGATGCTGGTATAGATGGACCACTGGTCTGATCCAGCAGGGCTCTTCTTATGTTCTTATATGAAGGCCTCAGCCTCTCTGCCCTGTTGGCCTTCCAGAGGAACTGGCTGGCCCCTGTGTGGGACAGGATACTGGACTAGATGGGCCACTGGTCTGATAGAAGATATTGAAGATATTGGATTTATATCCCGCCCTCCACTCCGAAGAGTCTCAGAGTGGCTCACAATCTCCTTTACCTTCCTCCCCCACAACAGACACCCTGTGAGGTGGGTGGAGCTGGAGAGGGCTCTCACAGCAGCTGCCCTTTCAAGGACAACCTCTGCCAGAGCTATGGCTGACCCAAGGCCATTCCAGCAGGTGCAAGTGGAGGAGTGGGGAATCAAACCCGGTTCTCCCAGATAAGAGTCCGCACACTTAACCACTACACCAAACTGATCTAGCAGAGCTCTTCTGGTGTTCTTATATGAAGACCTCAGCCTCTCTGCCCTGTTGGCCTTCCAGAGGAACTGGCTGGCCCCTGTGTGGGACAGGATACTGGATTAGATGGACCACTGGTCTGATCTAGGAGAGCTCTTCTGATGTTCTTATATGAAGGCCTCAGCCTCTCTGCCCTGTTGGCCTTCCAGAGGAACTGGCTGGCCCCTGTGTGGGACAGGATACTGGACTAGATGGACCCTCACTGATCGATCCAGCAGGGCTCTTCTGATGTTCTTATAAGGGGAAAGCCTTGGCCTCTATGCCCTGTTGTTGGCCCTCCAGAGGAACTGGTTGGCTGCTGTGTGGGACAGGATACTGGATTAGATGGACCACTGGTCTGATCTAGCAGAGCTCTTCTGATGTTCTTATATGAAGGCCTCAGCCTCTCTGCCCTGTTGGCCTTCCAGAGGAACTGGCTGGCCCCTGTGTGGGACAGGATACTGGACTAGATGGACCCTCACTGATCGATCCAGCAGGGCTCTTCTGATGTTCTTATAAGGGGAAAGCCTTGGCCTCTATGCCCTGTTGTTGGCCCTCCAGAGGAACTGGTTGGCTGCTGTGTGGGACAGGATACTGGATTAGATGGACCACTGGTCTGATCTAGCAGAGCTCTTCTGATGTTCTTATGTGAAGGCCTCAGCCTCTCTGCCCTGTTGGCCTTCCAGAGGAACTGGCTGGCCCCTGTGTGGGACAGGATACTGGACTAGATGGACCCTCACTGATCGATCCAGCAGGGCTCTTCTGATGTTCTTATAAGGGGAAAGCCTTGGCCTCTATGCCCTGTTGTTGGCCCTCCAGAGGAACTGGTTGGCTGCTGTGTGGGACAGGATACTGGATTAGATGGACCACTGGTCTGATCTAGCAGAGCTCTTCTGATGTTCTTATGTGAAGGCCTCAGCCTCTCTGCCCTGTTGGCCTTCCAGAGGAACTGGCTGGCCCCTGTGTGGGACAGGATACTGGACTAGATGGACCCTCACTGATCGATCCAGCAGGGCTCTTCTGATGTTCTTATAAGGGGAAAGCCTTGGCCTCTATGCCCTGTTGTTGGCCCTCCAGAGGAACTGGTTGGCTGCTGTGTGGGACAGGATACTGGATTAGATGGACCACTGGTCTGATCTAGCAGAGCTCTTCTGATGTTCTTATGTGAAGGCCTCAGCCTCTCTGCCCTGTTGGCCTTCCAGAGGAACTGGCTGGCTCCTGTGTGGGACAGGATACTGGACTAGATGGACCTCTGGTCTGATCTAGCAGAGCTCTTCTGATGTTCTCATGTTCTTCACATACTCCTTACTCCTAGTGAGTTATGTATCTACAAAAAACCCCCAGCCTTCTCCAGATTCCATACAAATAAGCTGATGAAATGCTATGCATCTGTATTTTTCTTCAAGGCACCATATGTTCTTGTCAGTGAGAAACGCTACTTTATAATTACCAATTAAAGAAGCCAATAAATCAAATCAAACAAACAAAAGTCACATAAAGTTCTTTACCACTATCCCCCCCCCCCCAACTAGGTACTTCAAAATCGATTTCAAGATTGCAAGCTACAGGACGAGCGTTAATTTTTCAGGCTACGTCCAAAGCCAAACAAAGAAATTCTCAGCTAAGGAGAATTCGGGATCATGTCAGACACAATTCACAGGCCTGCACTGACTTTCTGACTTGGCAAATAACGGTCAAATCCAATGTTTCAGAGCACACGCTCCAAAACAGCACCTCTGACTTTCTCCCACCACAACGATCGGCAGGCCTGACAACTCCAATGCAATGAGTTCTTGGGGTGGCACAAACCTTCATCGATGTCCTCAAGGTAGGGTTGCCAAGTCCAATTAAAGAAAAATCTGGGGACTTTGGGGGTGGAGCCAGGAGACATTGGGGGTGGAGCCAAGAACAAGGATGTGACAAGCATAATTGAACTCCAAGGGAGTTCTGGCCATCACATTTAAAGGGACAGCACACCTTTTAAAATTCCTTTCTTCCATAGGAAATAATGAAGTATAGGGGCACCATCTTTTGGGGCTCATAGAATTGGACCCTCTGGTCCAATCGTTTTGAAACTTGGGGGTATTTTTGGGGAGAGGCACTAGATGTTATACTAAAAATTTGGTGCCTCTACCTCAAAAAATAGCCCCCCCCAGAGCCCCCAATACCAATGGATGAATTCCCTATTATTCCCTATGGGAATCGTTCTCCATAGGGAATAATAGAATGCCCAGTAGACATTTCCCTCCCCCCCCCACGCTTTCTAAAAGGGGGGAGGGCCTCCAAACCAGGGAATCCCCTGCCCCCCTCCCTCACACACACACACACACACTTACCAGATCTTCTTCCGGAGAACTCTTGCTGTGAAAGTGAAAGCAAAAGAAAGGGCGGGGCTGTTCTCCCAAGCCCTTCCTGCTCCCTGTCCAGCCTTAAAGCGGCAGACATTTTACAAACGGCTCAGGAGCTCTATAATGAAGCCTACAGGTATGTTCTCCCCCCCCTCCACCCCCCACCCCCCGCTTCCCACTTCTTGAAGACCGGGAGATGAGGCTGCAAACCCAGGGGACTCCCGCCAGAGCGGGAGGGTTGGGAAGCCTACCTCAAGGCCCTGTTGTTGGCACTCCAGAGGAACTGGTTGGCCACTGTGTGAGACAGGATGTTGAACTAGATGGGTCACTGGTCTGATCCAGCAGGGTTCTTCTGATGTTCTTATCAGGGGAAGGCCTCAGCCTCTATGCCCTGTTGTTGGCCCTCCAGAGGAACTGGTTGGCCACTAAGTGAGACAGGAGGCTGGACTAGATGGACCCTCACTGGTCTGATCCAGAAGGGTTCTTCTGATGTTCTGTTTGTTGGCCCTTTAGAGGAACCGATTGGCCACTGTGTGAGACAGGAGGCTGGACTAGACGGACCTTCATTGGTCTGATCCAGCAGGGCTCTTCTGACGTTCTTCTGTTTTCATGTCTTTCACACACTTCTTATGCTTCGAGGGGTGAATTAGAACGCATGCACAGAAAACAGAATGTGCAGATGAATAATGCTAAGCTCTCCCTTTTCCTTCCATATTGTACTGCACTGTATTATGTATAGTATTTTTACCAATCCCAGGAGAGAGAGAGAGAGAATGCCCAAAGCAACAGAACACAGAATAGCAAGGCAGAGGAAAGCTTCCTCCACCCACATACTCAATTTTCTTCCTAAATAAACAAACCCCTGAAGATGATTGTCTGAATAAAATGCATTTGGAGTCCAGCATTACATTCCACTTGATCCCTTTTTACTAATCTGAATTCCTTCACAACAAGTTCATGCGTTAAGTCTAGTTATTAGTTTAGGCTACTGAAATTAGAAATTAATGGATGCACCAAGATACGGTTTTCTTTCTGCTTGGTTTGGAATGGATGCCAGGAAACAAACAAATAAGCTTGCCTGCCTGTCTGTCTGTCTGCCCGTCTAGCTGTCTGTCTAGTCTCAGTAACTGCGGTGTTGCATTTCTGTTGCTGTTATTCTACTTGGAGGTGTGCCGTATGAGTACAGCTTACATTTGGCTTTGCTGTAAAAACCTGCTTTCAAAAACCTTAATAAATCTGAAGGCAGGATGGAATTTCCGAGTTGTTTATTTTTGGAAACTACGTGGAAAATGATTTCACAAGACTCCGCCCCAGTAGCAAGCAGCAAGAAGAGAGAGGATTGTGTCCCAAGGTGTGAGCCACAGGTTCAAGTCCCTCGATAACTCTAACAAGATTGCAGAGCTTTTTTTTTTTAAGTCACTAGAAGTTATTGATAATATAATTCTGATATTGTGTTTTCAATGGAAGCTACTGTGGGAGAAAAGGGTTGGGGGGGAATGTTAGGGTTAGAAGATCAGCATTTAATAGCTATGGTATACCATAAACAAGCAGCAGAGGTGACTAGGAGTATATTCTACCCTGTTCTATTGGTTAGTCGGCTTGGCATTTCCTGGGTAGAAAATATCTGACCCAATAACATCTAGATTAGATTACTGCAATGTATGTTTGATGAAAGCCTCGATGATTACCCAGAAGCTACAGTACAGAATGCTGCAGCCAAGATTCTGACTGGGGTTGGATGTAAGGATCCTACAACTCCAGTCTTGACTATCTCCACTGGCTCTTATTTTGTTTCCAGGCACAATTCAAGGCACTGCTCTTGACCTTCAAAGACCTATACAGTTTGGGGCCAATGTACCTGAAGGACCGCCTGCACCCTTATGAAACCGCCTGACCGTTATGCTTATCCTCAGAGGCCTTGTTTGGTGAGAGACAAGTTTGGCGTAGTGGTTAAGAGCAGTGGACTCTAATCCGGAGGACCGGGTTTGATTCCCTTACTCCATCTCCACATGCAGCTGCTGGGTGACCTTGGGTCAGTCATAACTCTCTCGGAGCTGTTTGTTCCTCTCAAGAGCAGTTCTCTTAGAGCTCTCTCAGCCCCACCTACCTCACTGGGTGTCTGTTTTGGGGACGGCAAGGGAAGGCGACTGTAAGCCGTTCCGAGATTCCAAATGAAGGGTGGGGTGTAAATTCAAATTCCTCCTCCTTGTTTTTGGTGCCCACACCTTCTGAGCTTAGGCAGATGGCAACTCAGAAGAGAGTTGTGGCATCAAAGCTCTTAAACTCTCCACAGGGAGATGATGTTTGTCTGCTTTTTCTGCCATCTTCCGCCAGTGGGTGAATGCATTTTTTGTTTAGTTTGATATTTCCCTCAGTGATCCCTCCTTCCTGACCATTATTTTATCTTTTTTTAATATTTTTTTTTGGGGGGGGGGGTATTTATTTTAGCTCTTTTTGAAAATGGTGTCTTTGGAGGGAGGTGATTTTAATGGTTTTAAAATGTGATATATATATTTTTAGAATTTATATTTTCAGTTGTCAGCTGCTTTGATTATCCTTTGAAGATCAGGAGATACAAATTTTGTAAATAAATAAAGTATGTCAGTAACTGGGGAGGGGGCTGCTGCTAAAGTCACAGACAATTTGATACCATCACTCGTGTTTATCTTTTGCCTCAGCAGACTAACATGGGTACCTCTCTGGAAGTATTTGCAAGCTGCTTTTCACCCCCGTGGCGCAGAGCGTTAAAGCTGCGGTACTGCAGTCTTAAGCTCTGCTCACGACCTGAGTTCGATCACCGGCGGAAGCTGGGTTTTCAGGTAGCCGGCTCGAGGTTGACTCAGCCTTCCATCCTTCTGAGGTTGGTAAAATGAGTATCCAGCTTGCTGGGGGGGGGGGGAGTGCAAAAGACTGGGGAAGGCAATGGCAAACCACCCTGTAAAAAGTCTGCCGTGAAAACATTGTGAAAGTGACGTCACCCCAGAGTTGGAAACGACTGTTGCTTGCACAGGGGACCTTTCCTTTCCTTTCAACCACAGTGATTCTCAGGAGAGGTAAAGATACTTAAAAAAAACAAGCAAACAAAGCTAATGTTTCCTCCTCTGCTCATTTCTTTGGAGTCTGCCTCATTGATTCGTAGGGTTGCCAAGTCCAATTCAAGAAATATCTGGGGACTTTGGGGGTGGAGCCAGGAGACATTAGGGGTGGAGCCAAGATCAAGGCTGTGACAAGCATAATGGAACTCCAAAGGGAGTTCCGGCCATCACATTTAAAGGGACGGCACACCTTTTCAATGCCTCCCTTCCTTCCATAGGAAATAATGAAGGATACGGGCACCTTCTTCTGGGGCTCATAGAATTGGACCCCCTGGTCCAATCTTTTTGAAACTTGGGGGGTATTTTGGGGAGAGCCACTGGATGCTATACTGAAAATTTGGTGCCTCTACCCCAAAAAACAGTGCCCCCAGAGCCCCAGATACCCGCAGATCAATTCTCCATGATTTTCTATGGGAATAAATCTCCATAGGGAACAATAGAGTTTCCAGCAGACATTTCCCTCCCCTCCCCCGCTTCCTGACGACCCTGAAGCGGGGGGAGGGTCTCCAAACCGGGAGATCCCCTGCCCCCACCTGGGGATTGGCAACCCTATTGTTTCGGGGTGGCTTCCTTTTCAGCAAGCCCCGTTCAGTTCTGCGCGTGAGATTCCCCAAATGCCGGTTTGTGTACCAACACTCATCAGAGGGTTTGAAAGAGTGTCCAATCCCATTTCTTTCCGCTACGCTCACAGGAGCGCACCCTCTCCTAAATCCTCTTGAAAGGAAGGCAATTGTTTTGGCCTTCAGGATCCTTTGCAAAGGCCTGGCATTCCTCCCCTGCGGTGCCAGCAGAACTGTTGAAAGCAATCTTTCTCTTTCTTTCTTTCTTTCTTTCTTTCTTTCTTTCTTTCTTTCTTTCTTTCTTTCTTTCTTTCTTTCTTTCTTTCTTTCTTTCTAAAAAAACCTCTCCCTTTTCTCCTACTGCAATTCTTTGGACAGCTTCGATGCTGATTGAAAGGATGTGGAGTGTCCATGGCACTTGTGTGAAATGGCAAACCAATTTGGTTCTGCTGCCATTTGCCCAGCCTAACACTTCCCTTGTTCCTCTTCCACAGGGTTCAAGGGTGTGGAAGGGCTTCACTTAGAGGCATCTTAATGAAGGCTGCAACAGTATTCTCATGAAACAGAATTTAAATGATTACCCTTTTCTTAATGGATATTCTTAGAAGAAAAAGGCTCTCTTAATCCCTCACCATAATTCACAGCAGCTACACGGCTGTATCAACAGAAATTCATTTATTTTTATCGGGAATGTATTTGTAATTAAAGGAAAAGTTGCTAGTGAATCCTGTCTGAAATAATCATGCAAAGGGTGACAGGGAGCACACCTGACCTTGAGAGACCCGGTCGAAAAGGACCTCTGCACAAAACGCTTCTCCAAGTTTAGCCTGCTATCTTTTAAATGTGGATATGTGGCCTTTTGTTAATGCAATCTGAGCCCCTTTAAATGAAGATCATTGGGGGGGGGGGGGGAGATGGGGGATAGTTTGTTTTTTTTTTCCCAAAGGAGCAAAATAAATTTCCTTTACAAGTAGCCAAATGGAAGCCCCACTTTACTATACCAGGGCTTTTTTGTAGCAGGAACTCCTTTGCATAGTAGATCACACACCTCTGATGTAGCCAATCCCCCAAGAGCTTACAGGGCTCTTACTACAGGGCCTGCTGTAAGCTCCAGGAGGATTGGCTACATCAGGGGGTGTGGCCTAATATGCAAAGGAAGTCCTGCTAGAATTGCTTACAGGGCTCTTCGTACAGAGCCTGCTGTAAGCTCCAGGAGGATTGGCTACATCAGGGGTGTGTGGCCTAGTATGCAAAGGAGGTCCTGCTAGAATTCCTTACAGGGCTCTTCGTACAGGGCCTGCTGTAAGCTCCAGGAGGATTGGCTACTTCCAGGGGTGTGTGGCCTAATAGGCAAAGGAGGTCCTGCTAGAATTCCTTACAAGGCTCTTCCTACAGGGCCTGCTGTAAGCTCCAGGAGGATTGGCTACTTCAGGGGTGTGTGGCCTAATATGCAAAGGAGTTCCTGCTACAAGAAAAGCCCTACTATAAACTTGTTAGCATTGGTGGGTGGGTGCAGCAACTGTCAAAGACGGAAACAACTGGGTATATGTGGGGAGACGAAACAATCTAATAGTTCATCATGGACAACAAAGCTCTCAGCTGTCCCCTATAGAAAGTACCCTCTCTGCCTCAAAGCTGACCAAACGTTTGGGGGAGTCAGACGGATAGCCTTTTAGTAAGGGTCGCTTTGGAACCTTTTGCACCAAACCAAGTGACAACAGCAAATTGAGCTGTCATGCAAGAGAATAAACAATGAGGCGCCCTGTCAGAAGCGGCCGCGCATCTCAGGATAATCATCTTATGTGACACGCTGGCATCACTCTGCTTTCTCCAGCTTCCCAGTTATGCAGGCAAAAAAAACCCCCTAACAGTCATGGAAACCATATTCGGGGCAGGAACAACAACAAAAACGACAATACTACAATCAAGAAAGTTAAAACCGAAACGCTCTTGTCTCCTTAAAGCACCGGGTCGTTACCGACCCAAGGGGTGACATCACATCAGGTCGTTTTCTTGGCAGACTTTTACAGGGTGCTTTGCCATTGCCTTCCCCAGTCATCTACACTTTCCCCCCAGCAAGCTGGGCCCTCATTTTACCGACCTCGGAAGGATGAAAGGCTGAGTCAACCTGGAGCTGGCTACCTGAACCCAGCTTCCGCCGGGATCGAACTCAGGTCGTGAGCAGAGCTTGGACTGCAGTAGTGCAGCTTTCCGCTCTGCACCTCAGGAAATAACCTGCAACACCGTTAAGTCTCATAGTTATTGTCATAGGGCTCTCATCGCATGGGAAATACGGACCGCTGCATGCCTGAACGTATGACTCCAGAATGTGGAATGGGGTACATAAACTGGCAATTGGGGAACCTCACGTGCGAGACTGAATGGGCTTGCTGAAAAGTAAACCCCTCCAAGTCAATGGGGTGGACTCCTAAGGAATGAGCAGAGGAGGGAACATTAGTTTGTTTTTGGAGGCATTTTAACCTCTTCTGAGAATCACTACAGTTGAAAAGCAGCCTGCAGATACTTCCAGAGGGGTAGCCATGTAAGTCCGCTGAGGGGGGGGGGGGGAATAAATAAATAAAAAAACAGGAGCTGTGGGATGATTTGAAGACTTGCATATCCTTAAATAAGTAAAGGCAATTCAGCCAGCCCAGCTTCTTCTGCTGGGCCGTCCATTTGCGTGTAGCTGTGGCGCTTGTTGATGGATGCTCTCTTTAATAATGGATTCCCTTCACACTTCACACACAAGGCAGGCTGAACTGCTACCTGGTAAAGCCTTCTATGATGTTGGTGATACCTTCTTGGAAACAAGGCTGCGTTCTGAAAGAGCGTCGTAGAAGGTGAACACAGATGGGTCCAAATGGAGATGCATTCAGAACATGTCAATGTCTTGCTTTTCTATGAAATGGGAGGGCTTATTGCAAAAGACAGCAGCCATTAACCAACTATGTCTGTTGGGTTCTTGTGCCAAAGTGACCCTGAAGTGGGGAGGGATGGTGGCTCATTGGTAGAGCATCTGCTTGGGAAGCAGAAGGTCCCAGGTTCAATCCCCAGCATCTCCAACTAAAAAGGGTCCAGGCAAGTAGTCGTGAAAAACCTCAGCTTGAGACCCTGGAGAGCCGCTGCCAGTCTGAGTAGACAAGACTGACTTTGATGGACCGAGAGTCTGATTCAGTAGAAGGCAGCTTCGTATGTTCATATATGTTCATGTCTAAGGGGAGGGATGGTGGCTCAGTGGTAGAGCATCTGCTTGGGAAGCAGAAGGTCCCAGGTTCAATCCCCAGCATCTCCAACTAAAAAGGGTCCAGGCAAGTAGTCGCGAAAAACCTCAGCTTGAGACCCTGGAGAGCCGCTGCCAGTCTGAGTAGACAATACTGACTTTGATGGACCAAAAGACTGATTCAGTATAAGGCAGCTTCATATGTTGCATTGTGGCTTCCTCATGGGATAGTGGTGCCAACCTTCTCCATCTGTCCACTTGCTCCTCTTCCACAGATGCCCGGGTCTCCTGTCCACCTTTGGTCACTAAAGCCCCACACCATATTCCCTTTTAGCAAATACAGATAAGTTTAAACACATTTTATTTAATCTCTGGCCAAATATCCAGAACTGGAATGGAGCTAAGCAGGATTTCCAGTAGCTCAACTGTTGTTTTAAGTTTCAGAAAGAGCTCCTTATCAGGGTAGAGGCATACTAAATTATGCAAACGAGCACCGTATATGCAATGATGTTTCATTCGCAGATAATAGAATACAGCTTGTCCTGGTTCAGAATATGGGTTAAATAAGTTTAGAATTCTGATATCCCACCCACCCCCCACCCCCTAGTACAAATCAGAAGTAGCGGGACCTAACCCACATCCGCTTGGCTCCCAGTGCCCTCTGGTTGTGGTGCTCTCCTGTGACACTTAGGGCTCACACTTATCTAAAATCATAGAGTTGGAAGGGACCTCCAGGGTCATCTAGTTCAACCCCTTGCACAATGCAGGGAAGCCACAAATACCTACCCCAAATTCACAGGATCTTCATCGCTGTTGGATGGCCATCTAGCCTCTGTTTAAAAACCTCCAAGGAAGGAGAGCCCACCACCTCCCAAGGAGGAAGCCTGTTCCACTGAGGAATCACTCTAACGGTCAGTCAGGAAGTTCTTCCTAATGTTGAGCCGGAAACTCTTTTGATTTAATTTCAACCTGTTGGATCTAGTCCTACCTTCTGGGGCCACAGAAAATAATTCCACACCATCCTCTATATGACAGCCCTTCAAGTACTTGAAGATGGTGATCCTGTCACCTCTCAGCCACCTCCTCTCCAGGCTAAACATCCCCAGCTCCTTCAAACTTTCCTCATAAAACTTGGTCTCCAGACCCCTCACCACCTTCATCGCCCTCCTCTGGACCCGTTCTAGCTTGTCTATATCCTTCTTAAACTGTGGTGCCCAAAACTGAACACAATACTCCAGGTGAGGTCTTACCAGAGCAGAGTAAAGTGATACCAACACATCACGTGATCTGGACATTATACTTCTGTTGATACCACCCAAAACTGCATTTGCCTTTTTAGCCACCGCATCACACTGTTGACTCATGTTCAGCGTATGATCCACTAAGACCCCTAGATCCTTTTCTGCATTTGCTAAAAGGGACTATGCTTTGTTTAATTAAAACTGGATCTGAAATCCTCATGACGTTGGCTTTGTGTGTGCACCACATAAACTGGGATCGCAGGGTTCTTATCTGCCCATCAAATGCCATGAAACATTCCAATGGCGCTCAGGTTCCTAACATTTCATATAGCATTTAAAATAAAGGGACAAAATCTAGTAAAAAGGGAGGAGAGAAAGAGCAGAAAGAATACTTTGTTTTACTTATGTCATACCATTTACCAATAGTCCATAAACCATGTACTGCTTAGACTGTCAGAGCTGAAACTAGGCCTGAAGGTCTGCCCCAGAACGTGAACTTAGCGGAGACGAACAGTGAATATTGTGGTGCACATAATTTTGCAGAATCTCCTGTTTGCAAACTTCATCTCTTCAACACTTTCCCCCAGCAGCAAACATGAGGATCCTACAAGCAATCCCCAAGAAGGAAATGACTTATTTGGTCTGCCAAAAAGGTGTTGGTAGAATGCTAAAACAAATCAGGCCATTTTGACGGGTTTATTATTCCACATTTATTCTTCGCCCTATCCCACGGACATGAGGCAGCCGAGCATATTCACACAGATTCTAGCCTCCTGTTAGAAACATTCCTCTGATGATCTTGTGGCCAGCAGATGCCTGGCTGAATGAAGCTCAAGAAAATGCTTTCAGGGGAAGTTCTTCAGCGGGACAGAAAACTAATTATTCTTTCAAACAGAACCAGCAAAGGAAGATGCCTGAATCACACTGAAACCAAAGTGTTTTCTTCAAGGATAGTTGACATGCTGGGGAGGGGAAGCATTGCCCAAAGGCTGGTCTTCGCAGATCGCAGGGCACACAAAGACCTTCATCTGACTCAATTTAGTTCTGATTAAGGTTACAATCTTTTTTTTGTACAGCTGAGTGTAAACCCCTGCAAACGTAATGGAGATTACATCTGAGTTAACATGCTTAATATGGGGCCTCACAGCTAGGGTTTCAAAGTCCAGAACATCCCTGGAGATTTGGCAGTAGAGTTCAGGGAGGGTAGGGCTGGGGGAGGAGAGGGACCTTGGTGGGATAGACCACCATAAAGTCCATCATCCAAAACTGCCATTTCCTCCAGGGGAATTAATCTCTGTAGCCTGGATATCAGTTGTTCATTCCAAGATATCTCCAGCTTCCACTTGGAAGTGGGCAGCCCAACATCCCACTGAAGAAGACCGTAGATGAAGACCGTAGATTTATACCCCGCCCTTCTATCTGAATCAGAGTCTCAGAGCGGCTCACAATCTCCTTTATCTTCTTCCCCCACAACAGACCCCTGTGAGGTGGGTGGGGCTGAGAAGGGTCTCACGGCAGCTGCCCTTTCAAGGACAACTTTTGCAAGAGCTATGGCTGACCCAAGGCCATTCCAGCAGGTGCAAATGGAGGCGTGGGGAATCAAACCCGGTTCTCCCAGATAAGAGTCCTCACATTTAACCACTGCACCAAACTGAAACTCAGGGTGCAGGTTACTTATAACTAAAGCCCCAGACATTTTAGTATTGATTAACTTCATTGGACCATAAATTAGTCCAATCAATTTCACTGATATGAAACGTTGTAACCTGCAGGGCTTTCATGGCAGTGGACACCACCGATGGATGAAGATGACAGAGGGGGACAGATCAATCTCAATGGGAGGGAATTCCACAGTTTGGGCACCATGGCTGATAAGGAAGCCACTTCAAGTTCTTTAGAAGAAGGGTAGAGTAAAAATGCAAAAGCAACATTGGTTGTTTCACACTTTCTCCAAGTTCTTGGGAGTTGCGCTGGGGTGGGGGGGTTAGAGACTGAGAGAGTGAAGAAGGGTTCTAACAAGGCATCTGTCTGCCCTTCCATATCTTTTCCTTCAGGGTCCCAGCAGTCAAGATGGAACGCAGGTGTTTTTATTGATTGCACATGGGAGAGAGACTTTATTTTTTTTTAGAGAGAGTTTAGCTGTAATCTTGCATCCATGGTTTTTTTTTAAAGAAAATATTTTCTTCAATCAATTCCTTGTATAAAATATGGGCATGTGGGCGAAGGAAACTGATTTGTAGGCCGGGCTCCGCAAACTGGCACGGCAGTTTGTTATAGAGGGAGATTAATCCCTAACAAATTATTATTCGGTCCGCTCTATCTCAAGCCGGGAACGATTTTTCAAGCATTGTGTTTATTTTCTTTTCAATCTCCCATCGTTTTAGTTATAAATTAGAAGCATTTCCAGCCACTTTTCACATAAGAAAGACATCACGCCATTAGCCTTCCTGATAATACTGAGAAGTATTCAAAGCAGACTATAGGTGCCCCGCAAGGTTTGCAGATTTTTTCCCCCATGCCAATATACCCACATACACCCCAACACACACAATTATGTCAGTGGAGTGCTAAGTAAAGATTAAACATACGTAACGTGGGTATGTTAATTTGTTTTGACTATCTCCACAGTCATTTTGACCGTAATTATTGTAGAATTAAATAATTTACATTTTATATTACCAATAATGCCATCCCCCTCTGCCCCATTTCCTTATGTCAGAGAACCAATTATGCTCATTGTTTTCGTTCGCATGGCTGTTCCCCCTTTGGAAAAAACTATCCTGTCATCTTTATTTCACCGCAGGAGGCTTAAAAGCAGCATTTGGCTCCAGCGGAAGAGCTATGTAGGCATGCAATGGCTATTATGCCTTCATTTGCCATGCATGTGAATTTTGGATGAAATAAAATAATGGATATGTTTATCCAGCGGGCATACATTAGAGCAGAGAGGTATATGCAGACTGACAGTTTCCAGGCCCATCTAGAACTGTGTTCAACACTTCATAAATGAAAACTGGAGTGAGCTTATAACAATCCTATGCTCCTGCCATATGCCAAAGCTCTCACCACCACACTTTTACCACTGATGACAAAGATCTAACCCACCACGATTTCACCACTATTTGTCTACATGCCATGTAGGCTTCCCAACCCCCCGCTCTGGCGGGGGACTTCTGGGTTCGCAGCCTAATCTCCCGCCCCCCAGAAATCGGGAAGCGGGGGTGGGGGGGTGGAGGGTGGGGAAGAACATACCTGCAGGCTTCATATTGTTGAGATCCTGAGCCATTTGTAAAATGTGTGGCCCCTTTAAGGCTGGGCAGGAAGCAGGAAGAGCTTCGGAGAACAGCCCCTCCCTTTTTTTTTCTTTCGCTTTCACAGCAAGTAGAGTTCTCCAATCTGGTAAGTATTTGTGTGTGTGAGAGGGAGGGGGTAGGGGATTCCTTGGTTTGGAGGCCCTCCCCCGCTTTAGAAAGCGTGGGGGGGAGGGAAATGTCTACTGGGCACTCTATTATTCCCTATGGAGAACGATTCCCATAGGGAATAATAGGGAATTGATCCGTGGGTATTGGGGGCTCTGGGGGGGCTATTTTTTGAGGTAGAGGCACCAAATTTTTAGTATAACATCTAGTGCCTCTCCCCAAAATACCCCCCAAGTTTCAAAACGATTGGACTAGAGGGTCCAATTCTATGAGCCCCAAAAGATGGTGGCCCTATCCTTCATTATTTCCTATGGAAGGAAAGCATTGAAAAAGTGTGCCGTCCCTTTAAATGTGATGGCCAGAACTCCTTTGGAGTTCAATTATGCTTGTCACATCCTTGTTCCTGGCTCCACCCCCAAAGTCTCCTGGCTCCGCCCCCAAAGTCCCCAGATTTTTCTTTAATTGGACTTGGCAACCCTAATGCCATGTCCATTCGCTCTGTCATTATTCGGTTTGTCTAGGTTGATTGAGGAGGAGCTTACGGGTCTTTTGGACTTGTTTATTTACCTTCTTCATTTTTTATTCTGCTTTTCTTGCTGAGACTCAAGGCAGACTGCACGATCTAAAGCAGGGGTCCCCTTCCTGATGCCCGTGGGTGCCATGGTGCCATCAACACCCTTCCTAGTGCCCACTGTGTGTGTGTGTGTTTAGATAGTGGGCAGTGTCAGATGGAACTTTTACCCAGCAAGGCTTCTGATTGGTCATCAGAGACTTGACTGACTGTGCAGATTTTTTTTAAAAAAAAGCTCCAGCACCTGCTGCCACCACAGCACATAGAGCTTCACTGAGTAACTGAAGGTAAACTGCAGCAGCTATTGACTCCCGCAGCGGCCATTTTGCAGCTGCACTAGGGTTGCCAAATCCAGTTCAAGAAATATCTGGGGACTTTGGGGGTGGAGCCAGGAGACATTAGGGGTGGAGCCAAGATCAAGGCTGTGACAAGCATAATTGAACTCCAAAGGGAGTTCTGGCCATCACATTTAAAAAGACGGCACACCTTTTCAATTCCTTCCTTCCCTAGGAAATAATGGATAGGGGCACCTTCTTTTGGGGCTCATACAATTGGACCCCCTGTTCCAAACTTTTTGAAACTTGGGGGGTATTTTGGGGAGAGGCACTAGATGCTATACTGAAAATTTGGTGCCTCTACCCCAAAAAACAGCCCCCCCCCCCAGAGCCCCAGATACCCGTGGATCAATTCTCCATGATATTCTATGGGGATAATTCTCCATAGGGAATAACAGAGTTCCCAGCAGACATTTCCCTCCCCTCCCCCCCCCCCGCTTTCTGACGACCCTGAAGCGGGGGGAGGGCCTCCAAACCGGGGGATCCCCTGCCCCCACCTGGGGATTGGCAACCCTAGGGTGCACCCACCACTGTGTGAGTATTCCAGAGATGGCCATGGGATCAAACAGGGTGGGGAACCTGATCTAAAACAATGCAATAAGAACAATAAGGGACATACAGCTAACTGCCAACAAAACTTTTACAAAAACAGGGAACAATTCACTTTAAGCATAATGCACCCAAATAATGTGGTGGAGCTGAACTGCAAAACCGACAAACCATGCAATAGATAAAAGCCGTGATCCTCAAGGAGGCGATGCTGTGGCAGCCGCAAATACCTTGCCTGGTGACCAAGTGCTTTTAGAAAGTGGACTGATCCAGGCGGGACTTTGGCACCAGGGCTTCTGATTAATCACTGGAGATCTCATTTGCTGTGCAGGTTCAAGGGAGGGGGGGAGATAATAAATCTTTCAGCAGCTGCCGCCACCATGTCACAAGGATCTTCACGGAGTGACTGAAGGCGTGTTGTGCAGAAGCAAGGAAATACTTTTAAACAACACGTTCATTCTAAACGGTACCCAATCAAGCGGAAATGCTGAATGGGAATGAAAACATACCAGGCTTAACAGATGTCAGCCTGTAAAAGAAGGAGACTCGGCTCACAAAAAGTTCATACTGGGATAAACTTTGTGATCGTCTTGTCGCCCTGACTTGGATCACCCCGGCTTTCCTGATCTTGTTAGAAGCTAGCCCAGGTTAGTAGTTGAATGGGAGACCGTCAATAAAGCCCAGGCTCACTATGCAGAGGCAGGCAATGGTGCTTCTTCCTTTGAAAACCCAACAGGGTTGACAAAAATTGGCTATGACTTAAAAGCATCTCTCTCTCTCTCACTCACATACACACACACACAGGGAGTTTTGTTTGTGGACTTCTTTTATTTTGCTGCTACAGATTAACATGGCTACCCATATGCAATTAGCCAGTTCTCCCAGGGCTTTTATTGTAGCAGGAACTCCTTTGCATATTAGGCCACACATCCCTGCTGTAGCCAATCCTCCAAGAGTTTACAGGGCTCCTATTACAGGGCCTGCTGTAAGCTCCAGGAGGATTGGCTACATCAGGGGTGTGTGGCCTGATATGCAAAGGAGGTCCTGCTAGAATTCCTTACAGGGCACTTCGTACAGGCCCTGCTGAAAGCTCCAGGAGGATTGGCTACATCAGGGGGTGTGGCCTGATATGCAAAGGAGGTCCTGCTAGAATTCCTTACAGGGCACTTTGTACAGGGCCTGCTGTAAGCTCCAGGAAGATAGGCTACATCAGGGGGTGTGGCCTAATATGCAAAAGAGGTCCTGCTAGAATTCCTTACAGGGCTCTTTGTACAGGGCCTGCTGAAAGCTCCAGGAGAATTGGCTACATCAGGGGTGTGTGGCCTAATATGCAAAGGAGGTCCTCCTAGAATTCCTTACAGGGCTCTTCATACAGGGCCTGCTGTAAGCTCCAGGAGGACTGGCTACATCAGGGGTCTGTGGCCTAATATGCAAAGGAGGTCCTCCTAGAATTCCTTACAGGGCTCTTCGCACAGGGCCTGCTGTAAACTCCAGGGGGATTGGCTTCATCAGGGGTGTGTGGCCTAATAGGCAAAGGAACTCCTGCTAGAATTCCTTACAGGGCTCTTCGTACAGGGCCTACTGGAAGCTCCAGGAGGATTGGCTACATCAGGGGTGTGTGGCCTAATATGCAAAGGAGATCCTGCTAGAATTCCTTACAGGGCTCTTCGCACAGGGCCTGCTGTAAGCTCCAGGAGGATTGGCTACATCAGGGGGTGTGGCCTAATATGCAAAGGAGGTCCTGCTAGAATTCCTTACAGGGCACTTCGTACAGGGCCTGCTGTAAGCTCCAGGAAGATAGGCTACATCAGGGGGTGTGGCCTAATATGCAAAAGAGGTCCTGCTAGAATTCCTTACAGGGCTCTTCATACAGGGCCTGCTGAAAGCTCCAGGAGGATTGGCTACATCAGGGGTGTGTGGCCTAATATGCAAAGGCGTTCCTGCGACAAAAAAAAGCTCTGATGGTGATTGCCCAAGGGCCCACATTTTAAAGTACGTAAATATAAGACTAGACTACTATCCTACTGGCAACCTTTTATGATCATGTTGTGCGTACAAACGATAACCGCACAGGCATCAAATCTGGCTATTACCTACCACCCGCTTATGCGCTTCCAGGGTGCCACCAGCAGCCGAACAAGTCTATTTATCCCCTATCTATGCCTCTTTTCAACGCTGCAAAAGGATTCCCGGATGCTTCTCCATCCTGTCACGGTTGAATGGGCTGCAAACCATCATTTATCAAGTCTTGCAGATGTGCGCTTGGAGAGGCAACCAGGCCTGGGGATTTCATGCTAATTAGATGTCCTTCCCGCAAGCGGATCTTGTTTTGATTGAAACGGGGGTCAAACCCCGACCCCTCCATGACAGCAGAAGCCGCCTTTGAAATGTCGATAATGATCAGAGCTCAGGGCTGGATTAACTATCTCGCAAGTCCCCTCCTCAGATGCTTTGTGCTCGAGATAGTGGGAGCTGCATCCAATTTGCTTTTAAACCAGCTCTCTAGCACCTTGTGGGAGTTGTACCACCAAAGCAAGCTGTGCTCTGCGTGCAAGACGGGGTTATCCCTGAAATCAAATATATGGGTTTCTCCCCCTTTTTATCCTCCCCCCTCCCCCACAGAGACTTCATAACTGAGACAAGTAACCCTACAGCAGTTTCAAGCTCAAGGATGAAGAGACTATTTGAATAGAAACAGAAATGTTGCCATGGTGAGTGTGGCGAAGCCTGCTTGGGGAACAGAGCCTCTGCTTGGCGTGAAGCAGGTCCTGGCTTCTCCAGTTAACAAGGAACGGGTAACAAGTGATGTGAAAGACCCCCGTTTTGAGACCCTCCCCGGAGAGCTGCAGAAAGTCACACATCGAGCTGCTTTATATTGAATCAGACCCTTCGTTCATCATGGTCAGTATTGTCTACTCGCCGGCAGCAGCTCTCCAGGATCTCAGGTCAAGGACTTGTGCATCAACTACTACTAACTGATCGCTTTAACTGGAGATGCTAGGGGTTGAAGCAGGGACCTTCTGCATGCCAATCAGATGTTCTGCTGCTGGCCCACAGCCTTCTAATGTCCGAATGGGCAAGGCTGACCTAGATAGGCTAGTGATCTGACTCACAAAGCGGCAGATTCCTGTGAGGGTAGAAGCAAATCAGTCTCTATCCCATTCACTTTGGGAAATGTCTGCAATCCCCTTATATACTCCTAAAAGGCAGTCAATCAAAAAGACCTGAGGATGTTCCAAAAGCCCACTGGATCCAGTCTTTAGGTATGTAATCTTTATACACACACACTGCTGTTCTCTACTGAAAGCCAGTCTGGTATATGGTTTAATGCATGGACTCTTATCTGGGAGAACCAGGTTAGATTCCCCACTCCTCCACACGCATCTGCTGGGTGACCTTGGGTCAGCCGCATTTCTTGCAGAACTGTTCTCCCAAGAGCAGCTCTCTGAGAGCTCTCTCAGCCCCATCTACCTCATAGGGTATTTGTTGTAGGGAGAGGAAAAGGAAGGAGATTGTAAGCCACTCTGAGACTCTGAGTGAAGGGCGGAATATAAATCAAATCCCCTGCCCCTCCTCCTCCTCCTATTCGAGAGCCAGTTTGGTGTAGTGGTGAAGTGTGCGGACTCTTATCTGGGAGAACCGGGTTTGATTCCCCACTCCTCCACTTGCACCTGCTGGCATGGCCTTGGGTCAGCCATAGCTCTGGCAGAGGTTGTCCTTGAAAGGTCAGCTGCTGTGAGAGTCCTCTCAGCCCCACCCACCTCACAGGGTGTCTGTTGTGGGGGGAGAAGATATAGGAGATTGTAAACCGCTCTGAGTCTCTCATTCAGAGAGACGGGCGGGGTATAAATCTACAGTCTTCTTCTTCTTCTTCTTTGTGGATCACACCTGTACTACTCAAGTGCTGAAGATGTGGGCAAGTTGACTGCACCAAACATTATGAATGCGTGAATCCCTCGGGCACCAAGGGAACATATAATGTTTCTGTGACAGAACAGCAGTGACCCAAGGGTATAGTGATATAAATTGAAATATTTGTACTAATTTGTTTTTGAAAAATGGTCTCTGATGCAGTTTGATTTTTTCTTTAAAGTTACAGACTTAACTTTTAACCAAATTTCCTGGCAGCAGGAGGAAAGAAAGCCAACCATTTCTCCTAATGACGATAGTATTGACTGACATGATGGATTACTGTGCAAGGCATAAATATTTGCATGCCTCAGTCACGCTGACAGCTATGCCGCTTTAACAGCAACCGAAAAAAATTACTGTCATTTTTGTTAATATCCAGAGAACCAGTCTATTAATCACTGGCCTTCAAAGAGCTAACCACCACTTCTCTTAATTGAGGGCCTAAACATAGGCTAAGGCCTCTGACTGCTACAGCACCTTGTACTCCGCTCGGCCAGCAGCTTCTGTTCAAGGTGTCAAGTCGGCTGACTCAATAACGAGACCTTTTGATAAAAAGTTTCTAGTTTATTGAAATCATTGTATCCAACAGCTAAGAGATTGCGAGACTGAGGAGCATACAGTAAGGATAATCATATAAGGCGTTCTTCAAAGGAATTCTTTAGGGAGGGGGTCCTATGCAGGGCACATTCACACATTGATGTTACAAATCTTTCTCAGGCCGGTCAGCCTTGGGCCAGGCGCCTCTCCCCCATTGCCCAGTCTGAGAAGGCACCATTATCTCTTTCGCATGCTTTCGTTGCAGAGCAAAACTACATAACAAAAGACAGGAAGGGGGGAGAAAAGAGCTAGCAGCATTGGCATACAGTATGGCTTTACCCAGAATGCTTCCCTCTGAACCAAAGATGTTACACAGGCCTGACCAGAGCTGAAGCAGACTTGACACAAGGGCTCTGTGTGGTAGATGTCCTTTAGAAAAGCTATCTGCTCTGCTTCGTACGTAAGTGCTGTCAAGTTGCAATTGACTTGTGGCAATCCTAGGAAGGCACGAGAGAAGAAGTGTTTGGCCACGTGGCCTTCCTCTACAAAGCCTTCCTCGGAAGTGTCCCATCCAAACTTCAACCCTCCTTCGTTTCCAAGATCTGACAAGATGGGGCTCTACCATGTCGTCTTCCCGGCCGCATGGAACTTTCCCCTCTCACTTTCTCTTCTTTCGCACTGCACGCTAAATTGTATCTTATTTCAATCTCAAAAAGCTTAACAACCTCCAGAAGGCATCTTTTCTGGTTTCTCAGCTATGGCCAAGAGTGCACAGACCCTGATCCCAGGTGCTATGGTCAAGAGACTTGAGTTTCTCTCTACCGTGGAACAAAGCAGTAGACAAGTGCACCTTTAAGATCTTTTATTCAGAATGTAAGCATCCGTATGCTCCTAAGCAGACTTCATCAGACAAAACGGGAATGGCAAGCAGCAATCCTTAATATAAGTGGGCAGCGTGGAATCATGGGAATGTTTTGAGCAGATTAAAAGAATGGAGGGTGATTTTTTTATTTCAACCCTGTTTTGTCCTACACTAACAGACACAGATCCCTATTTGTGATTCTTTTAATCTTACATTTTAAGCTGACATTCTGAATAGAACTTAGTTGGTCTTAAAGGTGCCCTTGTCTACTGCTTTGTTCTGTTGCTTCTGTTGAGTATCGGACTCTGCACCCGCGCCGCGCAAGCCGGGACGCCCTCGGGTTACCTGGCGCAGCGCGGGAAAAGTCACCGCCAATCAAGACCAAGCGCGGGAAGTTTAACTGGCCAGGATTGGGCTGGCCAGCAGGGGGGTTGATCCGGGGTGCATGTATATATTAGCGGACCCGGCCGCGTGTTCCCCAGTTCTGTAATGTACCAGCGATTAAAGACCAATGCCTTTACCACGTCTCGTCTCCCAGTACATTACACTGGCGACGAAGGTGGGATCTAGATAGGTCCGGCCGGAGACGAGGAAGGCGAGAGACCGCAGGATCGGGCAGCCCGCCGCCACCATGGCGAACTCGAGCGTAACGACGGGCCATCTTGCGGAATTCAACCCGGAGCACCCCGAGAGATGGGAGACCTACACCGAAAGGGTCGAGTGCTACCTGCGGGCGAACCTGATCGACGATGACGAGAGAAAGAGAGACGTCCTGCTGAGCGTCTGTGGCGAAGAGACCTTCGAGATCGCACGAGGTCTCTCCGCTCCAGCTAAGCTGACGGAGAGGACCTACCGGGAAGTCGTGAGGCTCCTCACGGGCCACTTTTCACCCCAACCGTCCATCGTCGCCCGCCGATTCCTCTTCCACAAGAGGGACCAAAAGTCGGGGGAGACAGCGGCGGTCTACCTGGCGGCCCTTCGGCAGATCGCCGGAAATTGCAACTTTGACAAAAGGGACGAAGCCCTGCGGGACCGTTTCGTCTGGGGCCTCCGCGACGAGCGATTGCAGCAGAAGCTCTTCGCGAAGGAGGAGCTAACGCTACAACAAGCCTTCAACGAGGCAACGGCCTTCGAGAGGGCCACCAAGGCGTTCGGCCAGCCACGAGGTGAAGCAGTCCACCAAGGGGAAACGGAGCCAGAAGACCGAACAGAGGAAGAAGCGTTTCAACTCCGGCGGCCCCAAAGAACGGACACAAGGGCCCCCACTAGACAGCGAGCGACGGAGAGGGCCACCGCCACCACCGGTCCCAGGTGCGCCAGCTGCGGCGACCCCCACGAGCGCCGGGACTGCCCGTACCGCAACCTGGACTGCCGCAGCTGCGGAAAGACGGGCCACATCGCTCGGGCTTGCCGGGCCAAGAACAGCCGCCGACAACCATCAGCGCATCACGACTCCCTGGACACCCACACGACGGCATCCACCACTCTGCAGGTATTGAACTTGCCCCTATCGGCCCCAGACAAGGTCAAAATGTCGGTCCTAATCGAGGGCGCCCCCTGCACCATGGAAGTGGACTCGGGTTCCTCCATCTCCATCATTTCGGAGGAAACCCTCAAGAAACTATGCCCCCACCGCCGCCTTCAAACGAGGCCAGCGGACTTCGTACTGAGGGACTTTCAGAAGAACCCAGTACACATCGTGGGGTGGGCCCGGGTGCATGTGGAAAGAAGGGGTTTCAGAGGGCCCCTGGACATCCTAGTGGTCAAGCGCCAACTGACCACACTTCTAGGGTTGGCTTGGTTCAATCCCCTGGGGATCCAGCTGGTGGGGGTGGACCACTTGCAGGCAAGCAATTTCGACGGGGTCTGCCGAGAGTTCCCCGAGGTCTTTGATGGGTCCTTGGGGAGCTATAAGGGTCCGCCCATCACCCTACCGATTGACCCAATGGTCAGGCCCATAAGGCTTAAAGCGAGGCGCGTCCCGTTCGCCCTTAAGCCGAAAATAGAGGCAGAACTGGACCGCCTAACGGCCCAGGGCGTCCTAGAACCGGTAACATACGCGGAATGGGAAACCCCCATAGTAACGCCCGTCAAACCCAATGGGGAGGTGAGGATCTGCGCTGACTACAAGTGCACGATCAATAAGGCGCTACAAGACAACCCCTACCCAGTCCCGGTGGTCAGCCACGTCCTAGCAGCGCTAGCCGGGGCGAAGGTTTTTGGGAAGCTGGACTTAGCACAAGCATACCAGCAACTGCCGGTCGACGCTAAGACAGCGGAGGCGCAGACGATCGTGACCCACAGGGGCGCGTTCAGGGTTAAACGGCTGCAGTTCGGGGTCAGTGTGGCTCCGGGGATATTCCAGAGCATAATGGACTCTCTCCTTAAAGGGATCCCCGGAGTTCAACCCTTCTTTGACGACGTTTTAATCGCCGCCCCCAATGAAGGAGAGTTCTGCTGCCGCCTGCGCGAGGTCCTCAGGCGGTTCCAAGCGGCGGGGCTGAGAGTCAAAAAGGAGAAATGTTTGTTAGGGGTCCCGCGAGTGGAGTTCCTGGGGTTCGCCGTGGACGCGGCGGGGATACACCCGACGGCGGACAAGACCAGGGCCATAGTCCAGGCTCCTGCGCCCAAATGCAAGGCAGAACTACAGAGTTTTTTAGGATTGTTGAACTTTTATCACACGTTCCTACCGCACAAAGCCGCCGTAGCGGAACCGTTGCACCGTTTGCTGGATAAACAGGCCCCGTGGGTCTGGGGCCAACGCCAAGCCGCGGCGTTCCAAGCAGTGAAGGACCTCTTGGTCTCTAACGCGGTACTTCACCACTACGACGAAAACCTACCCCTGATCCTAGCTTGCGACGCCTCCCCCTACGGAGTAGGAGCGGTTTTGGGGCACCAACTCCCGGACGGGAGGGAAGTGCCAGTCGCGTACTATTCACGGACTCTATCTCCAGCGGAGCGGAACTACGCTCAAATTGACAAGGAGGCCTTGGCGATCGTGGCGGGGGTGCACAAGTTCAACGACTACCTCTACGGTAGGCGTTTCACCATCGCCACGGACCACAAGCCGCTCCTGGGCCTCCTAGCTCCAGACCGTCAGACCCCCCAAATCCTATCCCAGAGGGTCCTGAGGTGGAACCAGTTCCTGAACTCCTACACGTATGAACTGGTCCACCGCCCGGGTAAAGCCATGGGACACGCCGATGCCCTCAGCCGCCTGCCGCTCCCCATGACAGAACCGGATCCCGCCCCTGCACATGGGGTAATGCTCATTGAATCGCTCCCCGAGCGCCCCCTGCACGCGGCGGAGGTGGCTCGGGCAACAGGGAGGGACCGCATCCTGGCACGGGTCAGGGACTGGGTGGGGAGGGGGTGGCCATCAGGCAAAGTCGAAGACGCGTTCAGGCCATTCGCGTCCAGGAAGGACGAGCTATCAACCCACAAGGGGTGTGTGCTTTGGGGCAGCCGGGTGGTGGTTCCCCCCCCCTTGCGCAAGCAGGTGCTGGAAGACCTCCACGAGACCCACCCGGGCATCGTGAGGATGAAAGCCCTGGCCCGTAGTTATGTGTGGTGGCCGGGCATGGATGAGGAGATAGAGGGGTGGGTGAGGAGGTGCCAACCCTGCCAAGAATCCCGGCCCGATCCCCCATCAGCCCCGGTCCACAGATGGGAGTCTAACAGGCGACCATGGTCCCGCCTCCACTTAGATTTTGCAGGCCCGTATCAGGGCCAAATCTTTTTTATACTTGTGGATGCCTACACAAAATGGCTGGAGGTGATTCCAGTAGCCTCGACCTCCACAGCAGCAGCCGTCCGGGCACTCAGGAGGGTCCTATGCACGCACGGGATCCCAGACACCCTGGTGACGGATAACGGTACTGCATTCACCTCCCGGGAATTCCGGGAGTTCACGGAGAGGTACCTCATACGACACATAAGATCCGCACCCTTCCATCCGGCCACCAACGGCCAGGCAGAGCGGATGGTGCGGACCACCAAGGAAGCACTGGGGAGAATAGTACAAGGGGATTGGGACCACCGCCTCTCAGCCTTCCTGTTCCACAACAGGATCACCCCAAACCCTATAACGGGATCCAGCCCCGCAGAACTGCTTATGGGGAGGAAACTGACAACACGCCTAGACAGGCTGCACCCCGACCGGGCCCCCGAGGTCCGCGGGTCCCCAGAGGTCCGGGAGGCGGTGCGGGGGTTCTTTCCGGGTGACCCGGTATACGCGAAGAACTTCGCAAGCGGTCCCGAGTGGGTCGCGGGGAGAGTCCTTAGGGTGACAGGTTCCAGGTCATACGAGGTGACCACCGAAGGGGGCCAAGTACTAAGGCGGCACATAGATCAGCTGCGCCGCCGCACCCTACCCGAAGAAACAGAGGAGGTAGGGAATAGGGAACCGCGGGCAACCGAAGGTCCGGAAGGGCGCTCGCCAATACAGGAACTACCCACTTATGACGCCCCCAGAGACACCGAACCAGAGCCGGAGCCTGAAACAGACCCCAACATCCCGCAGCCAGAAGCAGCATCGCCCACAACGGAACCAGCCTCCGCACCAAGAGCGACCCCGAGGAGATCGACACGGGAACGGAGAGCACCGGCGTACCTCCGGGACTATGTGGTTTAAACTAAGGGGGGAGGAGTGTTGAGTATCGGACTCTGCACCCGCGCCGCGCAAGCCGGGACGCCCTCGGGTTACCTGGCGCAGCGCGGGAAAAGTCACCGCCAATCAAGACCAAGCGCGGGAAGTTTAACTGGCCAGGATTGGGCTGGCCAGCAGGGGGGTTGATCCGGGGTGCATGTATATATTAGCGGACCCGGCCGCGTGTTCCCCAGTTCTGTAATGTACCAGCGATTAAAGACCAATGCCTTTACCACGTCTCGTCTCCCAGTACATTACAGCTTCAGACCAACACGGCTGCCCACTGGGATCTTTCTACCATGGAGTTCAGAGCGGTGCCCGTGGCTCTCGCCACCTCTCCTTTACCCTCATGACAAGCTTGTTAGGTGGAGAGAGGGTGATTGGTTCAAGATCAACCAGTGAGTTTAATGGCCCAGGGCAGGGATTCAGACCTTTACCTCTCCAGAACTGTAAAACACTTGGTATCTGCTGAAGACTTGGTATGACTCACTGTTATATGACTCACTGGGCAGGGCATATTTCTAGGATGGAAAACCCTGGAAAAACCTTCCCAAGATTGCTCTGTATGGCGAACTTTCCACCGGCCATCGAAATAGAGGGGCACCAAAGAAGAGGTACAAGGACTCCTTGAAGAAATCCCTTGGCATGTGTCGCATCAACCATCACCAGTGGTCTGACCTAGCCTCAGATCGCAAAGCATGGAGGCACACCATCCTCCAGGCTGTCTCTTCCTTTGAGAACGCACGCATAGCTGGTCTTGCGGACAAAAGGAGATTGAGGAAGAATCGCACTGCTACAGCACCAACCCCAAATCAGACTTTTCCCTGCAGCCACTGTGGCCGGATCTGCCTGTCCCGCATTGGTCTTGTCAGCCACCAGCGAGCCTGCAGCAGACGTGGACTACTGCACCCTTCTTAAATCTTCGTTCGCGAAGTCAAGCCGAGAGAGAGATAGACAGTGGGAATGATGGGATGCCTAGATGTGAGTGGGGCCACAGCAAAGGAAACGGGGAAATGATTTCCCTTCAGAAAGGGCAATATTCCCTAGGGTTTCATTTTCCCGGAAATATTGTGGGGGGGGGGGGAGAGATGATCGTTTAGCAGAAAGAAATATTGCAGGTTGAGTTCTTGGCACTTCCAGATAAAAAGGTTCTCCTGTAACACACTGGATAAAGACCTTTGTTGAAAACCCTCCAAGCAATGGCAGCAAGACAATAAGAGCTAAAGGAGACAGAGATGGGTTTCTCATATCAACCTTCTTGATCCTTGAGATTTATTAATTAGGCTTTCCTGTAGGAACCTGTAGGGCCTGAAGTCTAATTGACAGGAGACTCAAGGGAGGCTGGACCCTCGGGCTGTGGTGCTCCCTTCTCCAACAGACGTCTCTGATGTGGTCTTTGCAGGCCTCCCACACACACAAAAAAAATTAAAGCATTTTTTTTAAGACAGTGAAAAGCCTTGGGTTGATTGATTAGACAACAGTGGCTACTTTAGATTGATTTTATGATACGTATGCCATTCTTTTTAATGATGATTCAATGGTGTCTGTTCTGTGGTATGGCATTAGGAGCCCCATGGGTGTCTTGTTCTTAAAAAAGAAAAAAAAGAATAGGAATTGGCTCAATAAATAGAGGGGCCAATGTAACAACTCAGCAAAAGACACAGCTTCGGATGTACATTCTCATTCTGAAAATCACCCGTGATTGTGAAGATTCCATGTCTTCCCTGGGCAACTGCCAAGCTGCCTGTATATTTTCATTTATATGTTAATAATAATAATAATAAATTTATTCTTATATCCTGCCCTCCCCCGCCAAAGCGGACTCAGGGCGGCTTACATGACATGGTTTACACCATGATTACACTAAAATCCAAGCATTACAATAACAGACAATTAAAATAGTTAAATACATTCAATTAAATTAAATAACAATTAAAATTATTAACAGCTACAAATTAAGGTGCCACAGTTCAGTATATGTATAAGATGGCTAGGTGTCATTTCCGGTTTCCATCTTAAACGCGAGTTGACAAAGGGTGGTTTTGCAAGCCCTGCGAAACTGATTTAGGTCTCGCAGGGCCCACACCTGCCAAGCTGCCTGTATATTTTCAAAAACTCCCCCTCCGTGAGCACATCAGCATCTAATGCCACAGGGTTGTCTTCTTGTAGCATCCTTGGCAGGGGTGTTAGTAATAAGTAATACAAACAAAAGCATCAGAACAAAGCAGTGGGCAAGTGGCACCTTTAAGACCAACTAAGTTTTATCCAGAATGTAAGCTTTCGTATGCTCTAAGCAGACTTCATCGGACCATATTAGAATGGCAATTCCATTCCATTGTCTAATGAAGTCTGCTTAGAGCATACGAAAGCTTACATTCTGAATAAAACTTAATTGGTCTTAAAGGTGCACTTATCTACTGCAGTGTTCTCTTGCTTCAGACCAACACGGCTGCCCGCTTGGATCTATAAACAGAGTAGACCTTAGTTTAACAGCACAACACAATGCACATCTTGACGAACTAAGAACACTTCATTATGTCCTCTAGATGAAAGAGTTGTGAGACTTTTGCCAGAGAATAGCCTTGTGAACTGCTGAGGGGGGGGGGGAGGTCAGTACAGCCCACCCACATGAATCATAGAAAGCTGTACTCAAATATTCAAGGTTCTGTTAGAGAAAGCAGTCAAATTCCCTTCACAAAGTGAGTACCAAAAGCAGGGTCATTGAATGATGATTAATACTAACCCAAGAGTGACTCTTCTTTCAGACCATACGTCCCCTAACTTCTCTAAACAGACCTCCTTGTATCAGGAGTGTCTCCAAAGCGGCTATCTCCATCAACACAATAGGGGGTATCAATCAACCAAAGATACCACTCACACAAGACTATGTCTCCCCCCCCCCCCACCTTTGTTTGCTTTTCCCTCTCTCCTCCTTCCCACTCCAAGAATCTTGTCCTCAGCCTAACCTGAGCTCTTTCTACCTCACTGACAATGTCTTGCCAAACCTCATTGGATGAAAGTTCTATTCCACTTCTAGCCTCTGTCTTTGGGACCTCTTTTTTGTTTTCAAACAATTTATTCATTTGCAATATATTGTTACAATAATCTTTTTTTTAAAGTTAAAATAATACCAAATATAAACAATACATCGCTTTCCCCCCCTCTCCACTCCTCCCCCCCCCTTTTTTGACCTCCACTGGTGTTTACTAAAAATTAAAAGAAAAAGAAAGCAGGGTAACTTTACAAATCAAGAATCTCCATTTTAAAACCTTATAGCAATACGGAAGAAATTAAAACAAAAAAAATTCATCTTCATTTTTCAAAGAGAAATTTTCCCCTTTATAGACTTTTTAAACTATAGTCCATTATTCCATTCAACTTTTATCCAAAAATCACTAAGTGTCCCCTTACTTTCCATTGTTTTTCAACATAGTTTTGAAATTTCTCCCAGTCCTTCCTAAACTTCTCCAAATCATAATCTTTTAAGATTCTTGTGAGTTTGTCCATCTCACTCCAGGACAAAACTTTCAAAAACCAGTCCCATTTCTCTGGTATTTTATCTTGCTTCCATGACTGCGCATACAATGTCCTTGCAGCTGAAAGCAGGTACCACACCATCGTTCTATCTTGTTTCGGGAAAGTTTCCATTTGTAATCCCAACAAAAAAGAGTCTGGAGACCTCTTAATGCCATAGCCCAAAATTTTTGACATTTCTTTCTGGATCATTTGCCTTTTTTTTTTTTTTTTTTTGCTTTTTCACATGTCTACCACATATGGTAGAAAGATCCTTCATGGTTTTTTTTTTTACATTTCCAACATCTATCTGACATCTGATTGTTCATTTTTGCCAGTTTCTTAGGTGTCATGTACCATCTATACAACATTTTAAAACAGTTTTCTTTGATGTTATAACATGTCGATATCGTCATAGATACGCCCAAGTGTCTTTGGAACCTCTTGGCACTACTTTTTGCAGAACAGACTCCCCACCAACCAACCTTTGTTCCCATCTCTCCCTTCCCACAAACACACATGCCACAAACTTCCCACAAACTCCCATGACTGATCTTCACTCCCTTCAAGCCACCCCTACTAAAATTTGGCCAGTTTGGTATAGTGGTTAAGTGCACGGACTCTTATCTGAGAGAACCGGGTTTGATTCCCCACTCCTCCACTTGCACCTGCTGGAATGGCCTTGGGTCAGCCATAGCTCTTATCTGGGAGAACCGGGTTGGATTCCCCACTCCTCCACTTGCAGCTGCTGGAATGGCCTTGGGTCAGCCATAGCTCTGGCAGAGGTTGTCCTTGAAAGGGCAGCTGCTGTGAAAGCACTCTCAGCCCCACCTGCCTCACAGGGTGTTTGTTGTGGGGTGAGGGAAGGTAGAGGAGGTTGTGACCATTCTGAGACTCTGAGATTCAGAGTATAGGGCGGGATATAAATCCAAAATCATCTTTTTCTTCTTCATGGATTCACCCCTTGGCACCCAACTAATCCCCCATTTCCCTTCCCGTTGCCTGCATTATGGTCGTCTTTATAACTGTCATCAGGCCTGAGTCCCAATGAGAAAGCTGGGCAATAGATTAAGTAAGTGAATAAATATATGCAGACTCAAGGATCCTATATTCAGATCAGATGTGCATGTGCCACACCTGCATCTACCCCTTATTCTATGCTAACGCAGGGCAGGAAAACATTGCCTCTGGTCACACTGCTGGCCCAATGGAGAAAGAAACACGAGGAGGGGAAATGACCTGGGGAGAAGAGCTGAAGCATCGCTCCCTTCCCCAGCCGGTGCTTCCTCCTTGTGCCACAACCAATTGGTGAGTTCCATCCAAGCCCAGCGGCACCTTAGAGACCCAACAAGAATGTCAGGATATTATAAGTTTTCAAAGCTCCTTTTGTCAGGCACGGAAGGTGAGAAGGGATCTTTGACTCTTGGATGCTTTACAGTCTCAGACCCAAGCCTCCTTTTGGGCAGCAGCTCACAGGAGAACAGCTACATTTTATTGTGCTCTTTCTTTTTTAAACTGCCCGCCCCAAAAAAATATTCGCTTCTGGGCTCCATTAAGAACATAAGAGAAGCCATGTTGGATCAGGCCAATGGCCCATCCAGTCCAACACTCCGTATCATACAGTGGCCAATATATATATATATATATATTGTCAAAATACACACACACACACAAACTGTGGCTAATAGCCACTGATGAACCTCTGCTTCATATTTTTATCCAATCCCCTCTTGAAGCTGGCTATGCTTGTAGCCGCCACCACCTCCTGTGGCAGTGAATTCCATATGTTAATCACCCTCTGGGTGAAGAAGTACTTCCTTTTATCCATTTTAACCTGACTGCTCAGCAATTTCATTGAATGCCCATGAGTTCTTGTATTGTGAGAGAGGGAGAAAAGTACTTCTTTCTCTATCTCCTCTATCCCATGCATCATCTTGTAAACCTCTATCATGTCACCCCGCAGTCGACGTTTCTCCAAGCTAAAGAGCCCCAAGCGTTTCAACCTTTCTTCATAGGGAAAGTGTTCCAAACCTGTAATCATTCTAATTGCCCTTTTCTGCACTTTTTCCAATGCTATAATATCCTTTTTGAGGTGCGGTGACCAGAATTGTACACAGTATTCCAAAGGAGACTGCACCATCGATTTATACAGGGGCATTATGATACTGGCTGATTTGTTTTCAATTCCCTTCCTAATAATTCCCAGCACTGTTCAACCCATTGTTCAACCCCCTGTGAGAATTCTGCTGAACTCTCAAGATTTGACAAACTTTCTAATGTTTTTTTTTTCCCCACAAAAAAATGGGAAGATAACCAAAACATAGAAAGCAGACAGATGGAAATCTTCATCATGCCACTGTGGCCACAGAGGAGAAAGTCATTTCAAAAGTATGATGGGAGTAGGGTTTTATTATGACATAATTCAAGAAGCATTTCAAGGTAGATGCTGAGCGGTTATCATTCAGTACACCTTCCAATGATGTCAGGCGTGTGTGGCGAATGCAAATGAGTTGTGCTAATGAGTTCCAACACCTCTTTTTCTGCAAAATGACCCTTGCTCAGACCAACACAGCTACCATCTGAAACAATCCTCTCTCTTTTTTGTCTTGTAAACCGCCTTGGAAGAAGTGACTGCAGAAAGCTGGCTGACACTTACAGCAAATAAATCAAATTGTTATATCCTAGTTAAATGCTACAGTTGCCACTACAATCTGCAAGTCTTTCAAAGAACCATATACAGAAGACATCTTTTATTTGTTAGTGTTGCTCCCCCCCCATTCTTCTGCACGTCTTTGTCACAAACAACACTGTTGTTTAAGCTCACTGTTTTCATTAACCAGCACTTTCAATGTTAAGTCCTTATGGTGTTTGTGGTTTTCCCCATTCTTTATCACCTGCAAATTCAATGCAAACACTGCACTCCTTACAGAAATAACAGCCTTGACAATAATCTATTATCTTCCCCCAATTACATATGGCTTTCTGACTAAACATGGGCTGCCAGCTCGCTTATGTATTGAATTAAGTGAATTACATAAATGGGAAATTAAAATCAAACAAAATAGCAACCATTCTCTCTTGACCTATGTTTTACATACCACTAACAGCTTTTTAAAAATTGTGATAAACAAATGCATCTTTATCCTAAATTTCCCTGAGGCTTTTTTGTGTGTGTGTGTGTGAAACCAGTGTTCAGAATTTCTAGCATAAAATTACTTCTGTGCGGATCTGTTCCAGCCTAAACTTTGCATGTAATTTTGCAATACATTTCCTCTTATCTTCCCTTTCAAATTGACACTGCAGTCTACTGTGTTTGTTCACAGCCAACTTAAAGCCACATTACATGTCAAACTCTACACAAGGGTGTCGTTTGCGGCTGTGTTTTAATTAACAAGTTCTGAAAAAGATAAGAGCTGTAATTGATCCCACTCTAATGGTTTCCTTAAAATATCAACATTTCGCTAGCATTCAGATTTGAGGATGGATGTCTTATAAGGCTCTCTAGAGAATGGCCCAGGATGGTCACATGATAGTGATATCTGCTTCCTAAATTTTGAGGCAGGCTCCAGATACTCTGAATTCACTGATGAACATCAGGCCCATAATATGTTTCTCCATCTCATTCACACAGTAAAATGGCCTGGAGAAAATACCCTCACAAAGTAGGGTTGCCAAGTCCAACTCCAGAAATATCTGGGGACTTTGGGGGTGGAGCCATGAGACTTTGGGGGTGGAGCCAGGAGACACTGGGGTGGAGCTAGGTGGGAGGGGGGAAACGGCGCCGGGGAGCATGGCGAGCTGCCCCATCTCGGAGCGGGCGACGCCGCTGCGCAGCTGCCGCCTCTTCTCTGCTCGCCGTGGCTGCTCCTCCGAGATGGGCTCATGCTGGGCCCATCTCGGAGGAGCAGCTGTGGTGAAATCGGAGGGGGGGGTGGAGGCGGGCCGCGGGCGTGGCAAGCTGCGAGTCCGGGTCCTAGAAGGGCCCGGATTCGCGGCTCGCCATGCTCCTGGCCTGCCTCCGCCCTCCCCTTCTCTGGTTTTGCCTCGGAGGCGGGGCGGGTGATGCCGCTGCGCAGCTGCCGCCTCTTCTTCGCTTGCCGTGGCTGCTCCTCCGAGATGGGCTCAGCCTGGGCCCATCTCGGAGGAGCAGCTGCGGTGGGCAGGGAGGGGGTGGCAGCGGCGCGGCGGCGTCGCCCGCTCCAGGATGGGGTGGCTCACCATGCTCCTTGGCACCGTTTCCCCCCTCCCCCCGCTTCCGTTTTTTTGGGGGGGAGCGGGGGAAGAGGCTGGAAATCCTGGGGTCCCCTGCCAGGGCGGGAGGGTTGGGAAGCCTATCACAAAGTGAGGTTGAACCCCATATGCTTCTTCTCCAGTGTTCATTAACTTAACGGAACATAGGTTATTGCTCGGTCTTAAAGGTGCTTTCTTTTTATCTCTCCCATAGGGTTGCCAATCCCCAGGTGGGGGCAGGGGATCCCCCGGTTTGGAGACCCTCCCCCCGCTTCAGGGGCATCAGAAAGCGGGGGGAGGGGAGTGAAATGTCTGCTGGGAACTCTATTGTTCCCTATGGAGATTTATTCCCATAGAAAATCATGGAGAATTGATCCGCGGGTATCTGGGGCTCTGGGGGAGCTGTTTTTTGGGGTAGAGGCACCAAATTTTCAGTATAGCATCTCGTGACTCTCCCCAAAATACCCCCCAAGTTTCAAAAAGATTGGACAGGGGGTCCAATTCTATGAGCCACAAAAGAAGGTGCCCCTATCCTTCATTATTTCCTATGGAAGGAAGGAATTGCAAAGGTGTGCTCCTGTGTAATTGAGCAAGCCTTGCAAAGCAAGCTGTCATGCAAGAGATAGGGAGAAGGTAGCAGATGACAGCCAGTTGCCTGGGGGCCTGATAGGAGGCTTCTGAAGGCCTGGTTCGGCCACTGGGTCACATGTTTGACACCCCTGGCCTAGATCATCCCTGCCATGTAGTGGATTTCTGGGTTCAAGCAGACTTTGGTTCTGTAGTTTGACTTTAAAACTCTGGTCAAGAGGCTTCTCTCCTTTAAGATTTCTAGCTGGACCTCTTGACTGCAAAACGAGTGCCTGCATTCACAAGGCTAACTGGATTGGAAGGTGGCCTTCTGATAAGTGGTTGCGCCTGTGGGAGCATGGTGCCATCTTAGCAGCCAGCCATCCCAATTAAGAGATTCCTTTCTGCTGAACGCAGTCCTCTGAAGATGTGGGGATCAAGGTCAGCGGTAAATCAGTGATCACTTGTGTTTCCCCTAGCAACTGAGGAGGAGATTACATCACCGGCTTGGCTGGGGTTGGTTTCTAGGGGCCCAGCAACTAATCATTCCCAAACAGAAGTGTAGCTGTGCTGTGACCGGTGTGCCTTGCCTTGAGTCTTGCTCAGAAGCGGTTGCTCTCTGGCACTCCATCATGTCAGAGATGCCTCAGTCTCCACCCCATGACCAGATGGCTTGAACCTCTGACATTCCATCATGTCAGTGACATCTAACCACTGAGAACTTGTGTGTGGCTGAATGCTTTGTATAATACTTTGTGGTCTGTCCTTATGCCTGCCTGCTTGAACTTTGGGTAACTAGGTATTACTGTGTTATTTAGTCTGATGAAGAATAGGTTCTTTTGTCTTCTGTCAGAGAGCCAGTTTGATGTAGCGGTGAAGTGTGCGGACTCTTATCTGGGAGAACCGGGTTTGATTCCCCCACTCCTCCACTTGCAACTGCTGGAATGGGCTTGGGTCAGCCATAGCTCTGGCAGAGGTTGTCCTTGAAAGGGCAGCTGCTGGGAGAGCCTTCTCCAGCCCCATCTGCCTCACAGGGTGTCTGTTGTGGGGGGGGAGAAGATATAGGAGATTGTAAGTCACTCTGAGTCTCTGATTCAGAGAGATGGGGGGATATAAATCTGCAGTCTTCTTCTTTTCCCCACAAATCTTGTCTTTTATATTGCCCACAAATAAACCATTTATTTTTTATTAAGCTCTGTTACAAAGTATTTGCTTTTTCAAGTCTCAAAGAAAACTAAGTCCAGTGACTTAACTGCTTGCCCACAGTTAAAGTCGTTTTTTCTGAATTTCAGTGTTGCAAGACAACCTTGCAGGGCTGGTTTTCATTGATAATCTCCCAGAAACGCTTGAAGATTGGGTCTGCCTTCATTGCTGTTGGGATTTCGTCTCAGAGCCTGGTGGCAGCTATCTTTTGACCTACAGGGAGGGCTTAGCTTCCCTGCAGGACTTTGGTAACTTCTGTTCCCTGACCCATAAACTGGTGCCGGGCGTGTTGAACATGAGTTTGCACCCCTGGGGATCCAGGGCAGTCCAGCTGCTGCTTAAAGACTGCCAGTGAGGGGGAGCTCACCACCTCCCTTGGTAGCTGATGCCACAGTTGAACAACTCTTATTGTAAAGAAGTTCTTCCTAATATCCACCTGGCACCTTCCCGCCCTTAAACTGATCTTTGCAAGTCCTCTCCTCTCCTGCCAAAACGCAGCTGTCAGATACACACAGCGGTATTGCAATTGATATGGAGGTGCTTGGGAGGGGCAACAGTGTGAGGGCTTCTAGTGTCCTGGCCCCACTGATGGACCTCCTGGTGGCACCTGGGTTTTTTGGCCACTGTGTGACACAGAGTGTTGGACTGGATGGGCCATTGGCCTGATCCAACAGGGCTTCTCATGTTCTTATGTGACACAGAGTGTTGTACTGGATAGGCCATTGGCCTGATCCAACATGGCTTCTCTTATGTTCTTATGTGACACAGAGTGTTGGACTGGATGGGTCATTGGCCTGATTCAACATGGCTTCTCTTATGTTCTTATGTGACACAGAGTGTTGGACTGGATGGGCCATTGGCCTGATTCAACATGGCTTCTCTTATGTTCTTATGTGACACAGAGTGTTGGACTGGATGGGTCATTGGCCTGATCCAACATGGCTTCTCTTATGTTCTTATGTGACACAGAGTGTTGGACTGGATGGGCCATTGGCCTGATTCAACATGGCTTCTCTTATGTTCTTATGTGACACAGAGTGTTGTACTGGATAGGCCATTGGCCTGATCCAACATGGCTTCTCTTATGTTCTTATGTGACACAGAGTGTTGGACTGGATGGGCCATAGGCCTGATCCAACATGGCTTCTCTTTTGTTCTTAAGTGACACAGAGTGTTGGACTGGATGGGCCATTGGCCTGATTCAACATGGCTTCTCTTATGTTCTTATGTGACACAGAGTGTTGGACTGGATGGGCCATAGGCCTGATCCAACATGGCTTCGCTTATGTTCTTATGTGACACAGAGTGTTGGACTGGATGGGCCATTGGCCTGATCTAGCATGGCCTCTCTTATGTTCTTATGGCACATCCAAACACTGAGGTGAGGAGGACAGCACTTCAAACGTCACCTCAATCCTGCCTCCAGGAGGGGGAGACTTCAGATATGGCTTCAATCTCTCCTGCAGAAACACCATCTCAATCAAAATGGGATTCCTAAAGGACACTATCCCCAGATGCATGAGTGAAGGGGCCATCCAAGTGACAGAAAGCTTCCGCATCAGGCCTACAGACTACAGCTTAGGTGGACCTCAGAGATGTTCAGATGTTATAGCGGAGGCCAGGGCTTTTTTGGTAGCAGGAACTCATGCCACACTCCCTGATGTAGCCAATCTTCCTGGAGCTTACACTAGGCCCCATAATAAGAGTCCTACAAGCTTTTGGAGGATTGGCTACATCAGGAGTGTGAGGCCTAGTATGGTGGGGGCAAAAAAGCAGGAATGCAAGCTGGTTACACCTACAAATATCAGATCTCATATCGGGGCCAATCTAATTGGCAATAAACCTCATAGAATCCAGTGTTTGAGTAAAGAACTGCATAGGCTTGAGAACCTTGGGCAAAGAGCTGTCACTCACGGAGAACGCTGTCCTCTTCGTATCTTCTTACCCTTACCAACCCCTTCCTGCTTTAAATAACTCTGAGGAAGATCACCTATACTTTTTTTTAAAAAGGATGAGTGGTCCATTAATGATGAATGAAGGGAACCTGATAGAGAATGCACTTAGTATTAAAGGTAGTGGGACGGGTTGCCGTCTAGAACCCTGTTATTGCTAATCAAATTCAATGATGTTGTCTATTCGCACTCAAAAATAGACTGGCTGCAGGCTGACCTATTTTTTTATTATCAATTTTTTTTTTAGATGTGTATAAAAATAACCAGTTTCAGGTGGTGGTAGACCAAGGCTACCTTTTAGGCTTTCTCACATAAAAGGTAAAAGCAGTCGCCTGTGCAAGCACCAGTTGTTTCCGACTCTGGGGTGACGTTGCTTTCACAACGTTTTCACAGCAGACTTTTGACGGGGTGGTTTGCCATTGCCTTCCCCAGTCATCTACACTTTCTCTCCAGCAAGCTGGGTACTCCTTTCACCGAACTCGGAAGGATGGAAGGCTGAATCAACCTGCAGCCGGCTACCTGAACCAGCTTTTGCTGGGATCGAACTCAGGTCGTGAGCAGAGGGCTCCGACTGCAGTACTGAAGCTTTACCACTCTGTGCCATGGGGCTCTTTAAAGGAAAGATTCCCTGTGCAAGCACCAGTCGTTTCCGACTCTGGGGTGACGTTGCTTTCGCAACGTTTCCACAGCAGACTTTTCGCGGGGTGGTTTGCCATTGCCTTCCCCGGTCTTCTACACTTTCCTCCCAGCAAGCTGAGGACTCCTTTGACCGACCTCAGAAGGATGGAAGGCTGAGTCGACCTGAACCCAGCTTCCGCCAGGATTGAACTCAGGTCATGAGCGGAGCTTAGGACTGCAGCTTTACCACTCTCCGCCAAGGGGCTCTTCTCATGTAGCATTGTTCAAAGATCTCTGCAGGAAGTAGGCATTTACCACACTGTGGTTGGCTCCTATCATATATCAGCAACACAGGTGCTCTGAGTACTAAATACATTCACTGCCTAGAACTATGACCAATGTATAAGTGAACAGTGATTAAGGAAAGTTCACACATTAGAAGTGAGAAGAGACTCATGAAAGCAAATTCCCTAAAAGTGAGCAGAAACTCACAAAAGCTCTTCCTCTACAAGCGAGCAATGATTCACAAAAACACATGCCTAGAAGTGTGCAGTGACTGATGAAAGAAAGTTCACACTCTACAAACGAGCAGAGACTCACAAAAGCTCATACCCTGGAACAGGGGTGGCCAACGGTAGCTCTCCAGATTTTTTTTTTGCCTACAACTCCCATCAGCCACAGTCAGCATGGCCAATGGCTGGGGCTGATGGGAGTTGTAGGCAAAAAAAAATCTGGAGAGCTACCGTTGGCCACCGCTGCCCTAGAACTCAGTGGAGACTCACAAAAGCTCATACAGAGACGTGTGTGTGTGTGTGTGTGTGTGTGTGAGAGAGAGAGAGAGAGAGGAGGAGGAGAAGGAGAAGAAGAAATATATATCATATATCATCCTGATCCCTGGGTCAGATGTGGATTGATGAGAGACCAGTCCAGTGGGCAAGAGAAAGAGACAAAAGCTTGTACTTTGTTCTACTTTATTCAGCTAAGTATCAAAATAGCCACATTGCTCAAAGTTTATGTCCAGCAATAATCAAGAGATCTCTTGGGATGCCTAAACGGAGAGCCCAACTGGCCATCAGAAAAGGCAATCCCCAATATCTAAAATGAACACCTTTTATATCCTTTCATTGCTAAGTGTTTCCAAGGTGGGTGTCACAAAGAATGTCATATCAGCGACGATATGCAGACCCTTCCTATAACAGACTATACACAGCTGTGGGACAGATCAAGCGTCATTTGGATACCACTGGCTGGCCTGTTCTTAATCCATAACAGCTTACACTTGGTGCTGGTACACTCGATTCTTGAGCAATATAAACGGTCTGGAGCGTATTGTTGGGCTAGTTACAGGGTGTTCATGAGACACAGGAAGAGCTGGACTGCAATGCCTCCTGGGGCAGAACCAGAATATAAAAAGGTAAAGGTGCAAGCACCAGCTGTTTCTGACTCTGGGGTGACATCACAACACAACATTTTCACGGCGGACTTTTTATGTGATGGTTTGCCATTGCCTTCCCCAGTCATCTACTCTTCCACCACCACCTCCCCAACAAGCTGGGTACTCCTTTGACCAACCTTGGAAGGATGGAAGGCTGAGTCAACCTTGAGCCGGCTACCTGAACCCAGCTTCTGCCGGGATCGAACTCAGGTCATGAGCAGAGAGCTCGGACTGCGGTACTACCAGAGTATATTCCTAATTGAATCCGGAGAATATATTGAGAGGAACAGAAATCCTCAGGTCTGCAGCTATACCTTCCCAATTTTTACCTTGAAAAGAACACTTTTTAAACACATCACAGAACACAAGGTAATTGGAATCTCTTTCACCAAAACAAGTGTGGAGAGAGAGGTCAAAGGAAACAAAAAAATGGTTGCTTGGCATTGTGTCAGCTTCTCTAGAAGCAATTGAAATACTAGCGGAACCTGCATTTCTGCAGCACAACAGGGAGGAAATGAAAGTGTATCTGCTTGTTCTGAGACACACTTCTGTTCGGCCCCTGACACACGAAGAGCCCTTCATACAGCAAGCATCATAGCTTCTTGACACAGACAGCTCTTCAGGTGCCAAGCAGGTAGTGTGGAGGGCTGGCAGGTGGTTCAAAACCATTTTAGTTCATACACACGACTAAAAAAAATAGTTCCCTTTGTGGAAAAAACAACAACAACGGAACATCCTAAGCAATATTGGAATGGGCCCAGTTGCAAACCGGATGCGAATTTCTAGCAAGCAACAGATCAGTTTGGTGTAGGAGAGCCAGCTTGGTGTAGTGGTTAAGTGTGCGGACTCTTATCTGGGAGAACCGGGTTTGATTCCCCACTCCTCCACTTGCACCTGCTAGCATGGCCTTGGGTCAGCCATAGCTCTGGCAGAGGTTGTCCTTGAAAGGGCAGCTGCTGTGAGAGCCTCTCCAGCCCCACCCACCTCACAGGGTGTCTGTTGTGGGGGAGGAAGGTAAAGGAGATTGTGAGCCGCTCTGAGACTCTTCGGAGTGGAGGGCGGGATATAAATCCAATATCTTCATCTACCTCAGAGGGTGTTTGTTGTGGGGGAGGAAGGGAAAGGAGATTGTGAGCCACTCTGAGACTCTTCGGAGTGGAGGGCGGGATACAAATCCAATATCTTCATCTACCTCACAGGGTGTCTGTTGTGGGGGAGGAAGGGAAAGGAGATTGTGAGCCGCTCTGAGACTCTTCGGAGTGGAGGGTGGGATACAAATCCAATATCTTCATCTACCTCACAGGGTGTCTGTTGTGGGGGAGGAAGGGAAAGGAGATTGTGAGCTGCTCTGAGACTCTTCAGAGTGGAGGGCGGGATACAAATCCAATATCTTCATCTACCTCACAGGGTGTCTGTTGTGGGGGAGGAAGGTAAAGGAGATTGTGAGCCGCTCTGAGACTCTTCGGAGTGGAGGGCAAGATATAAATCCAATATCTTCATCTACCTCACAGGGTGTCTGTTGTGGGGGAGGAAGGGAAAGGAGATTGTGAGCCGCTCTGAGACTCTTCGGAGTGGAGGGCAAGATATAAATCCAATATCTTCATCTACCTCACAGGGTGTCTGTTGTGGGGGAGGAAGGGAAAGGAGATTGTGAGCCGCTCTGAGACTCTTCGGAGTTGAGGGCAGGATATAAATCCAATATCATCTTCTTCTTCTTCATCACCAGGGTGCAGGGCCGTAGCCAGGATTTCATGTCTGGTGGGGTCCACAGCAGGGTTTGTTGCTTGCGGGGGCCAGGGGGCCACCCAGTTTGGCAGCCCAGGGCTCTCGGCACTTTAAGCTGCCTTGTGTTCCACGAACGAATCCCCCTTCGCCTGGGCAGTCCCAGCAGCTCTGCTCCCCCCACCCCTTTCTTATGCGCCCCTCACTCAGAGAGACAGAGACCTCTTAACAATTCCGCCCCCCCCCCTTTGCTCTGCAAGATGTGTTAGAGAAGGGGAGAGAAAAAACGGAAAAGACCAGCAGCGACGCTACTGCTTGCTCAGAGGGGCAGTGCGCAAAGAGGACAGAGTGGAGGACCTCCAATGGAAGGGCCGTATGGTTGGAAGGGGGGTTGAAAGGATGGGCCTGGCCCCTCCCGGGCCCCGCTGTAGGTACGGGCCTGCCAGGATGGCTGGAAAAATCAAGAGACACCCTCTGCCCAAAATGTGGGGTTACTTCATTCCTCATATGAGCGTTTCCCACTGAGACACTGCACAAGAGAATGAACCTTGTGTTTTACACAACTAACAATTGTCTTTCTCTCCCCCCCTCCCCGCCTTATCAATAGAACTGAACAGACCTCTCTCATAGACCCTGTAAGTAATTTGAAGCTGACTGTGCATCCAAATTGCCTTTATATACCAGATTGAAGAGTTGGGGTGGAGGAAGCAACCTTTTTTTTTCACCCTAAATTCCCGCCCCCCCCCCTCTCACTACCTCCTCTTCCCTGAAAGCTCACATAGGTTCTCCCTTTTTTGTGTGTTTTCTACTCTCCTTCTCATTATCAACTATCCTTTCTTGTTTGTTTGTTCCTCTGCCTTCCTGTTGTTAGCTTTCCATTCTTCCATCTTTCCCTCCTGCTGGGAGTCTTTCCCTTGGAAAACTCTTCTATTGGAAATCTTTCCCTTGGAAGACTCTTCCATTCTTCCATCTTTCCCTCCTGCTGGGAGTCTTTCCCTTGGAAAACTCTTCCATTGGAAAACTTTCCCTTGGAAGACTAGAACATAAGAACATAAGAGAAGCCATGTTGGATCAGGCCAACGGCCCATCAAGTCCAACACTCTGTGTCACACAGTGGCAAAAAATTTTATATACACACATACACTGTGGCTAATAGCCACTGATGGACCTGTGCTCCATATTTTTATCTAAACCCTTCTTGAAGGTGGCTATACTTGTGGCCGCCACCACCTCCTGTGGCAGTGAATTCCACATGTTAATCACCCTTTGGGTGAAGAAGTACTTCCTTTTATTCGTTTTAACCTGTCTGCTCAGCAATTTCATCGAATGCCCACAAGTTCTTGTATTGTGAGAAAGGGAGAAAAGTACTTCTTTCTCTACTTTCTCTACTTTCTCCATCCCATGCATTATCTTGTAAACCTCTATCATGTCACCCCGCAGTCGACGTTTCTCCAAGCTAAAGAGTACCAAGCGTTTCAACCTTTCTTCATAGGGAAAGTGCTCCAGCCCTTTAATCATTCTAGTTGCCCTTCTCTGGACTTTCTCCAATGCTATAATATCCTTTTTGAGGTGCGGCGACTCTTCCATTCTTCCATCTTTCCCTCCTGCTGGGAGTCTTTCCCTTGGAAAACTCTTCCATTGGAAAACTTTCCCTTGGAAGACTCTTCCATTCTTCAATCTTTCCCTCCTGCTGGGAGTCTTTCCCTTGGAAAACTCTTCCATTGGAAAACTTTCCCTTGGAAGACTCTTCCATTCTTCCATCTTTCCCTCCTGCTGGGAGTCTTTCCCTTGGAAAACTCTTCCATTGGAAAACTTTCCCTTGGAAGACTCTCCCATTCTTCCATCTTTCCTTCCTGCTGGGAGTCTTTCCCTTGGAAAACTCTTCCATTGGAAAACTTTCCCTTGGAAGACTCTTCCATTCTTCCATCTTTCCCTCCTGCTGGGAGTCTTTCCCTTGGAAAACTCTTCCATTGGAAAACTTTCCCTTGGAAGACTCTTCCATTCTTCCATCTTTCCCTCCTGCTGGGAGTCTTTCCCTTGGAAAACTCTTCCATTGGAAAACTTTCCCTTGGAAGACTCTCCCATTCTTCCATCTTTCCCTCCTGCTGGGAGTCTTTCCCTTGGAAAACTCTTCCATTGGAAAACTTTCCCTTGGAAGACTCTTCCATTCTTCCATCTTTCCCTCCTGCTGGGATTCTTTCCCTTGGAAAACTCTTCCATTGGAAAACTTTCCCTTGGAAGTCTCTCCCATTCTTCCATCTTTCCTTCCTGCTGGGAGTCTTTCCCTTGGAAAACTCTTCCATTGGAAAACTTTCCCTTGGAAGACTCTTCCATTCTTCCATCTTTCCCTCCTGCTGGGAGTCTTTCCCTTGGAAAACTCTTCCATTGGAAAACTTTCCCTTGGAAGACTCTTACATTCTTCCATCTTTCCCTCCTGCTGGGAGTCTTTCCCTTGGAAAACTCTTCCATTGGAAAACTTTCCCTTGGAAGACTCTTCCATTCTTCCATCTTTCCCTCCTGCTGGGAGTCTTTCCCTTGGAAAACTCTTCCATTGGAAAACTTTCCCTTGGAAGACTCTTCCATTCTTCCATCTTTCCCTCCTGCTGGGAGTCTTTCCCTTGGAAAACTCTTCCATTGGAAAACTTTCCCTTGGAAGACTCTCCCATTCTTCCATCTTTCCCTCCTGCTGGGAGTCTTTCCCTTGGAAAACTCTTCCATTGGAAAACTTTCCCTTGGAAGACTCTTCCATCCTTCCATCTTTCTCTCCTGCTGGGAGTCTTTCCCTTGGAAAACTCTTCCATTGGAAAACTTTCCCTTGGAAGACTCTCCCATTCTTCCATCTTTCCTTCCTGCTGGGAGTCTTTCCCTTGGAAAACTTTCCCTTGGAAGACCCTTCCATTCTTCCATCTTTCCCTCCTGCTGGGAGTCTTTCCCTTGGAAAACTCTTCCATTGGAAAACTTTCCCTTGGAAGACTCTTCCATCCTTCCATCTTTCTCTCCTGCTGGGAGTCTTTCCCTTGGAAAACTCTTCCATTGGAAAACTTTCCCTTGGAAGACTCTTCCATCCTTCCATCTTTCTCTCCTGCTGGGAGTCTTTCCCTTGGAAAACTCTGGCCCAGCTCTGCAGTGCTGGCTGCCAGGCCCAACTGCACAGCTGGGGACCCAACAAGGATTTCATACTCTGTCAAATATATTTGAGAACAGAACAGAATTGATATGAAGCACGGAATGGGTCACCACTCAAGGATTGGTTATGTAAATGTAAATAATGGAATGTGGATTACTTTAAAGAACAACGCTGGGTTAAGAGGTCAGCAAGGTAGTATGTAAAGAGAAATCAAAAATAACTGAAAAGGATATACGGTTATAATGAGAGTATAAAAAATAAATAAAAAAGAATGGTAATAGGCAAAAGGAAAGGAAAAAAGGAAAGGTCCCCTGTGCAAGCACCAGTCATTTCCGACTCTGGGGTGATGTTGCTTTCACAATGTTTTCACAGCAGACTTTATACGGGGTGGTTTGCCATTGCCTTCCCCAGTCATCTCCATTCCCCGCCCCCAGCAAGCTGGGGACTCCTTTTACTGACCTCGGAAGGATGGAAGGCTGAGTCAACCTCGAGCCAGCTACCTGAAAACCCAGCTTCTGCCGGGGATCGAACTCAGGTCGTGAGAAGAGCTTAGGACTGCAGTACTGCAGCTTTACCATTCTGCACCACAGGGCTCTTAATAGGCAAAAGATGAAGGGTAAAAAGAGAAGGAAATAAGGGGTTGCATATAAATATAAGTCAAAGAAAGTAACTGCTAACTTCACCTTCTGTTTGCTTATATGTATTTGAGTCTTTAAGTTTGTTTGCATTGTTGTTATGTTATATGGAAATTTTGAATAAAACATATGTTAAAAAAGAGAGAGAGAAGGATTTCATTTTGCCCCTGTATTCCTTTCCTCGCATTCTTTCCTCTTCCTGGCAACCCCCATAGCCGCATCTTTCCCTGCTTCCCATCTATCAGCCACCCTAACTTTTAGCGCCCCCCCCCCATCTTCAGATGTATTTATTATTTCATTTATAGTCCAGCTTTCTGCACAACAGGGACCAAAGCGGCTCATGTCATTCTCATCACCTCCGTTTTATCTTCACAGCAACCAGATCAGGTGAATTAGGCTGAGCATGTGAAACTGGATCAGGGTCACAAGCAGGGGGGGGGGGGGGGGTTGAGCCGGAATGCACAGGAACGCCGTTCCAGTTGGCATGGGCAGTGTTCCGGCTGCCTTAGCCAGCGTTCCAGCTCATCCCAGGCAGCTTCCCGGCTGGCCAGGGGTCAGGGGACCCAACCGCGCTTGCCCAACTTTCCCCCATCCTCTGACGGCCAGTGGGGGTCAGGGGACCCTGCGGTGCCTCCTCGGCATTTTCCCCACCCTCCGCCGGCCTGGCGGGAGTCCGGGGCCCTATCGTGCCTCTTTCCCACCCTCCGCCGACCTGGCAGGGATCGGGGGGCCCTATGGCGCCTCCGCAGCATTTTCCCCGTGCTCCGCTGGCTTGGCGGGGGTTTGGAGGCCCTGATGCTTTGCGGTGACAAGCAGCAATTTTAAAGGTGAGTTAGCCCCATCCCTTCTCCCCCCTTTTTTGTTTCTTTTATTTTCTTTCTCTCTCTCTCTCTCTCTCTCTCTCTCTCTCTCTCTCTCTCTCATTCTGTTGGTCTTTTTCCCTGTCTATTTGCTTTGTTTCCTGCTCTCCCACTCTTTCTGTATTTCTTTCAGTCTTTCTTTCTGTCAATATTTCTTTTTTCGTTTGCCTTATTTCCCACCTCCCCCATCTCTCTCTCTCTCTTTCTTTCATTCATTTTTCTGTCAGTCTTTCTTTTTCTCTTTGTTTTATTTTGCACTCCCCCAGTCTTCCTTCCTTTCTGTCAGTCTTCTATTAATATTTCTTTTTCCCTGTTTGCCTTATTTCCCACCCCCACACTTCCTTCCTTCCTTCTCTCTCTTTCTGTCAGTCCTTTCCTGACTCTTTGTCTCCTTCCTCCCTCCCTCTCTCTTTCTGTCAGTCAGTCTTTTTCTCTGTCTATTTGCTTTATTTTTTCTTTCTTTCTTTAAGCACTACACCAGGGGTGGCCAAACTGTGGCTCAGGAGTCACATGTGGCTCTTTCACATATATTTTGTGGCTCTTGGAACCCTCACTGCCCCATCAGCCAATTTGGAGAAGGCATTTCTCTCTTTAAATCACTTCTCCAAGCCAGCTAGCAGCTTAGAAAATGCATTTAAAATTAAAGTTGCTTTCTTTCCACCTCTCCTCATTCCTCCCTTCTGCTCTCAAACATCTGACGTTCATGCTTTGCGGCTCTTGAACATCTGACATTTATTCTATGTGGCTCTTAAGTTTAAGCAAGTTTGGCCACCCCTGCACTACACCATGCTGGCTCTTGTGATTGAGTAGTGTGTTGGAATTTGTTTTTTCTTCCCCCTGGGATGGCTATCAGTGTTCCCTCTAAGCTGAATTAGTGTGAGCTAGCTCACAGATATTTAGCTTCCAGCTCACACATTTTTTGTTTTAGCTCAGGAAGGATGATCCCAGAGCACAATAATTTATGCAGTAGCTCACAAGTTTAATGCCAGTAGCTCACAGCTTTAATACCAGTAGCTCATAAGACTCTGCAGCTTAGAGGGAACATTGATGGCTATATATATGGCTATATATCTGTGGACTTTTTCCAATGCTGTAATATCTTTTTTGAGGTGTGGTGACCAGAATTGTATGCAGTACAATTCTGGTTACCACACCTCAAAAATGATATTACAGTGCTTTTGATGTCAGAGGTGTGGCCTAGTATGCAAATGATGGTGATGCCAGAGGTGTGGCCTAGTATGCAAATGATGGTGATGTCAGAGGTGTGGCCTAGTATGCAAATGATGGTGATGTCAGAGGTGTGGCCTCGCATACCAATAAGTTCCTGCTGGGCTTTTTCTACAAAAAAAGCCCTGGTCACAAGTGAATTGCCACAGCAGAGTGGTAGTTCAAACCCAGATCTTCCGGATCGTAGTCTGAAACTTTTTCCACTACACCACATTGGATTTTGTAAGGTGCCCACGATGGAATAGTAGATGTGCCAGTGGTTGCTGCTAGGTATGACCCCATAAGTCCCTCCCCTCCAAGGCCAGAACAGGTGTGCAAAGGTCCTACTCCCTCTCCCTGTCTTTGACTGACAGAAACCAAGGCCTGAAGGCTGGCAATACTCTGTAGCTGCCTAGCAACATCCACTGAGGGCATTCATTTACTTTCTTAAAGCTACAGGCACTGTTTGTGTTATGGGAGGGGTAACCCTTCATCATTTTCCCATTTATTTTAAGATCTCACTTTTTTTTCCTTCAAAGTTGGGGGATTTTTCAGGCTTGCAGAAAGATCTGAAAAGTTTGTTCTTGGCTCCAGTCTTTGGATTTAAATATTTTTTTTTAAATGTGGCCATGTTGAGAATTAGATATATTCATAATTCTACTTCATATTTTATCTATTTTAAAAAGTATGTAAATTGTGATACAAAGATCTGAAATTAACTGAAACAGAAATGTTAGGTTTCTACCTGAAGACACCCCCCCCCTCCTCTTTCATTAATTTAGCAAGAAAAATGAGTCAAAAATGTATGGTCAGTTTTTGCTAATCTTACAAACTGCAAAACAGTGGAGGAACAACACAAAAAAATCGCCAAACTTAAGGGGGGGAGTTACTCCAAATGATGAAACAAGATCTTCATGACATTATAAAGTTAAACAGCACTTACTCTTATTTAAAATGTCATCCCTGTTCAGTGTAACTGTTAGATATTTAATGCAGACAGATGAATTGAGTGGACTCTACGAAGGAAAAAAAAAGATTCCTCTTTACATCCACTCTAAAAGCTTTTAAAATCTTTCTGTCAGGAACAATTTGATGGTGTATCAATTGCATTTTCCGTCCTCCTGCAGAACTTATAATAGGTGAGTATCACATGGAGGGTAGGGGAGGAAACTTACATGTGGGAAAATATTACCATGATTCGAGGGAGTCTCGATTGAAGCAATGCACGTATGTGCACGCGTTAGGGTTGCCAAGTCCAATTCATGAAATATCTGGGGACTTTGGGGGTGGAGCCAGGAGATTCTGGGGGTGGAGCCAGAAGACATTGGGGGAGGAGCCAGGAGACTCTGGGGGTGGAGCCAGGAGACATTGGGGGTGGAGCCAGGAGCAAGATGACAAGCATAATTCAACTCCAAAGGGAGTCCTGGCTGCCACATTTCAAGGGACCGCACACCTTTTAAATGCCTTCCTTCCATAGGAAATAATGAAGGATAGGGGCACCTTCTTTGGGGGCTCATAGAATTGGACCCCCTGGTCCAATCTTTTTGAAACTTAGGGAGTATATTGGGGAGAGCTACTGAATGCTATGCTGAAAATCTGGTGCCTCTACATAAAAAAAACAAGGCCCCCAGAGCCCCAGATACCCACGGATCAATTCTCCATTATTTTCTATGGGAATAAGCCTCCATAGGGAATCATGAGTTCCAAGCAGACATTTCCCTCCCCGCCCCCCCCCCCCGCTTTCTGATTACCCTGAAGTGGGGGGAGGGCCTCCAAACCGGGGATCCCCTGTCCCCACCTGGAGATTGGCAACCCTAGTACGCATACACCTCTCATTTTTTTCACTAACATTTTTTATCCAATTGCAATTGCACGAACACCTAGATACATAAGGCTGCTGCCACCTGAGCTTGTTGACCAATGCGAAACCTTGATGAATTTGGAAGGGAAAGTTCCAGAGGTTTTCTAATGACATATACTGTATCATAACTGGAAGTATTTTATTTCCTCCCCAAAAATGTAGCCTTTGTACCAAAGCGTGAAGGCGATCTTTCCTCACACCTTGGGCCTCTCTGAGCAACTGGAAGAATATAACAGAAGCCATGTTGGATCAGGCCAATGGCCCATCCAGAAGTGTGGGGATGGGGAAGTTCCAGGCTTCGAGGATGCTCTGGCATGCACACTGTTATTGAAAGTAGGAACATCACTCAGCAGCTGCAGCAGCTACAAACATGAAGACCCATTTATAACATACACTCCAAATGCAAACACAAAGGATGTTGATCATGCCATAGACGTGCAGAAGGAGGAGGAGACGACCTTTACAATCTCCTTTATCTTCTTCCCCCACAACAGACACCCTATGAGGTGGGTGGGGCTGAGAGGGCTCTCCCAGAAGTTGCTCTTTCAAGGACAACTCTTTCGAGAGCTATGACTAACCCAAGGCCATTCCAGCAGGTGCAGGTGGAGGAGTGGGGAATCCAACCCGGTTCTCACAGATAAAAGTCTGCGTACTTAACCACTACACCACACTGGCTACACCAAAGAAGGCAAAGAACTGTTTGCAAGTTCAGTGCCCCCTGAAATTGGAAGAGTAACTTTAGGTAAAACCAAGAATTTGCATGTATCCCCAAGCCTGTATTCCAATCTGAACAATGACCCCCCCCCCATATCATAAACAGCCTTTGAAATACCTCTCCTTTCCAAAATTGATTTGCTACTCAGTAGACAGGATGAGATTGCTCTTCAAGTAACATGTCCAAAGCCTACTTTGCACAGTTGGAATTACAATGAGCCAATAACAAATTCCAAGAATGTAAATTCACATCTATTGTTTGGAAACTCTTGTTATATTAGAACACTGGAACAACAATAGTAGATGCTACGCAAGGAGCCTGTGTAATATCCTTCCTTGGAAGCTTCGAGACAAGCTTGGGTAGCCATTTGTTTAAGGATGTACTATGCGAGGCTATTTACCCCAACCTCCATAAACGTATCAGTGCAAGGTGAGCCTGACAGCCTGTCTGGATCAGGCAGGGACTGTGGCTCAGTGGAAGCCCCTTGGCTTTGCATGCAAAAGGTCATGGGTTCAATCCCTGGCATCTCCAGTCAAAAAGACCACGCCATAGGTAATGTGGAAGATCTCATCCTAAGGCCCTGGAGGGCTGCTGCCAATCTGGATAGACAATACTGACTGGGATGAACCAGTTGTTTGATTCAGTATAAGGAAGCTTCTTGTGCATTTATTTCTATCACACACACACACCCTACATTATAACCACTACACCAAGCTGGTTATCTCACATATTCATTTCATGCAAGCAAATTCCTGTTACAGCATAGGGTTGTTGTTGTTTTTTTAAAGTGTTCCAGAATTAATTGAGATTTTCTGAAAGCGAGGGTGGGGGGGGAGGCTGGTTGCAGAAAGGGTTTGTTTATCTTATTTTAGGGTATTACTGTTGTTGCCAGGGCTTTTTTGGGTCTCTTCCTTGACAGTAAGCAATGGGGGGGAAATGCATTCAGGAGAAACATAATAACAATAATGTCAACAACCAAAGCTTTTTCTGTAGCAGGAACTCCTTTGCATATTAGGCCGCACCTCACGCATGACAGCCTGGTGAAATATACAAGGATATGTTTGTGCATGTTCATTATTGACCTTGGTCTCTTCCTTGACAGTAAGCAATGGGGAACTAATGCGCTCAAGAGAAACATAATAACAATAATGGCGACAACCAGGGCCTTTTTGTAGCAAGAACTCCTTTGCATATTAGGCCACACCCTCCTGATGTAGCCAATCCTTCTGGAACTTACAGTAGGCCCTGCACTAAGAGACCTGCAAGCTCTTTGAGGATTGGCTACATAAGAGGGGTGCATTACCATTGGCCATCCTTTTTGGAAGATACCACAGAATCCCCCGCAATCTTAGACGATGCCCTTGTAGCCAAGGAGTCATCGAAACGGTCCCTCGTGTTCTTTTGGACTGCCCTTTTTATAGCAGTCCACGTGCAAGATACCTAGATGCACTGCTTTCTGACTATCAAGGCCTCTCTGACAACGCCAAGGTTTGTTTTTTACTCCACGGGAAACACAACTTTGTCACTACTCACGTTGCTTGCTTTTTACAGGTTGCGATCCAAATCAGAGAGGCTTTTACTCATGCACAGCCTACTGCTATTTTATGTCATTTAACTTTTGCTGGTTTTTTAAGGTTTTATTATATTCTATAGTGACACTGTTGGTTTTAAAGTATACTGTATTCTTGTATTAATGCCAATAAAGGTCTATGGTATGTATGTATGTCCTCCTGGAACTTACAGTAGGCCCTGCACTAAGAGACCTGCAAGCTCTTTGAGGATTGGCTACATCAGGGGGGTGCGGCCTGATATGCAAAGGAGTTCTTGCTACAAAAAGGCCCTGGTTGTCGCCATTATTGTTATTATGTTTCTCTTGAGCGCATTAGTTCCCCATTGCTTACTGTCAAGGAAGAGACCAAGGTCAATAATGAACATGCACAAACATATCCTTGTATATTTCACCAGGCTGTCATGTGTGGGATAACAGGGAGAAAGACAAAAAGGACCGACAGTATCCTTACACAGACAAACACACACACACACACAAATAGACAAACATATGGGGAATACACACACACATATAACTTGTTGTGATGGGATGAGATGCACTGGCCCATTTGGTGAATAAATGTTCGTTGTTACAATATGACTGCAAGAGAGCCCTGCCAGAAACTGTGCAGAATGAGCTGCCGTCACTGCTTTGTGTCTGTAGAATAATCCTATGACGTATAGCTCTGTTCTACCTGGTCTGGAGAGAAATCTGTGCATAACTGAGAAGACAGAATGTACTCTCCCACCTATCAGATTCAGGAAGACCTCACTGGTGGGGAAAGACAATGTTAGGTATGTTTCCCTACATATGCTAGGAAATGTCATTTTGATCTTTAATTAGTTTCATCTCCAATTATTTCCTCTATGCCAAATATTTCAAGGTTTGTTTCAAAATAGCTTGGAAAATGGACATTTCTATGGTCCTGAAATACTGACATGGACCTCACTGCAATTACTTCTCTCTCCCCACCCCCCCTCAAGTCAGAGTAAATGCTAAACTAAACAGTAAACTTACGGCAACTCCAAATCGTTTTCAAGGCAAGATGTTTAGAGATGGTTTGCCATTGCCCAGGGGTCGTTTTGTAGAAAAATAGGTGGCGGAGATCATTAGCATAATTCATTAGCATATGCTGCCCCCCCACCAAAAGTAACCAGATGCAAGAAAGGAGAGCCCCGGGCGAGTGAGACCTGCTTGAGCTGGCTAGAGATCCGGCCAGCCCAAGCAGGACTTGCTTATCTGGGGCTCTCCTAGGCCACACCCCCCACCCCAGTCAAAAGGCCAGCAAGCCACCTGCCATCCAAAATCACATAAGAAGTGGAGAAAGAATGGCATAGGGCTTCTCCAGGGGTTAATGAGGGCTGCTGGGGGCGTGGCAAAGCCCCTGGTGGCTGGCTGGCTGCCCGCTCTCCTAATCCGGGGATTGCTATGCAGCTGCACCTACTATTCAACGGACAAGGTAGGTGGGGAGGAAAAGAGGGAACCCTCAGAAAGGTTCAGGAGCTGTGCTCCTGTGAGCTCCCGCTGAATTCAAGGCCTACCATTGCCTGCCTGCACATTACAACCTTGGAATTTTCAGGTGGCCTCCCATCCAAATGCCTTATTTAGCTTTCAAGATCTAATGAGACTGGGATAGCCTGGGTTATCCAGGCCAGGTCGGGGTGTTATTATAATAAATCATTTGAATATCCTTCATTCGGTGTCTTGATCCGAAACAGGGATTGCATCATTCCTAGCTGTACACTGGGCTGTTAGAGGCCCATTATCTGTGTTTGATGAACCACCCACTATATCTTTATGTCGCCAATGGGGTGCCTAATTGGACTTTTTCAATGCACCCTTATCAATAAATCCTCTGGACAAAGGCATCGCCATTCCGCACCACACCCCCACGTACTCAGCGTCTGCATTAAACCCTGCTGCTTTATTGTTGGGGACAATTTCCTTGCAAATTACAATAACGCATGCGATTTAGTTGGTGGGGGAGGCAAAGAACTGTTCTCCTCGGAAGCCGCATGATGAGCCATGAAAGCTATGCGCTGCTCATCAGCTCCTCTGCGGAGCTCTTATTTGTGCTGCTCCATCCGTTGACGAATGTCAGCATGGTGGATCTGAAGTGAAACCTTCTGAAAAGGAAAGCCGCATCTCAAGGCCTACAGATGAGCTGAGCTCCCCAACCCTGTTGACCCTGTGGGTTCCTTGGGAGTTCTGACACAATATGGTGGGCGCAGCCACAAAAATGGCCACTGCAGGAGGCAGAACAGCACCAGCATGGCTGCCGCAACTTACTTTCTGCCAAATTAAGATCAGAGGTTGTGGAGCAGAGGTCTATCAGATTTTTAGCCACAATGTATTCTTGGAACTCTCTGGGGCAGTGATGCTCTGTATTCTTGGTGCTGGGGGGGCACAGTGGGAGGGCTTCTAGTGTCCTGGCCCCACTGGTGGACCTCCTGATGGCACCTGGTTTTTTGGCCATTGTGTGACACAGAAGGTTTGACTGGATGGGCCATTGGCCTGATCCAACATGGCTTCTCTTATGTTCTTATGTGACACAGAATGTTTGACTGGATGGGCCATTGGCCTGATCCAACATGGCTTCTCTTATGTTCTTATGTGACACAGAGTGTTGGACTGGATGGGCCATTGGCCTGATCCAACATGGCTTCTCTTATGTTCTTATGTGACACAGAATGTTTGACTGGATGGGCCATTGGCCTGATCCAACATGGCTTCTCTTATGTTCTTATGTGACACAGAATGTTTGACTGGATGGGCCATTGGCCTGATCCAACATGGCTTCTCTTATGTTCTTATGTGACACAGAGTGTTGGACTGGATGGGCCACTGGCCTGATCCAACATGGCCTCTCTTATGTTCTTATGTGACACAGAATGTTGGACTGGATGGGCCATTGGCCTGATCTAACATGGCTTCTCTTATGTTCTTATGTGACACAGAATGTTGGACTGGATGGGCCATTGGCCTGATCCAACATGGCTTCTCTTATGTTTTTATGTTGTGTGTGTGTGCACAAACACACACACATAGTCAATCAAATCCCCAACGACCAATCAGAAGCCTTCCTGGGCAAAAGTGACACCAGGCCCTGCCCACTTTCTAGAAATATTTGGCAGGCACCATTAAAGGTGCCGGGGATTAGATAGATTCCTGGAGGATATGCTTACGTTTATGTTTAATTCGATTTATACCCTGTCCACCCTGCCGAGGCGGGTTCAGGGTGGCTTACATCACATCATAGTATACTATGATTGCAGTCATAAAATCAATAAAACCATTAAACAGTACAAGTTAAAACAATCTACAGTTGGTGCTAACAAATCAAATGTTACTCATATTCTCAGGACAACAGTTGTTCCAGAATTCTCCTACGGTCGACTGAAGGCTTGCTGGAAGAGAGCAGTCTTGCAGGCCTTGTGGAACTGAGCGAGGTTCCGCAAAGCGGCTAACCTCTTCCGGCAATTGATTCCACCAGGAGGGAGCTGCCACTGGAAAGGCCCGATCCCTGGTGGTCAACAGTCTCGCCTCTTTCAGCCCAAGGATCACTAGGAGATGTTGAGATCCAGACCTTAGTACTCTCTGTGGAACTTGTGGGGACAGACAGGTAAACAGGTCCTCGGCCATATAGGGCTTTAAAGGTAATAACCAGCACCTTGTAATGAATCCGGTACACTTATTGGTACTAGCCATGGTGACTGAAGGGATCCTCCACATTCAAAGGCACTAAGGCTCTGGATCCCAGAGCCAGGAGGCTATAATGGGAAGGCCTCGGACTCTATGCCCTGTCATAAGAACATAAGAGAAGCCATGTTGGATCAGGCCAATGGCCCATCCAGTCCAACGCTCTGTGTCACACAGTGGCCAATATATGTGTGTGTGTGTGTGTATACACACACACACATACATACACACACACATATATATCTATTGTGGCTAATAGCCACTGATGGACCTCTGCTCCATATTTTTATCCAATTCCCTCTTGAAGGTGGCTATGCTTGTAGCCGCCGCCACTTCCTGTGGCAGTGAATTCCACATGTGAATCACCCTTTGGGTGAAGAAGGACTTCCTTTTATCCGTTTTAACCTGACTGCTCAGCAATTTCATTGAATGCCCATGAGTTCTTGTATTGTGAGAAAGGGAGAAAAGGACTTCTCTCTCTACTTTCTCCATCCCATGCATAATCTTGTAAACCTCTATGATGTCACCCCGCAGTCGACGTTTCTCCAAGCTAAAGAGCCCCAAGCATTTTAACTATTTATAGGGAAATTGTTCGAAACCTTTAATCATTCTAGTTGCCCTTTTCTGCGCTTTTTCCAATGCTGTAATATTCTTTTTGAGGTGCGGTGACCAGAATTGTACACAGTATTCCAAATGAGACCTCACCATTGATTTATACAGGGGCATTATGATACTGGCTGATTTGTTTTCAATTCCCTTCTTAATAATTCCCAGCATGGCGTTGGCCTTTTTTATTGCAATCGCACACTGTCTTGACATTTTCAGCGAGTTATCTACCACGACCCCAAGATCTATCTCTTGGTCAGTCTCTGCCAGTTCACACCTCATCAACTTGTATTTGTAGCTGGGATTCTTGGCCCCAATGTGCATTCCTTTGCACTTGGCCACACTGAACCTCATCTGCCACGTTGACGCCCACTCACCCAGCCTCAACAGATCCCTTTGGAGCGCCTCACAATCCTCTCTGGTTCTCACCACCCTGAACAATTTAGTGCAAACTTGGCCACTTCACTGCTCACTCCCAACTCCAGATCATTAATGAACAATAGGAACTGGTTGGCCACAGCTAGACTAGATGGGCCATTAGTTTAAAGTTGTCAGTCTCCGCCCCCCCCCCGACAATAGGAGCGGAGGAACCTCAGCTTTCACAGGGTCTTGCCCACTTCCAGCCAGCTGGCCAGTAGGAGGAAATTCCACTCCCAACTGACCTTCTTAAGACTACTTCTGGTTGGGGGTGACATTCTGGTTTGGGGGCAAAACTCTATGGTTTGAAGCTAAATTTACCATACAGTTTTGCCCCAAAACTGACCAGAAGAGACCTGAAACAAGAAATAGGCCCCAAAATGTCCAACATTACTTCTGGTCTCTTGGAAGGACATTGGGGGACAACTGCTGGCCACTGGCCTGGCAACCCTACATTGGTCTGATCCAGCAGGATTCTTCTCATGTTCTTATATTAAGGCCTCAACCTCTCTGCCCTGCAGTTGGCCCTCCAGAGGAACTGGTTAGCCACGGTGTGAGATGAGATGCTGGACTAGATGGACCACTGATCTGATCCAGCAGGGCTCTTCTTATGTTGGGAACCCCTAACCTAGAAAGGTATACTATGCAGGCTACCGGGCTCACCGACTAATGCGGCTCTCCTGCTTCAAACTGAAAAAATAATGTACACAATTAACAGCAATATGAACTTGGTCTTTCTAGGACAACATTTTCTTCCCTTCTCCTCACTGTCACAGGATGGATGGCTCTGCCTGGCTCCTAAGTTCCAGACACAACACTGGAGTAGGGAGTGGCAGTAATCTTCTAATCAATCTGTCTGTATTAGGTTCCCAAAATACAGCTAACTGGCTAGCTATGGTGAATGCAGTAGTAACTTGCATATGCATCATGTCAACAAAACAGAAGCAAGAAATTTACTGAAACATCCAGATTTGAAGGAACTCTGCGCATTTAACACATCTTAAAAAACAAACAACGACGACAAAAACCCACCAAAACCACAGAGGAGATCTAATAGCAGTTGAAGCCAAATTTAAGAACATAAGAGAAGCCATGTTGGATCAGGCCAATGACCCATCCAGTCCAACACTCTGTGTCACATAAGAACATAAGAGAAGCCATGTTAGATCAGGCCAATGGCCCATCCAGTCCAACACTCTGTGTCACATAAGAGCATCAGAGAAGCCATGTTGGATCAGGCCAATGGCCCATTCAGTCCAACACTCTGTGTCACATAAGAACATAAGAGAAGCCATGTTGGATCAGGCCAATGGCCCATCCAGTCCAACACTCTGTGTCACATAAGAGAAGTCATGCTGGATCAGGCCAATGGACCATCCAGTCCAACGTTCTGTATTGCCAAAACCCAGGTGTCATCAGAAGGTCCACCAGTGGCCCATTCAACCTTCTTTGAAAACAGCTCTGGTTAAGGAGGTGTGTCATATTTGGGTTCTCTTTTGGGTTGGGTTGCCTTCTGTTTGGGTTGTCTTCTGTGTGACAACCACCTAGCGTGTGGGGAAACTATGAAGAGACATAGTCCTTCCATCTCCTCCGCACTGCGTGTGAGAAAACGTGTTGTGCTTTGTTACTTTTTTAGAAGCACGATTTACAGAACACAAGGTCTTTACAGCCACTTTTATTTTAAGTTTGACATCCCTTCTACACCGCTACTAAAGCCGTACAAATCCATAAAACAGTAACATATTTCACAGTTTGTTCTGTCACATAAAAATAGCAAATTGGGTTGTGTTACATAGTCTGTCACATAAAAAACCCCTCACCTGGGAAATTATGTTCTGCTGATTCGGCTTCTGCAGGGTTGGAATTGACTTTTTACTTAACAGAAATGGAACTAATTCTGCCTCCAGAAACTTCCCCCCTGTTCCCTGCTCCCCACAACTTCCTGGGCCTATTCAGCTTCTCCCTCTCCTAAAAGGTACAACTAGTCCTCACACAGTATTTGCCAGCTCCTACCACAAGATAGCAAACTTCCTTCTTCGGTTAACTCAGTCCTCACAGAGAGCCACTGCAGTCAATACGAAGCTGCAGGCTTCCCTACTGGTTTCAACATCACTTCTCCTAGAGGCACACACAGCCCTCATACAATATTTACCAACCCCCATCATTAGACAGCAAGCCAGTTTGGTGTAGTGGTTAAGTGCGCGGACTCTTGTCTGGGAGAACTGGGTTTGATTCCCCACTCCTCCACTTGCAGTTGCTGGAATGGCCTTGGGTCAGCTATAGCTCTCGTAGGAGCTGAACAAAGAAGGACACCTTTAAGACCAACAAAGTTTTATTCAGAATGTAAGCTTTCGTACGTGCATGTACATTTCTTCAGACGAGTGTGTGCATGCACACACGAAAGCTTACATTCTGAATAAAACTTGGTCTTAAAGGTGCACCTGAGTCCTACTTTATAATACTGCTTCACACCAACATGGCTGCCCACTTGGATCGAGTAGGAGTTGTCCTTGAAAGGGCAGCTACTATAAGAGCTCTCTAAGCCCCACCTACGTCACAGAGTGTCTGTTGTGGGGAGAGGGAAGTAAAAGAGGTTGTAACCGCTCTGAGATTCTGAGATTCAGAGTATAGGGCAGGATATAAATCCAATACCATCTTCTTCTTCCTTCTGCTTTTGACTCAATCCTCACAAAAAACCATCCCAGTTCACATGAGACTCCAGGCTTCCTAAGAACATAAGAGAAGCCATGTTGGATCAGGCCAATGGCCCATCCAGTCCAACACTCTGTATCACACAGTGGCGAAAAATTTATATATACAATACATATACACACTGTGGCTAATAGCCACTGATGGACCTCTGCTCCATATTTTTATCTAACCCCCTTTTGAAGCTGGCTACGCTTGTAGCTGCCACCACCTCCTGTGGCAGTGAATTCCACATGTTAATCACCCTTTGGGTGAAGAAGTACCTCCTTTTATCCGTTCTAACACGACTGCTCAGCAATTTCATTGAGTTCTTGTATTGTGAGAAATGGAGAAAAGGACTTCTTTCTCTACTTTCTCCATCCCATGCAGAATCTTGTAAACCCCTACCATGTCACCTCGCAGTCGACGTTTCTCCAAGCTAAAGAGCCCCAAGCGTTTTAACCTTTCCTCATAGGGAAAGTGTTCCAAACCTTCAATCATTCTAGTTGCCCTTTTCTGCACTTGTGGTTTCAATGCCACTGAAGGGTCTTAATGTCACTGAAGGGTCTCCAACCGGATGAGCGAACGGCAGGCACACAGTGCCTTTGGTAAGCTGGGGGCAGGGGAGGGGAGAGCTGCCTTTACTTCCATTTCTTGTCCTTTGCAAGGTTTACATCGTTGTCCACCTACAGCCACAGCAGCGGCAGTAACAACCATAAGTTTAAGACAGTATGCGCATGACTGTGGTGCTACGGTGTAAGCATGGTGTTGTTGTTGTTGGGGTCATTCACACTGGCAAGCCAATGAATTGGTAGTCTCTCTCTCTCTCTTAGTGGATCCTGAACCAGAACGGCAAATGGCAGCGACTCTGGCCATTATCAGATTGCTCAACGAGATGATAAATGAAGCAGGGATTCCAAAGGGCGAGTTGAATACTCTACCCACAGGGCCGCAATAGCTTGGATAGCCACTGGAGAAAGAAAACAAGGATCATCGATCAGGCAGATCGATGGACCTCAGTCTTGTCATTTCCTCCCAATTGTCTTTATCCCCTTTCCCTATGTCAGTGGAAAGTCATGCAAAAAGGACACATTTTCATATAAAGTGCTGATTATCCCAGGGCCTTCTCCTTCTCTCTCTCTTGGACCGATTCCCCACTAGCCTTGACCCGATTTCAGAGCCACGCTCCTCTTTGGTGTAGAGGTTAAGTGTGAGGACTCTTATCTGGGAGAATTGGGTTTGATTCCCCACTCCTCCACTTGCACCTGCTAGAATGGCCTTGGGTCAGCCATGGCTCTGGCAGAGGTTGTTCTTGAAAGGGCAGCTGCTGAGAGAGCCCTCTCCAGCCCCACCCACCTCACAGGGTGTCTGTTGTGGGGGAGGAAGGGAAAGGAGATTGTGAGCCGCTCTGAGACTCTTCGGAGTGGAGGGCGGGAAATAAATCCAATATCTTCATCTAGCTCACAGGGTGTCTGTTGTGGGGGAGGAAGGTAAAGGAGATTGTGAGCCGCTCTGAGACTCTTCAGAGTGGAGGGCGGGATATAAATCCAATATCTTCATCTACCTCACAGGGTGGCTGTTGTGGGGGAGGAAGGTAAAGGAGATTGTGAGCCGCTCTGAGACTCTTCGGAGTGGAGGGCGGGATATAAATCCAATATCTTCATCTACCTCACAGGGTGGCTGTTGTGGGGGAGGAAGGTAAAGGAGATTGTGAGCCGCTCTGAGACTCTTCGGAGTGGAGGGCGGGATATAAATCCAATATCTTCATCTACCTCACAGGGTGTCTGTTGTGGGGGAGGAAGGTAAAGGAGATTGTGAGCCGCTCTGAGACTCTTCGGATTGGAGGGCGGGATATAAATCCAGTATCTTCATCTACCTCACAGGGTGTCTGTTGTGGGGGAGGAAGGTAAAGATTGTGAGCCGCTCTGAGACTCTTCGGAGTGGAGGGCGGGATATAAATCCAATATCATCATCTTCTTCTTCTTCTTCTTCTTCTTCTTCTTCTTCTTCTTCTTCTTCTTCTTCTTCTTCTTCTTCTTCTTCTTCTTCTTCTTCTTCTTCTCCGTGGGGCTTCCGTCCAATTTTGCACAAGCTGCCCCAGGGCTGCAACTCGCTCCGCCTCTTTCACGCGGCAAGCAGAAACCAGTTCTTAGAGGGTCTTGCTTGCTGTGCGAAAGAGGTGGAGAGAGTTGCAGCCCCAGGGCAGCTTGTGCAAAATCGGACGGGAGCCCTATGGAGGAGAGCATGAGACCGGGACAAGGCTAGTGGGGAATCGGCCTCTCTTTTTTCTCATTTAGTTTGCTGAAGAATAAAAGATTCCTTTGTCAAAGGATGCAATGCAGAAACGAATACCAAAGGAACAAAGTCCAAGACGAAGCAGTATAATATTAACATTAAGTTGTTCTTGGAGCATAAAATGTACTTCAGTTTCTTACCCTTTCTCAATCAGAAGGTCGGTTTTTACTTCTGCTGGTTCACCAACTCATCTCTCCCTCAAGTGCGGAAAGCAGGTTTCACTCTGCGTTACAGTTCTGTTGCCTCCACGTATTATGAGGTCTGAATGCCTCTCAGGGCGGTAGGAATGGAAACAGCTAGCTGGAATGAATGCAGCCCTAGATAAAATTGTTTTGCGACACTCCGAGGAGAACACCGTTGTTCCCACTTTTTGTGTCATAAGGTTTCTCCAAATATCTCTCAGAATACCACACACCAGCAAGTCTCGTTCTGGCAACTGAACATTACATCAGTTTCCAAGAGTTTTATCTTCGTGGAGAACACGGAAGTCTGTGCGGGGGAGCGGCGATACTTTCTCCCATATCATCAACAGCCGCACAGAACTACCTTCTTCTCTGGGCACCCTTGGGAAAAGCCATAATGGTTCAAGTGGTATAAAACTGAGGAGCAAACCCAGGGCCACCATTCCCTTGGAGCTTGATGATATACCTTTCCAACATAGTTTCAGAGAAGAAATCTGCTGCACGCACCACTTGACACTTCTGAAAATCCTGCGTAAGTCTGCTTGCCATTGGTCGGTTCGGCCCAGCATTGCCTACAGTGACAGGAAGCATCTTTCTGGGATCTCAAGCGGGGGACACTGTCTTACCCAAGTTTTCCTCTGAGATCTGTTAATGTTAAATATCAAGGACAGAACTCGCCAGGGGTGGAATTCTAGCAGGAGCTCCTTTACATATGAAGCCGCACACCCCTGATGTAGCCAATCCTCCAAGAGCTTAGAAGGCTCTTTTTTGTAAACTCTTGGAGGATTGGCTACATCAGGGGTGTGCCGCCTAATATGCAAAGGAACTCCTGCTAGAATCCCACCCCTGGAACTCACCACTGGGCTCTGCCACTAACCCACGGACTTCCCTCTATTGCATTTCACACTCTCAGTAGCTGCAACGGTACATCATGTGTACACGGTGGCATCTGTGATTGGCGGATGTGCTTATGTCACTCAAATTCATAATGGAATGAAAATTAAGAATGTAAGAGCCATGCTGGATTAGACCAAAGGCCCATTGAGTCCAGCATTCTGTTCACACAGCTGCCTCTAGGAAGCCCACGAGTGCAAGTACTGCAACAGCATCCCCCCATTTGTGCTCCCCAGCAAGTGATGTTAACAGGCATACTGCCTCTGGCACTGAAAGGAGTTGACATCCATCATGACTATTAGTGACTGAAAGCACCGTCCTCCATCAACTTGTCCACTTTTAAAGCCTCCCAGGTTGGTGGCCATCACCACATCCAGTAGCAGCAAATATATTATATATATTTTGGCCACTGTGTGACACAGAGTGTTGGACTGGATGGGCTACTGGCCTGATCCAGCATGGCTTCTCTTATGTTCTTACGTGACACAGAGTGTTGGACTGGATGGGCTACTGGCCTGATCCAACATGGCTTCTCTTATGTTCTTATGTGACACAGAGTGTTGGACTGGATGGGCCATTGGCCTGATCCAACATGGCTTCTCTTTTGTTCTTATGAGACACAGAGTGTTCGACTGGATGCGCCATTGGCCTGATCCAACATGGTTTCTCTTATGTTCTTATGTGACACAGAGTGTTCGACTGGATGGGCCATTGGCCTGATCCAACATGGCTTCTCTTATGTTCTTATGTGACACAGAGTGTTGGACTGGATGGGCCATTGGCCTAATCCAACATGGTTTCTCTTATGTTCTTATGTGACACAGAGTGTTGGACTGGAGGGGCCATTGGCCTGATCCAACATGGCTTCTCTTATGTTCTTATGTGACACAGAGTGTTGGACTGGATGGTCCATTGGCCTGATCCAACATGGCTTCTCTTATGTTCTTATGTGACACAGAGTGTTGGACTGGATGGGCTATTGGCCTGATTCAACATGGCTTCTCTTATGTTCTTATGTGACACAGAGTGTTGGACTGGATGGGCTATTGGCCTTATCCCACATGCCTTCTCTTATGTTCTTATTTCACAATTTAACTATGTGCTGTGTGAAGAAGTGCTTTCTTTTCTCCGTCCTGAATCTCCTTATATGTTCTGTGTGTGAAACCCCTAATGTTTTCAGTAGCTGGACAACAGCTATTCTGTACTCAGGTCCTACTGAAATTTGAGCTAGAAATGTCATGGTTTGCAAACTTGGGTGCAGGCTTGTAAGCTAGCCAGTACTGCGCAAACTTGAGACCTTGACTGGATAGGACTGTGGAGAACCATACCCTAGCTATGGTACGATCTCCTCCAGTTTCACCATGTTCATGGCACAAAGATGATAACTGGAAAAAGAAGGTTTAAAATGAAGGAGGAGGAGGAAGAGGAGGAGGAGGAAACAGGGCAAAGAACCAAGAGCTCTTGGACATACATGCATTTGCGCATGCACGCACACACATGAATATAGTGCTGTGACAGCAACCAGGGTAGGGAGAGATTGCACACACGAGCTACAAGGAAGCCCAATGAAATAAGAAAAAGAGACCGACAAAGCAAAAGAGTAGTATCATTGACAGATTTCTTAGTCTGCTTCTGCCAAAGCAATCTGTTGACGTGCAGAGTACGTGGCACTCTGACAGAGCCAAGCAACAGCCTCAGCTCCCTAAGAATATATGCGGTGCTCTTTCTGCTATCCCTGATTCAGCACACAGCACAGAGACAGACACCAGGCCCAAAGCCCCCTCCTTCCTCCTCATGCCTCTGTGAGCACCTTTGTCTCTCTCCTCCAGTGTCTCCGCAGTTGTGTCTCTCTAGCCCTGATGCCCCTCAAAGGTTTAAGCACACAGCGGTGAATCACCTGCGAAGAAGTGGATAATCAGGAAATGTATGAAGAGAGGAAGATGCCTTGGGCAGAATGTGATTGTTCCGTCCACTTGGGTTAGTTACAGCAGGTTATACTGAGGAAAGGTAGCTGAGAGCAGGGGGGGGGGGCAGTCATCTCATATCTCAGCTCAGAATTTCCTTATGCCAGAGGGGTTATGGAAATGTGAAAGGAGCTCATTTTGGAGTCACTTCCACCCCCCAAAAAAACAAAGGTGTTGCTTTCTTAAAGCAACTGTATGCAGAACAACCACCACCACCACCAATTAGAAATCTTCTCGAGATTAAAACCATTATGGCAGCTTTAAAACAACGGCTAGATTTTGCACAGATAGACTAGTGCCTAGTTTTTGCTGTTAGCAAGAGGCCAGTTTTTGCTGTTCCTCGGGAGTGATGCCATCGTGCTCACAACACTGGTGCTTCTTCGAGCGATGACGAGGAAAGGAGGTTGACTCCCACTGCTACACCACTTCCTTCTAGCTTCTCTAAGTTTCCTTCTCCAAATCAAAGCCTGCTTGCATGAGTGTGTGTGTGTTTGGGCAGGGGGGGGGGGCTCCTAACCGCACAAAATTCCCTTTCGACTGTGCCTTGATTTGTTCCTTTAACGACTTTACTAATAATCACAGTGCTTTGGTATAAATGTGCACCTAATTTTCTTTTTTTTCTCCATGTTGCTTTACTACTTTAGTGTGTGCGTGTATCTTAAGAACATCAGAGAAGCCATGTTGGATCAGACCAATGGCCCATCCAGTCCAACACTCTGTGTCACATAAGAACATAAGAGAAGCCATGTTGGATCAGGCCAATGGCCCATCCAGTCCAACACTCTGTGTCACAGAAGAACATAAGAGAAGCCATGTTGGAGCAGGCCAGTGGCCCATCCAGTCCAACACTCTGTGTCACAGAAGAACATAAGAGAAGCCATGTTGGATCAGGCCAATGGCCCATCCAGTCCAACACTCTGTGTCACAGAAGAACATAAGAGAAGCCATGTTGGATCAGGCCAATGGCCCATCCAGTCCAACACTCTGTGTCACATAAGAACATAAGAGAAGCCATGTTGGATCAGACCAATGGCCCATCCAGTCCAACACTCTGTGTCACAGAAGAACATCAGAGAAGCCATGTTGGATCAGACCAATGGCCCATCCAGTCCAACACTCTGTGTCACATAAGAACATAAGAGAAGCCATGTTGGATCAGGCCAATGGCCCATCCAGTCCAACACTCTGTGTCACAGAAGAACATAAGAGAAGCCATGTTGGAGCAGGCCAGTGGCCCATCCAGTCCAACACTCTGTGTCACATAAGAACATAAGAGAAGCCCTGTTGGATCAGACCAATGGCCCATCCAGTCCAACACTCTGTGTCACACAGTGGCCAAAAAAACCAGGCACCATCAGGAGGTCCACCAGTGGGGCCAGGACACTAGAAACCCTCCCACTGTTGCCCCCCAACCCTTCTCAAGTAATCCTTCTCAAGAAATTATTCAATTAGTCTCTCTCTCTCTCTCACGCACACAGACACAGAGAGAGATCCAGCCCTGCCTCTATGCACTCTAGGTGACTGCCTAGGGTGGCAGTCTTCTGAGCGCATCAAATTGGGCACACCCCATGTGACTTGGTGATGCTATCAGTGCAGCAGGAGAGCCAGAAGTTAAACCCTCACTAGGGTACCAGATGGTCTATTTCTGGCCCTGAAACACACACTCCCTTTAATTCCTTGTGTGAGCCCAGAGTCCTGCCATAGTTATAAGAATACAGGAAAGACCTTGCGTGGGTTGAAGGTTTCTCTATTAAGGAAAACCAAGCTTTCTTCTCACACAGTAAGACCATTCTAAGGATTACAGTACAGCCACAAATCAGGAAGGTGTCACAAATGTTCCGTTGGGGTGCTCACGTTTCATTCTTACATCTTCTTTCTATGCAGGCTGCTGGGTTCAATTAGGATAAACAGGTCGAGAGACCGAAGCTGCAAAACGCAACACTCCGAAAGGAGCCAATACGAAACAAGCATTTCTTAATGGGAGCCTGAAATCCAATTTTATCTCCCTGCCCCAATTGTCCTGCACAATTGTTTCTTCTTGGCAGTATTTAATTGGTTAGCTTTAAAAAAAAACAAAAACAAATGCCTGAAAGACTTGAAACAAGAGCTGTTGCTATCAAAATCAACTCAGTGGGAAAGAGAGACAGGTTTCATCATTACTGTGGAAGGATGGAAACATCTAATGCTCAGTCCTAAAGGAGAGCAGTTGGCAATGTCTGAGGTGTGGTGGTGGTGGTGGGGAAGTCATGGATTCCTCCAGTCTGGATTAAGGGGGGGGAGGGTGTGGTAATCACGACAGGGTTCCAAATATAACTGATTTTTAGATCCAGGAACTGCTTCCCATCTGCTCAGTTAAACCAAGAGGCAGGCCTCAGGTCCAGGAGCTCACAGGAGCCCAGCTCCTGAACCTTTCTGAGGGTTCCCCCTCTTCCTCCTTTACAATCTCCTTTACCTTCCTCCCCCACAACAGACACCCTGTGAGGTGGGTGGGGCTGGAAAGGGCAGCTGCTGTGAGAGCCCTCTCCAGCCCCACCCACCTCACAGGGTGTCTGTTGTGGGGGAGGAAGGGAAAGGAGCTTGTGAGTCGCTCTGAGACTCTTCGGAGTGGAGGGCGGGATATAAATCCAATATCTTCATCTACCTCACAGGGTGTCTGTTATGGGGGAGGAAGGTAAAGGAGATTGTGAGCCACTCTGAAACTCTTCGGAGTGGAGGGCGGGATATAAATCCAATACCTTCATCTACCTCACAGGGTGTCTGTTGTGGGGGAGGAAGGGAAAGGAGCTTGTGAGTCGCTCTGAAACTCTTCGGAGTGGAGGCCGGGATATAAATCCAATACCTTCATCTACCTCACAGGGTGTCTGTTGTGGGGGGGGAGGTAAAGGAGATTGTGAGCCGCTCTGAGACTCTTCGGAGTGTAGGGCGGGATATAAATCCAATATCTTCTTCTTCTTCTTCCTCCCCCCCACCTACCTGGTCCATAGAATAGTAGGTGCAGCTGCATAACAATCCCTGGATGAGGAGAGCGGGCAGCCAGTCAGCCACCAGGGGCTTTGCCATGCCCCCAGCAGCCCTCATTAACCCTCGGAGAAGCCTGCACCACACTTTCTCCACTTCTTATGTGATTTTGAGCGGCCGGTGGCTTGCGGGCCTTTTAACTGGGGAGGGGCAGCCCAGAAAAGCCCCAGACAAGCGAAGCCTGCTTGGGCTGGCTGGATCTCTAGCCAGCACAAGCAGGCCTCACTCGCCCGGGGCTCTCCTTTATTGCATCGGGTTGCTTTTGACCAGGGCGGCGGCAGCATGTGCTGATGAGTTATGCTAATGAGTTCCGTCACCTATTTTTTCTATGAAGCGATAGGAAAAATGGTGGCACAATACTAGAGACTGAAAGCACCACCCGGTCCCACAATCATTATTTTACAAATGACCCTGCCTGGAATGATATAAAGTATATTTCCCCCTGTGAGACAAAAGATGGTTGGAAATATTTTCTTTTTAAAGAAACGAAGCCTGCAGATGAGGGAGAATTGATAAGAACCGGGAGGAACAGCCGTGTGTCATTCCCTCTTGCTACCTGGGAAGAAGAAGAATGGCAGATTTATATCCCGCCCTTCGTTCTGAATCAGAGACTCGGAGCGGCTTACAATCTCCTTTACTTTCCTCCCCCACAACAGACACCCTGTGAGGTAAATGAAGATATTGGATTTATATCCCGCCCTCCACTCCGAAGAGTCTCAGAGTGGCTCACAATCTCCTTTCCCTTCCTCCCCCACAACAGACACCCTGTGGGGTGGGTGGGGCTGAGAGCGCTCTCACAGCAGCTGCCCTTTCAAGGACAACCTCTGCCAGAGCTATGGCTGACCCAAGGCCATGCTAGCAGCTGCAAGTGGAGGAGTGGGGAATCAAACCCGGTTCTCCCAGATAAGAATCCGCACACTTAACCACTACACAAAACTGGCTCTCAGACCACAGAATTATACCCTGCCCTTCTCTCTGAATCAGAGTCTCAGAATGACTTACACTCTCCTATACTTCTCCCACAACAGACACCCTGTGAGGTGGGTGGGGCTGAGAGTGCTCTCACAGCAGCTGCCCTTTCAAGGACAACCTCTGCCAGAGCTATGGCTGACCCAAGGCCATGCCAGCAGCTGCAAGTGGAGGAGTGGGGAATCAAACTCAGTTCTCCCAGATAAGAGTCCACACACTTAACCACTACACCAAACTGACTCTCAGGAGATAGACACCCTGTGAGATGGGTGGGGCTGAGAGAGCTCTCACAGAAGCTGCCCTTTCAAGGACAACCTCTGCCAGAGCTATGGCTAACCCAAGGCCATCCCAGCAGCTGCAAATGGAGGAGTGGGGAATCTAACCTGGTTCTCCCAGATAAGAGTTCGCACACTTAACCACTACACCAAACTGGGTCTCAGGAGATAGACACCCTATGAGATGGGTGAGGCTGAGAGAGCTCTCACAGAAGCTGCGCTTTCAAGGACAACCTCTGCGAGAGCAATGGCTGACCCAAGGCCCTTCCAGCAGCTGTAATTGGAGGAGTAGGGAATCAAACCCAGTTCTCCCAGATAAGAGTCTGAACACTTAACCACTACACCAAACTGGCTCTCAGGAGATAGACACCCTGTGATGTGGGTGGGGCTGAGAGGGCTCTCACAGAAGCGGCCCTTTCAAGGACAACTCCTGCGAGAGTGATGGCTGACCCAAGGCAATTCCAGAAGGTGCAAGGGGAAGAATCAAACTCGGTTCTCCCGCATAAGAGTGCATGCACTTAAGCACTGCACCAACTGGCTCTCCAATAAGCAGCAATTACCCTATTCTAGGACTTTAAAACACTCCTTTTATGCAACGAAATGTATCCCATTGAATAACTAGATTTGAGCCCAGTCAAAGCTCCCTTCATCAAACTCTCAAAAGCTCATATCCACAAAACGCTGTTGGTCTCTAAGGTGCTACTGGACTTGAATCTAACTCTTCTAGTGCAAACCAACAGGGCTGTCCTCTGAAACTTAACCTACTGATAGGCTGAGTTAAGCAGCAAAGGAGAGAAGTCTCTTAAGGTAATGCTGAGGAGGAGGAGTATTTGTACCCAACCCTTCACTTAAGAGTCTCAAAGAGTCTCAAAGTCTTAGGAGAAGCCAGTTTGGTGTAGTGGTTAAGTGTGCGGACTCTTATCTGGGAGAACCGGGTTTGATTCCCCACTCCTCCACTTGCACCTGCTGGAATGGCCTTGGGTCAGCCATAGCTCTGGCAGAGGTTGTCCTTGAAAGGGCAGCTGCTGTGAGAGCCCTTTCAGCCCCACCCACCTCACAGGGTGTCTGTTGTGGGGAAGGAAGGTAAAGGAGATTGTGAGCCGCTCTGAGGCTCTTCAGAGTGGAGGGCGGGATATAAATCCAATATCTTCATCTACCTCACATGGTGTCTGTTGGAGGGGGAGGAAGGTAAAGGAGATCGTGAGCCGCTCTGAGATTCTTCGGAGTGGAGGGCGGGATATAAATCCAATATCTTCATCTACCTCACATGGTGTCTGTTGGGGGGGGGGGAGGAAGGTAAAGGAGATTGTGAGCCCCTCTGAGATTCTTCGGAGTGGAGGGCGGGATATAAATCCAATATCTTCATCTACCTCACAGGGTGTCTGTGGTGGGGGAGGAAGGTAAAGGAGATTGTGAGCCACTCTGAGACTCTTCGGAGTGGAGGGTGGGATATAAATCCAATATCTTCATCTTCTATCTTCTATAGTGGTTTACAATCTCCTCTCCCTTCTTCTCCCCACAACAGACAGCCTGTGAGAAGTGTTCCCTCTAAGCTGAGTTAGTGTGAGCTAGCTCACAGATTTCTAGCCTCCAGCTCACACATTTTTGTCTTCGCTCAGGAAAAATGGACCCAGAGCGCAATAATCTATATAGTCGCTCACAACTTTAATGCCAGTAGCTCACAAAGTAGAATTTTTTGCTCACAAGACTCTGCCGCTTAGAGGGAACATTGCATAGCTGGGGATGAGAGAACTGCTCTTGAAAGAACAGCTCAGAGAGAACTGGAACTGACCCAAGATCGCCCAGCTAGCTGCATGTGGAGGAGGGGGGAATCAAACCCTGCTCTCCAGATTAGAGTTCACCACTCTTTCCCCATGAGAATGGACTTGGTGGGAAAAATTCTGGAAACAGCAGAGCTGGACTTTTTATCCCAGCTGTTGGCTGAGAAATCTAAGGAAGAAGCAAGAAAATATTAGATGAAATTTTATGCCTGGCTAGACACTCAAGACTCTGGTGTGAATTTATATCTCCTTTTTCCTGTACTCTGTATTACAAGATTGCCTTTTTTGGAATTGTCAATTTCAACAGATATTTTAACAAAAAGATTTATAATATAAAATATCAAAACGTTGATGATGCATAGTTTAGAGACAATAATGTGACAATTTATGTATTTTAAGAAAGTATTGCAGATGTAGACTCGAATTCTTTGAAAGTATTTTTATGCAGACTAAGACTAATTTGTAATCTTATTCCCTATCCCTTTCTATTTCCTATCCCCAATTCCCTGAAACCAATAAAACTTTTAAAACTAGAGCTCACCACTCTTAACTACTGCACCAAACTAGATCCCCGTGCATAACCCATGCATAAGTATTCTTCTAGTTGTGTTTCTTGATATACATTGTAGAACGACAACAACAGCAAGAAGTTGCAAAGAAAACGCAAAATGGATTTTCCATTAAGGTCTCTAGGGCCGGATAGACTAGTCTGGGAATGGAAAATCCATTCCACATAATGGAGAGCCAGTTTGGTGTAGTGGTAAAGTGTGTGGACTCTTATCTGGGAGAACCGGGTTTGATTCCCCACTCCTCCACTTGCACCTGCTGGAATGGCCTTGGGTCAGCCATAGCTCTGGCAGAAGTTGTCCTTGAAAGGGCAGCTGCCGTGAGAGCCCTCTCCAGCCCCACCCACCTCACAGGGTGTCTGTTGTGGGGGAGGAAGGTAAAGGAGATTGTGAGCCGCTCTGAGACTCTTCGGAGTGGAGGACGGGATAGAAATCCAATATCTTCTTCTTCTTCTTAGATCCCACCCTCTGCTGTTTAACAGTTTGTGTCCCTTCCATGCATGTCCAAGGAACAGCCTCTTCACTAACATTTTAAAATCCCCACATCTCCCCAAAAACCTAATCTCTACAATCGCAACAGAAATTTCATGCTGTCCTCTGAATTATAGAAACATAAACACCTCGAATGAAATGGCTTGAAAACCACATAAGCAATGTCTGCGAAGGAAAGGGAGAAATAAATAGAATGTCTTCCTTTGGGAAACAAAAGGTTGGAAGAGAAAAAAACAACAAATGTTTTAATATGCAGGTACAATGTTTAAACCAGGGATATCAAACCTCTGGCCCGCAGGCCAGAGCCGGCCCACCCAGGGCTTTAATCCATCCCGTGGCTCTCTTCTCCCCCTGCCCACTTCCCTGCCTGTCCTCACCCTTCCCAGCTCAAGCTCCAGCTGCAGGAAGCGGAGGGAAGGGCTGCAGAACTTCCCAGCTCCTCTTCACTGGCAGAAGCTCCTCTGGGTTCCTTTGCAATACACTGCAACACACACAAAAAAGTTGCAAAGAAAATGTGGAATGGATTTTCCATTCTCAGACTAGTCTATCCGGCCCTAGAGACCTTAATGGAAAATCCATTTTGTGTTTTCTTTGCAACTTCTTGCTGTTGTTGTCGTTTTACAGTGTATATCAATAGAGCCCATGCAAGTCAATTGGCATTCTTGGCTCCTATTATCTTCAAGGGAACTTCAAGCCTCCCCCATCTCAAACTACCCTCTAAAAAAGCCTGGATACTTCCTGAAGAGCTACTACCACTGTGAGTAGATGGGGAGGGAAAGCATGCAATGCCCAGCCTATTCATGTTTTTTTTTCCCCTAGGCTCAGAGCATATTATTATTCTGCTATGATTTTTGTGCTTTTTCTTGATGTTTTATTTTTAAAATTAAATTATTAAACCCCACTATTCCCTAGGGCTGTGTTGGAAAATACCTGGAGCCTTCAGGGCTAGATCTGGGAGAGGGAAGGATTTGGGGAGGGAAGGGCCTCAGCAGCATACAATGCCCTAGAGTCCACCCTTCAGAGCAGCCATTTTCTCCAGGGGAGCTGATCTCTGCCAGCTGGAGATCCATTGTAAAAGTAGGATATCTCCAGACCCCACCTGGAAACTGGCAAACCTTCTATCCCCCACCTCTCCATTTAAAGCAGCCAACTTTTAAGGGGGAGGGAGGTCTGGAAGGTGTCAGGTAGCAAAGACAGCAAGAGTGTTACTATTTTAAGCATGTTTGTATTTTAAGTTTTTTTAAAAAAATAATTGTGTTTGTCTGTACATTTAAACATTTCCTTAATGTTCACTGCCAAAAGAGTCGTCACACTTTACATTAACTGAAAAGTTGTTAGGCTGCTTCCATCCCCCACGGAGCCTACATAGCTCCTGCTATGTACTACATCTTAAAACGCTTCCTTATCCACATGCAGACCATTCCCTCTTGCATCAAGACAGAGAAAGCAGAAAACACACAGTGCACCGCACATTTCTTTCAGGGATCTTCCCTCCTGCTAAATTCAGCCAAGCGCAACTCCAGAAATCTGTGATTGCCCTTCCCACCGAAAGCCTAGGTGTCCACAGAGATTATGTGTGGCCTTTTTTAAAGTGCGGGGTCGCTTGAACAAACGAAGCGCCTGGCTCACGGCACATATTTCTTCAAACAGGTACAGATGGACTTTCTGCAGTATGCAGGCATGGAAACGGAGAGGCGGGAATTAATTTGCTTCCGAGCCAACAGCCCCAACCACAGACCTCCATTTAGCTGGGGCTGCAGCAAGCAGTTCAGTTTCTTTTTCTTTCTTTTTTACTCACGCCTTCAATTATGTGTTTCCTTCGTGTCACAAATCCCTCTGTTTTCTGCAGGGAATGCACTAAGTCACCGCTTTCTCACATCCTCTAGTGACCAGAGCGAGGCAAAGTGTCATTAAGACAGACAGGTCCACAATTGGTTTCAAACTTACCTGTGGCACCAAGCAATATGGCTAGGCCCTCACGTTTATGATCCTTGACAACTGCTGCTGTGAGAGGCAGCCAATTAGGAACTACCTAAATCTTCCTCTGGTTTTCCAGGAGGGTCGATATATCTTTTTACAGCCATAAGGAGGGGGGGGGGGAAATCCGCAATCATACAGTTTTAAAAACTTCTGTCTAAATGTCTTTCCGCAAACGTTCCCGCTGGACCCCCAAGGAGTGTTTGGAGACAGCATATTGTACTTGGATCCCACACTCCTAAAACCTGGCATACAGGAATTTAGCATCACCCAGAGCAGGGGTCGTTTTGTAGAAAAATAGGTGGTGGCGCTCATTAGCATAACTCATTAGCATATGCCACCCCTCCACCAGCCAAAAGCAACCCAATGCAAGAAAGGAGAACCCCAGGAGAGTGAGGCCTGCTTGGGCTGGCTAGAGATCCAGCCACCCCAACCAGGCCTCACTCACCTGGGGCTTTCCTAGGCCATCCCCCCCCCCCCACAGCCAAAAGACCCGCAAGCCACACGCCGCCTCAAATCATATAAGAAGTGGAGAGAAGGTGGTGTGGGCTTCTCCAGGGGCTAATGAGGGCTGCTGGGAGCATGGCAAAGCCCCTCATGGCTGGCTGGCTGCCCGCTCTCCTAATCCAGGAATTGTTATGCAGCTGCACCTACTATTCAATGGACAAGGTAGGTGAGGGGGAACAGGAGGAACCGGCAGAAAGGTTCAGGAGCTGTGCTCCGGTGAGCTCCTGCTGAATTCAAGGCATGACACAGAGAATGACTGTCTTAAATTAGTCAACAGCCCACTGTACTACTTCCAGTGAGTGACAACTCATAACAGACTGTTCACACAGTACACACATGGGTCAAGGGTTCAACACCCTTGTCAGGAATTCATCCCAGCAAAACTTCCAGCTTTCCACTACTAGAGCGAGGGACAGCTGCTCAGATAAGTATTTGACCCAATAATAGAAGACTGAAAAGAAGGGAACCTGGGATCTAACTGTATGGTCACAATCCAATCCATAGCTCCTAAAAACAGGAAACTCACAATGCAGGAAATTCACAAATGCAGGAAACTTCACATAATAGTTCACATATATTATAGCTGTATTTCACATATATTGTGTGGCTCTCAAAGCTCCCACTGCCCCATCACCTCTCAAAGCTCCCACTGCCCCATCAGCCCCATCTTGGAGAAGACATTTGACTCTTAAATCATACTACCAAGCCAGCTGGTGGCTTGGAAAATGCATTTAAAGTTGCTTCCTTTCTACCTCTCCTACCCTCCTCCATCTATTTTCCTTCCTTCCTTCCTGCTTGCTTCCCTGCCTGCTTGCTTTCAAACATCTGTGTCTTGTGGCTCTCAAACATCTGATATTTATTCTATGTGGCTCTTACATTAAGTAAATTTGGCCACCCCTGGTATAGTAGGTATTGCAAAACAGGGCTTTAACGTCTCTGGATGTGTCTTTGTTAGGCAATTCATGGTACTTTTTTTTTACAAATTATTGTTATTTTGTTAATGTTTTGGTTTTTTTAACTGAGATTTTTAAAAGGCAATTCCTAGGCCTATCTTAGAACCTCAGTAATATAAAAGAGATGTATTAAGCACCAGCCACCCCATCAACACGGCGAGAGTGATGATTTACCAACGTAAAGGTCATTTTAGCTAAATACAAATTTATTTATTTGGTGTCAGCAAAATCTTGAATGTCAGTCGAGCGGCTGAACACAATGCTATTGCAAAGCATATCAAAGTCTATACGCTATATTGCTAATTAACTGCAAGTGTTTAGGCAAGCAAAGAGACCAGTTCTGATTTTTCTTTGTATCTCTCTTTTTTTTAAAAAAAGAAAAGAAAAGCTGCAGCACGAACCAGGCACTGCTCACAGACCTAATTAGTATATTTAGCAGCCGATTAAATAAATGAAGTGATAATAATGGGAGTGGATTATATAAACTATTCCAAAGCATGAAGAAACTTTGTCTTTTTTGCTAACGGAAGAGACAGCTGCGGAATTACAAAATAGCTACAACCTCAGTGAAACCACTGCTGTGAGCAATTACAAGCAGGCATACTTAGTTATTGCTCTATGATTAAATAAAAGCTTCACTGTTAATGGGCACTGTGCTGAGGACTAAAAAAAACGGTTATTTTAGAGAGTGCTTGAGACTTTAATTTCTTGATAGCACATTACAGTCTGTCTTTCAGCCATCTTAACCTTGTTTGGCATAAATGGCTGAATGTGAAAATTCACTGGTTCCTGTGCTCCATGAAGATGTCATTAAGAACTGTTGTACTGGATAATTTTTTTCCCCCACTTCGTATTAATATATCAAATTTAGCCTGTAGTCCTGTGCCAAAGTGTGCCTACATAGCTCCAACTGAAGCCAACAGACTTAAGGTTGCAAAGCTTGACAATCATTTGCTGTCTCGATTATCTGCCTTTATCAATCTACATTTACAGGTCAGAGATCAAGATGGGTAGCTGTGCAAGTCTGTCTGCAGCAGTAATAAAGAACCAGAGTCCAGGAGCACCTTAGAGACTTGCAAAATTTGTGGCAGGGGAGGAGCTTTTGTGAGTCATGGCTCGCTTCTTTCCATCTCAGGGAGAGCAGAGTGATTTCAGATGCCAAATGACAGCAGCATAAGAACAGAAGAGAAGCCATGTTGGATCAGGTCAATGGCCCATCCAGTCCAACATTCTGTGTCACATAAGAACATAAGAGAAGCCATGTTGGATCAGGCCAGTGGCCCCTCCAGTCCAACACTCTGTGTCTCATAAGAACATAAGAGAAGCCATGTTGGATCAGGCCAGTGGCCCCTCCAGTCCAACACTCTGTGTCTCATAAGAACATAAGAGAAGCCATGTTGGATCAGCCAGTGGCCCCTCCAGTCCAACACTCTGTGTCACATAAGAACATAAGAGAAGCCATGTTGGATCAGCCAGTGGCCCCTCCAGTCCAACACTCTGTGTCTCATAAGAACATAAGAGAAGCCATGTTGGATCAGGCCAGTGGCCCCTCCAGTCCAACACTCTGTGTCACATAAGAACATAAGAGAAGCCATGTTGGATCAGGCCAGTGGCCCCTCCAGTCCAACATTCTGTGTCACATAAGAACATAAGAGAAGCCATGTTGGATCAGGCCAGTGGCCCCTCCAGTCCAACACTCTGTGTCTCATAAGAACATAAGAGAAGCCATGTTGGATCAGGCCAGTGGCCCCTCCAGTCCAACACTCTGTGTCACATAAGAACATAAGAGAAGCCATGTTGGATCAGCCAGTGGCCCCTCCAGTCCAACACTCTGTGTCTCATAAGAACATAAGAGAAGCCATGTTGGATCAGGCCAATGGCCCATCCAGTCCAACACTCTGTGTCACAGAAGAACATAAGAGAAGCCATGTTGGATCAGGCCAATGGTCCATCCAGTCCAACACTCTGTGTCACAGAAGAACATAAGAGAAGCCATGATGGATCAGGCCAATGGCCCATCCAGTCCAACACTCTGTGTCACATAAGAACATAAGAGAAGCCATGTTTGATCAGGCCAATGGCCCATCCAGTCCAACACTCTGTGTCACACAGTGACCAATATATGTGTGTGTGTGTGTACACATACACATATATATACAAATACACATACACACATACATACATACATATATACACACAGACATATATATATACATACTGTGGCTAATATTTTTATCCAGTCCCCTCTTAAAGCTGGCTATGCTTGTAGCCGCCGCCACCTCTTGTGGCAGTGAATTCCACATGTTAATCACCCTTTGGGTGAAGAAGTACTTCTTTTTATCCATTTTAACCTGACAGCTCAGCAATTTCATGGAATGCCCACGAGTTCTTGTATTGTGAGAAAGGGAGAAAAGGACTTCTTTCTCTACTTTCTCCATCCCATGCATAATCTTGTAAACCTCTATCATGTCACCCCGCAGTCGACGTTTCTCCAAGCTAAAGAGCCCCAAGCGTTTTAACCTTTCTTCATAGGGATAGTGTTCCAAACCTTTAATCATTCTAGTTGCCCTTTTCTGCACTTTTTCCAATGCTACAATATCCTTTTTGAGGTGTGGTGACCAGACTTGTAAACAGTACTCCAAATGAGACCGCACCATCGATTTATACAGGGGCATTATGATACTGGCTGATTTGTTTTCAGTTCCCTTCCTAATAATTCCCAGCATGGTGTTGGCCTTTTTTATTGCAATCGCACACTGTCTTGACATATTCAGTGAGTTATCTACCACGACCCCGAGATCTCTCTCTTGGTCAATCTCTGCCAGTTCACACCCCATCAACTTGTATTTGTAGCTGGGATTCTTGGCCCCAATGTGCATTACTTTGCACTTGGCCACACTGAACCTCATCTGCCACGTTGACGCCCACTCACCCAGCCTCAACAGATCCCTTTGGAATGCCTCACAATCCTCTCTGGTTCTCACCACCCTGAACAATTTAGTGTCATCCGCAAACTTGGCCACTTCACTGCTCACTCCCAACTACAAATCATTTATGAACAAGTTAAAGAGCATGGGACCCAGTACTGAGCCCTGCTTACCGTCCTCCACTGTGAAGACTGCCCATTTATACTCACTCTCTGCTTCCTATTAATTAGCCAGTTTTTGATTCACGAGAGGACCTGTCCTTTTACTCCATGACTCTTGAGCTTTCTAAGGAGCCTTTGATGAGGAACTTTATCAAAAGCTTTCTGGTAGTCAAGGTAAACAACATCTATTGGGTCCCCTTTGTCCACATGTTTGTTCACCCCCTCAAAGAAATGTAACAGGTTAGTGAGGTAAGATCTTCCCTTACAGAACCCATGCTGAGTATTCCTCAATAACTTATGTTATTGCTCTCCTCTGAGCCTGACTAGGAAGCCGAGCTTGGAGGAGAGCACAAACTGGAGCGCAGTTCCACCGCTCTCAGCTTCCGGGGTCTGCTACCGCGGAAGCTGAAAGCAACGGAGAAATGTGAAAGGGCGCCTAAAGGCACCCTGTGGGTGAGGTGGCACCCGAGGCGGCCACCTACCTCGCCAACTGCCACGCACAGGCCTTGGGTGAATGACAACAGCAGGCGTGATTGGATTAGCTGTGACATGCAGAACCAGTAGTAGGTGTGGAGAAATCAGCACGGGCAATGAGACAGGAAACCTGGGTCTCGATTCAATGCAGGAAGAGACATTATCTTGAGCTACTTTATCGGCTGCTCTTCAGCAGTCTCTCTTTCTGATCGCTTTATAATCTCCCTTTGGAATTCTTTCATAAGGTCACTGTCCCTGTTAACCTGATGAAATCAAGTAGTTTGAACCCCCCCAAAAAACTAAATAAGTCGCTGCTGTTTTTTGTTTGCTTTAAAAACTTTTGCTAGGATCGTTGCCCTGCAAAAAACCATAAGAACGTAAGAGAAGCCATGTTGGATCAGGCCAGTGGCCCACCCAATCCAACACTCCGTGTCACACAGTGGCCAAAAGCCAGTTGCCATCAGGAGCTCTAAAAGCCCTCCCATTGCTGCCCTCTCAAGCACCAAGACTGCGCAGCTTCATTGTCCCAGGAAGATCTACACACCTGACTCTTCCATCCAACACAGGCTAGTGTGGGAAGTCCAAGCTGCCATGTAGGCACTCCTCTGCCTTGCTGATCAGGATTCAGCTCTGGCCCTCTGCCTTCTCCATTGCCCACAAAAAGACTACGGAGATGCAGGAGGTGGACTGGTCTACTCAGGAGTTTCCTTCTCTGCTGGTTCGCATGGAACTTGAACCAGGAGCTTGTTGGTAGAGAAGAGATGCAGCTCTTCCTCAGGTAGGCTTCCCAAGCTCCTGCTGGGGGTGGGGATTTCCCTGGTTTCAGGGGCCCCAACCTGCTGGCACGGAGCGGGCCACCAGGGGATCCCCACCCCCAAAAAGATACGCATGGTGACATCACCCAGAAGTGTGCCCCCCCCCAAAAAAAACCTGCTAGAGCATCCCTGCGTGAAACCACAGAGTTCCCCCTGAATTGCTAGAGCGCCCGGTGCAATGTGCCCAGCATGATGACGTCACTTCTGAGTGACGTCATCATGCCGTGCACGCTGCCCGCACACACAAAACGTTCCCCGCTGGCAGCCAGTGGGGACTTGGCAATCCTATCCCCAGGGGCTTCTGAAGTGTACATGGCTGTGGACATAATGGAAACCATGGAAACCTCCTCTTCTGATGAGACTACTGAAGAATTTTCAACCCATGTGCTTTATTCATCCTTTCCGCTATACAGGAAATCAGGGAAAGCAGCCCTGAGATGCAAAAAATAATATCCCAAAACTCAGTTGGTTAAGGGCTACATCTCCTACAGCAGTATCTTTCAGCCCAAGATCTTCCCCCCCACCCCCAGTAAGGATCCCATGACAAGTCTGACATACATCCCCAGTTGTTTCTGGGGTCTGGGCTTACTCCAGAAAATCCCACAAGTGAGCCATCCCCAAATAACAAGGTTCATAAATATGCTCCTGGGACAATCAGTCCAAAAACACTTCTACGGAGAAAAGAATCATGAGATAGTTAGATGGGACTGGGCACAATTCAGAAAATGTTGGGTGTACTCAGGGCTTTCTTGTAGAAAAAGCCCAGCAGGGACTCATTTGCATATTAGGCCACACCCCTGACATCACCATTGTTTCACACAGGGCTTTTTTGTCGAAAAAGCCCAGCAGGAACTCATTTGCACATCAGGCCACATCCCCTGACGTCACCATTGTTTCACACAGGGCTTTTTTTTAGAAAAAGCCCAGCAGGAACACATTTGCACATCAGGCCACACCCCCCTGACGTCACCATTGTTTCACACAATGCTTTTTAAAAGAAAAAGCCCAGCAGGAACTCATTTGCATATCAGGCCACACACCCCTGACGTCACCATTGTTTCACATCGGGCTTTTTGTAGAAAAAGCCCAGCAGGAACTAATTTGCGTATCAGGCCACACCCCCTGACACCACCATTGTTTCACACAAGACTTTTTTTTAATAAAAACCCCAGCAGGAACTCATTTGCATATCAGGCCACACCCCCTGATGTAACCATTTTCACACAGGACATTTTTTGTAAAAAAAGTCCAGCAGGAATTCATTTGCATATCAGGCCACATCTCCTGACACCAAGCCAGCCGGAATTGTGTTCCTGTGCGTTCCTGCTCAAAAAGAAAAAAGCCCTGGGTGTACTGAAGTCACAAAGCATCGCATACTGTGAAACTCACTTTCCTTTTTTCCATAAACTATGCATGTAAAACAGTATTTTTAAAAACATATCAATTTAAATTAGCCTAAACTGAAACACAAGTTGCATTTCCTTCTCCCCAACCCTCTGCCCCAAGCAGAAACACTCTGAATTAGGAACCAGATATATAACGCAACACATGCATTCTCTTATTTTTGTTTTGTTTCCCAGCTTGGATTACTTCCTTTCACAGCTTATGTGTTATCTATAACATTTCTCTCTCTCTCTCTCTCTCTCTCCCACTCTCCGACTGAATACCATTAGCTTTTAAAAGGTTTTACAATTAGCAAGTTGTTTATTCGTGTATGTACGTGCATGTGTGTTTCCCATTTGCGTGCCTATTCATTTTATTATAATAAAAGGAATATTGGGACACAAGAGCTAAATCTATTACGAGCCATCCCAAATGATTTAAAATGCTCCTTCACAATGCACAGCACAAATTGAAAATTAATGAGGAAATGTTTAAAAATAGACTTCCAAGGGTTTAAAAAAGAAAGCAAATGCAGAACTCATTTTGAAATGTAGTAGTTCCCAGTGACAAATAAGACACTTTGTTTCTCAAAATCATCACTATTCAATTAATTTTCGAGTGGGGGTTTTTTGCCATTAGGTGTATTATCACAGCCTGCCTTAGGTAGTTAGACAATAATTGAAATTATGTTTTCCCAGGCAAATGCAATGTGTAAACTTGCTACTCAAGATACATGTTCTGTGATTGAGTATGGATACAGCGTGCACACCCCAGATTCAGAGGTGGGCATACCAACCTGCAAGTGGGGCCTGAGGATCTCCTGGAACTATAGCTCATCTCCAAACAACAGAGATCTCCTGGAGAAAATGGATGCTTTGGAGGGTGGACTCTATCTGTACCCCACTGAGGTCCCTCCCCAACCCAGGCTCCAATCCTAAATCCTTAGGAGCTTCCCTGCCTGAGATGGCAACCATGCCCTCTTCTCCTTGCTGGTGGCCAGGGGTAAACTGGCAACCATAGAGATGGGGAATGGACCCAAGCCAGATCCCTGTAAGTGCCCCATATACCCACAAAATGGGTTGCCAACTCTGGGTCTAGAAATATCTGGAACTTTGAGGGTGGAGCCTGGAAGAGCCAGGTTTAGGGTGGGGAGGGACCTTGGTAGAGTATAATGTCATGTACTCCACCTTCCTAAACAGCCTTTTTTCCCCCTAGGAGGAAGGAAAAAAAGTGTAGATGGAACACTCTGTGTGGGGCAGTGATGCTCTGTATTTTTGTGCTTGAGGAGCCTACAGTGGACAGGCTTTGGTAGTCTGGACCTGCTGGTGGACCTCCTGATGGCACCTGGTTTTGGGCCACCGTGTGACACAGAGTGTTGGACTGGATGGGCCATTGGGCTGATCCAACATGGCTTCTCTTATGTGACACAGAGTGTTGGACTGGATGGGCCATTGGCCTGATCCAACATGGCTTCTCTTATGTTCATATGTGACACAGACTATTGGTCTGGATGGGCCATTGGCCTGATCCAACATGGCTTCTCTTATGTTCATATGAGAAGTGGAACAAATATTTTAAATAAGTGAATTATGTAGTCTGGAGATCAGTTGCAAATCTGGGAGATCTCCAGTCCTAACCTGGAGGCTGGCAACACTAACCCACCACTACTTCTCTGTTCATTTCAACAGAATGATACAGTCAGAACTTTCTGAGCATCTATGTCTGTCTTCTCCTCCCAAACAAATGGTTGTTGGGTGTAGGAACCCAGGCTCCAGCCATCATGCCCCAGGGCCGAGTTTGGCTGAAATTCCTTTGCTTGGCCTCAGACAGAGAAGGGTGGAGGTTGGATATTGTTATTGTTGGAAGCCGCCCTGAGCCACTCCTGGGAAGGGCGGGATACAAATCCCGAATAAATAAATAAATAAAATATTGCCCTATTCTACCTCCTCTTCTTTAGTGAGGACTACCCAATGCCAAGATGGGTAAAGACAACACCAAGCCACCCTTCTCAGTCCCATCACATGATCAAGGCTGGAATCCACCAAGCTCACTGGAGTTACAGGAGTATCTTATAAATAGTAGCACGTCTGCAACCCGGTTAGGCAGCCATTTGACATCCAGCGGCCTGAAAATCAGCTGTTTTGAAGCTCCATGCCGAGGTTTGGAAAGGGGGCATAACGAGGGAGAATTTGCTTGGAAGGCACTATTGGCCCCTCACAGGCCACATACTCGTAGGACTTCTGGGAAGAGGTAGGCCATTGGGCATGCCCTAAACCTGGCTAGGATCTCCATAAACTTGAGAGAGGAGGCCAGGGAGGCCAGACCAACTCTAGCTCCCACTACAGAGGGAGTAGAATTCAATAGGGCCCCCAGCCCCGTGCACTGATGTTGCAAGGAGCAATTGATTGATATAAATAAATAAATAAAATGATTGATTGATTGATTGAGGGGTGGAATTCTAGCAGGAGCTCTTTTGCATATTAGCCCTGATGTAGCCAGTCCTCCAAGAGCTTACAAAAAAGAGCCTTGGAATTCTAACAGGAGCTCCTTTGCATATTATGCCACACATCTCTGATGTAGCCAATCCCCCAAGAGCTTACAAAGAAGAGCCTTGGAATTCTAGCAGGAGCTCCTTTGCACATTAGGCCACACACCCCTGATGTAGCCAATCCTCCAGGAGCTTACAGAAAAGAGCCCTGGAATTCTAGCAGGAGCTCCTTTGCATATTAGGCCACACACCCCTGATGTAGCCAATCCTCCAGGAGCTTACAAAAAAGAGCCTTGTGAGCTCTTGGAGGATTGGCTACATCAGGGGGTGTGGTCTAATATTCAAAGGAGCTCCGGCTAGAATTCCACCCCTGGTAAGGAGTAACGGGTTGACCACTGTGTGAGACAGGATGCTGGATTAGATGGGCCACTGGTCTGATCCAGCAAGGCTTTCCTTACATTCTTATGAGGCAATGCGGTGTACGTGTCTGTATGGAGGATGCCATTTCCAGTTTCTCTAGCTCTGTACTTTCTACATAAGATCACATTTCTCCTTGAATTAAACCCCGCATTCAAATTACATGGCTCAGACAAGGATGTTAAAGTATATATCTTTGTTGCGTGGGCTCGCTCACCTAATGTGTCACTGTGAAGATGACTGATCTCTGAGAGGCAGAGAGTTAGAAGAGAACACATTTGCCATGGGACTTTGTGACTTCCATATTACTTTCCATGTTTTTGTCAAACTCCAGAAACCAACGAAGACCCAGATGAGAGCATCATTTTAGAAATATCACTTATGACAGCTGCCTTCTCTACCCAAAAGATACTCAAAAACAACATTTAACGCACAATGAAATAATATGAAACTAAGGCTCCTTGCGTGAGTTTCAACAAAAGCAGTAACATTTTGACAAAAAAAAAATCAGCCTCAGTGTCTACTGCAATAGCAGGGAAAGTTAATACAAAGAAACAAACGTTAAAACCAAATTTTTATCAAACAAACCTAGAGACACAAACCGCAATTAGTTACACTGACTATCCAGATAAAGTTTTAATTGGCATTTTCTTCTGTACCTACTCAAGTATCTGATCACAACAGTCATTCACCCCTCAGGGACAGTTAAGACTTTTCTACCCACTCATAGAGCAGCCTTGGTTGAGTAAGTTAACAAAGTGTGAAGCAAACTTGGTTGTACTACAGCTACTATCAAACTGATCAAGCGATTTTGTTGTGTACATGAACTTAAACCGTGTAACATTAAGGGTGTTCCTGCCTGGCTCGTTGGAGCCTTTAAGACCGAGCTTGGGGACTCGAGAACAATGGATCCAAACCCCTGCTGCACCTGCTCCAATCACGGGCCCCCTGCTGGTTTGGATGGTCCAATGGTGTCCTAGATCGGGAACCTGGATGTGTATATAGTTGGCCCCGTTCTCCAGTCTTTGAGTTCAGCCCTTGCCATGCTGTACTTAATAAAAGAGCTATGACCACAACTATCTTGCCTCTTCCATGCACTAAACCCACTATATCAGGGGTGGCCAACGGTAGCTCTCCAGATGTTTTTGGCCTACAACTCCCATCAGCCCCAGCCATTGGCCATGCTGGCTGGGGCTGATGGGAGTTGTAGGCAAAAAAAAAAAAAAAAACCATCTGGAGAGATACCATTGGCCACCCCTGCACTATATTATAGATTCCATAAGGAGAAATGCAGGAGGTTCTTCTGAATGTGGTGGGAAAGGATTCTCTAACCCTAGAGGCATATGCACTGGATGCAAACAACATTTCTTAGGAGATAACTTGTAATCCTAGGCAATCTCCAGCCACTGTCTGGAGGTTGGTAACCCTGCTTTAGTCAACCAATACATACTATTTTAGATCAACCAGTGTGCAGAGTTATATATATTGCTGAATTTAAATGGATTTTCAAAGATCCCAAGGGTATGCAAGCAGACCAAGAGAGGAACCAAATAAATGCATCATGCCCGCCATTATCTTCTTTCTAAATGGTCCAGGCATGCCCAGTCACACCAATTTTCTCTCAGTGCCTTCATCTGGCCTGCATTTCTGCCAGCCTTATGAACTGTGACCGTTATGAATGTAGCCCGTAAAGTGAAGGAAACCTGAGCCAACTAACTGAATTTCCAAAACAAGGCACTGTTTTAATTAATTCTTAATATCTCAGGCTTTGCTTATCAATATCACTTAAGTGAGGAGCCCCACAGCACCATTCCACAAATTGCCAGTTAACCTCCCGAACGGGCCGCTGTTCTGCTGAACGAACCTGAGGGAAGCAGCAGAGATGTGCCTTCGTTCCACAGAAAATGAGTGGTGAATCTGATTTCCTCGTGTTTATTTTGGGCTTGAATTTGAAGGTTTACTGCTGAAGAGAAACTGTCAGCGTCGCTTTGGCGCCTCAGAACAAAATATTTACCGCCATTTAATAGCAATCAGAAAATAAGATCTTTTAGCAGTCAAAGAGTTTAAAAATGTATTCTGATCCACAGGATAACTTAACCGCATAAAAGAGCTACATCTACATAGACAGAGTGGGGGGGGAGGCTTGCCCCTCTCTCCTAAAATATTAGAATTCAAGAGCATCCAATAAAGGTGATGGGCAGTAGATTCAGGACGGACAAAAGGAAATGCTTCTTTAAGCAGAGGGTGATTGCAGTGTGGAATTCAGTGCCAGAGGATGTGGTGATGGCAACTGGAATAAACAGCTTTAAAAGGGGATTAGATAGGTTCATGGAGGATAAGCCACCAGCGAGCCTGCAGCAAACGTGGACTATTGCACCCTTCTTAAATCTTCGTTCGCGAAGCCAAGCCGAGAGAGAGAGGAGGATAAGCCCACTAATGGCTGCTAGCCGTGGTAACTGAGGGGAACCTCTACATTCAGAGGCAGTTAACCCCCAAATTCCAGAGCCAGGAGGCAACATCTGGAGGAGGCCTCAGCGTCCCGTTGTTGGCCATCCGGGAGAACTGGTTGGTCACTATGTGATGCAGGATGCTGGACTAAATGGATGTCAGGGGGTGTGGCCTAATATGCAAATGAGTTCCCGCTCTGCTTTTTCTACAAAAAAGCCCTGAAGCAATGGTGACATCAGGGGTGTGGCCTAATATGCAAATAAGTTCATGCTGGGCTTTTTCTACAAAAAAAAAAAGTCCTGACTGTCACCCTCTTAATCTCAGACTGGTCACCAAAATCATACATGAGGTCCTAAAGACCCCTTCGATTTGCATTAGCTGGACTCCAAGTTTTATTAGTTCTCAACCTCCCTACAGGTTCTAAAACTTTGTCTCTTATCGGTTTAGTTTTGTTTTTTCAGAACCTGTTGCCAAAGACAGAGCCTTCTGCATGAGTGCATGCCCCACATTTCCCACCAAGAAAACAGATACAAATAATTCATTTAGTTTCTCTGCTATCTCCCTATCTGCCATAAGTAATCCTTTCATTCCTTTATCAACCGCAAGTCCAACTGCCTCCCTAGCTAGTTGCTATGCTTAATATATCTGAAGAAATGCCTGTTAAGGTTGCCAAATTCCCCGTAACCACCAGCGGGGGATGAAGAGGTATGGTTGGGAAATTCCTGGAGATCTGGGGAGTGGAGCCTGGGGAGAACAGTGGAATCTAATGCCATAGAGGCCACCCTCCCAGAAGGATCTATTCCCCCTCCCCTCCAGGGAACTGATTTCTGTAGTCTGGGAATAAGATGTAATTTCAAGGGATCCTCAGGTCCCACCTGGAGACTAGCATCCTACTACTGACTGATGAGAGCCCCAATCCTTAACTTTGTTCACACTTGCCTCAATGCTATTTCTGCATAGTTTGCACCAATCTTTTTTTTTTTTTAAAGCATAGGACTTGACAATTCTGTTTCCTTCCTTTTCAAAAAGCTGCTGGCAATAAGGTCTCATTTCAGTTACAGAACACTAGTCTTGCATTATTTTTTTCTCTCTTTTTTCTTGATTAAAATCTAATTAAGGGACAATGTATTATCCCTCTTTTTCCTCTGTCAGATAATCTAATGAAAGTATTATAATCAGGCTTATTGTGTTAGCGTGCGGGGAAGGGAAGATGAGATGTACACTTAGGGGTGAATACCTACATTTAAAGAAACGCTGGAATGTTTTACGGTGAATGGAGTTGGAGATAAATGGTAGTTAGGCAGAAGAAAAGTGCTCATTTGTTGAATGGAGCCAGCGTGTAATTTATTTTACTTCATTAAAGGCTATAGTCTTCAAACACAACGAGAAATGAAAATCCTTTGAAAGTCATTGTTATAAACATGTTTAATCACATCTTTGAAGTTACTTTCAACATTGTATTTGCCTTTAGATTAGATCAGATCCCCCACCCCACCCCGTCATTCAACTGTCCTTGTCCAGTAAGGCAGCGCAAAACTCCTCCCTTAAAAGGTCAGATGCAAAGAAAAGTGCAGGATTCCTTTGCCGCATGAATCACAATAGTGTTTCCAGCTTTGCCGCTGTTAGAACAACGAGTGTCATGCAAATTGAAAGTATAAAGCAGGGAGAGAGGATCACAGTGAATAGCTCGTATTCAGGTAGAAGGACAGGCAAATGGAAGAGGGAGGGTACACAGCGACAGGCAATATGGTCCCAAATTAAAGCTCCCATTAAAGGATTTCACCCCTGCTTCTTCAGAAAGAACTTCAAATGTTGAAGAACCAGTGCTGGGAGATGAGGCTAGAATTGTTAAATCTGAATTGAGAAATAAGTTCAGGAGATCTCTAGCTGCCACCGGGGAGAGGGGTGGTGGTGGTGGCAATCCTAGAAAAGGCTCGTTTGCTTGTCTAACGTAGCATTGGCTCACCTTCTTTATGGAAAGTCAAGAACGCAGCCAGGCACAACAATACAGACATTTGGCGTCGAAAATGAACCTTAACTGGCTTTATTCGGAGATCTGCACGAGGAAGAAAGCCTGCTCTCCATGTCACCACCACATTTCTAAATACAGAGGCTTGGAAAGTTCCAGAAAGTTCCAGGCCTATATCTTATTAAAATGCACAACTCTCGTGAAGTTGTTTCCCCCCCTTTTCTAAACTGGCTTGAAAGGCTGTCATCAGAATAAACAAAGTAATAAACGTTAAGCGCGATGTTATTCCAGAGAAGACCCCTACTAATTTCATAATAGTACAACACACACACATGGAGGCATACATCAGCAAGGTTTAAGCTGTATGCAGGGGTTATTTCACAGAAAAAGAGGGTCTGGAGCTCATTAGCACCACTCATTTGAATATGTCACACACCCCTGTTATCAAATGCAAACTCAAAAGCCTTTATTGGCATATAAGAACATAAGAGAAGCCATGTTGGATCAGGCCAACGGCCCATCCAGTCCAACACTCTGTGTCACACAGTGGCAAAAAATTGTATATACACACATACACTGTGGCTAATAGCCACTGATGGACCTGTGCTCCATATTTTTATCTAAACCCCTCTTGAGGGTGGCTATACTTGTGGCCACCACCACCTCCTGTGGCAGTGAATTCCACATGTTAATCACCCTTTGGGTGAAATAATATATCAGATTATAAACAAACAAATAAACAGCTACAAAAATAACAAAAACCGTCATAAGCAGACTCAAGAAAAAGCAACCTTTCCAGTTATTTCAGATGACAATTCCTACTCTGGTTTCTCTTCAGATCGCGTAAATCTTTCACCCCTGTTATCACCAGAAGGTGTATTAAATTATATCAGCTCAACATCTACCTCAAAATGCCTCTTGAATTATAACTGTCATAATAAAATATTATTCCCACAATTCTTTGTAAATTACTTTCTCCTGTTCGACCACAGTGGCATGATGAAGATTTCAATACGTCTGCTTTATAGGTTTCGGTTACTTTCCCTTGTTTTTTTGCAGGGGAAAAATATTAGAAAGTTTGTCAAATCTTAAGAGTTCAACAAAATTCTCACAGGTGGGGTTGAACCATGGAGCCCAGAAGTGTGTGCGCGTGCTTTTTTGGGGGGGAGGGGGGGTGGGGGTTAAAGAAAGAAAGAGCACAATAAAATTTAGAGGCTCCAGAGCTCTGCCCCTGTGAACTCTTGCCCACTCCTCCACTTGCACCTGCTGGGATGGCCTTGGGTCACAGAGAGCCAGTTTGGTGTAGTGGTTAAGTGTGCCGACTCTTATCTGGGAGAACCGGGTTTGATTCTGACTTACAGCTACCCTGTGAATTAACTAGCAGGCAGCTAGTTAAATGCATAAGCAATAACTGGTTCTCTTGTTTGTAGCATTTCCCATTATTTGTCTCAGTTAACTACCACCAGTTCCTACTCTGGTATCCCCATGCTTATATAGCCCTATTCTTTCAGAATCTAATTTAAAGAACAATTAGTGAGATGTATTCAAAACTAATTGTGTTGATCTAGCCTGATTTGTCAATACCATTCAGCTGCAGCTAACTGTCATCTAAAGGTCGCCCATAGATAACACTCTCTGTGGAATCAGCATTAACTTTCCAATTCTTATGTCTGCTGCTGCAGTTAACCTTGCAGAATGCATAAACACTGCGCTCTTTGGCTGTGTGATTGTCTCCCTGCTGGAACGCTATTTTATCAAGAACAGCAGAATCAATTCTAGCAAAACTTTGCAGAAACAATTGGCCAGGCACCAGGTCGGTATAGATTTGGCATTGACCTTGCTCTTCTCCATTCCCTGACGATAACAGAGCAACGGTCTCTGTCTGACTTTAGAATAATGAAGTGATATAGCCTGACAAGGCAAGTTTACACATTCGGTTTCTGCAGTGCCTTCTCCGTGAGGTGAGCAAGTGCTGAAATTCTTGTAGGATTAATGAAAAATTAAACCAATGCCTGTATGGTGAAAAGAGACTAGGAATGGTTTTAAACGGGGGTCGTTTCGTAGAAAAACAGGTGGTGGAGCTCATTACCATAACATATGGTAATGAGCTCCACCACCTGTGGAGCTCATTACCATATGCCGCCCCCCCCCCAACAGCCAAAAGCAATCTGACACAAGAAAGGAGAGCCCTGGGCAAGCGAGGCCTGCTTGGGATGGCTAGAGATCCTGCCAGTCCAAGCAGGCCTCGCTTGCCTGGGGCTCTCCTAGGTTGCTCCCCCCACAGTCAAAAGGCCAGCAAGCCACCCACCCCCAAAATCACATTAGAAGTGGAGAAAGGGTGGTGTGGACTTCTCCAGGGGCTAATGAGGGCTGCTGGGGTGTGACAAAGCCCCTGGTGGCTACCCGGCTGCCCGCTCTCCTAATCCAGGAATTGTTATGCAGCTGCACCTCCTATTCAACGGACAAGGTAGGTGGGGAGGAAGAGGGGGAACCCTAAGAAAGGTCCTGTAGCTCCTGCTGAATTCAAGGTCTGGTTTCAAATGTATCTTCCCTGCTGGTTTGTCCCTCAATTCCCCCCCTTTTGATTTGGCTTCTTCCATTATTAAAACTGCATTATTTACTTTTGCACCTTTTTCTATTCCAGTAGTGTTTTCTATTATATTTTTTTCTCCCATAATTCATATGTGTTTTTCATTAGTAAAAAAAAAGAAGAAATGCAAAACTGACACTGGTAACAACACCAAACATACAACGAGAAAGAAACAGGAAATATCCACTCATCCATAATAAACATCACTGGATTGATCGGGGCGGGGGGGGGGGGGGGGATGTTGAAATATGTTTATCCTGTAACAGTGCCTCTTTGGTAATAATTAGCTAAAGAAGAATGACAGAGACGCCTGAAGAACATGAGGATAACAAGAAGCAGGAACGTAAGCAATAAATATTGATGGTAAAGAAGCTGAAGTCTGTAGGACATGGGTGGATATACAAGCTGCAAGCCAAACACCAAGAACAGACATTGATTACCTAATAACCATCACAATTTTGCTAAGGCCCTCGATGTCTGACTAGCTGCTGCTGCACCCAAGGTTTCTGATACAGCAACATCCGCTGTGGAGTAAATGGGACATGCCCCTATAACTTCGCCATATACTAGCCCATTACAAAAGCTTTCTACCATGCACGGAAGTATAGCTTGTTCTACAGCGGCAAACGGGTAGGGGCAGGCCTCGGATGCAGTGGGAGCTCACGGGAGCACAACTCCTGAACCTTTCGGAGAGTTCCACCTCCTCCTGCGGGGAGTTCCACCTCCTTGACCATTGAATAGGAGGTGCAGCTGCATAACAATCCCTGGATGAGCTCCACCACCTATTTTTCTACAAAATGACCCCTGGGTAGGGGAGATAAGTACTATGACTGAGAGCCAGTGTGGTGTAGTGGTTAAGAGAGGCTGACTCTAATCTGAAGAACTGGTTCTGATTCCCCACTCCTCCACGTGCAGCAGCTGGGTGACCTTGGGTCAGCCACAGCTCTTTCAGAGCTGTTTTCTCAAGAGAACCTACCACGCAGGGCATCTGTTATGGGGAGAGAAAGGGAAGGAGACGGTAAGCCACTCTGACACTCCAAGTGAAGGGTGAGGTATAAATCCAATCTTCTTCTATATCACTCTTCCCTGGCCAGTCAAGGATGGTACATCATGCACCCAACTTCCTTCCTCTCACATCAAACAGGTTAATATCATAATAAAAAAAATGTGAGTACGCCCATCACAACGGGTCAGCATCGTCATACGCCTTTTGACTTTGGTACCGGGTTCACACTAATTCTAATAACATTTTGATTCATTTCCCCACCTCTAATGTATGAGAGACAAGAGTTTTAAGGAAACAAGATGAGCTTTCCCTCCACCACCCACCCCACTCGAGGCTGCAGTCTAAGAGCAAATTCTGATTTATTGAATGTGAGCACTAGTAATGACTTATCAGTCTGGGTGAGAGAAGTCTATTACCCTTCAACCATATATCAAGTGCTTTTCATTTCTGTTATATACAGCGCGTCAGGTAGCCCACAGTCAAAGCCGAGCACTAAATTCACTCCAGGGTTAATAAAACTTGGTAGTGAGCAAGCGTGACAGACAAGGTCTTGATTATAGAGAGCAAGATGGCAATTTCAGAACAAGAGCTTCCATCTATATCTCAAAGAGAAACTCAAAAGAGCTCAAAAGCAAAGCATTAGATATGGCAAAGCCCAACGAAAAGCAGTAAAATCAAATGCAGACTTTGCTAAGTAGTTTCTGTGCTTAATGAACCTCTTCTCCCCAAGCCTCAAATAGATCACAGAGGTGGCCAACCCAAGCAATATGTGCAAGGGCTCTCCAACCAACTCCAAGACCACAACGAAGGGGCTACATGGCCCATCCAAAGCAGACCATCAGGCATTTTTGTTTCTCCGGACAAAATGTTCTGCACCTACAGCACCTCCTGTGCACCCAAAAACAAAGATAAACAATAAAGCCAAGGCCGATGGTGAACAATCAGGTAAAATATATTTTATTACTTAACTCAGTTAAATTCCCCCAAATTTTGTGCCACATAATAGCTGTTTTACTGTAAAAAAAAACCTTCAAGAACAGGTTGGAAAGGGAAATTGCTGGATTACAAGTTATTATGAAAACTTGGAACAAACACCTCCCCAGGACTGAACAGGGATATTGGTTTCTTATCTCACTGTGCATGCTAAACCCATTCTCACCAAGTAGAGCTATACATCTACTTTATTCCAATGTATTTCTGTTTTAGGATAGTTTATCAGAATAATGTCTTTTTTTGTATTGACAAACTGGAATAAGGGATATTGTTTGTTTATCTCACGACATCTGCTTAACCCTTCTTCCACTATATTCTAATGCATTCTTTTTCATATTGGCAAACTGGAATGATACTTATAGAGCTATGCTACATGTTAAAAAAGTATATCGGGTGGACAGAAGCACCTCTGAGAAAAAGACGTTCTCAGTTTAACCCATGCTTGAGGAGAAACAGAGTAATTAACATTTACTGCCATTTTCACCGTCATTCTCCAAATGCCAAAAAGTGTATTGCCTTTTGCTGTTCTCCCACGCAACTTATACAATCCAGGCCAAACTGCTATTCTTTCAATTGGTTAATTTCACTCTCTTGCCATTTATACTATTTTGTGTGATTAACCACTACCCACACACTATATGTAGCACTGCAAACTACACCCCATTTCATTGTCTGATTAAGTGTGCTTTTAGCACATGAAAGCGTACATTCTCAATAAAGCCTAGTGGATCTTAAAGGAGCTGCTGGGCTCCACTTTGTTCTACCAACAGGGGGATCTGTTCTTCTTGCAGTAATTCTTCAAAAAGAGTAAAAGCCACCCAAGGGTGCTGTAAGACTTGAAGGAGCTTTGCTTAGACCCATCTGGTAGCCACATGAGTCATGGATATGACTTTGGGCACAGGTTATACTCATTGTTTCCTCCTGGCCCCCAGTAGTGCCGCCAGGACCACAGGAGCTCAGTTTAAAGTACAGTGAGTAGCCAAGCTGGGAGGTAACACCTGCTGCCCCCTTAGGGCTGTGAGCTAATGGGTGGCAACCAGTGGGAAACTGGAAGGCAGGGGCTCAAAGAGGTGCCGTCGCATCAGTGGTGTGACATCATTTCCAGGATACACCTGCAATGTTCCCTCTAAGCTGCAGAGTCTTGTGAGCAAAAATTCTACTTTGTGAGCTCCTGGCATTAAAGTTGTGAGCTACGGCATAAATGATTGTGCCAGTTTGGTGTAGTGGTTAAGTGGGCGGACTCTTATCTGGGAGAACCGGGTTTGATTCCCCACTCCTCCACTTGAAGCTGCTGGAATGGCCTTGGGTCAGCCAGAGCTCTGGCAGAGGTTGTCCTTGAAAGGGCAGCTGCTGTGAGAGCCCTCTCCAGCCCCACCCACCTCACAGGGTGTCTGTTGTGGGGGAGGAAGGTAAAGGAGATTGTGAGCCGCTCTGAGACTCTTTGGAGTGGAGGGCGGGATATAAATCCAATATCTTCCTCTACCTCACAGGGTGTCTGTTGTGGGGGAGGAAGGGAAAGGAGATTGTGAGCCGCTCTGAGACTCTTCGGAGTGGAGGGCGGGATACAAATCCAGTATCTTCATCTACCTCACAGGGTGTCTGTTGTGGGGGAGGAAGAGAAAGGAGATTGTGAGCTGCTCTGAGACTCTTTAGAGTGGAGGGCGGGATATAAATCCAATATCTTCATCCACCTCACAGGGTGTCTGTTGTGGGGGAGGAAGGTAAAGGAGATTGTGAGCTGCTCTGAGACTCTTTGGAGTGGAGGGCGGGATATAAATTCAATATCTTCATCTACCTCACAGGGTGTCTGTTGTGGGGAAGGAAGGTAAAGGAGATTGTGAGCCGCTCTGAGACTCTTCGGAGTGGAGGGCGGGATACAAATCCAATATCTTCATCTACCTCACAGGGTGTCTGTTGTGGGGGAGGAAGAGAAAGGAGATTGTGAGCTGCTCTGAGACTCTTTAGAGTGGAGGGCGAGATATAAATCCAATATCTTCATCCACCTCACAGGATGTCTGTTGTGGGGGAGGAAGGTAAAGGAGATTGTGAGCTGCTGTGAGACTCTTTGGAGTGGAGGGCGGGATATAAATTCAATATCTTCATCTACCTCACAGGGTGTCTGTTGTGGGGAAGGAAGGTAAAGGAGATTGTGAGCCACTCTGAGACTCTTCGGAGTGGAGGGCGGGATATAAATCCAATATCTTCATCTACCTCACAGGGTGCCTGTTGTGGGGGGGTGGGAGGTAATGGAGATTGTGAGCCGCCCTGAGACTCTTCGGAGTGGAGGGCGGGATATAAATCCAATATCATCTTCTTCTTCTCTAGCGTCATCCTTCCTGAGGTAAAACAAAAATGCGTGAGCTGGAGGCTAAAAATCTGTGAGCTAGCTCATGCTAACTCAGTTTAGTGGGAACCTGGGTGACATTATTTCTGGACAAAATCCAGAAGTGTGCTATTATCGAAGTTTCTACTGAATCCTAGAGTGCTGCAATATCAGTCTTGGATTTGTCTCAGAAATGATGTCACACTGCTGTTGTGACAGCAAATTTTCCTGTTTTCTCCCCCTCCCACCAGCTTTTCAAGTGGCCACAAGACTTGAGTTCTTGCGTCTGGAGGACCCCCACTATAGCTGAAAAACTGGAACTTCTATGCCTCCCATACAGCCAGCACCTGGAAGTTATACAAAAAACAGAATGGCTATACACAGGCCTAGGATTCAGTGGGAGCTCACAGGAACACAGCTCCTGAACCTTTCTGACAATTCCACCTCCTCCTTCCTACCTTGTCCATTGAATAGTAGGTGCAGCTGCATAACAATCCCTGGATGAGCTCCACCACCCTTTTTTTCTACAAAACGACCCCTGGCTATAAAGACAAGTGTAAAAGGTAAAGGTAGTCCCCTGTGCAAGCACCAGTCATTTTTTACTCTGAGGTGACATCCCATCATGACGTTTTCACGGCGGACTTTTTACGGGGTGATTTGCCACCGCCTTCCCCAGTCATCTACACTTTCCCCCCAGCAAGCTGAGTACTCATTTGACCATCCTCGGAAGGATGGAACACGGAGCCAACCCTGAGCCAGCTTCCTGAACCCAGCTCCCATTCAGCTACCTGAAACCAGTTCGGACTGCAGTAGTGCAGCTTTACCACTCTGTACCACGGGTATTGTAACAAAAGGAAAAACTGTTTAGAAGAGTAACAACTGTTAATACAAGTCTTAGCCAATGTTCCCTATAAGTGGAGTGTAAGCTAGCTCACAGTTTGTTAGCCTCCTGCGCACACATTTTTGTCTTCGCCCAGAAAAAATGGTCCCAGAGGAAGCTAATTTATGCAGGAGCTCACAACTTTAATGCTGGTAGCTCATGAAGTAGATTTTTTGCTCACAAGACTCTGCAGCTTAGAGGGAGTATTGGTCTTGGCTTGCTAGTCTATATTTTGAAACAAACAATTTGATCTCAGCATTATTAACAAAAAAGCAGTTGATGCCAGAATTTAACAACAATTGGCAAAATGACAATAGAAGGTTGATATTACGGCAACGGCAGCAATGGATTGCCTAGGCAACTATGCATTTCATTCGCCTTCTTCAGGCTGCAGTACACTAGCTAAAACCTTGAGTTCAATGATTGAATACCCAGTATTTGTGCTTAGAACACTCTCCAGCATTTACAATTTCTGTACAGATAAGTTGCACTTGGAGCCTCAGAAATCAACAATCTTCCATTAGGCAGTTACAGAGTCTATGCTAGGCTCTGTAACTGCCCACTTGGTCAAACAGATCTGTTAGTGTGTCACTGACAACCTATTTGGAATCTATTTACTGAGACACAAAATGTCCAGAACTTGGATCTCAATAAATACTGAAACTCTTTTACTGTCTCCCTGGGAACAACAGCACTGCTCACTTACATATGAGTGTCATCAAGCCACAGCCTCCTTATGGAGAGCCCAGAAAAGGGCTTTCAAGACACATGAGAAGAATCATAGAGTTGGAAGGGACCTCCAGGGTCATCTAGTCCAACCCCCTGCACAATGCAGGAAACTTACAAACACCCCCTAAATTCACAGGATCTTCATCATAATTGGTTTACTCTTGTATCTAATTTTTAGTTTAACTTATGAATGTAACTTAATCTATTTTAACTGTTTATAGTAATGATTGTATTTTATTGTATTTTACTGTAACCATGGTACTTACCATGCCTTGTTAGCCGCCCTGAGCCTGCCTTTGGCAGGGGAGGGCAGGATACAAAAATAAATTTATTTATTTATTTATTTATTATTATTATTATTATTATTATTATTATTATTATTATTATTATTATTATTATTATTGCTGTCAGATGGCCATCTAGCCTCTGTTTCAAAACCTCCAAGGAAGGAGAGCCCGCCACCTCCCGAGGAAGCCTGTTCCACTGAGGAATCGCTCTAACGGTCACGAAGTTCTTCCTAATGTTGAGCCGGAAACTCTTCTGATTGAATTTCTACCCACTGGTTCTGGTCCTACCTTCCAGTGCCATAGAAAACAATTCAACACCATCCACTATATCAGGGGTGGCCAACGGTAGCTCTCCAGATGGTTTTTTTTGCCTACAATTTCCATCAGCCCCAGCCATTGGCCATGCTGGCTGCGGCTGATGGGAGTTGTAGGCAAAAAACATCTGGAGAGCTACCGTTAGCCACCCCTGCTCTATATGACAGCCCTTCAAGTCCTTGAAGATGGTGATCGTATCACCTCTCAGCCACCTCCTCTCCAGGCTAAACATGCCCAGCTCCTTCAACCTTTCCTCACAGGACTTGGGTCTCCAGACCCCTCACCATCTTCATCACCCTCTTCTGGACCTGTTCCAGCTTGTTTATATCCTTAAAATGTGGTGCCCAAAACTGAACACAAGACTCCAGGTGAGGTCTTATCAGAGCAGATTAAAGTGATACCATCTGGACACTGTACTTCTGTCGATACAGCCCAAAACTGCTGTGGTGGCTTGGCATTGCCTTCCTCACCAGAGCCTTCCCTGGCTGTCTCCCATCCAAGTACTGAACCGGCTTAACTTCTGAGATCTGATGAGATTAGGTATGCCATGTCACCTTCTTTCCCCGCTTCTCCCTTACCCCACACTAATCTCTTCACTGGGATTGGGGGCAGGCTGGGCAATCTCAGACTCCCTCCTCAGCCGTGACTTGTCGATGGCCATGGGTTAGGACAGATCTGGACTTACTCCCCACCCCGCCCCCCAAAAGTAAGTTTTTTAGTACTTTGAATAGCAATGCACACAAAATTAACAAGAAAAATAAAGCATCTGATGCATATGCTTACAATAATAATCTAAAATACTTTCAACATTCATTAAGGTAAAGTTTCATTCAAATATATCAAGAAGACTGTCAAAAATAAATTAATTTCCTATGATACGAGTTACTTGGAATAATACCATTTTCAGAGAAGCATGTGACTAAAGGATCCCATATTGATCTTGCATAACATTCATATTGGTCATACGTAATATCATAAGAGTTGAAAACAATCTTACGTAGTATGAAAGTTTCCCAGACTCTTGGAAACCAATTTTCAATGGTAGGTAGGTATAGATTTGTCTACCCAGCATGAAGCTATAACTAGTCTCGCCATTGAGATTAGTATGTGAGTTAATTCTGCAAAGCTGGGACTTATTTTAGGGTCTTTCGGATTATGGAATATCTGGTTCCATGGGAAGGCTTAAACGAGTGATATTTTTGATTTGGTTGTTGACTTGTTGCCAAAAGTTATAAACGTGTCTACAACACCACCACCCATGAATAAAGTCAGCTTTTTCATCACATGATTTTTATCTGGACTTACTTTGACCAGTGCTAATGCTAACCTCAAATACTTTGGCCACCAAATGAGAAGGGAGCACTCACTGGAGAAGACCCTAATGCTGGGAAAGACAGAAGGCAAAAGAAGAAGGGGACAGCAAAAGAGGAGATGGCTGGACAATGTTACTGATGTAACTAACATGAATTTGAGCAGACTTTGGAGGATGGTGGAAAACAGGAGGGCCTGGCGTGACTTTGTCCATGGGGTCGCAAAGAATCGGACTCGACTGTGCAACTGAACAACAAATGCTAACCTTAATTCCAGTTTCAGGATTTGAAACTGATGGCCAAGAAGCATTTTGGCTGGAGTTAACCATGGTTAAGGTTAGACAATTTGGGGAGGGGAGAGTAGTATGTGTACCAAAGGAGAGAAAGAAGGTAACTTCTTAAGAACATAAGAAAAGCCATGTTAGATCAGGCCAATGGCCCATCCAGTCCAACACTCTGTATCACACAGTGGCAAAAAATTTTTATATATACACAAATACTGTGGCTAATAGCCACTGATGGACCTCTGCTCCATATTTTTATCTAAACCCCTCTTGAAGCTGGCTATGCTTGTGGCCGCCACCACCTCCTGTGGCAGTGAATTCCACATGTTAATCACCCTTCCTTTTATCCGTTTTAACATGTCTGCTCAGCAATTTCATCGAATGCCCACGAGTTCTTGTATTGTGAGAAAGGGAGAAAAGTACTTCTTTCTCTACTTTCTCCATCCCATGCATTATCTTGTAAACCTCTATCATGTCACCCCGCAGTCGACGTTTCTCCAAGCTAAAGAGTCCCAAGCGTTTCAACCTTTCTTCATAGGGAAAGTGTTCCAGCCCTTTAATCATTCTAGTTGCCCTTTCTAGACTTTCTCCAATGCTATAATATTCTTTTTGAGGTGCGGCGACCAGAACTGCACACAGTACTCCAAATGAGACCGCACCATCGATTTATACAGGGGCATTATGATACTGGCTGATTTGTTTTCAATTCCCTTCCTAATAATTCCCAGCATGGCATTGGCCTTTTTTATTGCAAACGCACACTGTCTTGACATTTTCAGTGAGTTATCTACCACGACCCCAAGATCTCTCTCTTGGTCAGTCTCTGCCAGTTCACACCCCATCAACTTGTATTTGTAGCTGGGATTCTTGGCCCCAATGTGCATTACTTTGCACTTGGCCACATTGAACCGCATCTGCCACGTTGACGCCCACTCACCCAGCCTCAACAGATCCCTTTGGAGTTCCTCACAATCCTCTCTGGTTCTCACCACCCTGAACAATTTAGTGTCATCCGCAAACTTGGCCACTTCACTGCTCACTCCCAACTCTAAATCATTTATCTTAGCCTGCTCTTCATCTAAAAAAATAAAATAAAATGGGACACTCTGTCTTCAGCAGTTCTGGGCAGAGAAACGTGCAAGCAAAGGAATTTGCAAAGGTAAACTGGAACACAGATCAGGTTGACACCCTTGCACCACACCAACAATGCTAGCTGGCTCTTCCTGGAGAGTAAGTCTCACTGCATTCAATGGGGCTTCCAAGTAAATTAATTCAGAACTAGCATGAAGGATAATTTATAAAGGAATGCACACAGAGAATCTCACTAAAAAAAAACTTGTCAGCGCTGCCAGTAAGTTTGGCTTTCATTGTGGTTATTTCTGCAAACAGGTTCACAATTCCTAAAATATAATTAAGGGGTAAAAAAGAACCTATCCCTGCATATGCACACACAGTGAATATGCCAAACACGGAGGCGGAACAGAATGAGAGGTGATAACAGAATGCCAGAGCATTTTTTTTTTGTTTGCTTAATTATAGTTTTCCCCTGACAGCTTTCAATAATGCCATTGCATCACTGTGGGGAGGGGGGGGGAGACGACAACAGCCAAGCTGAACAAGAGTGATTACAGGGTATTTACAATATTTTGAATTAATAATTAAGTCAATCTCCAAACACAAATGAAAGCTTTCTAGCCACGAGAAATAAAAGGCAGTCAAAACGTTTAAGCTTCGCTGGCGAATTGAACCATCATGAGAAGATAAGAGTGAATAAATGAGGTGGGAAGGGAAGGGTCCTAAAAGAAACGATATTTCAATAGCGTTTGTTTCACGTGTTGACATTCTCCCCCCCCCCTTTTTTTTTTTAAATTCCATGTCAAATACAAAAACAAAGGCAAGATTCACAGAAAACTAAAACGGTACGAACATTTCCATTTTAAAAGTATAACATCTTACTATATGTGTTGACATTCTTGTGCATGTTGCCTGTTATCTTGCTCAGAATGTATAAAGTAAAATGTACCCCTGAGACACTCAAGAGCCTATTTATGAGGGGGCTAATATTTCAGACCCAAACCTAGACTTCGAGGGTGGGCTCTCCTTCCTTGGAAGTTTTTAAACAGGCTAGATGGCCATCTGTTAGCAAAGAAGATCCTGTGAATTTAGGGGGAGGTATTTGTGAGTTAAGAGCCCCGTGGCGCAAAGTGGTAAAGCTACAGTACTGCAGTCGGAGCCCTCTGCTCACGACCTGAGTTTGATCCCGGCGGAAGCTGGTTCAGGTAGCCGGCTCCAGGTCGACACAGCCTCCCATCCTTCCGAGGTTGGTAAAATGAGTACCCAGCTTGCTGGGGGGGGGGGGAGTGTAGATGACTGGGGAAGGCAATGGCAAACCACCCCGTAAAAAGTCTGCCGTGAAAACGCTGTGAAAGCAACGTCACCCCAGAGTCGAAAATGACTGGTGCTTGCACAGGGGACTACCTTTACCTTTTTTACTATTTGTGAGTTAAGAGTCCCATGGTGCAGAGCGGTAAAGCTGCAGTACTGCAGTCAGAGCCCTCTACTCCTGACCTGAGTTTGATCCCAGCGGAAGCTGGTTCAGGTAGCCGGCTATAGGTTGAATCAGCCTTCTATCCTTCCAAGGTCAGTAGAATGAGTTCCCAGCTTGCTGGGGGGAAAAGTGTAAATGACTGGGTAAGGTAATGGCAAACCACCCCGTGTAAAAAGTCTGCTGTGAAAACGTGAAAGCAACGTCACCCCAGAGTCAAAAATGACTGGTGCTTGCACAGGGGACTATTTTTACCTTTTTTACTTGTGAGTTTCCTGCACTGTGCAGGGAGTTGGACTACATGACCCTGGAGGTCCCTTCCAACTCTACGATTCTATGTATTCTCCAACTCAGGATATGAGCATATGAAGCTGCCTTATACTGAGTCAGAGCCTCGGTCCATCAAAGTCAGTATGGTCTGCTCAGACTGGTAGCGGCTCTCCAGGGTCTCAAGCTGAGGTTTCGCACGCCTCCTTGCCTGGACCCTTTTCAGTTGGAGATGCCGGGGATTGAACCTGGGACGTTCTGCTTACCAAGCAGATGCTCTACCACTGAGTCACCGTCCCTCCCTCCGTTCTGAGCCCCCGAATGGGTGGAATATAAATAAAGAAATAATAAAAATAATAATAATGTTTAAGGTTGCTTCGGATATTATGTTAAGGACGTTTAAGGCTGGTTGCTGGAGCTGGCAAAACTAACAGAAACTGCTAGTGCATCACACAGAAGGCTCTACACTGTTGTTGACCGGAATACTTGAAGGAGTTATGCTCGGCTTGTAGCACTTACACCAGGCCTGGCCAATCATTCATAATAGTTGTCAATCTCAGGAACAGGGTTACCAGATCTGGGTTGGCAAATACAGAAAGGCCTCTGCATATCACATCTAAACCAATCACACTTGCTATTGTTATTCACCTGCTATTGTCATTTCCCTGCTAATGCCATTCAGCATCTGAAATCACTCCACTTTACAAGATGTAAGGACAGATGGACTCATGTTCTAGCTGTATCTGGCTCTTACCCTGCCACAAATTGTAGAAGAGGAAGGAGGAGGAGATTGGGTTTATACTCTGCTCTTCACTCTGAATCTCCTTTACATTCCTCCCCCACAACAGACACCCTGTGAGGCAGGTGGGGCTGAGAGAGTTCTCCCAGAAGTTGCCCTTTCAAGGACAACTCTGCGAGAGCTATGACTAACCCAAGGCCATTCCAGCAGCTGCAAGTGGAGGAGTGGGAAATCAAACCTGGTTCTCCCAAATAAGAGTCCGCACACTTAACCACTGCACTGAACAGGTACTACTGGAATCTTGCTCTTTTCTACACACACATGCACTTGTGTCAAAGACAAAAAAGAAATCACAAATCTGCTATTTGCAATGTAACTTTGCATAGTGCATGCAGAGATTATGTCCCAAACTTCATAAGAACGTAAGAAAAGCCATGATGGATCAGGTCAAACGCTCATCCAGTCCAACGCTCTGTGTCACGCTGTGGCCAAAAACCAGGTGTCATCCATCCATCCATCCATCCATCCATCCATCCATCCATCCATCCATCCATCCCTCTATCCATCGCTGGTCTGTCCAGGGCTGTGCATTCCATCCCTTGACATTATCTTGTATACATCCTAGATTAAGTTTGTTTGGCTATCATGCAGTGAATCTTGATATCACAGACTGAGAGGAATCTGCCTTATCATCTTGGCATGCAGGCCTGCACTTGAGAAGCATAAGGTATTTCTAGCTTAAACATGTGACACAGTATTTTTTTTCCCTTAGTTGTATTCAAAGCAACAGTGTCTTCTGGCAGCTCTTCATCGGAGATGTTGATGTCAAAGGAACTGACCACCATCAAGTTGTGCATTTTGATTACGCCTCCCGCTGCCCTAAAAATGTAGGCTTTGACAACAGCCCCACCACTCGAAATCAGTCTACCATCAGCCACGAGTGGGTGGCCAAGCTCGCTTAACGTAAGAGCCACGTAGAATAAATGTCAGATGTCTGAGAACTGCAAGACAGGGAGGGAGGGAAGCAAATAGATGATGGGAGGGAAAGAAAGCAACCTTAACTTTAAATGCATTCTCCAAGCCGCCAGCTGGCTTGGAGCAGTGACTTAAAGGGACAAATGCCTTCTCCAAGCAGGTCAGCGGAGTGGGGTGAGGGGTAACAAAGCCACATGTGGCTCCTGAGCCACATTTTGGCCACTCCTGCACTGCTATGAAGGTCGGTGTTGCATGGGGTCACCCATGTGGGAACCTTAGACACCTGCCCATTTAATTATAATAAATTTTCAATCAGTGACCACGCTCAAAAAAAAAAAAGTGTTAGAGAAACCTCTCTCTTTGTGCAGTGTCTCACATTCTAGCCATGGGGATGCTGGCTTGTGTTTCAACACTGGCAACAACACAAGCTGAGAACTTCACTCTTAAATCACTGCCAGAGTCCAACCATATATGTAATTCTAAACTAGGCAATAGAAACTAGGCAATAAAAAATGAAGGCATTCATTCCCTCCCCCCCCACACACACACACCTCAAGGGGAGCTGATCTCTGCCATCTGGGGAACAGTTGTAATTCTAAGTAATCTCCAGCCCTCACCTAGAGATTGGCAACAAGGGTACCCAGGAGCAACTGGCTGGTTTGGGGGTGCAGTGTATGGCATTGTACCTGTCTGAGCTCCCACTCCTCCTCAAGCCCCTCCCTTTCCAGGCTCCACCCCTTAAATCTCCAGGAATTTTGTAACCTGGAGTTGGTAACCCTAGCTCCTTCCCTTTATCTGCCTCTCTGACTTCACCTTTTCATCACCTCCCCCCTCCCTGCAGCCTCCACCTAGGAAAAGGACAGTCTTTCTCCACAGTGGGGGGAACCAAAGAAATATACATCATTATCCTCTCTCCCCTTTGATCTGGAGAACCACCCTGTAAAGCAGATTAGGGTGAAAGTGTGTGACTGGTCCAAAATCACTCAGTCAGCTTCCACAGCAAGAACCTTACTCCTATGCCCTCTTCAAACTCCATCACAGAATCTCCAGGAATTCCCCACCAACTGTCTCTATCTGTTTCTCTGAAATAAATCTTTCCCTTCTCCCTCAGCCAATGGTGAGAATGCTTTCTCTATGGCTCTTTTCCTTCTCCTCCTTCCCTCAGCCAACCAAGGGAAGGTTTTATTTCTCTTATCTGCAAAGCAGAGCAACAGGCAGCTTAGCCAGTGGGAGAATAGGGAGAGCCATAAGCTGCTAGAACCAAGGTTGGTTGCCTTTGACTGACAGAAGCAGCTTGGCAACAGCCACTCAGGCAGGAGAGAGGAGAAGAGGCAACCAATGAGTTCTCCCTCAAAGGCCAAAATAGGAGTGGAAAGGGCCTCCCCCACCACCTTTTACTGAGAGAACCAAGCTTGATTGCTTTTTACTGAGACAAGCAAGGTTAGTTGCCTAGCAGCAGCCATTGCCTAGCAGTTTCCCCTGCAGTTTCCTTTTTATCTGTTCTAAGCCTACTGCTCATTAATTTCACTGAGTGTTTATGAGTTTTTGTCTTGTGAGAAAGGGGAAAAAATGGCATTTGGGTATAAATTGAGCATAGATTACCTACCATCTCTTGCACTGTTTTTTCCCCCTTCTTCAACAGTAACAGTACATTCATCAAAGGTAGAGAACCTTTTTTAGAATGTTCCCGTAAAGCAGTTCTAAATCTAGTCAACACTTCGTTTTGGGCTTCCAGTCCTAACACCAACCTAACCCAAACCAATTAATTATTAGACCAATTAATTTATTTTATTATATTTATATCCTGCCCTCCTGTTGGATAACAAATTCAGATAACAAACTAATCTGATAAATGATATTTAACTGATTGCTAACATGAGAAGGCCTGGTGGTTAAAACTGCCTGGATCCCACTCCTCTCTGGGAAACTGATGTTTTCTCCCCAGTTAGATGGGCTTGGCTGTGGCCATTCCATTTTGTAAAAATACATTTTGCAAATATTTATTTATACTCTAGCTTTCTCTCCAGTGGGGTCCCAAAACAGTTTGCATCATTATCCTCTCCATTTTATCTTCACAATACTTCACCTGTGAAGTAGGTCAGGCTGAGAAGGTATGACTGCCCCAAGGTCACGCAGCAAGCTTCCATGAAACGAGCAGGGATTTGAACCTGGCTTTCCCAGTTCCTCATCCAATACTTTAACCCAGAGGCATCAAACTCAGTTATTATGAGGGTCGGATCTGACATTATAGCGAGATAGATCAGGACACACAGAAACCAACACTCAAACTCTAAGGGAGGAAGAAGAAGAAGAAATTGTATTTATATCCTGCCCTATACTCTGAATCTCAGAGTGGTCACAATCTCCTTTAACTTTCTCTCCCACAGCAGACACCCTGTGAGGTAGGTGGAGCTGAGAGAGCTCTCACAGAAGCTGCCTTTTGAAGGACAACTCTACAAGAGCTATGGCTGACCCAAGGCCATTCCAACAGCTGTACGTTGGAGAAGTGGATAATCAAACTTGGTTCTCCCAAATGAGAGTCCGTGCACTTAACCGCTACACCAAACTGGGTGGGAGTATTTCCAATATAATTTGCATCAAACTCTGGATTCATACCCCCATCTTCTCCCATGGGAAAGTTTCTGGAACAGCAGAATGGCTGGAAGTTAAACAAGAAACAGATCAGAGGAAACTGTCACCGACATCTCTTTTAACAAGCCCTGTGTGCAGCACTTGCCCGCACTCTGAAAGGAAACGGCATTAAAACAACCTTGGGATTAAATAACTTTTTTTTTGCCTTGGAAGAGGCAAAGTTATCCCACAAAACTGAGCAGCATTCAAAGACCACACAGAAACAAAAAAGGGTTTTAAAAAGTACTGTAAGTACATCACTTGCCCAGGACACAAGGAACAGATTAATTGCGCTTACCTTTTTGTTCCTCCACGCAACGCAGAATTTGTCAGTCTGCTGCCAGATTTCCGAGCCATATTGTACATCACTGAAGTGTAAAAGTGGTGAACGCGCGCCAACGCGATTTTAATCATATTACAGAAAGTCGGAGAACTCGATGGAATCAAATTGCTTTAATTGCAGCAATCAGCTGTATTCTGTTCGCTGCTGCTAACTAAATGTTTAGCATACAGAAATTTCCAAAAGGCCAAAAGAGAGTCTGCCTCTTTTCTGTTTTAAACATTCGGCTTCTATATATTTCCTGTGGGTAAGCTGTCAGATGTAAATCAGTCGGAATGGCGAGGCGAGGGGTGCAGAGCCAAAGAAAATCAAGCAGGAAGTTACGGAAAACTGGGGAATTCTCTGTTTTGACCTTGTGGGGGGGTATTTAGGAAGGAAATGAGCTGGAGGGGAGGAAAAATGGGGCAGAGAGAGAGAGAGAGACTCTGAGAGCAGTCAGAGAAGCTAGGAGAGAAAGTTAACACGCTATAAGCTACTTATGAGTGTTGCATAAGAAGAAGTGTTTCGAACAGGATGGTTGGCAACTGTACTCTTAAGAGAACATAAGAGAACATAAGAGAAGCCATGTTGGATCAGGCCAATGGCCCATCCAGTCCAACACTCTGTGTCACACAGTGGCCAAAACACACACACAGTGGCTAATAGCCACTGATGTACCTGTGCTCCATATTTTTATCTAAACCCCTCTTGAAGGTGGCTATACTTGTGGCCGCCGCCACCTCCTGTGGCAGTGAATTCCACATGTTAATCACCCTTTGGGTGAAGAAGTACTTCCTTTTATCCGTTTTAACCTGTCTGCTCAGCAATTTCATCGAATGCCCACGAGTTCTTGTATTGTGAGAAAGGGAGAAAAGTACTTCTTTCTCTACTTTCTCCATCCCATGCATTATCTTGTAAACTTCTATCATGTCACCCCTCAGTCGACGTTTCTCCAAGCTAAAGAGCCCTAAGCGTTTCAACCTTTCTTCATAGGGAAGGTGTTCCAGCCCTTTAATCATTTTAGTTGCCCTTTTCTGAACTTTCTCCAATGCTATAATATCCTTTTTGAGGTGCGGCGACCAGAACTGCACACAGTACTCCAAATGAGACCGCACCATTGAAACACTAAATAAACACTAAATAAACAAATACCTTAAATATTTAGTGATATGATATTGGTTTTTAAGAGTTTACCCCCCCTCATGTTGCAGCCGAACGCCCATGCATTCTTGTACAATATAAAACGAATTATAAAATGAATAAATAAATGCTCATATGCAGGTTTAACTTTGACGGGCTTTATTTCTAACTATTGATTTTATGGGGCCCAAGCATGCTGGGCCTGCAAAAGTGCTTTGGTTTATTCCAAATTTAAGACTGCGTTTATTTCTTCTCATTCCCCTCCGAGATCCACCTTCACAAAGGCAAAGACAAGATAATGGATGTCACAGATCTGCCGATATGGATTCCATGTCAATTATTTAATAACAAAACGCAGATGGATGAAAGGATATGCAATATAATATTATTATCCACTCCATAAAAGATTGACTATTTAAAAAAAAAAAATAGAACACAGAGTTTGAGCCCAGCGGTATCTTTAAGACCAACCAAGTTTAATTTGGGACACAAAATGTGTATATCCAGAATAAAATGTTGTCGCTCTTTAAAAGTGCCTGCACTCAAACTTTCTTCTGCTGCTTCGGACCAGCACAGCTACTCTCCTGAACCTATTGTTGTCAGTAATTTTTTCCACCACCACTATGCACTGCTCTAATTACTTTACAGGGCTCTTGCATCCTACATAACCCCCTGTCTTGTTCTGGAATCCAACAGAGGTACTGATTGAACTCAGGATGTGTGAAGGGCTAGGCTACATCACACTACTGAGGCTGATTCCGCACTAACCTTGCTCCACGCCAGGCTTCCATTTCTCTCTGGAGCAAGCTAGTGATTTCGCACCAGCTGCTCTGTGCCGCCATTTTGTGTGGGGGAAACCCGCAATTTACCATGCTGAAAACCTGTTTTTTCAGGTTTACACTGCCGCATGGCACATCGCAGGTTTTCCCCGGGCAAAATGGTGGCACAGAGCAGCTGGTGCGAAATTGCTAGCTTTATCCGGAGAGAAGATATTTTGGATATTGGATTTATATCCCACCCTATGCTCTGAATCTCAGAGCAGTCACAATCTCCTGTACCTCCCCCCCACCTCAACAGACACCCTGTGAGGTAGGTGGGGCTAAGCTCTCACAGAAGCTGCTCTTTCAAGGACAACTCCTACGAAAGCTATGGTTGACCCAAGGCCATTCCAGCAGGTGAAACGGAAGCCTGGCACGGAGCAAGGTTAGTGCGGAATCAACCTCTGACTAGTGTTTCCGTAACATTTTTTATTTTAAGTATCCAGGCTGAAATAATAGGAAGCAAGCTGGAAGAAAGGTCGCTCCAAAAGGTAATACAGAGAGGGCACACCTCTCCAGCAAGCTAATCCACCCCACACCACTCCCCAGCATTAGAACTAAAATTTCTTTCTCTGGCCACATTAAAGTCACCAGCATTTCACCTCTTATCCTGAAAGTACTTTCCAAAGTAGGTTTTAGACAATGTCTACTCTGTCTGCACAACAGAAGCTATTTCAGAAATGGCTACTGCTCATCATCAATGGCTCCTGACAAAAAAAAAAACAACCCGGGTTCGATATGAATTTGGCTCGCAAAGTTCACTATGAACAGCACAGAATGTAGAGATGTCATTACTATTCATGTTCCAAACGTGTCACGGTCTGTACAATGGCTTTAGCTAAGTGTCCAAATTGAGACGATCTGAAAGGGAATTCCAAATGCAAGCCAGATTGAGCACTGATATATTGAGGGATCTGTTGAGGCTGGGTGAGTGGGTGTCAACGTGGCAGATGGGGTTCAGTGTGGCCAAGTGCAAAGTAATGCACATTGGGGCCAAGAATCCCAGCTACAAATACAAGTTGATGGGGTGTGAACTGGCAGAGACTGACCAAGAGAGAGATCTTGGGGTCGTGGTAGATAACTCACTGAAAATGTCAAGACAGTGTGCGATTGCAATAAAAAAGACCAACGTCATGCTGGGAATTATTAGGAAGGGAATTGAAAACAAATCAGCCAGTATCATAATGCCCCTGTATAAATCGATGATGCGGTCTCCTTTGGAATACTGTGTACAATTCTGGTCATCACACCTCAAAAAGGATATTATAGCACTGGAAAAAGTGCAGAAAAGGGCAACTAGAATGATTAAAGGTTTAGAACACTTTCCTTATGAAGAAAGGTTAAAACGTTTGGGGCTCTTTAGCTTGGAGAAACGTCGACTGCGGAGTGACATGATAGAGGTTTACAAGCTTATGCATGGGATGGAGAGGGCAGAGAGAGACGTACTTTTCTCCCTTTCTCACAATACAAGAACTCGTGGGCATTCAATGAAATTGCTGTGCAGTCAGGTTAAAATGGATAAAAGGAAGTACTTTTTCACCCAAAGGGTGATTAACATGTGGAATTCACTGCCGCAGGAGGTGGTGGCGGCTATACACATAGCCAGCTTCAAGAGGGGATTGGATAAAAATGTGGAGCAGAAGTCCATCAGTGGCTATTAGCCACAGTGTGTGAGTGTGTGTGTGTGTGTATTCCACTGTGTGACACAGAGTGTTGGAGATGGGCCATTGGCCTGATCCAACATGGCTTCTCTTATGTTCTTATTGAGATGCTGCTGCCATGTAGAATTGTAGCTACTCAAATATTAGCCTGTCTGTTTTTTTACAGTTGTTTTAGCAATATTAACGGATGGTTAGCATAACTAAATTAACTGATCTGCAACCCTTTCCACTGAGCCACAGCCCTCCCCCAAAGACATGAAGATACGTGATTCAGATCCTTGGCTCACTGAAGTCAGTGTCGTCCACTCAGACCGGCAGCATGTCTTCAGGGTCTTATGCAGAAGTCTTTCACGTCACCTAGTGACAAACACTTTAACTGCAGATGCCAGGGACTGAACTGGCAGGGCTTTTTCCATGCCATGCAGATGCTACCACTGAGTCAAGGTCCCATCCTTAAATGGCACCTTCGCCTACAACCTTAAGTTACACAGTTCACTTATACAAACACATGAAGCCACCTTATACCAACTTTGACCATTGGATAAAATGGATAGAACAGATAAAAGGAAGGACTTCTTCACCCAGAGTGATTGACACATGGAATTCGCTGCAACCATCAGACCTGTTAAGGAGAAAGGGGAGGATGCAGCCTACATTGGACTACTTGGAAGTTCAGCTAGTGCAGAACGTGACTGTTTTGCTTTCTCTTTGGGGTGAGTTGCTGAGATCACATTTAAACAATACTACAGCGGCTGCACCAGCTAACACTTTCCTTCATGAGTCAATTCAAAGTTCTAGCGTAGATGTATAGAACTTTTCCTGGCTTAGGACCAACATACCTGACGGACTCCCCCTCCCCGTATGAACAAACTTCCCCTCTGAGATCTCAGAAAGAATCTTTATTGACCATTCCTTCTCACTGTGCGGTTAAATCAGTATTGGCAAGCAACAGGATATTTCCTGTGGCTGCAGCTTCCTTATGGAATCGCCCCCTGTAGAGTCACAGAAGACAACTTCCGACAGCCCCCGTCAATGTCTTATTTTCTATTTCCTTTTCGAAAAAGACTTTTAACCTTTGAATATGCGGTGAGCTGTTTGAGCAGGAGGCGGCTGAGAGGTAATGTGATCTGATCACCATCTTCAAGTACTTGAAGGGCTGTCATATAGAAAATGGTGGGGAATTGTTTTCTGTGGCCCCAGAAGTTAAGGTCAGAATTAGTGGGTTGAAATTAAATCAAAAAAGTTTCCGGTTCAACATTAGGAAGAACTTCCTGACCGTTAGAGCGGTTCCTCAGTGGAACAGGCTTCCTCGGGAGGTGGTAGGCTCTCCTTCCTTGGAGGTTTTTAAACAGAGGCTAGATGGCCACCTGACAGCAATGAGGATCCTGTGAATTTAGGAGAAGGCATTTGTGAGTTTCCTGCATTGTGCAGGGGGTTGGACTAGATGACCCTGGAGGTCCCTTACAACTCTATGATTCTATGATGGGTGACTTGACTAAACTGTGTACTTGCTGTTATTGTGGGTGATCTTTAGTACTGAACGGTGGGGATTTCATTCCTCATATTGTTCTGAACCTCCCTGTATAGTGTTTGACTATAAAGATTCTAATAAGTGAATATCAAGTGTTAGAGGAATGAGATAGTATTTCTAGCTTGAAGCACCCAATTCAGCTTTATTTATGGTGGATTTTAGATGTGCGTGCGCGCGTGTTTGAGGGTACAAATCCCCTCCTCCCTAAATCATGAACAAAAAAGGAAGGACAACATCCTCAGGGTCTGAAAAAGGTAATTAACAGATGGAGCAATTAACTTGCAGTGTTCACTACCGCAAGAAGTGGTGGTGGCTACAAGCACAGACAGCTTCAGGAAAGAACTGGATGAACATACACAGCAGAAGTCCATGAGTGGGTATTAGCTGCAAGGTGGCCATGACTTGGATAGCCCGGCTAGCCCAATCTTGTCAGATGTTGGAAGCGAAGCACGGTCAGCCTTGGCTTGCATTTGGAAGGGCAGCCTCCCAGGAAAACCAGGGTCATCGTGGCACAGAGTCAGGCAACGGAAAACTATCTCTGAAAAGTATCTTGCCTTAAAAATTAAAAAAGTCTACCTTGCCACCAAGTACAGCATGACGCTAAAAGAACTAGAACTCCTGGCTACAAGACAATCTTAGGATCTCCTGGCTATTTTACATACAATGTCACACGATAATAAGAAGTAGTATTAGCTGCAAGGTAGAGATGGAACGTTCTGTCTGGGGCAGTAATTCTCTGTATTCTTGGTGCTTGGGGGGCAACAATGGGAGGGCTTCTGGAGTTCTGGCCCCTCTGGTGGACCTCCTGATAGAACCTAAGTGTTGGACTGGATGGGTCATTGACCTGATCCAACATGACTTCTCTTGTGTTCTTTTCTGCTAAGTTAGATTGCAAGTGGCTTGAGGAATTAAAAGATTCTACATGCCTTTGGTAAGGGGAAAAAAGAAAAAAACCCTCTTTCCCCGTAGCATCAAATATCAAAACGCCTGCAAATGCCAAAGGTTTGGATCACATAAGCTAGTCTATCCCCTTGACACATACTCTTATTCTGTGCCTTTTGACTTTCCCAGAGGAAACAGGTTAGTGTGTCCCTCCAACCGCCTGGATCACAAGTCTCTGCTACCACTACTGACATTAAGAACTACTGACATTAAGGAGAGAAGAAGAAGAAGATATTGGATTTATATCCCGCCCTCCACTCCGAAGAGTCTCAGAGTGACTCACAATCTCCTTTCCCTCCCCCCCCCCCACAACAGACACCCTGTGAGGTAGATGAAGATATTGGAATTATATCCCGCCCTCCACTCCAAAGAGTCTCAGAGCGGCTCACAATCTCCTTTACCTTCCTCCCCCACAACAGACACCCTGTGAGGTAGATGAAGATATTGGATTTATATCCCGCCCTCCACTCCGAAGAGTCTCAGAGCGACTCACAAGCTCCTTTCCCTTCCTCCCCCACAACAGACACCCTGTGAGGTAGATGAAGATACTGGGTTTATATCCCGCCCTCAACTCCGAAGAATCTCAGAGCGGCTCACAATCTCCTTTCCCTTCCTCCCCCACAACAGACACCCTGTGAGGTGGGTGGGGCTGGAGAGGGCTCTCACAGCAGCTGCCCTTTCAAGGACAACCTCTGCCAGAGCTACGGCTGACCCAAGGCCATGTTAGCAGGTGCAAGTGGAGGAGTGGGGAATCAAACCCGGTTCTCCCAGATAAGAGTCTGCACACTTAACCACTACACCACTACAATAAACTGGCTTTTGACAAATAAGGAACATAACTTTAAGCAAGCGGGACTAACCAGTTTGTAACTTTAAAAAAAAAAACAATTGTGAGGATTAGTAATATCTGGAAAGCACATCCAGATGTTCTCCTTGAGACTTCTTCACATAAACATGTCAGGAGTGGAGGGCGGGATATAAATCCAATATCTTCATCTACCTCACAGGGTGTCTGTTGTGGGGGAGGAAGGTAAAGGAGATTGTGAGCCGCTCTGAGACTCTTCGGAGTGGAGGGCGGGATATAAATCCAATATCTTCTTCCTCTTCTTCACACACACACACATACACACATATATATGGGCTTCAAGTAATTTTGAGGTGCATTCATTATCTACAGCAATTCCCCCCCCCCCCATATATTCATGCACTTGAATGAAAACACTCAAAGCTACTCATTTTTAATAGGCTGTCAAAGAAACAAAATCATGGTTTTATCAGTTATTCATCCTAACGTAAGAAATGGCCTCAACGCCATTCATCGCTCATTAAGAAAAATGGTTCATTTCCCTTGGCCTTTACGTGCCGATGAATATCCCTAATGAACTTAATGTAGCAAATGATGTAATCCAACAAAAAGAATGGCAGGAACTCTTCCTGCCGCTGCAAGTGCAACACCCTTCCACTAAGGGGTTGGTGTTAACACAAGGTGCTAGTTAGTATTTGCAGATGGGAAGGGTCACTCATTATAGCCCTCTTCCCTCTCTATGTTTTTAAAAAAAACTTTCTGAGCAGCATGAGAAAACAAAGTTAGCAATGGGGGTATGGCATGCAGCCCAGGAACCTGGTGTGAAGAAAACTTGTAACTCATTAATTGCCACGTACTAATAACTGTAAAGAAACAGAAGAGAAGCATATACCAGTCAGAAAATTATGGAACGTTAGTCCTAATACGGGAAAGGACTAGTGCTTCAAATAATGTGTTATTCTCAAAGATTTCAGGTTTTCACGGCTGGTAACATCATTAGGGTTTGTAGAATCTTTCGGGCTCAAGTGCCGTGTTCTACTGGAGAAAGTTTTCCTTCCAGACGTTTTGTTCTCAGCTGCGGAGAACATCCTCAGTGGCGTTGCAGCCTGCTCAGTGGCGTTGCAGCCGGAGCAGTGGCGTTGCGCCTGCTCAGTGGCGTTGCAGCCGGAGCAGGCGCTCTGACCTTCTTGGCTGCTGTGCACAGCAGCCAAGAAGGTCAGAGCGCCTGCTCCGGCTGCAACGCCACTGAGGATGTTCTCCGCAGCTGAGAACGAAACGTCTGGAAGGAAAACTTTCTCCAGTAGAACACGGCACTTGAGCCCGAAAGATTCTACAAACCCTAATGTGTTATTCTGTTTGAAGGTTTGGCATGAAGCCATGAGAAGTCAAATTGTATAATACTCTTTGGCTGACGAAGGTGTTAAAACCGAATCGGTCCCGACTTCTTCCTTCTTTGGATCAATATTTATAATGTGACTTAAAGAAGAGGGCTTGCTTGGAAACTGACCATTATAGGATTTACAGCAAAACGGGAATTTTTCCTTCAAGCTTTGTCATGGACTACAAGATATTGTATATGGTACTTGTGTCAATAGAACCTCTTGCATAGCGCTACACAGTTTGACTTGTTTTTTTTCTTACTTATCATTGTGTAACTGTGGTTCCTCATTGCGGTAATCTGTTATACAAATAAAGCAGACGAGGGGAAAGCAAATAAACAGGAGTCACTGCCGATGCTTCTCGTTCAAGATTCTGAGACTTAGGTCGCAACCATAAGAACACCTTCTTGGGAGTAAGCCCCAGTGAGAGAAATGAGAATTACTCCCAAGTTTACTTGCCGTGGCTCAGAGTGGTAAGCTGCAGTACTGCGGTCCAAGCTCTGCTCACGACCTGAGTTCGATCTCGGTGGAAGCTGGGTTCAGGTAGCCGGCTCAAGGTTGACTCAGCCTTCCATACTTCTGAGGTCGGTAAAAGGAGTACCCAGCTTGCTGGGGGGGAAGCGTAGATGACTGGGGAAGGCTGCCGTGAAAACGCCGTGATGCGACGTCACCCCGGAGTCAGAAACGGCTGGTGCTTGCACAGGGGACTACCTTCGCCTTTTATACTTGCTCAGTAGCATCCCTAATATCCCAGGTTTGGTCCAGTCTCATCACATCTCAGAAGCTAAGCAGGGGCAGTTCTTGAATGGGAGGCCACCAAGAGAACTCTCCAGAGGAAGATTACGGCCACCCACCTCCACTCATCTCTTGCCTTGAAAGACCTGCAAGGTGGAACTTATGAAGTCTCCATGGGTAAGTCGCAACACAACAGCTCTCTCTCTCTCTCTCTCTGCTTGACTTCGTGAACGAAGATTTAAGAAGGGTGCAGTAGTCCACGTCTGCTGCAGGCTCGCTGGTGGCTGACAAGACCAATGCGGGACAGGCAGATCCGGCCACAGTGGCTGCAGGGAAAAGTCTGATTTGGGGTTGGTGCTGTAGCAGTGCGATTCTTCCTCAATCTCCTTTTGTCCTCAAGACCAGCTATGCGTGCGTTCTCAAAGGAAGAGACAGCCTGGTGGATGGTGTGCCTCCATGCTTTGCGATCTGAGGCTAGGTCAGACCACTGGTGATGGTTGATGCGACAGGTGCCAAGGGATTTCTTCAAGGAGTCCTTGTACCTCTTCTTTGGTGCCCCTCTATTTCGATGGCCGGTGGAAAGTTCGCCATACAGAGCAATCTTGGGAAGGCGGTGGTTTTCCATCCTAGAAATATGCCCTGCCCAGCGCAGCTGCGTCTTCAACAGCAGTGCTTCGATGCTTGTAACCTCCGCCCTCTTGAGGACTTCAGTGTTGGTCACAAAGTCACTCCAGTGGATGTTGAGGATGGTGCGAAGGCAGCGCTGATGGAAGCGCTCAAGGAGTCGCAGGTGATGACGGTATAAAACCCACGATTCGGAGCCGTAGATGAGGGTTGTCATCACAACCGCTTTGTAAACATTGATCTTTGTGCCTTTTTTCAGATGCTTGTTGCTCCACACTCTTTTGTGCAGTCGGCCAAATGCACGATTTGCCTTTGCCAGCCTGGTGTCAATCTCCTTGTCGATCTTGGCATCTGAGGAGATGATGCACCCTAGGTAGCTGAACTGCTGGACTGTCTTCAGAACTGATTCACCCACAGTGATGCAGGGAGGGTGATAATCTTCCTGGGGTGCAGGCTGGTGGAGAACTTCTGTCTTCTTCAGACTAACAGGAGGGCTGAGCAAGATGTGCTTGGTAGGCAGATCTCTTTTTCGCTAGTAATTCTTGGATCTCTTGATTGTTCTCGTCAAACCAGTCCTTGTTTTTCCTTGTGGAGAACCCGAGGACTTCTTCAGAGATCGACAGGATGGTAGTTTTTAGGTGTTCCCAGAGTGCTTCTGGAGAAGGGTCTGTGGGGCAACTGGGATCCTCAATTCTTGACTGGAGTTTTGCCTGGAAGGCAGCTTTAACTTCGGCTGACTGAAGGCTGCCAACCTGAAGCTTCCTCCGAGAGATACCTCCTCTCCTGGGTGTGGGTTTAAAGTGAAGACGGAGATTGCAGCGTACAAGACGGTGATCCGTATGACATTCCGCACTGGGCATTACTTGGGTGTGTAAGACATCTCGAAGGTCTCTCTGGCGCACCAGAATGTAGTCGATAAGGTGCCAGTGCTTGGACCGTGGGTGCATCCAGGTTGTCTTCAGGCTGTTCTTCTGCTGAAAGATAGTGTTGGTGATGGTGAGCTGGTGCTCTGTGCAGAATTCTAGCAGGAGGCGCCCGTTATCATTGCAGCTGCCAATGCCGTGTTTGCCAAGTACTCCTTTCCAGGCTTCCGAGTCTTTACCTACTCTGGCATTGAAGTCACCAAGGATGATCACCTTGTCCTCTGTAGGGGTCTTCCGTACGAGGTTGCGTAGATCAGCATAGAACTTGTTCTTTTCTGCAGGATATGCTTGAAGGGTTGGGGCATACACACTGAAGAGTGTTGCATGCTGCTTGTTTTGAAGTGGGAGGCGCATGGACATGATGCGATCTGAGTGACCTGTTGGCAGGTTTTCGAGTTTGGAGGCAATGGAGTTCCTGACCATGAAGCCAACGCCAGAAAGGCGGCTCTCAGCCTTTGACTTACCCGACCAGTAGAGGGTATAGCCAGCACCGTGTTCTTGAAGACTACCTTCCTCAGGGAAACGGACCTCACTGAGAGCTGCTATGTCAATATTCAACCTGAGAAGTTCGTGGGCAACTAGAGCAGAGCGTCGTTCAGGGCGACCACTGTCTACTGTGTCAAGCATTGGGTTACTCACTTAAGACTTGCTTAAGCTCCCCACTCTGTACCTCCCCTGTCTGATCATTGCTCTGCGTCACTGGCAATTCAAAATAGGATTGCCAACCACTACGTCGTGGCTGGAGATCTCCAGGTATCACAGCTCCAGGTGATAGAAACCAGCCCACCTAAAAGAAAATGGACGCTTTGGAAGGTGAGTTGTTCAGCATTCCGCCCCACTGAGGTCCCGCCCCTCCTGAAGCCTCACTTTCGTCAGGCTCCACCCCAAAACCTCCAGGTATTTCCCCACCTGGAACCGACAATCCTCATTTAGAATAAGCATTCATTATTTATTCCATAGCTGTAATTAGGCCTTGAATTCAAAAGGAGCTCACGGGAGCACAGGCCAACATGCAACTGACGTTAAACGTTTCCAAACTGTCCACTTTTTAGAGGATCTCTATGGCTAGCCACAGGCTTATTGTAAAATGAAACACCTAAGAGAAGGGTCTGCTGGCTAGCAAATGAATTAGCTAATGAATACTCCCCCTACTGATCAAATGATACAAGGAAAACAACTATGTTCTGCACTGCCGAAGAAATTGTCAAAGAGAGACAGGGGAACAAAGCCAAGGTTATTTTAAATAAAAACGTGTTTCTATCCAGAGAAGGATAAATAATTATGTGAGAAAGAGCTAACACTGCATTATCATGCTTGAATTCCTTAAGACATCAAATTATGTTCCCCCCCCCCCCACTACAGAACCAATTAGCATGCAGCTCTATCGCTGCCCTATACAGTACTGAACAAATATTAAGTAGTAGGAATAATAGTCATGTAGGAAAGAAATCATTATCATTTCTCCTGTCTACACGAGATCACCAAAACATGCAGGATTCCTGCGCTCGCTACCAATACTTCCTCTAAGTTGTGGAGTCTTGTGCGCAAAAATTCTACTTTGTGAGCTACCGGCATTAAAGGTGGGAGCCATTGCATAAATTAGTTTGCTCTGGGGTCGTCCTTCAAAAATGTATGAGCTGGAGGCTAAAAAAAAAACCCCTGTGAGCTAGCTCACATTAACTCGGCTTAGAGGGAACACTGCTCACTACATATTGATCTACATCACACATGTACAGTGAGCCTGACTACCTGGCAGGGAGGAATACAAGCAGGGATTGCGCGCATAAAGTCATGAATCTGCCTTATACTGCATCAGGCCATCAAACCATCACATCACCTACTATCTAATCCAGGAGCGTCAAACTCATTTGTTATGAGGGCTGGATCTGAATAAATAGGACTCTGTTGGGCCGGATAGCAGAGATATAAACTTTATAAAGGACATGGACAAACACAATTAACATTTTAAAAAAAAAAAAACCCTTAAAATAAAACATGCTTAAAACAGTGGAGCTGTAAGACCGCCGTATGTCTTGAATGTTTTAAGTATAACTATGTGATTGTCTAGATTTTTAGTAGGTAAATTGTGAATGATTAATTTTTATCCATGATTTTATATTTTTTTATGTTAGATTTTACATGTTGTAAGCCGCCCTGAGCCACCTGGTGGGAAGGGCGGGATATAAATTACAAATAAATAAATAAATAAATAAACATTAGCACTCATTGATCTTAAAGGTGCTTCCTTTGTATCTGTCTCATGAGACCCAGGGAACTGGGCAAAGGAAGCTCTGGCTCTTTCCCCTCCCTCCCCAGGGAACCAGGAGGGGGAGGAGCCTCAACCAACAGAATGAAGAGAGGCTTGGCTCAGTAGCTCTGCTGTGCAATTCAGAGAGCCTGGCAAAGCAAGCTCTGCCTCTCCCCACCACTTCCTCCTCAAGGAAGGTTTTGCACTGTAGCTCCTGTGTGATTGACCAAGCCTTGAAAAGCAAGCTGTTATGGAGAAGAAGAAGAAGAAGATATTGGATTTATATCCCGCCCTCCACTCCAAAGAGTCTCAGAGAGGCTCGCAATCTCCTTTACCTTCCCCTCCCACAACAAACACCCTGTGAGGTGGGTGGGGCTGGAGAGGGCACTCCCAGCAGCTGCCCTTTCAAGGGCAACTTCTGCCAGAGCTCTGGCTGACCCAAGGCCATTCCAGCAGGTGCAAGTGGAGGAGTGGGGAATCGAACCCGGTTCTCCCAGATAAGAGTCCACACACTTAACCACTACACCAAACTGGCTCTCCAAACTGAGGCTTGGAGGGAGGAGAAGGAAGCAAGAGAGAGGGAGAAAGATGCAGACAACAACCAGTTGCTCAGGGGCCTGATAGGAGCCCTCTAGGGGTCTGATGTGGCCCCCAGGCCGCATGTTTGTCACCCCTGATTATATTCCTTTTAAATGGAGATATCAGAGACTGAACCTGAGACATTCTGTAAGCCAAGCAGAGGCTCCTGTTGATCCATGGCATCTCCACTTTAAAGAATCAGGCAGTGGGTGATATGAAAGACCTTTTCCAGAGATCCTGGGAAGCCGTTGCCAGTTTGTAAAAACAATTCTAACCTTGAAGGACCAAGGGTCTGATCTGATATGCAGCTTGATACACAAGAACACGCAAACGCCTATGTTCAATAAATGCTAGGTTGCAAATATTTCTAAATGGAGTACTGGTCCATTAAGCCATTCCAAGAATTATTCTGAGGCTTGGAGGGAGGAGAACAAATTAATACAAATGCTATCGTTTTAGAGCTATTCCCTTTAATTTGAAGCTGTTTTCTTTCTTCTTCTTTTTCTCCCCCACATTCAAGGTTTGACGGTAATCCTCGTGTGAAGACAAATTACTTTATTATCTTCAGAAAGTGTGCTGAAAATCATTGAATTTTTTAGTCCTACTTGCAGAAGATATTTCTTCCTTGACAAAGTACATCAATACCTGTCAGTGCCACAGAGATTGAATACAAAGCCATTTATAGAACAAAAGTCGCGTGGAAGATTTAGCCATGACATTCATTCAAAGCAAAACATTCAAATGTAATAAAAGCTGCCAAAAGTTTGCAACTGGAAGCTGGTATCTCCATTGCCGGTAATCAGGGGTTTGCATAATTGCTTTGGTTTACTAGTGACCTTTTTGTTGTGGCTGTAACTGCCCACCACCCCAGCCAAGTTGATATTTGGCAGAAACAGTGTGCGTCTCTTGAGCTTTGGTTTGCAACTCTAGCTTAGGTAATTCCTAGAGATTTTGGAGCATAAGAATATCAGATGAGCCGTGCTGGATCAGATCAGTGGTCCATCTAGCCCAGCATCCTGTCTCACACAGTAGTCAACCAGCTCCTCTGGAGGGCCAACAACAGGGCACAGAGGTTGAGGCCTTCATAAGAACATCAGAAGAGCCCTGCTGGATAAGACCAATGGTCCATCTAGTCCAGCCTCCTGTCCCACACAGTGGCCAGCCAGTTCCTCTGGAGGGCCAACAACAGGGCATAGAGGTTGAGGCCTTCATGAGAACATCAGAAGAGCCCTGCTGGATCAGACCAATGGTCCATCTAGTCCAGCATCCTGTCTCACACAGTGGCCAGCCAGTTCCTCTGGAGGGCCAACAACAGGGCACAGAGGTTGAGGCCTTCATGAGAACATCAGAAGAGCCCGGCTGGATCAGACCAATAGTCCATCTAGTCCAGCATCCTGTCTCACACAGTGGCCAGCCAGTGCCTCTGGAGGGCCAACAACAGGGCACAGAGGTTGAGGCCTTCATAAGAACATCAGAAGAGCCCTGCTGGATAAGACCAATGGTCCATCTAGTCCAGCATCCTGTCTCACACAGTGGCCAGCCAGTGCCTCTGGAGGGCCAACAACAGGGCACAGAGGTTGAGGCCTTCATAAGAACATCAGAAGAGCCCTGCTGGATCAGACCAATAGTCCATCTAGCCAGCATCCTGTCTCACACAGTGGCCAACCAGTTCCTCTGCAGGACCAACAACAGGGAATAGAGCCCACAGCTTTTGCCTGATGTTATCTCCTGGCTCTGGGAAAATATGTGTATGTGTGCGCGTGCATGCTGATTATTCCTGTGGCCATCACGCTATCCCTTGGCATTACTCTCTGTGTAAAGTAGCATTTCTTTTTGTCCACAGAGGGAGCGGGTTTTAACCTAGAATCTATGGTCTACCATAGGGCAGGGGTCTCTGGCTTTATAGAGCTTTCCCATAGGATGGTAGATGCAGCCACAAACTGGATGCCACAAGAGGCAGAGCCGACCACACAGTGTGAGGGAGTAGGGTTAAGCATGACTCTGACAGTAACTCCGCAACATTTCAGGCAAAAGCTCTGCATAACAGGCATCCTTTGAAAATGAGCATACTGTTTTAACCTTGAGTTATTCAGCTGCTCCCAAAGCAATGTCTTTTTTAAACAGCTGTTTCCAAAGTCATTTTTTAAAAAAAGTTTGCTCAACCAATCAGAGACTGGCCCTACCCACTGGTAGGCATCAGGAAATGTGTCGATGGGGACCACCCTTGGCATAAAGTCCGCCCTCTGTCATGTTCTCCAGGGAAACTGATCTTTGTAGCCTGCTGAGGGGATTTGCCCTGGACATTTGGAGCTCATACACAGTGCATGCCGTTTCTGACCTGAAATCCATGCTCTCTGGCATAAATATACAAGCTGCAAGAACGCCAGGCAAAATGCGAGACTATTGGGTAGTAATTTCCATAATGCCTAGATTCCATTTAAATTTTAAAAGCAGGAGTACTCTCTCATTATTTCTGCCAGATCAGCACCAATACTCTGCCTAATTCACAACTGATATCTGGAATGATACAGGGACCCTCAGCGCCCTCCCCCCACCCCCAGTAGGTTAGAGTGCGCCTTAAGGAGAACGCTTTAAGCAGACAGACTGCAAGAGGGGAAAGACACCTCCCCACTTTCCTAATTGCAGCCTCTGTTGAAACTGGGGAGAAAATCACATTGAAGTGTATCATAGAATCATTGAATCATAGAGTTGGAAGGGACCACCAGGGTCATCTAGTCCAACCCCCTGCAGAATGCAGGAAACTCACAAATACCTCCCCCTAAATTCACAGGATCCTCATTGCTGTCAGATGGCCATCTAGCCTCTGTTTAAAAGCCTCCAAGGAAGAAGAGCCCACCGCCTTCCGAAGAAGCCTGTTCCACTGAGGAACTGCTCTAACAGTCAGGAAGTTCTTCCTAATGTTGAGCCGGAAACTCTTTTGATTGAATTTCAACCCATTCGTTCTGGTCCTACCTTCCGGGGCCACAGAAAACAATACCACACCATCCTCTATATGACAACAAGTACTTGAAGATGGTGATCATATCACCTCTCAGCCGCCGCCTCTCCAGGCTAAACATGCCCAGCTCCTTCAACCTTTCTTCGTAGGACTTGGTCCTATGATTAACAGACCCCTCACCATCTCGTTGCCCTCCTCTGGACCCATTCCAGCTTGTCTATATCCTTCTTAAAATGTGGTGCCCAAAACTGAACACAATACTCCAGGTGAGGTCTTACCAGAGCAGAGTAAAGCGATACCATCACTGCATGTGATCTGGACACTAGACTTCTGTTGATACAGCCCAAAACTGCATTTGCCTTTTTTAGCCACCACATCACACTGTTGACTCATGTTAAGCGTATGGTCCACTAAGACCCCTAGATCCTTTTCGCACATACTACTGCTAAGACAAGTCTCCCCCATCCTATAACCATGAATTGGCTTTGTCCTACCTAAATACATTTATCCCTGTTAAAATTCATTTTAATGGTTTTAGCCCAGTTTTCCAGCATGGGTTGTGCTTTTTTTTACTCCCTCCTGAGCTGAGGATGAGACATAAAAACAAATAATTTTGCTGCAATCGGAATGTGAGAGGGGGGTTGCAGATCCATCTCCTGCTCTGTGGCATTTTATTATGTATTGCTGAGCTTTATTAGATTTATGGAGGGATGTGCTTTTATTGTTTGTTTTTTTTAAATTAGATATTGTAAGCCATCTTGAGCCATTGGGATAGGTGGGGATATAAATGAGCTAATTAAAATAAACAATCCATCACTAATAAACAAATGCATGAGAAACACCCCAAAACTAATACAGCTCCGCCGCATGGCTTTCTCAAACGCAAATCCCACTAGTTTCACCGAAGCTTATTTCCCAAATAGATGTACGTAGACTGGAAGAAGAAGATGATGATATTGGATTTATATCCCGCCCTATACTCTGAATGGCTCACAATCTCCTTTACCTCCCCACCCCTCCACAACAGACACCCTGTGAGGTGGGTGGGGCTGAGAGAGCTCTTACAGCAGCTGCCCTTTCAAGGAGAACTCCTACAAGAGCTATGGCTAACCCAAGGCCATTCCAGCAGTTGCAAGTGGAGGAATGGGGAATCAAACCCAGTTCTCCCAGATAAGAGTCCACGCGCTTAACCACTACACCAAACTGGCTCTTACCAAAATGGACATAAAAATCAGACAGAAAGACAGAATTCCTTTGACTGAGGCAGAAGTCCGGTGTGTGTATGTTTCTGTAACCCATTTTGCACTAGGCTTGTTCCGGGTGGAGAGCCCTTTTGCTCCCGGGGCTTCTCTCCGTTTTTGCATAAGTTGCCCCGGAGCTGCAAATTGGAGCACCGCTATTCTGCAGCAAGGGAGATCCTCTGACAAGTGGTTTCTGCTTGCTGCGGAAAAGCTTCACGCCAACTAGCAGCTCCACGGCAGCTTATGCAAAAATGGAGAGAAGCTGCGGGGGCAAAAGGGCTCTTTACCCGGAACAAGCCCTAGTGTGAAATCGGTCTGTCTTTAACCGAAAACAAATTTCCCCATCTAGACTGTCAGCTTGCACAGAAAAGCAAAGAGAATTTCCAGTAATCATGTTACTAACAGAATGACAGTGTGGGATAGTGGTTAGAGACTGATTCCTGACTAAAAGTCGCTCCACATCCGGGCCTCTGCTTTCCCCAGCTCAAATGATCAATTCCCCATCAGTTGCCGTGAGGACTCATTTTGATCTGCGGCCCCCCTCCAATTCCCCTTGTGGTTTCAAAACTGTGAGGGAAACTGGAGGGAGTGTAACATCAAGATGGGGAACCATGTGAATCTGCAACAGTGGAAAAGACCAAGCGTTCAGTTGAGCCTTAAAAACTATCAAAATTTGCGTCAGGGGATGAGCTCCCCCTGTCACATGTTTTGTTAGTCTTCAAGGTGCAACTAGACTCTTGCTCTTTTTTACATGCATATGTGCATAGGCTCAATTCAAGGAATGGAGGATCCGCATACCTTGGTGCTTCACCTCCTTTTCTCAGAGACAGAAAGAGAGACAGACAGAGACGAGTGTTCAGTTGCCAGCAGGTTATTACTTTCCCTCTTTCTTTCTTTTTTCTCAAGTGCACATAACCTGACAGAATGTAAAGTAAACATTTATGTGAGTGAGTATGTGTGTGTGTGTGTGTATCAGTCTTCAAACCCTGTTAGATAATTGATAGGGTCTCCATTTCCCATATTTTATTTATAAATTAACTTAAATATGGCAGTCAAAGATGGCAGTCAAAGCCACCAAGAAAACTTTCTTTGCGACCAAGATAGCATCTGCAACTTCGCGCCCGGCACAATTGTTTAGTACAATTTGGACCCTTACAATTTCCTGCTTCTAGGGAATTGGAGATCGGCTGTGAGGCTTTTGCGAATTTCTTTGCAGATACGATCTTGTCGCTCCACCACGATCTTCCCGCCACTTTGGAAACAGTATGTGAACTCGAGGCTCCGTGCCTGTCTCCTGGGCCAGTTCTGGAATGCTTCGATACACTCAGCCTGGAGGAAGTCGATAGAATCCTCTTCGCTGTACGCCCTACAACTTGTGATTTGGACCCTTGCCCTTCCTGGCTAATTAAAACTTACCAGAGGAAGCTTAGATATCCTATACGGGATATCGTAAATAGATCCCTCTCGCAACGGCTTTTTCCAACGCCTCTTAAAGAAGGAGTGGTCCACCCTCTCCTGAAAAAAACCACTTTAGATCTGGCCGAATTGGCACACTACCAGCCGGTCTCAAATTTACCCTTTCTGGGTAAAATTACTGAGAGGGCAGTAACGCTACAGTTACAGAGTTTTCTGGATGACGTTTCCATTTTAGACTCCCACCAGTTCGGCTTTCGCCCAGGTCATGGAATGGAGACAGTCCTGGTCGCCCTAGTAGATGACTTCCAGTGGCATCTGGATCGAGGCAGCTCGGCGGCACTGATGCTGTTAGACCTGTCAGCTGCGTTCGATACGGTCGACCATCGGTTGCTGACCCGCCACCTTGCCGACACAGGGATACAGGGGTTGGGCTTGCAATGGCTTTCCTCTTTCCTTGATGGTCGGGGACAAAGGGTAGTGATCGGGAGAGAATTGTCCTGGAGGCACGCGGTGCTCTTCCCGATGTTGTTTAACATCTATATGCGCCCCCTTGCCCAGATTGTCCGAAGGTATGAGTTGGGTTGCCACCAGTACACTGATGACACCCAGCTCTATCTACTGATGGACGGACGGCCTGACTGTGTCCCATAAAATCTGGATCTGGCGTTGCAAGCTGTGGCAGGTTGGCTCAGACTGAGTCAAATGAAGTTGAATCCAGCAAAGACAGAGGTCCTTTGCCTGAGTCGTGGCAATCTGGGCAGGGAAATTCCCCTACCAGCATTTGACAGTGTGCCACTGACAATGGGGCACAAGGTCAAGAGCTTGGGGGTGCTGCTGGAGCCTGCCTTGACAATGGAGGCCCAGATAGCAGCCACTGCCAAATCCACCTTCTTCCATCTAAGGCGAGTGAGGCAGTTGGTCTCCTTCCTGGAGCGCGACGACCTGGCAACAGTTATCCATGCTACGGTCACCTTGAGGTTGGACTACTGTAATGCCCTCTGCTTAGGGCCTCGCCCTGCGCCAAACTTGGAAACTACAGCTGGAGCAGAACGCGGCAGCCAGGCTGTTATTGGGGCTTCTCAGGTGGGAACACATACAGCCGGGGCTGTGGGTACTGCACTGGCTGCCAATAGTGTACTGGATTCTTTACAAGGTGCTGGTTATTACCTTTAAAGCCTACCTTAGGGACCATCTCTCCCCACATGTTCCCCAGAGGGTACTTCGATCTGGATCCCAAAATCTATTGATAATCCCCGGGCCGAAGGAGGCCAAACTAAAGACCACCAGAGAGAGGGCCTTCTCGGTTGCAGCCCCCCACTGGTGGAACCAACTGCCAGAGGAGGCGAGGGCCTTGCGGGACCTGCACATTTCCGCAGGGCCTTCAAGACTGCTCTCTTCCGTCTGGCCTTTAACTGATGCGCAGCCGACAGCGTAGGAATCTGGAGAAATGCCATCGCCACTGGAAATATACAACATGGAATGAGATTAGCACCAAACCAAATTTTGAATTGTTTTAAGCTGTAGAACTGTGATTTTATAATGCAATTGTTTTAATTGTTACCATGATTTTATACTGTGAGACGTCCGGAGCCTGCCTTCGAAGAAAGAAAGAAAGAAAGAAAGAAAGAAAGAAAGAAAGAAAGAAAGAAAGAAAGAAAGAAAGAAAGAAAGAAAGAAAGAAAGAAAGAAAGAAAGAAAGAAAGGAAGGAAGGAAGGAAGGAAGGAAGGAAGGAAGGAAGGAAGGAAGGAAGGAAGGAAGGAAGGAAGGAAGGAAGGAAGGAAGGAAGGAAGGAAGGAAGGAAGAAAGAAAGAAAGAAAGAAAGAAAGAAAGAAAGAAAGAAAGAAAGAAAGAAAGAAAGAAAGAAAGAAAGAAAGAAAGAAAGAAAGACTTAATTATCTGCATGAATGCTGAAGTGTTTATTAGCGGAAATATATATATATACATATTAGCAGAAAAATATAAATAAATATATTTCTGCTAATAAACACTTCAGCATTCATGCAGATAATTAAGTCTTTCTTTATAAATTAAATATGGGAGATGGAGACCCTATCAATTCTCTAACAGGGTTTGAAGACTGATACCCTGTCTGCCTGGGTTTGGACTACTAAAGGAGGCCTTCCCTCTTGGTACCAGGTTATGTTGAAAGCCTGCCACATCCCTTAGTTAAAACTTGTTTGGGGAGGAGAACTCTTCATCTTTCATTACCCAGAAGTGAGTGTGTGTATGCGTGAGAAAGAGAGAGAGAACGAATTAATTGATTCATGCAAGCCCCCCCCCCCCCCGCAAGACACTTGGCAGTTATATGAAGAGGTTATGTATTACTTTATTACTTACTATGTTACATTTTCTGCTAGTTAATTATGTTTTGGATACCCTTATTAATGTGCTTTCGGAATACATTACCGAGAAGCGGCTTGCAAATCCTGGTTTAAAAGATCCCAAAGTTAAAGCGAGAGGTACAGATTAAATGCTGGATTGTGGTAAACTCAAGTAAGAAAGAGGCAGAGGAATTGTGCATGAGAAAAGAAAGAGCATGCACAATTCCACAGCATGCTTCTGTTCTTTGAAGCCTCGCTAGGAGCCAAATATAAATATTTTAAAATCCCAGAGGCACCTTAAAAATTGACAACATGTATTTCAATGTGAGCTAGGGTTGTCAGGCCGAACCAGGCAACTGGTGGGAAGGGAAAGGGTAATGGTAGAAAGCAATGTCAACTCACAGCCAGCTTTTGGCGACCCCATAGGGTTTTCAAGGCAACAGTAGTTCAGAGGTGGTCTGTCATCGCCTGCAGAGCAACCTTGGACTTCCTTGAGGGTCTCCATCCCAAATACGAACCACAACTGACCCTGATTAGCTTCCAAGATCTGACAAGATCAGACTAGCTTGAGCCGTCTGGGTCAGGGCATGGCGGAGGGATGGTGTTGCAAGCCCACTGATGGGGGACGGAAACAGTCCTGGTCGCCCTCATGGATGACCTCCGACGACAACTGGACCGAGGCGGCTCAGCAGTATTGCTGCTGCTAGACCTATCGGCTGCGTTAGATATGGTCGACCATCGGCTGCTGACCCGCCGCCTCGCCGACGCAGGAATTCGGGGGCTAGCCTTACAGTGGCTCTCCTCCTTTCTTGAAGGTCGGGGACAAAGGGTGGCAATTGGGGGGGAGCTGTCTCAGAGGCACCCACTTCATTGTGGAGTGCCTCAGGGGGCAGTTCTCTCCCCGATGTTGTTTAACATCTTCATGCGCCCCCTTGCCCAGATTGCACGGAGGTATGGGCTGGGTTGTCATCAGTATGCAGATGACACTCAGCTCTATCTACTGATGGACGGCCGGGCTGGCGATGTCCCTATAAATTTGGACCGAGCGTTGCAAGCCATGGCTGACTGGCTCAGGCTGAGTGGGCTGAAGTTGAATCCGGCGAAGACTGAGGTCCTTTGCGTGGGCTGCGGCGGACCGGGAGGGGAGATTACCCTACCGACTTTTGACTGTGCGCCACTGATACCAGTGCGCAAAGTCAAGAGCCTAGGAGTGCTACTGGAATCCTCCTTATCAATGGAGGCCCAGATAGCTGCCACTGCTAGATCCGCCTTCTTTCATCTCAAGAGGGCGAGGCAGACTTCATGAAATTGAGATTCCGAACCGGTGCTTGGAGTCAGTAACGGGCTGGATGAGGGTGAACCAGCTGAAACCTAATCCTGATGAGACAGGGTTAGTAGAAAGGCAGACCACGGTATTCAGGTCTCCCCCGCCTTGAATGAAGTTATAGTCTCCTTGAAAAGTCAGGCCCGCAGCTTGGGAGTGCTGTTTTAAACAGCGATCGCTTTAGATAAAAAGGTGGCTGTTTTGGCTCATTCCTGGTTCGGTCAGATCTAGCCACAGTGAACCATCTTTGTTACATCTAAACTGGACTACTACAGTGTGCTCTTCTTGGGGCTGTCCTTGAAGAGTGTTCGGAAGCAGCAACGAGTGCAGAATGCTGCTGATAGACCAACTATCAGGAGCATATGTCCCCAATACAACAGCAATTACACCGGCTACTAATCTGCTCCTGGGCTCAACTCAAGGTGTAGTTTTTGACCTTTAAAGCCCTAGATGGCTTGGAACCAGGACATCTGACAAATAACCTTCTCCTGTATGTTCCTACCTGGGAATTAAGATTGCAGGAAGCTGCCCTCCTGATTGTCCCTCAATTACAGATGCTTGTTTGTTGGGTACCTGAAAAAGGGCCTTTTCCCCTGGCTGCCCCATAATTATGGGACAAACTTCCCAGGGAGGTGTGCCTGTCTCCTTCATTGTCTGTCCTCAGAAGGCAGTTAAAGACAGTGTTATTCAGGACTATATCCACATTATTTAACTTTTATTATCCGTGGATCTAACTGGAATTTTAAAACTGTGACTTTTTAAGGGGTTTTTTAAAAATATAATTGGTTTTTTTATTGTGTTTTTTAAAAGTATTAAGGAGCCCCGTGGCGCAGAGTGGTAAAGCTGCAGCACCGTAGTCCAAAGCTCTGCTCACGACCTGAGTTCAATCCTGGCGGAAGCTGGGATCGGGTTGTCGGCTCGAAGTTGACTCAGCCTTCCATCCTTCCGAGGTCAGTCAAATGAGTCCCCAGCTTGCTGGGGGGTGAGTGTAGATGACTGGGGAAGGCAATAGCAAACCACCCCGTAAAAAGTCTGCCGTGAAAACGTTGTGATGCGACATCACTCCAGAGTCGAAAACGACTGGTGCTTCCACAGGGGACTACCTTTACCTTGCCTACAACTCCCATCAGCCCCAGCCATTGGCCATGCTGGCTGGGGCTGATGGGAGTTGTAGGCGAAAAAACATCCAGAAAGCTACAATTGGCCACCCCTGCAATATTGTATTAGTACTTTAAGACACCATGAGTTCTACAAGGGAGAAAGGAAACTAATAACTGTTTTTAATAAACAGGTGATCTGGGGGGGGGGGGAGAAGATCATCGATTACCCCTTTCCTTAAGTTGGCACACGCTGGAGGGGGGAAACCGTGGCAGAACTAGCAACACACTGAGAACGGCTCATTCCAGAGCCATGTTTGCTTTCCAAGTCGGTTCCCCACAAATGCAGGATAAAGCACAGCAAAGCATTGCCTGGTTCTCAGCTCAATCTGGATGGAAATGTCACGCCGCGGCTGCCAATTCCGAATTGCAGATGGCAGCAGACAAGTTAAATGTCAAGCGAAAGAAAAGCGCGAGGAAGTGGGCGGCGTTTCTCCACAGCCGAGGAGAAGGCGAGAGCGGTTGGATCCACGTTCCATTCGGCCGGCAGGCATCGAATCAGCAGGACGGTAAGGAGGAAGGACGATGGGATCTGCCGTCAAAGCGGCCGGATGGGCGTACGGCAACCCACGCTCTGAATGCTCCCAAATTTCAACATCCCACAATGTTGTTGTTGTTTTTTAATAACCCACAAAAAGCCATTTGGTGAGGCACAAAACAACAAGTGGGAGAGGGCACAGTTCCAGCGCAGTTATCATTTCAGAAGGGTGTTCATGCATCCACTGCAAACTTCCAACCTTATATCAAAATGCAAACTCAGGGGGTGAGGACCTTCAGGCAAATGTACGGACACAAACATTGCTGTTTCCATGCATGCAACTCACAGGAAACCCCGAGCCGTAATACTGGCCACAAAGAAGATAGCAATTAAAACCAGGTCTCGTTTTGCGCAGGAGCTCACAGGAGCAGAGCTCCAGAACCTCTACATTTTATTGTGATTTTCTTTCTCAGCACCCCCCCCCAAAAAAAACTTGCTTCTAGGCTCCATTGTACAACCCCCCTGTGCGAATTTGGCTGAACTCTAAGATCTGACAAACTTTCTAATATTTCCCCCCACAAAAAACGGGGAAATAACTGAAACATAGAAAGCAGACGGATGGAAATCTCCATTGTGCCACTGTGGCAACATAGGAGAAAGTAATTTGAAAAGTATGATGGGAGTAAGGTTTTAAGCATTTTAAGGTAGATGCTGAGCTGATATAATTTAGTACACCTTCCGGAGATGTCAGGGGTGTGTGGCACATGCAGAGTATCGCTACATTAGAGAGCCAGTTTGGTGTAGTGGTTAAGTGGGCGGACTCTTATCTGGGAGAACCAGGTTTGATTCCCCACTCCTCCACTTGCACCTGCTGGAACGGCCTTGGGTCAGCCATAGCTCTGGCAGAGGTTGTCCTTGAAAGGGCAGCTGCTGGGAGAGCCCTCTCCAGCCCCACCCACCTCACAGGGTGTCTGTTGTGGGGAGGGAGATAAAGGAGATTGTGAGCCACTCCGAGACTCTTCGGAGTGCAGGGCGGGATATAAATCCAATGTCTTCTTCTTCTTCTAATGAGCTACGGCACCTCTTTTTCTATGAAACGACCTACATATTGGATTCATTTGCACCCCATCTTTATTCCCAATGGAATTTACATCATTCTCATATCCTCCATTCCGTCCTCACAGTACTCCTGTGAGGTAGGCTAAGCTGAGAGGCTCTGATTGATCTAAGGTCACCCAGTGAGCTAGTGGTCCTGGCATGGTTCATTTATAGCCACACCTTGATGTGTGGTGAAGGAAGATGTAGTTTCAATTTCAACGGAACATCAGTTGACCCAAGATATTGGATGCACAGCATTAACATCTGTCCCCACAATTGCACAACTGTTCCACTTGACTCTCCCACCCCCCATTTCTTGGAGAAATGAAAAGGCTAGTGGTCCTGGCATGGTTGCCAACAACCTGGAGAAAAAAAATGCCCAAAGGATATGTAGAAATGGCCGGGTGAAGCTGCACGGGGGTTTGGAGGTAAATAACATCACCTGGTAAAGAGCATCCTCTACTGAAGACACAGAACTTTGGCTGTTGTAGATTTTCCGGGCTATGTGGCCGTGGTCTTGGCATTGTGAGACCTGACGTTTCGCCAGCAACTGTGATTGGCATCCTCAGAGGTGTAACCCAGAAAACTGGAGTTCTCTCCCCCTCCGTCCTGACTGTCGGCAATCCTACATCCTGGGTGAAGGGAATAAAGGGCTCACAGCGCTGCCCATGAGAAATGAGGTTCAGCTGAGATACAATCACAGAGTATCGCTACATCAAAGATGATGAGAAAATCCCCAAATTAAATTGCATGCTATTGATCTATGTAAGCCACTTTCGTGATCCTTCCGAATTAAACGGCAGGGTAGAAATTCAGATAACGCATCGCTGTTTCTGCCAAAATCACCCTTAAAACACTTCTAACAACGATACCGATAAGCTACTGGGGGGAAAAAATGCTGCAGATCATCTGCTGTCATTGTGTAATCACAATTTTCCTGACCTTACATATAAATACTTATAGCAATTCTGCTGAAGCTGTCGCTCCAGTTTCCGGAGATTTTTTTATATATTTCTTAACATATTTACATTCTGCCTTTCCTCATAGTTCAAAGCAGCTTTCAGTAATAAGGACCGCCTTTCCCCGTATGAGCCCCAGAGAGCACCGAGAGCAGGTACCCAAAATCTTCTTCTGATCCCTGGACCAAAAGACACTCGGCTGGCTTTTTCGGTAGTGGCCTCTGCCCTCTGGAACGCTCTCCCCGAAGATATCAGGGCCCTGCAGGACTTGCCACAATTCCGCAGGGCCTGCAAAACAGAACTGTTTAAATTTTAACAACTAACGGGGGAATGCGACCGCTAGGCCACAGCACTGAACAACACTATTGTCTGCAGCGCCAAATACGAGTTAACAATAACAATGTCGTCTTGGATTTTAGGACTGAAACGGCGAATGTATTGTATGCATACAATGAATTTTAACGATTTTACTGTAATTTATTTTAACATTATGTATTTTAACTGTTGTGAGGCGCCCTGAGCTCGATAGGGGAGGGCGGGATATAAATATAATATAATAAAAAAAAAAATAGTCAAAAACATTTTGGGGGTTTTAAAAAAAGAGTACTTAACCCGAAATCCACCCCCCCCCCCCAAAAAAAGATGCCTGTCAAGTCCCTCAAAAGTCCTGGCAAAGAGGCAGGCCTTGTGAAGCCTCCTGAAGATCTCCACCAAGAGATCACACCAAGAGAAGCCATGTTGGATCAGGCCAGTAGCCCATCCAGTCCAACACTATTGGCCACAGAATGTTGGACTGGATGGGCCATTGGCCTGATCCAACATGGCTTCTCTTATGTGACTACACACACACACACACTGTGGCTAATAGCCACTGATGGACCTCTGCTCCATATTTTTATCCAATCCCCTCTTGAAGCTGGCTATGCTTATAGCCGCCACCCCCTCCTGTGGCAGTGAATTCCACATGTGAATCACCTTTTGGGTGAAGAAGTACTTCCTTTTATCCGTTTTAACCTGTCTGCTCAGCAATTTCATTGAATGCCCACGAGTTCTTGTATTGTGAGTTTGGAGAAAAGTACTTCTTTCTCTACCCTCTCCATCCCATGCATTATCTTGTAAACCTCTATCATGTCACCCCGCAGTCAACGTTTCTCCAAGCTAAAGAGCCCCAAGCGTTTTAACCTTTCTTCACAGGGAAAGTGTTCCAAACCTTTAATCATTCTAGTTGCCCTTTTCTGCACTTTTTCCAGTGCTATAATATCCTTTTTGAGGTGCGGTGACCAGAACTGCACACAGTACTCCAAATGAGACCGCACCATCGATTTATACAGGGGCATTATGATACTGGCTGATTTGTTTTCAATTCCCTTCCTAATAATTCCCAGCATGGCGTTGGCCTTTTTTATTGCAAACGCACACTGTCTTGACATTTTCAGTGAGTTATCTACCACGACCCCAAGATCTCTCTCTTGGTCAGTCTCTGTCAGTTCACACCCCATCAACTTGTATTGGTAGCTGGGATTCTTGGCCCCAATGTGCATTACTTTGCACTTGGCCACATTGAACCGCATCTGCCACGTTGACGCCCACTCACCCAGCCTCAACAGATCCCTTTGGAGTTCCTCACAATCCTCTCTGGTTCTCACCACCCTGAACAATTTAGTGTCATCCACAAATTTAGTGACATTGCCCGTGAGTTATCTACCACGACCCCAAGATCTCTCTCTTGGTCAGTCTCTGCCAGTTCACACCCCATCAACTTGTATTTGTAGCTGGGATTCTTAGCCCCAATGTGCATTACTTTGCACTTGGCCACATTGAATCTCATCTGCCACATTGACACCCACTCACCCAGCCTCAATAGATCCCTTTGGATTGCCTCACAATCCTCTCTGGTTCTCACTACCCTGAACAATTTAGTGTCATCTGCAAACTTAGCCACTTCACTGCTTACTCCCAACTCCAAATCATTTATGAACAAGTTAAAGAGCATGGGACCCAGTACTGAGCCCTGTGGCACCCCACTGCTTACCGTCCTCCGCTGCGAAGACTGTCCATTTATACTCACTCTCTGCTTTCTATTAATTAGCCAGTTTTTGATCCACAAGAGGACCTGTCCTTTTACTCCATGACTCTCAAGCTTTCTAAGGAGCCTTTGATGAGGAGCTTTATCAAAAGCTTTCTGGAAGACAAGGTAAATAACATCTATTGGGTCCCCTTTGTCCACATGTTTGTTCACCCCCTCAAAGAACTGTAACAGGTTAGTGAGGCAAGATCTTCCCTTACAGAATCCATGCTGAGTCTTCCTCAATAACTTGTGTTCATCAATGTGCCTACTCATTCTGTCCTTGATAATGCTTTCTACCAACTTTCCCGGTATTGAAGTCAGACTGACTGGCCTGTAATTTCCCAGATCTCCTCTGGAACCCTTTTTAAAGATGGGGGTGACATTTGCTACTTTCCAGTCCTCAGGAACGGAGGCAGATTTCAATGAAAGATTACATATTTTTGTCCAAAGATCCACAAGTTCAACTTTGAGTTCTTTCAGAACTCTTGGATATATGTCATCCGGACCTGGTGACTTATTAGTTTTTAATTCGTCAATCAGTTGTAGGACCTCCTCTCTTGTCACCTCAATCTGTCTCAGGTCTTTCAACACCCCTTCTAAAATTAGTGGTTCTGGAGCAGGCAAACACTTTCCATCTTCCACAGTGGAGGCAAAAAATGCATTCAGCTTCTCAGCCATTTCCCTATCCTCCTTCAGTAATCCTTTGACCCCTTGGTCATCCAAGGGCCCCACTGCCTCCCTGGCTGGTTTCCTGCTTCTCATATATTTGAAGAAATTTTTATTGTTGGTCTTTATGTTTTTTGCAATATGCTCCTCATAGTCCCTTTTTGCCTGCCTGATCACAGTCTTGTATTTGATTTGCCACAGCCTGTGTTCCCTTTTATTAATCTCACTTGGACTAGCTTTCCACCGCTTAGAGGAGTCCTTCTTACCTTTTACAGCTTCTATTACTTTGTTTGTTAACCATGCAGGCCTTTTCTTATACCTGTTTGTGCCGTTCCTAACTTGTGGTATATATTTTATCTGAGCTTCTAGGATTGTAGTTTTAAATAGCCTCCAAGCTTCCCCAAGGGTTTTGACTGTATTTACCTTTCCTTTCAGTTTCCTCTTCACATGCCTCCTCATCTCAGAGAATTTACCCCTTTTAAAGTTAAACGTGGTTGTGCTGGTCTTTTGGGGCAACTCCCTATTTATATAAATGGTGAAATCAATAACATTATGGTCACTGCTCCCAAGCGGTGCGATCACTTTTACATCTCTCACCAAGTCTTGGGCATTACTTAGGACCAAATCCAGGATCGCCCCACCCCTGGTAGGTTCTGTGACCATCTGCTCCATAGCACAGTCATTGAGAGCATCTCGAAACTCAATCTCTTTCTCTCGACCTGAACACATATTGACCCAATCAATCTGCGGGTAGTTAAAATCACCTATTACAAGACAGTTTTTACATTTAGCCACTATCTTTAATCCTTCCATCATATTATAATTGTCCTCTATCTTTTGATTTGGTGGGCGATAAACTCCCATAGTTAAATTTCCTTTTGGGCCCTCTATTTCGATCCAAAGCATTTCTAGAAGGGAATCTAATTCTCTGACCTCAGTCTTACTGGACTGTATATCCTCTCTGACATACAGAGCCACCCCACCTCCAACCCTTCCCTCCCTATCCTTCTGATATAACTTACATCCAGGAATCACCGCGTTCCACTGATTCTCCACATTCCACTAAGTTTCTGAAATTCCCTCAATGTCTATTTTTTCCCCCAACACTAAACATTCCAACTCACCAATTTTACTTGGGACATTTCTAGCATTCGTATACAAACATCTATAATTTCCCAGGTAAGTTAGGCCCGTAACCTTCCTCCTGCTGCCTCGAGACTTTGGCAGACAGTCCATAGTGTTTGTCACCATCTCAGTGGACAACTCTGATCCATTACCCGGTAGAAAAGTAACAGCTAACCCCTGGATCTCTTTGAGATGAGTCCTCCTGAACCAGAGACATTTCATCTCCTGTCGGCTTTCACCCAAGATTTAGTTTAAAAACTGCTGTGCCACCTTTTTGATTTTAAGCGCCAGCAGCCTGGTTCCATCTGGAGATAAGTGGAGACCATCTCTTTTGTACAGCTCCCGCTTGTACCTACCCTGGCTTCTCCCACCGGCCACCCAAGCATAGAACCAGTAGGGCATAATGCAGTGCTGGATAAAACCCTGTGGAGGTCCCTAGGCAGTCAAAATCTTGGGGGCCCCCTTGCAAATTATCTCAGAGTCAGAGCACCTGCCCTGCCACTGGTGGCATCTGCTGCAGTCTGCAGGCACCCTCTCAAAAGCCCCTTTGACAAAGCTGAGGGGAGAGGCAGTGAGAAGCAGGGCCGGTGCATGGAAGTAGGCAACGTAGGCAGTCGCCTAGGGTGCCCCCTGGCCTAGAGGGCACCACTGGGTGCCCCCTCCCTGACGCATGACTCTGGCTCCCGACCACTGTCACCTTGTCCTTTCCCATCACCGAGCTGCCCTCCACAAGGCCAAGCCACCCCCTCTTCCCGATATATGACTTGGCCTCCCACCTCATCCTATCCTGCCACCCTCCTTCCTAACATGACTGGCAAGCACTTCTTCTCACATTTTTTTTATAACATCACTTTTTAAAAAAAATTAAAGATCAGTAAATTAAAAATGTGAAAAGTTTCAAGTTCGGTGCTCTTCGATTTCCCTATATTTTTTAATAATGGGGGGGGGGGGGGAGCTAGTGTTCTTATTGGGCATTTGATGAAATTGCTGAGCAGACAGGTTAAAACAGATAAAAGGAAGTACTTCTTCACCCAAAGGGTGATTAACATGTGGAATTCACTGCCGCAGGAGGTGGTGGCGGCCACAAGCACAGACAGCTTCAAGAGGGGTTTAGATAAAAATATGGAGCAGAGGTCCATCAGTGGCTATTAGCCACAGTGTGTTGGACTGGATGGGCCATTGGCCTGATCCAACATGGCTTCTCTTATGTTCTTATTCGCCTGGGGTGCCAGAAAGCCTAGCACAGGCCCTGGAGAGAGGCAAACTTGGCGATGACGCCACCAGTAGCCTGACCAGGCAAGTCGGGCAAATAGTGGCTCAGTTGCTGGCTGCACATGCAGGCTGGGAGGGCTGCAAGCAGGGGCGAAACTGGGGGGGGGGGGGCAAAGCCAACCCAGGGGCCCCTAAAGGTATGGGGGCCCATAGGCCAGTCCCTACTTGGCCAATTGTTAATCCTGCCCTGGCATAGTGGTTAGATCTTTGGACTACAATCTGGGAGACAGAGGTGCAAATCCTCACTCTGCTGTGTAAGCTTGTTGGGTTGTTGCAGGAATGAAATGAGTGAGAGGAATGTCAGAGGGAGCGACTCAGCATGTCTGAGCATTGGGGGGGGGGGGGGCTGCCACATCTCCCTAACATATATGAACATATGAAGCTGCCTAATACTGAATCAGACCCTCGGTCCATCCAAGTCAATATTGTCTACTCAGACTGGCAGCGGCTCTCCAGGGTCTCAAGCTGAGGTTTTGCACACCTATTTGCCTGGACCCTTTTTTGGAGATGCCAGGGATTGAACCTGGGACCTTCTGCTTCCCAAGCAGATGCTCTACCACTGAGCCACCGTCCCTCCCCTTAGACATATGAACATATGAAGCTGCCTTCTACTGAATCAGACCCTCAGTCCATCAAAGTCAGTCTTGTCTTCTCAGACTGGCAGCGGCTCTCCAGGGTCTCCAGCTGAGGTTTTTCATGCCTCCTTGCCTGGACCCTTTTTAGTTGGAGATGCCGGGGATTGAACCTGGGACCTTCTGCTTACCAAGCAGATGCTCTACCACTGAGCCACCGTCCCTTCCCCATGGTCCCTAAGTTTGTATAGGGGTTATCTCCTTGACTGGGGCTCCCCTCTTTGTGCATTGTGGCTGTCACCCATGTTTGTTTGCCAAGGCATTTTTTCCTAAGAGTCTGCTCTGTGCAATATGTGCAACTTGAGCTATTCTGTAGTAGCCGGCATGCGAGGAAATAGATCACTTTGACAGTAGTAAATGACAGACCCATCGCTCTGAATCTCTCCATGCTTGGCTGATAAATGAGGCATAACAGGCCCAGATTTACTATCAAGTTAAAGCCCAGTGCAAACAAGCTAAAAATCTTTAGGAAATTAGGTGGATGTTTTCCGAGCTGAGTGCTGCAGAAAGGAAGCCGTGTGGGCTGCAGGAGACTTGCAGAAAACAAAGTGCATTTGTGTTCCTTGGTAATAGCTGCGACTCCTAGTTATTATTTCACCATCAACAGTTGCTGCCCATCTTCTTTACTCAATTGCATTTCCCTGCAACTGAAGTTGCCAAGCAGTGCCTGGAGGGAGGGCTATGGGCAGGGACGCTGGAGGGTCACAGTGTTGGTTGTGATGCTACATTGTTCCCAGTAGAAACCCGGTAGTGAGATGGGGTAGCTCTAGGAATCACCGGAAACTTGCATCATAGAGTGCCACTTGATTCCTAGAAATACCCTATTATTATTTATTTATTATTATTAATTTCATTTATATCCCGCCCTCCCCCACCTTGGCAGGCTCAGGGCGGCTAACAACATTCCATAAAAACATACAGTAATAAATAAAGCACTAGATTTACAATATAGAACTATAAAACATTAAAACATTAAATTAAAACCAGTCTAGTAGATACAACTATGCAACTTCTGGAGTTTTTACAGGAAGCCATTATAGCACCACACGCGCAGTTATGAACAAAGAGCGCTCAGAGTTATGAACAAACAGATATCTCTAACTCAGCATCAGTTGTCAGAAAGTGGATTCACAACGGCACACGATAAGCATGATATATCTGTTTATGACCCACTTCTGACCAATCAGGCCCAAGAAGGCAGCTAACAACTGAAAACCACACAGTATAAAAATACTTCATAAAATCATAAGAGCAAAAGAGAAGCCATGTTGGATCAAGCCAGTGGCCCATCCAGTCCAACACTCTGTGTCACAGAAGAACATAAGAGAAGCCATGTTGGATCAGGCCAGTGGCCCATTCAGTCCAACACTCTGTGTCACATAAGAACATCAGAGAAGCCCTGTTGGATCAGGCCAGTGGCCCTTCCAGTCCAACACTCTGTGTCTCATAAGAACATAAGAGAAGCCATGTTGAATCAGGCCAGTGGCCCATTCAGTCCAACACTCTGTGTCACATAAGAACATAAGAGAAGCCATGTTGGATCAGGCCAGTGGCCCATTCAGTCCAACACTCTGTGTCACATAAGAACATAAGAGAAGCCATGTTGAATCAGGCCAGTGGCCCATTCAGTCCAACACTCTGTGTCACATAAGAACATAAGAGAAGCCATGTTGGATCAGGCCAGTGGCCCATTCAGTCCAACACTCTGTGTCACAGAAGAACATAAGAGAAGCCCTGTTGGATCAAGCCAATGGCCCATCCAGTCCAACACTCTGTGTCACACAGTGGCCAAAAAAACCCCAAGTGCCATCAAGAGGTCCACCAGTGGGGCTGGGACACTAGAAGCCCTCCCACTGTGCTCTCCCTCCCCCCATCCAGAATACAGAGCATCACTGCCCCAGACAGAGAGTTCCAACAATACGCTGTGGCTAATAGCCACTGATGGACCTCTGCTCCATATGCTTATCCAATCCCTTCTTGAAGCTGTCTAAGCTTCTAGCCGCCACCACCTCCTGTTAAAACCAACACAAAAAAACCCTACAAAACACAGTAAGCACCATTAAAACATAAAGCAAGAATGCGGGTGTTTTTGAGGGGAAACCAGAAGAACTGCTGGGAGAAGACAATGATAGAAGAGGACATGTCAATATCCCAGGGGTGCTGCATGTCTAACTTCAGAAAGCAGTGATTGTAATGCAATGCAATGAAACTTGAAATACACTGCTCCCCCCCCCTCCCACTCAACTAAAAGAATCAAATGTTGTTTGTTACCTTCAGGCTTGAGGGGAGACAAATGGGGCATCGTAAAGAAGGTTATCTTACATACTTATCTCCTATTTTGGCATATTTATTGCTTCAAACCCTAGTTCCCCTTTAATTGGATCTATACAGCTATTGACCTTGTACACTAGGCTTGCTATTCCTATTTTGTCTCAAAACGTCTACATCATGTCATATGCTAATTTGCTTTTCGGCTCTGTCTATAAATTGCAATGGTTTCCTTCCACTGCATTTAAGCTGAAGAGGTGGGCTTGCACACAAAAGCCCATACTTTGAATAAAACTTTGTTGGTCTTAAAGGTGCCACTGGACTCAAACTTTATTCTGTTGCTTCAAACCTACAAGACTACTCACCTGGACCTTTCAGAAAGCAAGGACAACTCAAAGCAGGGCCTCCACCATAGTCAGGTGGGATTGTATGGGAGTAGGAGGTCTTTAATGTATGCCTGTCTCCAATAGTTCATGACTCTAAAGTTCAACATCAACACCTTTAATTGGGCCTGAAAACAAACTGGAAGCCAAAGTAGACGAACCAAGACTGGGAGGGAGCTGTGGCTCAATGGAAGAGCCTCTGCTTGGCATACAGAAGGTCCCAGGTTCAATCCCCGGCATCTCCAGTTAAAAGGTCTAGGCAGCAGGTGGTAGGGAAGACCTCAGCCTGTGACCCTGGAGGCTAATGGAGAAGGGCTCTGGCTCAGTGGAAGAGCCTCTGCTTGGCATGCAGAAGGTCCCAGGTTCAGTCCTCGGCATCTCCAGTTAAAAGGTCCAGGCAGCAGGTGGTGGGAAAGACCTCAGCCTGAGACCCTGGAGGCTAATGGAGAAGGGCTCTGGCTCAGTGGAAGAGCCTCTGCTTGGCATGCAGAAGGTCCCAGGTTCAATCCCCGGCATCTCCAGTTAAAAGGTCCAGGCAGCAGGTGGTGGGAAAGACTGCTGTCTGAGACCCTGGAGAGCCAATGGCAGTCTGAGTAGACAATGTTGATCTTGATGGATTGACGGTCTGATTCAGAATAAGCTTCATGTGTTTTAAGGGAGGGACGGTGGCTCAGTGGTAGAGCATCTGCTTGGTAAGCAGAAGGTCCCAGGTTCAATCCCTTGCATTTCCAACTAAAAGGGGTCCAGGCAAATTGGCATGAAAAACCTCAGTTTGAGACCTTGGAGAGCTGCTGCCAGTCTGAGTAGACAATACTGACTTTGATGGATCGAGGGTCTGATTCAGCATTAGGCAGCTTCATATATGTTCATATATGAGTTACATAGTCCCTATGAACCACTAAGATCTTGGCATTCTGTAGTAATTGAAGTTTCTTTCCAAGGGCAGCCCCACGTATAGTGAATTGCAGTAATCTAATCAAGATGTTACTAAGGCATGTACTACAGTGGCCAGGTCTTTTTCTTTTCCAGAGAAAGCTTGCTGGATAGCCAGGTAATGCTGGTAAAGGACATGTGTGACAAATATATAATATGCCTGATAATTCTGTTCTGGGAAATAAAAAAAAAGAAATTAACCTTCAAAAGAGATTTAAAACATAAAATCCATTTGTCGGTGAAGAAAAAGAGAGCCCAGAATAGGACATTTAGAAAGGGAAGGGAAGCTCACAAATGGGAGACAGTGGAATTTCAAACAGAAAGAACACATAAAGGGAAATATAGATTTTTCTGCATTACTTATTATTCCCACAATGCTTTGCACATGTTTCTCAGTATTTTAATATATTAATGTTTCAGCTCCTTATTCTGTATCTGCAAGACAGATTCATCAAGACGGATGAATATTTAGAAGCTAGTACTATATTTTATTTACAGAACCAGTGTTTTTTTATATATAAAAAAGGGCTTTGCCTGTTTTATTTATTTATTTATTTATTTTATCAGATTTATATCCCGCCCTCCCCTGACAGGCTCAGGGCGGCTAACGAGAGTTTAAAAACATTAGCAAACATATTAAAATTAGATCTATAAAAAAAACATTTCCATATATATTAAAAATCCGAGATGGCAAGCTTCTGGTTTCCATTATCTTAATTCAGTGAGGTTGTCAATCCTGAAGGTAATAGCCCCCTCCCCCTAACCGTTAAAGGTGAGTTTGAAAAGTTCGGTCTCACGGGCCCTGCGGAACTGTGGCAGGTCCCGCAAGGCCCTGATGTTTTCGGGGAGTGCGCTCCACAAAGTGGGGGCTGTTACCAAGAACGCTCTGGCTCTCTCTCTCTATATATATATACACTGTTGTTCTGGCAGTGCAGCATCATATCCAGTGAATACCTGGAAGTGATGTCAGAACTCTGACCTGACATCAATATGACATTCTAGAATTTAGGCAAAACTAGAGTGTATTGTGAAACAAAGCACCAAATGCAAAAATACAAGAGTTAATAATAAGGACCACAAATGGGGGGAAAAGTATACTCCATACAAGCACTAAAAATGTATATTTCTGAAATTGGAAATAGAGACACCAATGGGGGAAAAAAGAAACAAGGGAGGGGATCTATTTGCTTGATATAATACAGTTCAATGTTATGAATGTCCCAATATGCATCTTCCACATTCTTTCCTAATTAGTCATGTGTGCCTTTGCAGCAGCAATGCAACATAAACAGGCAATGAAAACACTTGTGAGGTTCAGAAGGACTGATAGTGTCAACTGGTTGCATGAGCAACGGGGACACACATACCCAAGAGTGTAGGATAACAGGAAAACTCTGTTGTCTTCAATGGTGTTATTGTGTAGCCATATCTGTTGGGCTACATGGGGCTACAGTATCAGAACATCACCTCTTTACTCTGTTAACCTGGGAACAACACAAAAGTATAAGAAGAAGATATTGGATTTATATCCCGCCCTCCACTCCGAAGAGTCTCAGAGCGGCTCACAATCTCCTTTACCTTCCTCCCCCACAACAGACACCCGGTGAGGTAAGTGGGGCTGGAGAGGGCTCTCACAGCAGCTGCCCTTTCAAGGACAATCTCTGCCAGAGCTATGGCTGACCCAATGCCATGCTAGCAGGTGCAAGTGGAGGAGTGGGGAATCAAACCCAGTTCTCCCAGATAAGATTCCGCACACTTCACCACTACACCAAACTGGCTCTCCCACCAAACTAGCTCTCCAGTATAGCTGTTATTAGGGAAGGATGCAAATTAGCTCACAAACAAAAATCGTCACACATTTGGCCAATGTTCGTGAAGTAAAGTATGCAAACAGAAGAGGTGCCACAAACTTCCATGAATTTTGATGCAGTTTGTGATGGTTTACCAAGAGCAGAAAGCAGGGGTTTAAATGGCTCTGAGACATTAAAACCCTTGCTTTCTGCTCCCCACTGCTCAGCTGTTTGGAAAATCTCCAAAACCTGTGTGAAGAGGGGAAATGATTTAGAACCACCCCTTGCTTTCTGCTCACCCACCACTTTTTCATGGGGGAGCAGCAGCGCTTTTTTTGAGCAGGAATGCACAGGAACGCAGTTCTGGCTGGCTTAGTGTCAGGGGTGTGGCCTAATATGCAAATGAGCTCCTTCTGGGCTTTTTCTACAAAAAAGCCCTGTGTAAAACAATGGTGATGTCGGGGTGTGTGGCCTAAAATGCAAATGAGTTCCTGCTGGGCTTTTTCTACCAAAAAAATCCCAGGGAGCAGAAAGTAGTGGTTTAAATGGCTCACAAACCAATTGATTTGGTTCATGAACCGACGTCTCAGTTTGTGGTTCAGCCACAAACCACAAATTGAATTGTAAAAATGTGACTCATGCTCACCCCTAGTCACTATTTCCATTCCTAAATATTTCAAAGCGCCAGGGAAAGACTGTTTCATTTCCAAGCATCAACTGCATCTTACAGGATCATTTGTGCATTAAGTTTCAAGCGGAAATTGTCACTCAGAAGGCAATGGAAGGAGACCTGGCCTCCAGACAACAAGGCTATCCGCCTTTGGGCTCAATAGACAGAGGCCTGACCCCTGGACAACAAGTCTATCCAACATGGAAAAAAATAGAGGTAGGCCTGGCTTCTAAACACCAGGTCAGCCATTGGAATCAGCGAAGGTAGACCTAATCTCCAGATAACATGGCCTAAGGACACTTCTAGTAATTAGTCTAGAGTTGCCAAGTTCTCCAAGGTTACCAGTGGGGTTTGGGGTGGGGGCAGAGTTGTCAAATCCAGGTTAGGAAACTCCTGGAGATTTGGGGATGGAGCCTGGGGAAGACAGGGACCTCAGCTGGGTACCCTCTAAAGCTCAATTTCCCCAGGGGAACTGATCTTTGTAGACAGGAGATAAGCTGAAATTCCTGGAGATCCTGAGGTTCTACCTAGAGGCTGGCATCCCTAAATAAGCCCCACTGAATAACAAAGGATTCTGAGGAAGCATTTATTTATTTATTTATTTATTTATTTATTTATTTATTTATTTATTTGAGATTTATATCCTGCCCTTCCCACGAATGGCTCAGGGCGGCTTCCAACAATTAATCAAATATAAAATTTAAACAATTTCAAGTATAAAACAATTAAATATTTAAACAGTTAAAACCTTAAAAACGAATTATTTCAAATTCCTGTAAACAGATGGCTGGCCAGTTACATCGAGTTGTCGTCCTAGCTAAGTATAGGCTAGCCGGAAGAGGGTCGTCTTACAGGCCCTGCGGAACTGCGCCAAGTCCCGCAGGGCCCTCACCTCTTCCGGCAGTTGATTCCACCATACGGGGGCCATAACGGAGAAAGCCCTTTCCCTGGTGGCTTTCAAACGGGCTTCTTTTGGCCCGGGGATAGTGAGGAGATTTTGTGTTCCTGACCTCAGTGCTCTCTGGGGAACATGTGGGGAGAGACGGTCCTTCAGGTAGGCAGGTCCCAGGCCATATAGGGCTTTAAAGGTAATAACCAGCACCTTGTACCGGACTCGGTATATCACTGGAAGCCAGTGCAGAGTCCGGAGACCCGGCCGGATGTGTCCCCACTTTGGGAGACCCAATAGCAGCCGGGCCGCGGCATTCTGCACCAGCTGCAGTTTCCGGGTCCGAGACAAGGGCAGCCCCATGTAGAGGGCATTGCAGTAGTCCAACCTCGAGGTGACCGTAGCGTGGATCACTGTTGCTAGGTCGTCGCGCTCCAGAAAGGGGGCCAGCTGCCTTGCCCGCCTAAGATGAAAAAATGCGGACTTGGCAGCGGCTGCTATCTGAGCCTCCATCTTTAAGGAAGGCTCCAATAGCACCCCCAAGCTTAGGACTTCCCCCCCTTAATGTCTCATGACATCTTGAATGGAGTCAGAAAAATGACAATAACTCTACAAAACACATGCAACATTTCTGATGTTAAAAGTTTCCCCTCCCTCAGTGGGTCAGTCAGAACCTCAACTTGATTCTCTCGCATTTAAAAAAAAGAAAGAAAGAAAGAAAGAAGACGAAAAGGAAATAAATTAAAATTACATGCAAACATCAGCAGTTCTGCCCTTTTTCCATTTGAAGTCAATTATATTATAATGTCTCAAAGGAATTTATGGCACGATATTCATTATCCTAGATATGCTGTTATGGATATTTTCATTACGGGAGACTTAGAGCACGCTGCCCACCTAAATTTAAATAAATACGGGAGCAAGAGCTGAACAACTAAGAGGGGAGGGGACTATCCCAGGCTTCGGGTGGACAGAAAGCCTGTGAAGCGGCAAGATCTTCAACTAAGCCACTGGATTTTAACATCAAGGTAATTCCTGTCCATTTATCATACGGATGTGTGAGGGTTATGCATTTGTTTTAAACTGCTGAAACATGTACAAAAGTAATTTACAAACACAACAACAAGATATCTGTTTTCAATACCCATGAAAGCTTGAAGCTGCCTTATCCTGGTGGACTCTTGAAGCTGCCTTATAGTGATGAACTCTCGGTCCATCAAATGTATTTATTTATTTTATTTAGTCAATTTATATCCCACCCTTTCCCATAACGGGCTCAGGGCAGATCCCAGCATAGATTAGACAATAAAAGCCAACAAGTCCAATTTAAAACAATCAGTATTGCCTACTCAGACTGGCAGCTGCACTCCAGGGCTTCAGGCAGAGGTCTGACACATCACCTGCTGCCCCGGCCCTTTAACTGGAGATGCCGGGGATCGAACCTGAGACCTTCTGTATGCAAAGAAGAAAAGCAGGACCGATTTCGCACGCAGCTTATCCCGCGGTCACGTTCCTCTTCTCTGCGCAGCCTCCGTCGGATTTCCCACTATCTGCGCCGGAGTTACAGGAAGTGCCGCAGCTTTCGCGCAGCAAACGTGAACTGGGTTTTAGCGGTTTACGTTTGCTACGCGAAAGCCGCGGCGCTTCCTCTAACTCCGCCGTAGATAGTGGGAAATCCGACGGACGCTGCGCAGAGAAGAGGAACGTGATCTGTGTGCGAAATCGGTATAGGCTTTTATACCCTACTTTTCTCTACCTTAAGGAGTCTCAAATTGCCTTCCTTTTCTCTCCCAATGGCAGGCACCTTGTGAGACAGGTGAAGCTGAGACAGTTCTCAGAGAGAACTGTGACTGGCTCAAGGTCACCCAGGAGGTTTCGTGTGGAGGAGGAGCGAGGAATCAAACCTTGCTGTCTAGATTGGAGTCTGGTACTCTTAACTACTACACATCGCTGACTCTCAACCACTGAAACTCCTTCAGGTAGTGAAGCATGGGGTATAAACCCAATCTCTTCTTCTTCTTCTTCTTCAGTGAAGGAAGCCAAGAGCCTTAGTTTGTAAGACCTGAGCAAGGCTGTTAAAGAGAGGACATTGTCAATAGTTATATTTTATTTTTTATATAGCATAAATAACAATAGACAAAAAGACAACACAAGAATAATAATAAACTAACACAACATATAACAAAAAAAGGAGCTTAAGGTTTGCGTCAATATATAAATCATTTCCCATCATTTCAGTTATCATACGCTTTTGCCCAATCATATAACGGTTTCCAAGTTTCTTTACATTTCTCTACATTCCCTTCTCTCAGTTTAGTCGTTAAAAAGCCCATTTCTGCTACTTCATATAACTTTTGCAGAAATTCCTCTTTCCCTGGTGCTTGCTGCATTTTCCAAAAGAGAGGACATTTTCGAGGTCATTAATCCATACGGTTGCCGCAAGTCGGAAATGTCTTCACGGCACTTCATTATGCCTTGAGAATATCTACATCTTGATATATATTCATCAGAAAACATCAACACTATCATTGACAAAACACTACCCGAAAACACTATAAACACTAATACACACAACTGGTAACCACAATACATGGGCCAGCTTTCAGCTTTGCGGGTGAATCGCACAACTGCTCGGAAGGTCATTATTCAAACCGCACCAGTGACCCATGGGAACTCATGGCTGTGGGGCACCAATTTCATCGTGCTGTATATTTCCACAGAATTGAGCGACTGAGAAAAGGACTCCTATGAAGGAGGTTTTTTTAGTGGCCGAGTACTTCATTTTGCTCACTCGCAAGAAAAGTTCCCTTTACACTGCTACTGCTGGCTCTTCTCCACGCATCCCAAAGTCGTTTGCCTAAAGATCTAAATCACAGTAATGCGGTTAGACGACTGTGGGGTTAGCCATCTGGCTTAGTGGCTCATTAGTAAAGAAATGACCCCTATGCTAAAAACACAGCTGGGTCATTCCAAGCTAATGAGCCTTTCAGTTTTATTGTCTGTTACCTCTACAATGGAAACATGTGGATCCCTTTGATACAGCCTACCTTTTGTTAGATACTGAGTAGGCCCTAAAACAAAGCTCCATTTGGATTCTATTGACTGTGAACCCAAGCACTGCATTTTTTTTAAATAAGAACATAAGGGAAGCCATGTTGGATCATGGGAGGGGAGGGATGGTGGCTCAGTGGTAGAGCATCTGCTTGGGAAGCAGAAGGTCCCAGGTTCAATCCCTGGCATCTCCAAAAAAGGGTCCAGGCAAATAGGTGTGAAAATCCTCAGCTTGAGACCCTGGAGAGCCGCTGCCAGTCTGAGAAGACAATACTGACTTTGATGGACCGAGGGTCTGATTCAGTATAAGGCAGCTTCATATGTTCATATGTTCATCAGGCCAATGGCCCATCCAGTCCAACACTCTGTATCACACAGTGGCCAATATATGTGTGTGTGTGTATATATATACACGCACACACACATACACACACACACACACACACACACACACATATATATACTGTGGTTAATAGCCACTGATGGATATTTTTATCCAATCCCCTCTTAAAGCAGGCTATGCTTGTAGCCATCACCACCTCCTATGGCAGTGAATTCCACATGTTAATCACCCTTTGGGTGAAGAAGGACTTCCTTTTATCCGTTTTAACCTGTCTGCTCAGCAATTTCATGGAATGCCCACGAGTTCTTGTATTGTGAGAAAGGGAGAAAAGTACTTCTTTCTCTTTCTCCATCCCATGCATTATTTAGTTATTTTATTTATTTATGATTTATATAAACAGGTTGCTTACCTGTAACTGATGATCTTCGAGTGGTCATCTGTGCAGTCACACACATGGGTCTTGCCGCAGGCAACGGATCCATACCTCGGAGCTCCAATAGCTCGTCTATAACGTCTTTTGGCGCGCTTTCCTCCCGCCCTGGGGAGCGGGCAGCGACCGCGCATGCCTGGAGCGGGGGGAGAGCGCCCATTCCACTCAGTTTCTTCCAGCCGCCGCTGGCAGAGACACTATGAAGAGTAAGAGGTTAATGAACAATCACCAGGAGCCAGCAGCGGGGAAGGCTGGGTGGGCGTGTGTGACTGCACAGATGACCACTCGAAGATCATCAGTTACAGGTAAGCAACCTGTTTATCTTCTTCGTGGTCTCTGTGCAGTCCCACACATGGGTGACTAGCCAGCTAGGTGTCCTGGAGGAGGGTGCTGGTAAAGAAGAAGTTAGTCACGTAAAACAATCAGTCAAATGCAATTACATTGTAATCAGTCAAATGCAATCACATTGCGACATGAAATATGCAACAACATATGCAACATGGTATGCAAGTTAAAGATGGAAGCGGATGCACTCACCCGAAGCTTCAGTGGAAGATGGATTTGAGGACCGCCTGACCGAAGGAGGCGTCACGTCTCGCACGAACGTCTAGCGCATAATGGGAGACGAACGTGGATGGAGAGGACCAGGATGCAGCCGCACAAATGTCCTCCAGAGAAACGCCTTGCAGGAAAGCCGAAGACGTCGAGACCGCTCTAGTAGAGTGGGCCTTAAGGCCTTCGGGTAGAGGCTGCTTAGCCAGTTCGTAGCACAACCTGATGGCACTAACTACCCATTTAGACAGTCTTTGGGTAGAAATTTTGTGACCCTTGTGAGGGTTGCCGTAGGCCACAAACAGATTAGGGTCCTTACGGAAAGGTTGTGTACGATCAAGGTAGAAGGACAAAGCCCTTCTGACGTCCAAAGAGTGTAGGGCTCGTTGTCCCTGGTCGGATGGGTTGGAGAAAAACGTTGGTAAGGAAGTTGAGGTCGATAAGTGGAACTGGGAGACAACCTTAGGCAGGAACGCAGGGTCCGGTCGTAAAACAACTTTGTCCCTGTGGAACATGGTGTAGGGAGGATCGTAACGGAAGGCGCATAAGTCACTTGCCCGTTTGCCTGAGGTGAGGGCTACGAGCAATGCCGTCTTCCAGGAAAGAAGGTTGAGGTCTGCGGTGGCCATAGGTTCAAAGGGGGCCCTTATCAGGCAGGAAAGAACTAACGATAAACTCCAGGTCGGGGCAAAGGGTTTAACAGGTGGGTTGAGGTGCAACATGCCCTTAAGAAAGGACTTGGATAAGGGATGGGAGAACACAGTCTTGCCGTCAACCAAATTGTGGAAAGCAGAGACAGCAGAAAGATGCACCTTTAAGGAAGAATAACAGAGTCCTGCTTTTTGCAGAGAGAGCAGATAGTCCAGGATCAGGTTCAAGGGTGCCGACTCCGGCTGTAGATGCTTAGATGTCGTAAAGGAACAGAAGCGCTTCCATTTACGCTGATAGGAAAGTCTCGTGGAAGGCTTCCTTGCGTTAAGGATGACATTGGCTACCTCTGCAGAGAGGTAGGAGGGTGTATTCTCCAGGCTGTCAGGGCCAGGACTCGAGGGTTGTGATGCAGAACCTGACCGTTGGCCTGGGAGAGAAGGTCGCCCGCAGGAGGAAGTCGGCGGTAAGTGTGGCATGAGAGTTGAAGAAGCCCCGTGAACCACGGTTGTCGAGGCCACCATGGCGCAATGAGGATGCAGTCTGTTCCATCCCGAGCTATCTTCACCAACACCCGCGTCAGAAGAGGAGTTGGTGGGAAGAAGTAATGAAGGGGGCCCGTCCAGTTGTGTAGGAAGGCGTCGTTGCCCCTCCTGGAGTAAAACCGAGGGCATTTGGCATTGTCCCGGGATGCAAAGACGTCCACCTTGGGTATTCCGAAGCATCGGAAGATGCGTCGAAGGTAGGTTGGATTGATGGACCATTCGTGATCGTCTATGCGAAACCTGCTGAGGGAGTCGGCCAGAGCATTCTCCACACCTGGGAGGTGAATGGCAGTCATGTAGATGTTGTGCTTGACACACCATTCCCAGAGCAGTACGGCTATACGGCAGAGACGGAGGGATCTGGTGCCGCCTTGTTTGTTTATGTAATAAACTGTTGCCATATTGTCCGTGGAGATCTGAACGTGCCGGTCCCTTATCAGGGGAAGAAAGGACTGTAGAGCTCTGTGTACCGCGATCAGTTCCAAGCAATTTATATGCATGGTTCTCTCGGAGGTTGTCCAGAGACCTCTCACAGTCTTGTCCTTTAGGTGGGCTCCCCAACCCCACCAGGAGGCATCTGTTGTAACTATGGCCGTTGGAGAGGTTGACAGAAACGGCCTGCCCTCGAGGAGATTGTTGGGAACAGTCCACCACGTGAGGGAGAGAAGCGCCTTGTGTGGAACAGTCAGCAAAGAACTTTGAGATTGTGTCTGAGGGTGGTAAGCTCTTACAAACCAGACTTGCAGTTGTCGCATCCTTAACCTGGCAAAGCGGAGGACGGACGTAGTGGCGGCCATGAGGCCCAGCAGGCGTTGGATTGTAAGCGCGGACTGACAGGGTTGTTGTTGTACTGACTTGGCTAGGGTGATAATTGTCTGTGCCCGATCTTCGGGAAGAAAGACTCGATGTAGGGAGGTGTGGAGAAGAGCTCCTATAAATTTGAGCTCCTGGGTAGGTGTGAGGTGTGATTTTGAGGCATTCACACGAAGGCCCAGGGAAGTCAGGAGAGTGAGAGCTGTGTCGAGGTTGTGCTCTAGTTGTTGTTGAGTTGGGGCCACCAGAAGCCAGTCGTCTATATATGGGAAGACTGGGATGTTCCGGATGCGAAGCGCAGCCGCCACCACTGCCATGCACTTTGTAAAAACGCGGGGCGCAGTGGAAAGGCCGAATGGTAGGGAAACATATTGGTAGTGGTCCTCGCCCATGGCAAAACGCAGATACTTCCGATGTTGAGGTCGGATGGTCACATGGAAGTAGGCGTCCTGAAGATCGAGAGAGGCCATCCAGGAATTCCTGGGTATGAGGGGCAAGATGGACTGCAGGGAGATCATTCTGAACCTCCTGTATTGGATGTATTTGTTGAGCCTCCTCAGATCCAGAATGGGGCGCCTGCCTCCATCCCTCTTGGGGACTAGGAAGTATTTTGAATAAAAGCCTGTCCCTCGGTGGAGAGGAGGGACGGGTTCTATGGCGTTCTTGTGCAGTAAGTCCAGAATCTCCTGATGCAGGGGAGAAGACGGGGGTGTAGCGATGAAGGAATGGTGATGAGGTGGAGAAATGAACTCGATTGCGTAACCTAGGCGCACGATGGTCAGCACCCAGGAGTCTGTTGTTATCGAATTCCACGTTCGAAGGAAGGGTGAGAGACGGGTGCGGGGCGTCAGAGTGTGAGGAGAGTCAAAGAGACTGCTTTGAAGGAAGGGAGGACTTTTTGGGCTGCTGTGAGCGAGGCCTCTGTTGAAACGCAGGTTTCTGTTGTCCACTCTTCCGTTTCCAGAAATCATTGCGCCTAGGAGATCATTGGCGCCTCTGGAATGATGGTCTCCAGGATCTTGTACGGTTAGGCTGCTGGGAGAACGGTTGAGAAACTCCCAGACGTTTTGCGCGCTTGCGCCCGTCGTCCACTGAGGTGAGAACCTCATCAGTAGAGGCATGGAAGAGACCCAGGCCATCAAAGGGGAGATCTTCGATCTTTTGCTTAATGTCCGGCTGTAAGTTGGTGGACCTTAGCCAGGCATGACGGCGAAGGGCGACAGATGACGCAAAAACCCTTGAAGAGCAGGAGACAGCGTGGCGAATGGAATTTATTTGTTGCTTCGATACCCTAGATAGTTCTGATACTAGCCCAGAGGCCACCTTTTGAGAGGGTTCCGGAAGGGAAGGGATGAGAGGTGTAAATTGGTTGGCCAGATGGAAGATGTAGGCCGAGAAGTAGGCAAGATAATTGTTCAGTTTCGAATTTGTTGAGGCAAGGTTGAACATTTTTCTGGCTAGGGTGTCCAGCTTCCTGCCCTCTCGGTCTGGAGGTGTTGGATGTCTGGAGGGCTTAGCTTTAGTGGCTGAGTGCACGATAATGGAATTGGGTGCTGGATGGGAAGCAAGAAATTTAGCCTCGGGAGCATGAACCCTATAAAGCGAGTCCAAGCGTTTAGAAGTAGGGGGAATGGAGGCTGGTTTTTCCCAGGTCTCACGGAGGCCTTCGAGGTGCACCGGTAGCATAGGGAGTAGTGAACCAGGTGGAAAGTCCGTTTGTACAAGGTCGTGTACGATATCAGAGACCTTAGGTGAGTCCGACGGAAGGGTAATGTTTAAAGCCTCGGCCATAGCAGTAATCAGATGGAGGTAGGCCTTGGAGGCATCAGATGGAGAGAGTCGGGGCTGTGGTGCCGAATCCGAGACTACCGAGTCTGGGTGGTCCTCGGAGTCAGATGAAGCTACGGAGTCGGCGTCGGAACGGGAGTCGTCACCGGAAGGAGGGGGCGGTGGCGGAATCGGGTCCGAAGGGGCGGTCTGAGGCTTCAGCACCTGGTCGCGTTGGTCCGTGTGGGTATGGACCGGAGGAGCAGTCGAGGTAGAAGCTAACGGAGTGCGCGGTCTAGCACCTTCTGCCTGGTAAGAGTCCCGAGATTGCTGTATACATTCCCGTAGTCGCTCACGGAGTCGGGGGGAGTAACGAGAATAATCAGGTTCTCGGATCGGATAAGGTTCTCGGGCCCGATCTTGACCACGGGGTCGCGGATAGTAGCGATCACGGATCCTAGGCGAATCGGGAAAGCGCTCGACATCGCGGAAGCGCGGGGAGTGTCGTGGGGAATCCCGGAGTCGTCGTAGGGAATCACGGGGTCGATCACGGGGTCTAGGAGAATCCGCGTATCGAATAGCAGAGTACGTTGAGAAATCGGAACCCTCCACGGATGGGGACCGAGAAGGATGGCGATGGAACCGACGTTTAGGAGAAGGGGACCGAGAGAAATGGCGGTCGTACCTCGAAAGGGCGTAGTATTGTCGATACTGGCCCGAAGAGTCGGAGTCTCGGCGCCTGCGTGGCGATCTGGAGCGGCCTCTACGAGGCGGCGACCGAGATAGGGCTCGATGAAGAGGTGAGCGAGCGCGGCCTTCATTTGAAGCTTGAGTGGCCGAATCCCTATACAGGGGAGAAATCCCGATGTCTCGGAAGGATCCGATCCGAAGCGGAGGCTTAAGATAGGCCTGAGTCGAATCTGTAGTCAGGTCGGGTTGCATGAAGTCGGCAGGGACCACGCTGTGCACTGAAGGCGAACGAGAGTGGACCGGTATGACCTCTACTGCTGTAGATGAGTGAGGAGTCAGTTGCGGCATGTCGGTGATGACGTCAGAAGGAGCCGACAGTTCAAGCGGAAGTGCGGGCTGCGTCGAGGCCGTGGTATCCATAGGCGTCGAAACTGGAGCCCGAGGCTCTTTAGGAGCCGAGTGCGAGTGGTGTAGTTTCCTCGGAGCCGAATCAGCCGATTCGGAAAGGCGAGATTTTTTGGGCGCCGAATCGGAAGATTCGAGATGGCGCGATTTTTTCGAAGCCTTATGGCCTGGATCGGCGTGCTTCGAAGATTTTTTAACGGACTTGTGCTTCTGCTTAGGAAGAGACACGTCCGCAGAGGCCGAAGCTCCCGATTGTTGTTGGGGAGGCGGCGGGTCCGAGGCGGGCATAGCCCTCAGGGACAGTTCAATAAGGAAACTCCGGAGCCTGGCTGCACGGTTTTTCCGGGCTTGCTTGCCGAAGTTCGCACAGTGAGGGCAGGAGTCAACTCGATGAGCTTCGCCCAAACAAAACAGGCAGTGGCTGTGGCCGTCTGACGAAGGGATTTTGGTCCCACAGCGCGTGCACTTTTTAAAGGTAACTTTCCCTTCCATGCGCCCCGGACAAGGGAGGGGAGGGAAGGGAAAAAGGAGAGAATAGCGCAGGGAGCGGTTTTTTTTGTTTTGTTTTGTTTTTCTGGGACGAAGAGGGTAGCGAGAAGAGGAAAATACTAAGTAGTGAAAGAAGGAATAAGAGATGAGGTAACGGACGAGCTAAGGAGGAACGCAGCGAGGAGGGTGTTGTCCGGGCGGCGGTAGGAAAGAAACTGAGTGGAATGGGCGCTCTCCCCCCGCTCCAGGCATGCGCGGTCGCTGCCCGCTCCCCAGGGCGGGAGGAAAGCGCGCCAAAAGACGTTATAGACGAGCTATTGGAGCTCCGAGGTATGGATCCGTTGCCTGCGGCAAGACCCATGTGTGGGACTGCACAGAGACCACGAAGAAGATCCCGCCCTTCCCACCATAGGTAAACCTCTATCATGTCACCCTGCAGTCAACGTTTCTCCAAGCTAAAGAGCCCTAAGCGTTTCAACCTTTCTTCATAGGGAAAGTGTTCCAAACCTTTAATCATTCTAGTTGCCCTTTTCTGCATTTTTTCCAATGCTATAATATCCTTTTTGAGGTGCGGCGACCAGAACTGCACACAGTACTCCAAATGAGACCACACCATCGATTTATACAGGGGCATTATGATACTGGCTGATTTGTTTTCAATTCCCTTCCTAATAATTCCCAGCATGGCGTTGGCCTTTTTTATTGCAAACGCACACTGTCTTGACACTTTCAGTGAGTTATCTACTACTAACTTTTATGACACCCTTTGAGCCCCCATGATATGCCAGACTATCTATTTAAGAAAGAAATAATTACAGCTACACTTCTATGGTATGTGCTCCAGTTTTATGGATGGGGGAAGCTGGTCTGAGTCTTCCCCAGGGAGGATTTTGTTTGGCAACTTATTCCAAAGTTTGTAACCATCCTTCAGAAAGGCTATGGGACCTCCATCCATGAAGATCTTCTGTAATGGATTAGGTCAGAAGATCCCAACATTTTTTTGGGGTATGGTGACCCACAAGTCCCAATTTACTTGGGTCTGGTGACCCACATAGGGGTGGCCAAAGGGTTGTGTGTGTGTGTGTGTGTGTGCGGTTGGGTGGGTGGTCTAGGCAAACTAAAACCTTGACTCCCATCTAGTCTACCATTCCATTTTCTACAGTGGCCAAGCAGATGTTTTTGAGAAACCAACAAAAGTTGAAGGCAGGGCAAGTGGTATTCTGACACCCACAGCCATTGCATATGGAGTTTATCTTCCAGCACCGTCTCCTAGGAGAGCCAGTTTGGTGTAGTGGTGAAGTGTGCGGACTCTTATCTGGCAGAACCAGGTTTGATTCCCCACTCCTCAACTTGCACCTGCTAACATGGCCTTGGGTCAGCCATAGCTCTGGCAGAGGTTGTCCTTGAAAGGGCAGCTGGTGTGAGAGCCCTCTCCAGCCCCACCCACCTCACAGGGTGTCTGTTGTGGGGGAGGAAGGGAAAGGAGATTGTGAGTCTCTCTGAGACTCTTCGGAGTGGAGGGCAGGATATAAATCCAATATCATCTTCTTCCTTTCACATTACTTCCTCTAATCCTTTCTGTGCCTAAGAAACACACTTTAGTATCATCAGGGCATGTTTTACTTGATCAACATTTATATGCAATGAAGGGGGGGGGGAAAGATGACCATGAATGCATTGCATGGAAAAATAACCCCTGGGGTTATATCTCGGTTTCCAAAATACAAGCGAGCCATGGGAAGGGCAGGGGTGGGCAATAGGGAGGGCTAGACTGTGCCCCACTTTCAGAGGATTCACAACCCACTTTTGGGTCCTGACCCCCAAGTTAGGAGATACTGGATTAGACAAACATTTTCCCCGTGCTTTTTAGATCTCCAGTTTAATGGTGAAAACCCACAGTTACCCTGCTTATCACTTACACCCCAGGTAAAACCAGATCAAAACAAAACCCCATCACCTTCTTCCCTCACACATACTCCCTGGCCATTTCTATGGGAGGGGGGGAAATGATTTATCTGCATCAGCTGAATACCTTCATTCCTAAAGGCTGACTCCACCGTCATGTATGTGTAAGGTGCCATCAGTCACAGCTGACTTACGGAGAACCCTCATGAGATTTTCAAGGCAAGAGATGGACAGAGATGGCTTTGCCGTTGCCTGTTTGGTCTTCCTTTGTGGTCTCCCATCCAAGTACTAACCAGAGCGAGGCCTGCTCAGCTTCTGAGATCTGATAAAACCAGGCTAGCCCAGGCCATCTGGGTTAGAGTCACTCCACCATTAAATGATTTGGACGAAGGAATAGAGGGAACGCTTATTAAACTTGCCAATGATACTAAATTGGGAGGGGTTGCAAACACAGTAGAAGACAGAAACAAGATACAGGATGACCTTGACAGGCTGGAAAACTGGGCTAAAACCCATAAAATTAATTTTAACAGGGATAAACGTAAAGTTCTGCATTTCGGTAGGAAAAATCCAATGCATGTATAAGATGGGGGAGACTTGTCTTAGCAGCAGTATGTGCGAAAAGGATCCAGGGGTCTTAGTGGATCATAAGCGGAACATGAGCCAATAGTGTGATGCGGTGGCTAAAAAGGCAAATGCAAGGGCTGTATCAACAGAAGTATAGTGTCCAGATCACGTGAAGTAATGGTATTGCTTTACTCTGCTCTGGTAAGACCTCACCTGGAGTATTGTGTTCAGTTTTGGGCACCTCATTTTAAGAAGGATATAGGCAAGTCGGAACGGATCCAGAGGAGGGCGACGAAGATGGTGAGGGGTCTGGAGACCAAGTCCTATGAGGAAAGGTCGAAGGAGCAGGACATGTTTAGAGGAGGCGGCTGAGAGGTGATATGATCACCATCTTCAAGTACTTGAAGGGCTGTCATATAGAGGATGGTGTGGAATTGTTTTCTGTGGTCCCAGAAGGTAGGACCAGAACAGCGATAAAGATCCTGTGAATTTGGGATAGGTATTTGTGGGTTTCCTGCATTGTGCAGGGGGTTGGACTAGATGGCCCTGGAGATCCCTTCCAATTCTATGATTCTATGATTATATTAACTTAATCTGATGCTGCAGTGTTTGCTTCAATGTGGCACATCAATACGCCTCTCACCTTCACAATCCTAAAGGAGCAGAGGTCCCTTCCTCTGGCAAGCATCTCTCTCTGTTGGATATTCTTAGAGAAAAATATTATTTAGCAGAGTTAGAAATGAGCAGAGCAGCAAAGAATATGCAGAGAACATGTATGTGTTTAAAAGAATACGATTGCTTTACTTAAAACTACAAGGGAAAGGTAAACTGGGAAGAAAACAACAGACACTAACATTCTGCATCTTTACCGCTAGAGAACAAAACTAGGAATGGTTTCTCTTCTCTAAACTTAGACAAAGGGAGGAAGAGATGCCATAAAATGCAGAATAGGCAATACATTGATTTCCAGTCACAACACTCAATTGCAGGACACTTAACTAAGACCTCCTACAGACTTTTGGGGGCGTTCTTCTTTAGCTAACAGATAGGTTACATTAAACAAATGTGACTTCCTGTTGACTAACAAAAAACAAGGTTAACTCTGCAATTACTGAAGTGTTGCAGACTTGCTAATCCCAACACTCTCTTTCTCCTCCTACTTTTCTCCCCCAGCTGGGACTCAAAGTGGCTTTCGGAACACTGTTCTCCCATCCTCTATTTTATCGTAACAACAGCCCTGGGAGGTAGGCCAGGCCAAGAATTTGTCATGCAGTGAGTGTTCATGGGGGAAGTGGGGATCTGAACCTGGGTCACCCAAGATTCTACAATGCATTGTGTGTGTGTGTGTGGGAGGGAGGACAGGCAGATAGAATATAGATATTTCTGTTAGGAAATACGCACACAGCTCTGATAGAGTAGAGAACACTATGCATGCCAAACTTGGTGCTAGAGTAGGACAAGGAGAGAGAGGAGCCCCCCCACCACCACCATATTGCTCTCTTTTGTATGCATGCCATCTTATAACTGCAGTGACATAAGTTGAATGAGGTGAACTTCTTCCCTTTTTAAAGCATTGCGTCATTAACTGTAAACAACAAATGTTGACGTTCTGTTACAGATTAATCCAGTCTACTGAATGAAAAAGGTCTGTCTTCAAATACAAGAGATTTGCACAAAAATAAACATGTATGGGTGTCCATATATGTCCTATTTCATGTTGCTTTTGTTCCCATACATTGTTGTGAGTCTTTGCACTCCAGATGTTGTTCCCAATCCATTTGTTCACCCCATTGTCATGATGACTGCAAGAGTGTACAGGAAAGAACCTTGGGAGATAAACGATAAATGTGTTGGTGACTCGCAACTGCTGCCCTTCGGAAGCTTCAAGCGGGAGCTACCAAGGGATGTGTCCCAAGGCTCCAAGTGGCCTCCCTCCTTTCCCCAAGGACCCCTTTGACCAGGTTGAGCTCCTCTTTAGAAGCACCATGGAGGTCTGCACTCTCAGCCTAAGGGGTGAAATTCTAGCAGGAGCTCCTTTGCATATTAGGCCACACACCCCTGGTGCAGCCAACGCTCCAAGAGCTTACAAGGCTCTTTTTTGTAAGCTCTCGGAGGATTGGCTACATCAGGGGGGTGTGGCCTAATGTGTAAAGGAGCTCCTGCTAGAATTCCACCCCTGCTCAGCCCCATGGTCTTCTCCATTGCCGATGAGTTCCTTTTCTGTGTCCTATCTGTGGAAGAGAGGTAAAGGTGGCTGCTCCTCTGGCAGTAGCGTGAGATCATTTCCATGATTGTGCCTCTGATCTCTCCTCCATAGCCATCGATGTGCTATTAATGCACAATAATCCCACAGGGCAAGAACTGAGACAAGGAAGCAGCAAAATGGTGCAGAGATAAAGATAGCGTTAATTCACACCAGGGAGATGTAAAATTGAAAGACGGATGAAACTAGGGATGGGCACGCACCGCATCTTTACAGTTCGGTTTGTGATTGCACCGCAAACCGAGCTACGGACTGATATGCCAGTTTGCGAACTGAACCAGCTCATACTTGTATCACTTTGTGAGCCATTTGAAATTTAAATTCCCTGCTTTCTGCTCCCTTCATTTTTGTGGGGAGCAGAAAGCAAGGGTTTCCGAACAGCATCAACCCTGCTTTCTTCTCCCCATGGCTCGGCTGTTTTCCTTCACAAACTGCATCGAAATTTGCGCAAGTTCGCGGTGAACATTCCTTTGCAAACCGCAAGCTGGCCAAAATCTGCAATGAACTTCAGTTTGTCGGCTGGCTCACGTTGAAACTGCTGGGATGAAACATCCAAAAGGATCCCCAATTTAAAGGGATGTCTTTCATAAACATACATTGGTCAGTGCCGTCCCTTTTTGCATGTAAAGCAGGGGTGGCCAAGGGTAGCTCTCCAGATGTTTTTGCCTACAACTCCCATCAGCCCCAGCCAGCATGGCCAATGACTGGGGCTGATGGGAGTTGTAGGCAAAAAACTTCTGGAGAGCTACCTTTGGCCACCCCTGATGTAAAGCATTAGCTAGCTGTAATAGTTAATAGATTTATTTGGTTTGGGGTTTTTTTTAGCTCAAGTAACGGAACATAGAGTAAATCCGGTGTTTTTGAGTTTTTTTGTCTTATTTAAATTTCAGTAATCAGAACACGTCTATGTAAAAAAAAAACCAACTAAATGAAAGACAAAATGACGTTATTGGGGAAAAGGTCATGTCCATAATGAAAATTAAATTCTGCGCTGTTAGAAAACATCATAAGCCTGTTAATAAGTGAGATAAATAGGCCAATGTAACCATCGTCTCATAGCAAGGAGTAATTTGTTTTGCTTCCCCCCCCCCTCTTAAAAATTAAAATAAAACTAATTCTCCGCTTGAACGGCCCCTTATCTGGTTTGTGAAACTCAATTTTGTTGTCTCCAAAAGTGCTGTAATACAACTAATGTGGGTTTGCCAATTCCCGGGGATTTCCATTGTTCAAGGTAACATGATAATATTTGAACTTCTGCTCTACCTATCAAGATGAATCTTCCCCCACCCCCCACCCTTGCATGACATCTCCTATCAGTGATATATAGCATGGTCTTTAATGCAACAGCCTAAAGAAACCAGGGATTTCATTGTATTAATGTCTCCCCGGTTAATTCCACCTTATCTTCTTATTCGGCTTAGCCTTAAAACCCAATTAAAATCTAATTTATCTGATCCCTGGATTAAAAATACTATTTGACAATGAATCTGAAAGGCATGCAGTAACCACATTACTACACATTGTGCCCCAAGGAATTCTAGATAGTGTTAAAAAAAAATTCAATCAACGTCTATTTTAAAAGACAAAGGAGTCTCTGCTGAGGCTCTTTGATTTCACATTTCACAACAATTGTCCAATCATACTGCCCACCCCTCCCCAAAAGATTAAAAAGATGAAGTCCTTGGTTGTTCATATCTCTAAATATTCTGCTTGGGAAAGAATTACAATGGTAAGGGTTCCCTGATGAGATGCCTTATGACTGAGCCATGTTCCTCTGGCAAAAGACCAGCTCCAAAGATTGTATGCACCTGGCACATTGGGATGGATCCAACAACCTCTAAGTGGTCTCCCTCCATTTAAGGGGCTCAAGGAGGGCTCCTTAGATTAGAGGACAGTTCCAAACCTGAGCCAAAATGAAAGATTATGCATAGGCTAGAGAAGGTAGAGAAAGAAGTACTTTTCTCCCTTTCTCACAAAACGAGAACTCGTGGGTATTCAATGAAATTGCTGAGCAGTCGGGTTAGAACAGATAAAAGGAAGTACTTCTTCACCCAAAGAGTGATTAACATGTGGAATTCACTGTCACAGGAGGTGGCGGCGGCTACAAACATAGACAGCTTCAAGAGGGGATTGGATAAAAATATGGAGCAGAGGTCCATCAATGGCTTTTAGCTACAGCATATTGTTTGAACTCTCTGTCTGGGGCAGTGATGCTCTGTATTCTTGGTGGTTGGGGGGCACCGTGGGAGGGCTTCTAGCCCCACTGGTGGACCTCCTGATGGCACTTGGGGTTTTTTGGCCACTGTGTGACAGAGTGTTGGACTGGATGGGCCACTGGCCTGATCCAACATGGCTTCTCTTATGTTCTTATGAAAAGTGGGGCATGAATAATTTATTTATGTATTTATTTATTTGGATTTATATTCCACCTTTCCCGCTGAAGCAGGCTCAGGGCGGCTCACAACACGTGGCATACAATAAAACATTTACATTAAAGAGCAATAAGAACAGTTTAAGAACAATTTGGTGCTAGTTTCAGTACAGATTAAAATGGCGTTCAATTTATTTTATTTATTTATTTTATGACTTATATCCCGCCCGTCCCAACAAGTGGCTCAGGGCGGGATATAAGTCAATGAGCTTAAGCATCCACTAGATCAGGGGTGGCCAACGGTAGCTCTCCAGATGTTTTTTGCCTACAACTCCCATCAGCCCCAGCCACCATGGCCAATGACTGGGGCTGATGGGAGTTGTAGGCAAAACACATCTGGAGAGCTACCGTGGGCCACCCCTGCAGTAGATCTAACATCTCGGTAATGGAGGTCAGCATCTCAGTTAAATGCTAACTGAAACAGTGTCTTACAGGCCTTGCAGAACTGGGCAAGGTCCCGCGAGGCTCTGACCTCCTCAGGCAGTTGGTTCCACCAGTGAGGGGAGCCAATTGAGAAGGCTCTTACGTTGTTTTCAGTCTTGCCTCCCTCGGCTCTGGGATCGATAACAAGTTCTGTGTTCCTGATCTAAGTACCCTCTGGAGAACGTGTGGGGAGAGACGGTCCCTAAGGTAAGCAGGTCCTCGGCCACATAAATAAATAAATGGATAAGATTTGCTCTATGGAGTGTTAGGACCCATAAGAACATAGGAAGAGGCCTGCTGTATCAAACCAATAGTTCATCTTGTCCAGCATCCTGTCTCACGTATTTCCTCTGGAGGGCCAACAGCAGGGCATAGAGGTCGAGGCCTTCCTCTGATGTCTGGTTTCTGAGCAGTTTAGTAGTTGAGGTTGATCAGCGGTTTGGGTAAAAGGATTCAGAAAAGGTTGTAGAGCTTCTTGAGAAATCTTCCAGCGTTACCCCCAATGTTGTTTAACATGTGTGCCCTCATCCAGTATGCTGATGACACCCAGTTGTACATGATGATGGGTGACCGTTCGGACACTGTCCCACAAAATCTGCCTTGAGGGGCTGGAGGTCGTGGTGGGACGGTTGAGGAAAAGATGGCTGAAACTGAATTCAACTAAGGCAGAGATCCTGTGGGTGGGTGGGAATTCACGACTGGAGTCCCAACTTCTCACTCTTGATGGCACACCTCTACTACTGGGGCAGGGCATTAAGAGTTTGGGTGTGATCTTGGATACCTCCTTATCCATGGAACCTCAGACCATAAACGTTGCCAAGCTGGCATTTCACCAGCTGCACCAGGCAACTGGTCCCTTTCCTGTCTCACCCTGACCTAAATCCACACAATGGTCACCTCCAGACTGGATTACTGTAACTCGCTTTATGCTGCCCTGCCCTTAAGATCCAGAAAAATCCAGCTGGCCCAGAATGCGGTGACATGGGTCCTAACAGACATGTTATGGTCCTGGTCACCATATGTGAACTGAGAGCCAGTTTGGGGTAGTAGTTAAGTGCTCAGACTTTAATCTGGGAGAACCAGGTTTGATTCCCCACTCCTCCATTTACAGCTTGTGGTGTCATCTTGGGTTAGTCACAAGTTCTCAACAGAGCTGTTCTCTCAAGAGCAATTATTGGAGAGTTCTCTCAGCCCCACCTACCTCACCGGGTTTCTGTTGTGGGGAGAGGAAGGGAAAGGAGACTGTAAGCTGCTTTGAGACTCCGAGTGAAGGGTGGGGTATAAATCCAACCTCCTCTCCTTCTTCATCCTCTGCTACACCAGACACACTGGTTCCCAGTGGAGTACTTAACCAGCTTCAAGTACTGACCTTTAAGAAGAAGAAGAAGATATCGGATTTATATCCCGCCCTCCACTCCAAAGAGTCTCAGAGCGGCTCACAATCTCCTTTACCTTCCTCCCCCACAACAGACACCCTGTGAGGTCGATGAAGATATTGGATTTATATCCCACCCTCCACTCCAAAGAGTCTCAGAGCGGCTCACAATCTCCTTTACCTTCCTCCCCTGCAACAGACACCCTGTGAGGTAGATGAAGATATTGGATTTATATCCCGCCCTCCACTCCGAAGAGTCTCAGAGCGGCTCACAATCTCCTTTCCCTTCCTCCCCCACAACAGACACCCTGTGAGGTCGATGAAGATATCGGATTTATATCCCGCCCTCCACTCCAAAGAGTCTCAGAGCGGCTCACAATCTCCTTTACCTTCCTCCCCTGCAACAGACACCCTGTGAGGTAGATGAAGATATAGGATTTATATCCTGCCCTCCACTCCAAAGAGTCTCAGAGCTGCTCACAATCTCCTTTCCCTTCCTCCCCCACAACAGACACCCTGTGAGGTAGATGAAGATATAGGATTTATATCCCGCCCTCCACTCCGAAGAGTCTCAGAGCGGCTCACAATCTCCTTTCCCTTCCTCCCCCACAACAGACACCCTGTGAGGTCGATGAAGATATCGGATTTATATCCCGCCCTCCACTCCAAAGAGTCTCAGAGCGGCTCACAATCTCCTTTACCTTCCTCCCCTGCAACAGACACCCTGTGAGGTAGATGAAGATATAGGATTTATATCCTGCCCTCCACTCCAAAGAGTCTCAGAGCTGCTCACAATCTCCTTTCCCTTCCTCCCCCACAACAGACACCCTGTGAGGTAGATGAAGATATAGGATTTATATCCCGCCCTCCACTCCGAAGAGTCTCAGAGCGGCTCACAATCTCCTTTCCCTTCCTCCCCCACAACAGACACCCTGTGAGGTCGATGAAGATATCGGATTTATATCCCGCCCTCCACTCCAAAGAGTCTCAGAGCTGCTCACAATCTCCTTTCCCTTCCTCCCCCACAACAGACACCCTGTGAGGTAGATGAAGATATAGGATTTATATCCTGCCCTCCACTCCAAAGAGTCTCAGAGCGGCTCACAATCTCCTTTACCTTCCTTCCCCACAACAGACACCCTGTGAGGTAGATGAAGATATAGGATTTATATCCTACCCTCCACTCCGAAGAGTCTCAGAGCGGCTCACAATCTCCTTTCCCTTCCTCCCCCACAACAGACACCCTGTGAGGTCGATGAAGATATCGGATTTATATCCCGCCCTCCACTCCAAAGAGTCTCAGAGCGGCTCACAATCTCCTTTACCTTCCTCCCCTGCAACAGACACCCTGTGAGGTAGATGAAGATATAGGATTTATATCCTGCCCTCCACTCCAAAGAGTCTCAGAGCTGCTCACAATCTCCTTTCCCTTCCTCCCCCACAACAGACACCCTGTGAGGTAGATGAAGATATAGGATTTATATCCCGCCCTCCACTCCGAAGAGTCTCAGAGCGGCTCACAATCTCCTTTCCCTTCCTCCCCCACAACAGACACCCTGTGAGGTCGATGAAGATATCGGATTTATATCCCGCCCTCCACTCCAAAGAGTCTCAGAGCTGCTCACAATCTCCTTTCCCTTCCTCCCCCACAACAGACACCCTGTGAGGTAGATGAAGATATAGGATTTATATCCTGCCCTCCACTCCAAAGAGTCTCAGAGCGGCTCACAATCTCCTTTACCTTCCTTCCCCACAACAGACACCCTGTGAGGTAGATGAAGATATAGGATTTATATCCTGCCCTCCACTCCGAAGAGTCTCAGAGCGGCTCACAATCTCCTTTCCCTTCCTCCCCCTCAACAGACACCCTGTGAGGTCGATGAAGATATAGGATTTATATCCTGCCCTCCACTCCGAAGAGTCTCAGAGCGGCTCACAATCTCCTTTCCCTTCCTCCCCCACAACAGACACCCTGTGAGGTAGATGAAGATATTGGATTTATATCCCGCCCTCCACTCCGAAGAGTCTCAGAGCTGCTCACAATCTCCTTTACCTCCCTCCCCCACAACAGACACCCTGTGAGGTAGATGAAGATATAGGATTTATATCCCGCCTTCCACTCCGAAGAGTCTCAGAGCGGCTCACAATCTCCTTTCCCTTCCTCCCCCACAACAGACACCCTGTGAGGTCGATGAAGATATCGGATTTATATCCCGCCCTCCACTCCAAAGAGTCTCAGAGCTGCTCACAATCTCCTTTCCCTTCCTCCCCCACAACAGACACCCTGTGAGGTAGATGAAGATATAGGATTTATATCCTGCCCTCCACTCCGAAGAGTCTCAGAGCGGCTCACAATCTCCTTTCCCTTCCTCCCCCACAACAGACACCCTGTGAGGTAGATGAAGATATTGGATTTATATCCCGCCCTCCACTCCGAAGAGTCTCAGAGCTGCTCACAATCTCCTTTACCTCCGTCGCCAACAAAAGACACCCTGTGAGGGGCTGAGAGGACTCTCACTGCCGCTGCCCTTTCAAGGACAACTCCTACGAGAGCTGTCGCTGACCCGAGGCCATTCCAGCAGCTGCAAGTGGGGAATCAAACCCGGTTCTCCCAGATAAGAGTTCGCACACTTAACCACTACGCCAAACTGGCCCTCCAGGCCTTGAGCTGTCTGGGACCCAAGTACCTACAGGATCGCCTCCTCTGGCATGTCCCCCAAACAGCTTTACACTCTGCTGAGAACAACTTACTGGTGATCCCTAACCCTAAAGACATCCAGCTGTCCTCAACTAGAGGTGGAACTCTTTGCCAATCAGTTCTACAGAATGTGCAAGACACCCCCCCCCACCTTGCTTTCTTCCACTTATTGTGAGACAGTAATGCATACGCTATGACTATTTGGCACCATCTGAAGTTATTTTAGCTATTTTAACTTTGGATTTTAAATTGTACAGTTTACTGGGGGTTTTTTAAACGTAATCACTCTCCATTTAGGTTTAAGAACAGTATTCTAAAGCAATATGATCAGCAACCTTGTATGAAAGGTAATTTTCACTGTCTTCTAAAGCTTATCTTTTAGTATTCTCCTAACTTGTGACTATATATTCATCCCCTCTGTGCACCTAAGAAAAGCAGACTGTTGCATACGAAGTCTTGGGACACAACCGCAAGTTCCCCTAGTCTAACATGCTCCCCCAAAGCACGTCCTCGTGATAAAACAGAGGAAGGAGGGTGGATGTCTGACTCTCACCATTTTTTGCGGGATGGCTTACGTCTTTACCGTGCGCAGAAGAAGCCTCCAGAATTCAATGTCTTGTTAAAAAATCCCATACCTCATAAAAATAAGCTCTGCGTTTGGTTTACTATTATTAATTTTCGTTTTTTTATTGCGGCCGCACAACAGCAGAATACAGATATTTCAATCATGCAGGAAGTTGGTTTTGTTTTTTATAGGATGCAAGTACGCCCTCTTCTGGCTATCCAAGCGAGCATTTAACTCTCTCTCTCTCTCTCTCACTCTCTCTCTCGCTCTCTCCCTTTAAACATTCTACTGTACAGGCAGCTCTGCACATCACAACTGATGGAGGTGGAAACGTGGATATAACAGTGTTTCTCATTCTAAACATATAGCATATAGAAGGCAACCCTCAATACTTAAGAAACACGTAATTAAGGAACAAAACTAAAATGTGAAAGGTGTTGTGACACAGTATCCCAACATTATGTTCTTTGGGACACATAAGTGAGAAACATGAGAGAGCATTAAAGGAAAAGCAGATGTAGGAGATGGTCGACTTGAATAATGGAACGGGGGGGGGGCACTAAGGAAGAGGGTTTGCTGATTGTCTTACCCCGGGCTTTTTTTGCAGAAAAAGTCCAGCAGGAGCTCATTTGCATATTAGGCCATACCCCTGACATTGCCATTGTTTCACACAGGGCGTTTTTGTTTAAAAAGCCCATCAGGAACTCATTTGCATATTAGGCCACACTCCCTGACACCAAACCAGCCAAGACTGAGTTCCTGTGCACTTCTGCTCAGAAAAAGCCCTGGTCTTACCTCCCCAGTTGCTTTTACGCTCATAATAATTTGTTCAAACTATTGTTTGTTTGTTTGTTTGTTTTCTATCCATGAAGATGCAGGTACCCATGTCTCAACAGCGTGTGCTTCTCGATAAATAGACAATCCATTGAGGTCTTTGCTGCTGAGAGTCCTCAAAACAATACAGCGAGAATCACACCAGCTACACTTTGTTTTTTGGAGGTTTTTTTTTTCGAATTAAAAGTTTTATTGAATTTCAAATACATGAAAAGGGGGGAGGAAAGAGTCATACAGGGAAATACGGAAAATCAGGGTTGGAAGGGGAGAACAAACGTCTCTCTTGCTTACATTTTCTTCCTTATTACAATTCTATTAATTCTCAATCCGTAGATCATTTATTGTTTATATCTCCCATATTATCTCTTATAACACTGTATCTTTTAATAACTCTTTCTTCCGGCTTGCAAATACACATTTCTTATAACCGCACCATCTTGTTCAGTATAATATGCAGCGCTCACTCATCTTGTATTCTTATATACAAATATATAATACATAGCTGCCTCAAATTCCAAATTCATACTACACCCAACCAATCATACAGTGGCTGCCAGATCGACATCAGCTATGCTTTGAAAGGAAGCTTAAATAAGTCACGCTGTCAGCACATGGCCTGCGAGGGTTAGGAATCAGACAGTAGCTGATCCTATAGGGCCACAATTCAAAAGGGTAATACCGTAGAGTTTCCAGCAATGCCTACAGCTTTCTTATGTTACTTTTGAGTTTTTCCAAGAAGTGACCTAACAACATCAATGATATCTTCCCCACCACCGCCGCAGCTCAGAGCAGAGGCGAGCAAAGAGAGCTGCCGGCAGGAGCCCGAGGCCCGAGAAGGGCTCACCATTGGCCCAAACTGTCATCTGTATCCGAATCCAAGAGATTTTATTTTTTTTTTCCTCCTTCAGTGGTTCTCTCCCCCCACCCCCGGCTCCAACTGTGATTGCCATCTGTTTGCAGATTAACTGAAACCAAAGTTATGCTCTGTTAGGGCCCACGGGTTTAGCGCGGCAGCAATCTGCTGTAATTCTCCCATTATGGAAATAGACAGAGAAGCTGGACAAAAAGCTAAGACCATAAGCTGAGTAAGGGGCTTAAATGTAACCCCCCATAAGGTAAACTCGCAAAATGATCTTTAGGAAATCGCTGCTGCCATCGCCAAAAAAACGACACGTCTCCCTGCTGAAAGAAATACGCTGCCCGCTCAAATATTAAGGCAGCGGAGTCTGTAGCCTAGCCTCCTTGGGTGGAAAACCAGTTTGAACGTTTTCAGCAAAAATGCTAGAGGGAACGAGGCTGCTGAAGCAAAAAATTGGAGCAAATTGTTAAGATGTCTTATCGGCCATCCTCGGGGTTCCGTGCTGCTCCTCTGAACTGTGCTTAACTGGAAGACCGGCAGCCCAGCATCCGGGACTGGAACAATGAAGACAGGCCCAGAACGGGGATGCTGGAGTTGCAAACAATTCACAGCAAATGACAGCATTGAGAGATTGCTCAGTGACTTCTGCTTGGACAAACATTTATGCAGCAGCAGTCATGACTTGCATGTACAGATACAAAGGCCAGGGGGAAAGGACAAAGATATAGAGGAATCCCCCCCCCCTTATAATATAGCAAATGACAGAGGTGGCCAAACTGTGGTTTGGGAGCCACATGTGGCTCTTTCACACATATTGTGTGGCTCTCGAAGCCCCCACTGCCCCATAGCTGGCTTGGAGAAACCATTTCTCTTTAAATCACTTCTCCAATCCAAGCCAGCCAGTGGCTTGGAGAATGCATTCAAAGTTAAAGTTGCTTTTTTCCCCTTTCCCTCCTTCCCCTCCATCTATTTTCCTCCCTCCCTCCTTCCCTCCCTCCCACCTTCTCTCCCTCAATAGGCTTCCCAACCCCCCCTCCCCTGGCGGGGGACCCCCAAATTTGCAGCCTCCTCCCCCGCTCTCCAAAAATCCAGAAGCGGGTGGGGGAACAGCGCTTCCCCCTCAAAGCGCCTGTTTGCTGCCACAGCAACGCCAGTGCCGTCACCACCAGCGCTGCCGGCCCGAGCACAGGCACAGGCAACAGCCGCTGCCATCGCCGCCGCTGCGGCCTGAGCTACAGGCTGCCTGAGGAGAGCGGCAGAGGGTCTCCTCCCCCTCCGTTCCACCAGGCCCCGGTCACTCTGCAATTCATCCCCCAGTATGAACTACAGACTCCAGCATGCTGCACGACTTTAAGGCATGCCGGTCTATCTTGCGCCGCTGTAATCCACTTCGGACCACACACCCCAGCCTTCCTTGCGCCAACCTGCCCTTACCCCCTGCCTAGATGCATTCTGGGACTCGTAGTTCTGCGCTTCCCAACAAAGTTTCTCTCTTCTGTCACCTATGAGGGAGGAAAAGTTTCCACACTCCTGTCACTTGCCAGGCCGGGCAGTTGCTAAGGGCAACCGTGCGCCGACCAATAGCAAAGGCGCTCTCCAGGGCGGGAGGCGCAAAGAACAGCGTGACAGGCCAATGGCGCGCTTGGTGGGGGCCTTGAGGATGGAACGCAAGTCTCCTTGAGCCTCGTGCTGCTTTGCAGCGTAGTCGGGTGCTGCAGGTGACCGACTGATCGACTTCGGGGCGATGGGAGGCGGCAGTAGCGCTTCGCGGAGAGTCACCTTTGAGGCAGACGAGAACGACAACGTGACGGTGGTGAAGGGCGTGCAGGTGAGCAGTGGGGAGGCTCCCCTTCAGCGCCTCCTGTCCCCTTTGGGTTGCCAATCCCCAGGTGGGGGCAGGGGATCCCCCGGTTTGGAACCCCCCCCGCGTCATGGTCATCAGAAAGTGGGGGGGGGAGGGAAAGGTCTGCTGGGCACTCATTATTCCCTATGGAGTCTGATTCCCATAGGGTATAATGGAGAAGAATCTGTGGGTGTCTGGGGCTCTGGAGGGCTGTTTTTTGAGGTAGAGGCACCACATTTGCTGCATAGCATCCGATGGCTCTCCCCAAAATACCCTCCAGGTTTCAAAAGGATTGGACCAGAGGGTCCAATTCTAGGAGCCCCCAAAGAAGGTTTCCCTATCCTTCATTATTTCCAATGGAAGGAAGGCACTTAAAATGGTGTGCGGTCCCTTTAAATGTGATGGCCAGAACTCGCTTTGTAGTTCAATCATGTTTGTCACACCCTTGCTCCTGACTCCACCCCCCAAAGTCTCCTGGTTCCACCCCCCAAAGTCCCCAGATATTTCTTGAATTGGACTTGGCAACCCTATCCCTCAACCATCTGATTTTCCTGTCTTGCAACCCTCAAACATCTGATGTGTATTCTATGTGGCTGTTACGTTAAGCAAGTTTGGCCACCCTGGTATATGATAATGCATGTGCATGCTGTAGACATATGCATACACAAGATGTTCAAACAGCTAGATCTGAGTCCAGTAGAACCTTACAGATCAACTCCATTTTCAGGGTATAAGCTTTTGAGAGTCAAAGCGCCTTTTGTCAGCTACCAAAACATTTTTTTAAAGGTATATTTATTGTTTGATAGTGCAATCCTAAACAGAGTTACACTGCTCTAAACCCACTTAGAATTCACTGCCCCAGGAGGTGGTGGCGGCTACAAGCGTAGCCAGCTTCAAGAGGGCGTTAGATAAAAATATGGAGCAGAGGTCCATCAGTGGCTATTAGCCACAGTGTGTGTGTGTGTGTGCATGTGTGGGTGTGTGTATATATATATATATGTTCTTATGTGACACAGAGTGTTGGGCTGGATGGACCATTGGCCTGATCCAACATGGCTTCTCTTATGTTCTTATGTGACACAGAGTGTTGGACTGGATGTGCCACTGGCCTGATCCAACATGGCTTCTCTTATGTTCTTCTGTGACACAGAGTGTTGGACTGGATGGGCCACTGGCCTGATCCAACAGGGCTTCTCTTATGTTCTTCTGTGACACAGAGTGTTGGACTGGATGGGCCACTGGCCTGATCCAACAGGGCTTGTCTTATGTTCTTATGTGACACAAGAGTGTTGGACTGGATGGACCATTGGCCTGATCCAACATGGCTTCTCTTATGTTCATTGCATTCAATGGACTTAGAAGGATGCAACACTTAGCATTGTACTATGAATGCGACTAATTTAATTGACAATTAATATGATATAATTTGTAAAAGAATATGTTACCAGAGTGTTTGAGGGGTTAGACCTAGCCAGCTTTTCTCCTCCACTCAAACACACCCACTTCCCTCTCCTGACTACATCCTCCATATAAGACCCATCACCAACTATTACAGCCTTTTTCACCAGCGGAAGAGATACTTGTCTGTGACTCAACATTTTAAAAAAAGAAAATCTAATGCCGCTTGCCCTATTCTCAGTCCCTTTGTTAACCACAAAAATTGTGTTTTCTGTTTCAGCTCTTCCCCACACCCATACTTCTCACTCAACAAAAGCAAAGATATATGCAGAGCTTTTTTTGTTAAAAAAAAGCCCAGCAGGAACTCATTTGCATATTAGGCTACAACCCTTGATGTCACCATTGTTTCATATACATATTAAGGCAGCATAGTGTATTGCAGCTCTCTTTAAGTAATGGCAGATTTGCAACTCAAATTAGACAAAGTAATTTACACGTTTACATTGCATAAATATGTCAAATAATGCAGTGCTAAATTATATATTTTATGTTGTCATAGCAGTAAAATGAGTATTGCATAATTTCAGATTCTCAAAAAATTATTTTCCATGGCAAGAATCCTTGAAATTTTGCATCTCTGCTTGCAATAACAAGATGCAATTGCCATCAAAAATTGGCTAAAAAAATAAAAAAACAGTTTGAATTAATTAAGTTCTGTGCTGCCAAAATAATTTGTCTTTGTGATTCCAATATACGGCACGCTTGCTTTATTTTCAAAAATGGACGCTTACAGGACTAACAGTTACTCACCTTTAACAAAAGAAATAATGAGTTTCCTTACAAAATATTAAGGAGGCAATATTCATTCTTTCTCTGGGAACAGCAGACGTGTTCTCTGACAGAGCAGTCTTGAAAATGGGATCAATGGTTGTGAATCAACTTCTTTTGGATTTCTATCATTTGTTCTAAGGAAACACAGTTTAACGCTCTTCTTCCAACGATTCACTTTACTTTCAAATTCACCAGAAAACCCATTCCTTCCAGCCAACGGAGTCAATTATACTGAGAAATTAACCTGCTACAGAAACCTTTGTCAGTTTATCGAAATGCAGTTCTGTTTTATTATTTTCAAATCTTTAGCATATTCCTTTAAAGGCCTGCTTTTCCAAAGCTAGTGGCACAGAACAGCACTGCAATCAGTTGATATATTATTCCGCCTAGGCTGCTGTAACTAAATTAGAGAATCCAGACGACTCAGCAATCCACCTCGACTACCAATCATTGGTGACTGAGTTGGAGACAACTATGGATATTTTGCCATCTCGTGAATGTAATTTACTACGTACTGTCACACAGATTAACCTTGTGTGATTCTGGAGTACGAAAATGACTCCCCCCTCCCTCCACTTTCAAGCATAAGGCTCAGCCAGATCTGTTAAATATGGTTCTGGATACTGTCTTGTGAGTTCATAGATTTGCATTTTCCATCAACCTTTTTATTACATGTTCTGCCTACTAGATCAGCTGCCTCTGCGTGCTCAGTAAAACACTGTTTCTTTCCCTACACCCCCTCTGATATTTCTATACAGAACAATACTCTGTGACTGATAACAGACGGGCATTGTGGGGCAAACTGGAGGTGTTCCAAATTGAGCCAGATCAAAAAGAGCCGTCCCGAAGCCTCCACACGCTCCCCGGCGAGGTGGCCCAATCTCGTCTATGAGGCAGTTAGATGCAATCGGGGGGTGGGAGTGCCTCAGAAGCCGGACTGCTCTCCCCACCCACCCACCCCCACCCCGAACAAGTTAAGTGCTCCAGTGCTCATGCGCTCAAGCACTCTTGGCAGTTTTTTAAGGGGGAAAAAAGCCAGAAGCGGCTTGGGGCTGCTTGGTGGTTTCACACGCCAAGGCATCTCGCTTGCGCCCTTCTGCTTCTAGACGGTGAGGAGGCGACTGGCGTACAACTTAAAAATTTGCTACCAATTCCAAAATGGTAGCGTTTTGAGCTGCTCTCCAGCGGCTGGAGGACGGGGAGAGTACAGGATGCGAATGGGTGGCAGATGTTGCCATTTGGAGGGAATTTCCTAATCGATTTCAGAGGTGTCGCCGAGTCGGCCCAAAGCGCCATTCTGTAAGAAGCCTTTGATGTCTATACGTTACAAATGCAAGACAAAACGCACCGCTTTACAAAGTGCAACTTAACAATTACGCTGAAAATGTAACTGCAGTTGCCAAGTGCATAAATTACACCAATATTAGTTGGCACGTGTGTTTGGTGGTGTGACTCGAAGAAGTGGCATTTAAGAACATTTCCAACACTTCAAATGTAACACAGGAAGCAGTCTTATCAGCATGACAGTGGATTATTTCCTTTCTTCCCCCCTTAATCCCAACTTCCCCCTTGCCCTAATGATTCTGATCATGGCTTTCTAAGAAAACCCATACTGAACATTCATCGCTTTCCCACTCCCTAAATAAGGTTTTTTTCTTTACGAGACATTTCCCTAGTCTTCCCTAGTCTATAATTTGGCTTATGTTTGTGCATTCCATGATAACCTCTTCCTGCAGTTCATGCAGTCGTGAATTCTTCCTCCCCCCGCTAAATTGTTATTTTGATTCAGTATTATGAAACACCGTGTGTAGGATTTAGAGGGAATGGTGTTGTTCAAAGAAAACGGCTCATTTAAGCGGAGCAAACAAAATGTCTATTAAAAGAGAGACGGTTTTGTGCAGTGGTTAAGTGCTTGGACTCTAATCTGGAGAAACAGGATTCGATTCCTGTTGCGTGTGTGGACTCAATAGAGGACTGAGTTGGGTGTTCCTGCCTGGCTCATTGGAGCCATACGAATGGAGCTTGGGACTTGGGAACAACGGGCAGTAGGATCCAAATCCCTGCTGACCTGCACCAATCACAAGCCCCCGCCGGTTGACCCAATAACATGCTTGCGCAGGTACCCTGAGTTGTATATAGTTGGCCCGTTGGCCCAGTTCTTCAGTCTTTTACAGTGCAGTCATCCACCATGCTGTATTGAATAAAGAGTTCACTACCACCTCGCCTCTTCAATGCTTAGAACCCACTATCTTATAATTCCCCACTTCCCCATTTGAAGCCAGTTGGGTGAGCTTGGATCAGTCACAGTTCTTGCAGAGTCGTTCTCTCAAGAGCAGTTCTCTGAGAGCTCCCTCAGCTCCACCTACCTCACAGGGTGTCTGTTGAAGGGAAGGAGATTGTCAGACACTCCGATACTCCAAGTGAAGGGCAGGGTATAAATCTAATCTCCTCCTTCTCTTTTTTCTTCTTCTAAGCTAAGATTCATTTAAAACAATTTCAGACTTACTTAACAGTGAACCAAACAAGTTATTTAGATTGTGAAGACTGAAACTGAGTTTAGAGTTTGTCAAATTAACATTTTACGCCACCCTCCCATTTAAAAACCATCTTGTTGATTCGATTAAAAAAAATTGCCTTTAAAAATATTTAGATAGCAATACGATAGATTACCTTTATGGCAGAGACAATTGCAGCTTCTGGCTTTTCTGAAACTACCATGATTTACAAAAGCATGTGATAGCAAATGTTTTTAATATTATCACTTATTGTTCCGGATCATAAAACTCTGTCTTGACTGAAGGACACCTTTGCTTAGCCAGCGCCTGATGCCTACAATACATGCAGCGACTGTGACTATCCCAGTATTCATTGTTGTTAGTTCAAGTCCAACATGGGCAGAAGAGCAGCTATAGAGGAAAAACTAAACACACACACACACACAAAATGCTAGTCGATAGCTCTTATGTGAGATTTAGTACAGTTAGTAAAGGTATACAGACATTTATAAGGCAAAGGTTTACACTGTGAAGATTTCTCCAGAAGCGGCATTAGAAAATAAAATAAGCCACATTCATAAAGGGCAAATGTCGTCTGCTCTCATACAGGTTTGCACATTTTAACAAAAAAAAAAAACCAAAACACTTTAGAAGACAATAATCCATCAGCTCTCAAGCTATCTTAGTAAAGGCCTTTTAGCACTTCCACAGAGAAAGCCATAACTCTGTAAGACAAGGCTGTACAGACAATGAGGGCAAAAAGGTATATGGCATATCATCATCACCAGTTATTTGACTCCCTCGCTTTACGGTTCTCACCTCAAGATAAACCAGCATCTACTTTTTATTGTCATTTGCACTCCAAAAACAAAATCTTAACTGTCACCTGATAAAACATAGCAAGCCATTTCTGCCTCTTTAATTCTCTACTTGAGAAAGAAAGATCCCTTGAAGTTAACTCCTCTTGGCGGAATGGTAAAAGCCGCCTGATGTATTAAAATATGGTTCCTTCAAGACACACTAAATAAAGCAACGGGAAGTCAAAACACCTCATTTTCTTTATGTGACGCATTATGGGTTTTCACAAAGGGTAAGATAAACAACTTGTTCTTTTCGTGGGTGTTTATAACCTGCTTTAGGGAGATGGAAACTGGAAGGGGACAAAGAAAGATCAGTTTGTGAGGCATTTTATCACCACTCACCTAGACAATTCATTTCGGTAAACAGGCTAAGAAGCTGAAAAACACGAAGTGGCTATTCTTGCTTATCGAAAACACAAAATGGTATGATATTTATATAATTTAAAAAAAACCCCAAAAAGAAAGAAAGAAAGAAAACTACGGCACCATCTGGAAAGAGGTCCCATAATGTCAGTGGTGAGGAATGTGGAGTATAATATGTCATATCACTGAAGCAACGTATAATTTGATAACACACGGTGTCTTCATTGTTATGAAATATGTCAAATGCGAATATGACAGGTAGAAGTCCTTATGCCATGTATTCCGGGGATCCAGACAACACCGTAAAGTAGCCAACTTTCAGGAAAGGTTCGAGTTTAAAGGTTTCTTACTGTGATGCACTATTTAGGAAAAATAAATTAATCTATCTGTCTGTCTGTCTGTCTGTCTGTCTGTCTATCTATCTATCTATCTATCCATCCATCCCTCTATCATCTATCTCTCCATGTCTCCATCTCTCCATCCATTCCTCTATCTATCCATCGATCCCTCTAACCATCCCACCCTTCACCCACCCACCCACCCACCCATCCATCCATCCATCCATCCATCCATCCATCCATCCATCCATCCATCCATCCACCCACCCATCCATCCACCCATCCATCCATCCATCCATCCATCCATCCATCCATCCATCCACCCATCCATCCACCCACCCACCCATCCATCCATCCACCCATCCATCCATCCATCCATCCATCCATCCATCCATCCATCCATCCATCCACCAACCCACCCATCCACCCATCCATCCATCCATCCATCTACCCACCCACCCATCCATCCATCCACCCACCCACCCACCCATCCATCCATCCATCCATCCATCCATCCATCCATCCATCCACCAACCCACCCACCCATCCATCCTTCCACCCACCCATCCATCCATCCATCCACCAACCCACCCATCCACCCACCAACCAACCCACCCATCCATCCATCCATCCATCCAGCCAGCCAGCCATCCAGCCAGCCAGCCAGCCAGCCAGCCAGCCAGCCATCCCCCCTCAAGTGTTGTACAGATGAAACTGCAATAGGTTCTTTGTTAGCAAAGACTGTGGTGCTCATGCCTGCAAATTCTAATCACAGTATTCAAGGTATTTCAAATATTTCATTTGTATGCACTGTTGTAATGATACAGATTATTCAACAGCTCCAGGGAATCCTCACAAGTCACATGTGCTTATTAGTTCAAATTAGACTGTTAGCAAACAATCAGCAATCCGTCCTTTATGGCTGCTTTAGTTCTTCCCACACATGAACCTAGAACCTCCTCCCCCTCCACATGACTTGTAAGAGGGCATAATGGAGAATACGGTAGGTGTACTGCTACGTTTAATTTATTTCTAAGAGCTATACCCTGCCCTTTCACAGCAGAAATGAGGGCAGTAGAACAGAAGGCAATCAATTGCATCTTACCTGACATCAACGTGTACACTTTTAGCAAAATCTACCCTGTTCCTAATAGAATATCAGCTTCTTGGAAATGTGCAATAATAGTGCAAGGCCTTTTCTAGGTTTTTTAGAGCAGGGCAGCATGTCTAAAATAGTGCTGGGGGAAGCAAGAAGTCATTTCTCTCCACCATCCTTTATTAAAGAAAGACAAAAAATAGTAGCGCTAACACAGTGATTATGTTATAATGGTCTGCAGTTAGGGTTGCCAACCTTCAGGTGGGGCCTGGGGATCTCCTGGGATTCCAACTGATCTCCAACTAATAGGGATCCATTCCTCTGGAGAAAATAGCTGCTTTGGAGGGTTGGCTCCGCGGCATTACACCCTGCTGACATCCCTCCCCTCTCCAAACCCCACTTTCCCTGGGCTCCACCTCCAAATCTCCAGGAACGTCCCAACCCTGAGTTGGCAACCCTGTTTGCAAGTGAGAACCCTGGTGCCGCTCAAGGCCAACCCTCTATCATGACCATGGATGAGCCTCATGTGCCCCGTCTGGATCACTGGTACACTGATCTTAAAGACATTTCAGTTTCAAGTTGTCCGCTAAACTCAGGGGGAGGGGGAGAGAGTCCAAACTATGAATGCTTCACAAAACACAGAAACCTTTCATCGCATCCACGGAATGACTGATCGATCGACAGAGAGGGGGAAAAGGAAACCGAAAGCATCACTCGACTTACATTGTTCATGTATTCGCTGAGCAGATCCTGGAGGGCCTGTCGTACGGCGTTACACTCTGCAACGATTCTCTCGCGCCGGTCGTCGCGGGTGCAGGAAGAGTCTGCCATGAGAGCCGCTCCACTGATAATACTCTCCAACCTCTCTTCGAGAGATGGTCGGAATCGGGCTTCACTGAACGTCATGGGGTCTAAAATGATCTTGTTCTGTGGAGGGGGAGGGGAGGAAAAAACGAAAAAGTTGTTAAGTGCGCGCTTCCATTTTAATTGTTGTTGGTGAGAACTGCGGAGCTGAAGAGGAGGGGCTTCTTTCAAATTGACGGAGAAAATCCAACTTTTATTAAAAAAAGGGGGGGGGGAACACTTCTAACACACATTGGCTAACTTCCAAAGCAATGAGATATTTTTGAAAGTCCTAAATGGCAAGTCCTATTTACTCGTTGTCATAAATTATCTCAAGACATCAAGAGAAAGTGTTAAATTGCAGAAAACACAAATGGTGACCTTCAAGCAAGCAAATAAATAAATGAAATTCCGAGACCTATGTTTTCCGGATCGGGCAAGGATTCTGAAGCATATAGAAACATAGAATCATAGTTAGAAGGTACATCCAGGGCCAACTAGTCCAACGCCCTGCACAATGCAGGAAACTCACAAATTTGTTGTTGTTCAGTCACACAGTCAATTCTGACTCTTTGCGACCCCAGTCACAAATACCTTTCCCTAAATTCACAGGATCATCACTGCTATCAGATGGCCATCTAGCCTCTGCTTAAAAACCTCCAAGGAAGGAGAGCCCACCACCTCCCGAGGAAGCCTGTTCCACTGAGGAACCGCTCTAATGGTCAGGAAGATCTTCCTAATGTTGAGCTGGAAACGCTTCGGATTTAATTTCAACCCGCTGGTTCTGGTCCTACTTCCCGGGACCACAGAAAACAATTCCACACCCTCCTCTAGATGACAGCCCTTCAAGGACTTGAAGATGGCGATCCTATCACCTCTCAGCCCCTCCTCTCCAGGCTAAACATCCCCAGCTCCTTCAACCTTTCCTCATAGGATTTAGTCTCCAGACCCCTCAGCATCTTTGTCGCCCTCCTCTGGATATGATATATAACAAGTCGTATATAGGGATGGGCATGAACTGTGGTTCAAGCAGGAACTGATCTGGTTCACAGTTCCTGAACCAAGAGTTTGGGAGAATGAGCCTCCCATGAACCCTCCCTGGGGCAGCTGCCTTCCCTCCCGGGATCAGCCTCCTCAGGCGTCCTGTGGCTGCAGTGCTCCTGGCAAAGCCAAAGTTTCAACTGCCCGGGAGAGAACAAAAGGCTGCTTGAGCAAGTGGGAGAAGAACATTAGGAAGATATTGGATTTATATCCCGCCCTCCACTCCGAAGAGTCTCAGAGCGGCTCACAATCTCCTTTACCCCCCCCCCCCAACAACAGACACCCTGTGAGGTAGATGAAGATATTGGATTTATATCCTGCCCTCTACTCCGAAGAGTCTCAGAGTGGCTCACAATCTCCTTTACCTTCCTCCCCCACAACAGACACCCTGTGAGGTAGATGAAGATATTGGATTTATACCCTGCCCTCCACTCCGAAGAGTCTCAGAGCGGCTCACAATCTCCTTTACCTTCCTCCCCCACAACAGGCACCCTGTGAGATAGATGAAGATATTGGATTTATATCCCGCCCTCCACTCCGAAGAGTCTCAGAGCAGCTCACAATCTCCTTTCCCTTCCTCCCCCACAACAGACACCCTGTGAGGTGGGTGGGGCTGAGAGGGCTCTCACAGAAGCTGCCCTTTCAAGGACAACCTCTGCCAGAGCAATGGCTGACCCAAGGCCATTCCAGCAGCTGCAAGTGGAGGAGTGGGGAATCAAACCCGGTTCTCCCAGATAAGAGTCTCGTAACAAACGAGTTTAACACCTCTGATTTAAAAGTTTCTTTCAAGCCAGTTCTTTGGTGCAGCGGGTGCAGAGGTCAACACGCCAACAGTAAGGATTAGATTGCTTTGGAAAATGTTGAGCAGGAAACAAATGCTTAAAAGGAGGAGGGGCTGTGGCTCTGTGGGAGAGCCACGGCTTGGCATGAAGAAGGTCCCAGATTCAATCCCCGGCGTCTCCAGCCAAAAGGATCATGTAGGAGGTGATGGGAAAGATGGACCAGAGGTCTAATCTGATATAAGGCAGCTTCATGTGTTCAAACCGGACGAATGAATTGAATTACTCTTAAAAACAGATTAGACTCTCAGCCATGAGCTTCTAATTGCACTTGATTGTCTGCCACGTAAAGCCAGGGAGCTATCCGTCCACGGCCAAAGAAGCACTAGGAGATATGATATCATACACCCATTTAAAACAATATGTGTTTTTGGAGGGAACAATTTCCTTCATTTCCTGGCTTCCTATATTAAGGGTGGTTTTTTTATCTACACATTAATGCTTTCTGCAGCCACCTGCGATTCGATTTGCGGGGTGGGCAGCAAAACACGGTCCCAAATGGTGCATTTCTCGCTCTGCAGAACCTTTGGTCTCAACGATAAGCGGTTTTAGATCATCCCTGGGTTATTTTCTAACTCACGGTACTTAGGGAGGCAACTGCAAAAAAAAGAAACGAAATAACAGTGCTCGTTGAAACAGGAACACCATCGGCAATTCAAAGCAGCACAGGTTGTGACCGCGGGAAAATCAGACAAGATAAATCCGTAAACCAATGCCGCGTATGCCCTGCTATGGGCAACTACAACGTACATAGATTCAGGTGAGTGGCCGTGTTGGTCTGAAGCAAGAGAACAAAGTTTGAGTCCCGTGGTACCTTTAAGGCCACCAAAGTTTCATTCTGGGTATAACCTTTTGTGTTTATGCACTTTCGGCATTGGAGAAATGTGCACGCACATAAAAGCTTATACAAAGAATTAAACTTTGGTGGTCTTAAAGGGGCTACTGGACACAAACTTTGTTCTCTTCCTTCAGACCAACATGGCCACTCACCTGAATCTATGTACGTTGTAGTTGCCCATAGAGGGTCACATGCTGCATATATATATATATATATATATATATATATATATATATATATATACACACACACACACACACACTCACACACTTTTAAATACCCCTACTATGTAAAGTAACCTTCCAAACCTGCCCCCCGAAGAGGAAACTTCAGAAAGATTTTTTAAAAGCCCAAGAGGACACATATACAAAAAAGGACCTGATCTCTAAAAAGAGGACATCTGGCTATTGTAAAAAGAGGAGGAGGAGAAGGAGGTGGAGAAGGAGAAGAAGGTGGAGAAGGAGAAGAAGGTGGAGACGAAGAAGAAGCAGCATATGAATCATTTTGGTCTCCACTGAAAATAAGGCCCGTGTTTGGCCTAGGCTGGAACCACCAAAAGATGGTGGGAATATGGGAGGCGCCAGCATTGTAAGTGATGTGACGTCACTTCAGGGGAAAACGGAAGGTGATGTCACCTTGCTCCAGAAATTGCCTGAAACTTTTTTGGTAAACCCATAGCAAGCAAGGCTGCCTTTTTCTTTTCTTTCTTCTTTAATTCTCCTGCTGCCTTGAAGGAGCAACAGCCGTAAGAGCTGGTTGCCATTGGGAAGCATCTAGTCCAGTGTCTAGCCAGTTGCTCTGAAGAGTCCCTAAGGAAGCCATAGAGGTTAAGGTTTCTTTCTTTCTTTCTTTCTTTCTTTCTTTCTTTCTTTCTTTCTTTCTTGGATTTATATCCCGCCCTCCCCGCCAAAAAAGGCTCAGGGCAGTCACACCACATAACTTACAGTAAAAACGTTAAGCAATTTAAAACAATTTGGTGATAGTTTTTATACAGACTTAAGATGGTGTTCAATGATCTTCAACATCCATTGGATCTAGCGTCTCGGAAGTGGTGGTCAGTATTTCAGTTAAATGCTAACTGAAACAGGGTCGTCTTACAAGCCCCCATAAAAATATGGAGCACAGGTCCATCAGTGGCTATAAGCCACAGTATATATATGTGACTGTATGTGTTTGTATGTATCTATGTACATATGAACATATGAAGCTGCCTTATACTGAATCAGACCCTTGGTCCATCAAAGTCAGTATTGTCTTCTCAGACTGGCAGCAGCTCTCCAGGGTCTCAAGCTGAGGTTTTTCACACCTATTCGCCTGGACCCTTTTTTGGAGATGCCGGGGATTGAATCTGGGACCTTCTGTTTCCCAAGCAGATGCTCTACCACAGAGCCACCATCCCTCCCCATGTATATGTGTGTGTATGTGTGTGTGCGCATGCGTGCATGCGTGTATATATATATATATATATATATATATATACACACACACACACATATTGGTCACTGTGTGACACAGAGTGTTGGACTGGATGGGCCATTGGCCTGATCCAACATAGCTTCTCTTATGTTCTTATGAACTGGGCAAGCCAGCCTCACTTGCTACAGATTTACCAAAAAGTCCTCAGGCGTTCAGATGTTTATTGCTTATGTATGTGGAAGTTCCCTTTCTCATCTTGGGCAGCAGCTATTGATGGACCTATTCTACAGGTTGAAAAGAAGAGGAATTTGTGAGGAACATTGTACCCCTCAGTTGCGCTCCCCCCCACTCCTTCCTGCAATCAGAAGGACTAGACATGACCAGTCGTGTGAACGCTAGGTGTATTAGTTTTTCAGGAGAAAAGTGTCATAGAAATGTTTCAGTACATTATTCAATAATGAATCTGTCTAATCCCCTTTAATTATATGGCCCATGGCCATCAGTTTGGTGTAGTGGCTAAGTGCACAGAGTCTTATCGGAGAACTGGGTTTGACTCCCTACTTCTCCACTTCCAGCTGCTGGAATGGCCCTGGGTTGTCCTTGAAAGGGCAGCTTCTGGGAGAGCCCTCTCAGCCCCATCCACCTCACAGGGTGTCTGTTGTGGGGGAGGAAGGGAAAGGAGATTGTGAGCCGCTCTGAGACTCTGTCCTTGAAAGGGCAGCTGCTGTGAGAGCCATCTCAGCCCCATCCACCTCACAGGGTGTCTGTTGTGAGGGAGGAAGGTAAAGGAGATTGTGAGCCGCTCTGAGATTCAGAGTGGAGGGTGGGATATAAATCCAATATCTTTTTCTTCTTCATCGCCCTCATCATCATCATCAGTGTGTCCTCTAGCAGTGAATTCTGCATATTTTAACCACTTCTTGAACAAAGAAGTACTTTGAGGGAGGGTTTTGTTCATCCTGAATATATTGACCATCAGCTTTACCGGGTAGCCCAAGTTCTAATACTTTGTGTATGTGGGTGGTTGGTGGGGAATCTCTATTCACTTTGTGCACCCTGTGCATAATGTTTATAAGCCTCTACAAAGAGATGCCAGTCTCCAGGTGGGACCTGGGAATCAGCTGGAATTTCAGCTTATCTCCAGACTACAGAGGTCAGTTCCCCTGGAAAAAAACATGCTTTGGAGGGTGGACTCTTATAGCACAGTACCCCAAGTTGCCTGTGGACACAAAAAGGTTGAGGACCCCTTCTGTAATCTACCTTGAGCCTTAGCAAAGAAAAGGTGTCCCATAGATAATGTAGATTTAAAAAAAAAAAAACTTCTAAACAATTCAGGAGGAGAAGCGTGTGACCTGCATTGCCGACAGGCAAGCAATATTTTAAACAGTCACACCGACAGATATCACATTTCCAAAAGCACGGCTTTGAAAGACTGCACTTTCGGCTTGAATCTATTTGAATAAAAGTGAGCTAGAAACACGATTGACCCTTTCGTATTCTCATCTCACCCATGCCACGGTGGGTAGGTGGTTTCTGTATTATAAAAGGGGGGGGCGGTCAGAGAGAGAGAGAGAGGCAAAGAGGCAGGCTTATTTATGTTAAGAAAGAAGATTTTCTTAGTTGATTGTTTTTAAAAAAGTATAAGATTTTCAAAAGAACATTCTTCTGGCGAAGTTACCCCCGATGAGAAAACGGCCACCTTAACCTTCCCACCATTCACTGACAGTCGGTTAGTGAATGACTAATGTAAAGTGTTCCAATTCATTTACATTCATAATTAATCAGAAGCCATTAAAGTCATAAATCAGAGCCTGACAACATAATTCAGATTATGATTAATTGTCCTGAGGTTCATAGCTGCCAAAGACAAGGTAATGGAAAGTGTGTCCCTGCGACATGATGCTTGACACGGATTTTTTTTTTAATGTATTTTACAGCCATCCTAGACGTGTTTGAAAAACCAGCAGCCCCACTGCTGCAAGTGTAAACTCCAATGCCACAACTCTATGGTAGCACCATAGAGCCCAGCAAGATTTTCCGAGTATGAGCTTTCGAGAGTCAAAGGTCCCTTTGGGAGAGGGGAAGACGGGTTGGTCCTCGGTAGGGTTGCCAGGTCCAATTCAAGAAATAGCTGGGGACTTTTGGGGGTGGAGCCAGGAGACATTGGGGTGGAGCCAAGAGACATTGGGGGTGGAGCCAGGAGACATTGGGGGTGGAGCCAGGAGACATTGGGGGTGGAGCCAAGAGACACTGGGGGTGGGGCCAGGAGACATTGGGGTGGAGCCAGGAGACATTGGGGGTGGAGCCAGGAGACATTGGGGTGGAGCCAAGAGACATTGGGGTGGAGCCAAGAGACATTGGGGGTAGAGCCAGGAGACACTGGGGGTGGAGCCAGGAGACATTGGGGGTGGAGCCAGGAGACATTGGGGGTAGAGCCAGGAGACACTGGGGGTGGAGCCAGGAGACATTGGGGGTAGAGCCAGGAGACACTGGGGGTGGAGCCAGGAGACATTGGGGGTGGAGCCAGGAGACATTGGGGGTGGAGCCAGGAGACATTGGGGGTAGAGCCAGGAGACACTGGTGGTGGAGCCAGGAGACATTGGGGTGGAGCCAAGAGACATTGGGGGTAGAGCCAGGAGACACTGGGGGTGGAGCCAGGAGACATTGGGGTGGAGCCAGGAGACATTGGGGTGGAGCCAAGAGACATTGGGGGTAGAGCCAGGAGACACTGGGCTTGAGCCAGGAGCCAGGTTGTGACAAGCATGACTGAACTCCAAAGGGAGTTCTGGCCATTACATTTAAAGGGACCGTGCACCTTTGAAATGCCTTCCCTCCACTGGAAATTGTGAAGGATAGGGGCGCCTGCTTTTAGGGCTCATAGAACTGGACTTCCTGGTCCAATCTTTTTGAAACTTGGAGGGTGTTTTGAGGAGAGGTACTGGATGTTATGCTGAAAATTTGGTGCCTCTGCCTCAAAAAAACAGCCCCCCTCCCAGAGCCCCAGATGCCTACGGATCAATTCTTTATTATTCCCTATGGGAATCAGTCTCCATAGGGAATAATGGAGTGCCCAGCAGACATTTCCCTCCCCCTCCCCCCTGCTTTCTGAAGCTTGGAGAGGGCCTCCAAACCAGGGGATCCCCTGACCCCACCTGGGGATTGGCAACCCTAGTCCTCAGTAGTGCGGCAGAATGGCTTTGCTCTGGCCTGCGGACCCTTAGGGTTTCTCTCTCTCTCTCAACACCTGGAGAGACCATTTCTCTCTCTCTAGTACCTTGACTAGGGAAGCCAGCCTCCGGGTGGGGCCTAGAGATCTCCCGCTTTTGAAGCTTATCTCCAGCTGGCAGAGAGGTCAGCTCTCCTGGGAAAAAAATGGCTCCTTTGACTTCCTCCTTTCCACCCTGTTCTCTGCCCAGAGGAAAAAAGCTGTTGAAATACAGAGTATAGCTGGGGACTTTTGGGGGTGGAGCCAGGAGACACTGGGGGTGGAGCCAGGAGACATTGGGGGTGAACATATGAACATATTAACCTTTATAACCTATCTTCATATGAACATATGAAGCTGCCTTCTACTGAATCAGACCCTTGGTCCATCAAAGTCAGTATTGTCTACTCAGACTGGCAGCCGCTCTCCAGGGTCTCAAGCTGAGGTTTTTCACACCTATTTGCCTGGACCCTTTTTAGTTGGAGATGCCAGGGATTGAACCTGGGACCTTCTGCTTACCAAGCAGATGCTCTACCACTGAGTCACCGTCCCTCCCCATCATGAACATATGAAGCTGCCTTATACTGAATCAGACCCTTGGTCCATCAAAGTCAGTCTTGTCTACTCAGACTGGCAGAGGCTCTCCAGGGTCTCAAGCTGAGGTTTTTCACACCTCTTTGCCTGGACCCTTTTTAGTTGGAGATGCCGGGGATTGAACCTGGGACCTTCTGCTTCCCAAGCAGAGGCTCTACCACTGAGCGATCCTCCCTCCCCGGAGCCAGGAGACACTGGGGGTGGAGCCAGGAGACATTGGGGTCTCCTTTCAAACCTCCCAGGGGAAACAAAAATGCGTTTCTTCACAAGTAGCAGAAGAAAAGCGTAAGAATCCAGGAGCACCTTGAAAGACTAACAAAATTTGTGGCAGGGGAGGAGCTTTTGTGAGTCACTGCACATTTCTTCAGATGCACCAGCGACCCTTCTTCACGAGTGAGCAGTGACTCACGACAGCTCCTGCCCTGCCACACATTTTGTTAGCCTTTACGGTGCCGCTGGATTCTTACGCTTTTCTAATGCTACAAACAGACTCACGTCAGCTACCCGCCTTGAGCTGTCTTTACAAGCAGGACTGCTGGATTTGAGCCCAGTACAGCCTTAAAAACCAACAAGATTTAGAGGCCAGCAAGATATGTAACCTGAGTATCTTTATTTGCCTCTGAGGTGCTGCTGGACTCAACTCTAGCTGTTCTACTGAAAACCAACACAGGTGCTTTCTGAAGCTTAAATTACGACATATGTGAACTTTCTCTCCGGTATCCTGTCCAAACACCAACAATTGTTGTTACTATTATTACAAGAAGAAGATGTTGTTATCCCCCCCTCAAAAAAAAGGAAAGGGGGGGGGAGAATTGGCCTGTTATAAAACCAGAATAATCAACAACATTGTAAAAGTCAGTAAGAATTAGGAGGAATATGTCTAGTACCCAAAATTATATTCACCTATTGACTTCCAGCCTCTCCCGCCCCAAAGAGAAAACCCTATTGTAGATAGCTGCAAATCTCTGTGTAAACTGTATTGGAAGCAAGGTTCCTTTGGCTGAACCTAGGGGGAACAGGGAGCATAGAATCATAGAGTTGGAAGGGACCTCCAGGGTCATCTAGTCCAACCCTCTATACAATGCAGGAAACTCACAAACACCTCCCCCTAAATTCACAGCTCATGACCTGAGTTCAATCCCGGCAGAAGCTGGGTTTAGGTAGCCGGCTTGAGGTTGACTCAGCCTTCCATCCTTCCGAGGTCAGTAAAATGAGTACCCAGCTTGCTGGGGGAGGGGGGGGGAAGTGTAGATGACTGGGGAAGGCAATGGCAAAACACCCCATTAAAAAGTCTGCCATGAAAACGTCGTGATGTGACATCACCCCAGAGTCAGAAACGACTGGTGCTTGCACAGGGAACTACCTTTACCTTTTTAAATTCACAGGATCTTCATTGCTGTCAAATGACCATCTAGCCCACCACCTCCTGAGGAAGCCTGTTCCATTGAGGAGCTACTCTAATGGTCAGGAAGTTCTTCCTAATGTTGAGCCGGAAACTCTTCTGATTTAATTTCAACCCATTGGTTCTGGTCCGACTTTCTGGGGCCACAGAAAACAATTCCACACCATCCTCTAGATGACAGCCCTTCAAGAACTTGAAGATGGTGATCCTATCACCTCTCAGCCACCTCCTCTCCAGGCTAAACATGCCCAGCTCCTTCAACCTTTCTTCATAGGGATGTTCTTCAAGACATGCAGGGTCCCAGCTGTTCCACACCTGGAGCCCTGTTGGCTCATCATGAACATGCTACAAGGTCCTTTGTCCATCTCTATCACACTAGGATAAGCTTTCATTCGAATTACCAGAGCCAGGTGACTGTGACTGCCCTGCAGCTGGTCACAACACTTACCCAAGGTATCGGTATGTAAGAGACAGTGAGAGTGGCTTTCGCCTGCTTCCTGGGCGGTGACTTTTATTGCTTTTGGATTAGCCGTGGCTCCTTTTTATCTTCGTTAATCATGTGGTTCCTCATTATAACAGTTTTTAGAACGCTGTAGAACGGGGGACATCAACATGGTTCCCATGGTATCCACTGACACTGTTCTGGTGTCAGTCAAGCTGGTTCGTTTGTTTTAAAGGGCGGGAACAGGTAAGGGCTTTCACCCAGCAAGGCTTCCGATTGGCTACTGAAGACGTTGATTAGCCGTGGCGATTTTTAAATGCATTACTCTGGCAGCAGTCGCCACGACAGCCCAGGGATCTTCAGCGTGCGACTGAAGGTAAACTGCAGCAACCATTTTAGGGCTGGCTCCGCCTCCTGCAGCAGCCATGTTGTGGCTGCGCCCCCCCCCCAATGTGTTAGAAATCCAGAGGTGTCTGCAGTCTTAAAAAGGTTAGGAACCCCTGCTGTTGAAGTATGAACGTATGGACTTTTCTTTTCCTGTAAAAATCATTTTAAGATTATTAATTTTTAACTGCCATGGATAAGTGCAGTGGAAACATCAAGACACGTGCTTGCTTTGTGTGTTTTCTGTGACGCTGGGTGATTTGCAGATGATATATTCCATTTCATGCAGGAGAAGGGGGGGGGGTTTCGCCAGGCTTCTTGAAGGTGACAGTTTCCATACAATAACGACAAGCGAATCGATGATTGCATTTGCAATGCTGAGAACCGGGACCGACAATGGTATGTCTTTTAAAATCATCGTTATTACTATTTAGCTGCCGCAATGCATTAGTGTGGGTTTGGAGGCTGCCAGATAAAGGGGGAAAGGAGGTCTGACAAGGGTTTTGCACACAAATCGCAAGTCATCAGTCATAAAGGCAAAGCTGGAGCAAACTTGTCACCAGACATTTCAATTCAAAGGATCACAGTCCTTCAACATCTGAAGTGTTTCAGAGAGAACTGTCTGGTTCCCCAGAGAAAGATGTAAGATAAACTTTTTCTGGACATGGAAGGGAGGGAGGAAGAGGGAGAGAGAGAGAGTGTGTGTGTGTTAGAGAGAAGAAGAAGAAGAAGAAGAAGAAGAAGAAGAAGAAGAAGAAGAAGAAGAAGAAGAAGAAGAAGAAGAAGAAGATGATGATGATGATGATGATGATGATGATGATGATGATGATATTGGATTTATATCCCATACTCCTTTTTATCACAATCTCTTTTATCTCCCCCCCCCCACAACAAACACCCTGGAAGGTGGGTGGGGCTGAGAGGGCTCTACCGGAAGCTGCCCGTTCAATGACAAGTCCTGCCAGAGCTATGGCTGACTCAAGGCCATTCCAGCAGTTGCAAGTGGAGGAGTGGGGAATCAAACCCGGTTCTCCCAGATAAGAGTCCGCACACTTAACCACTACATCACACTGGCTCTGTAAGTGAACCACTAAAAGTAACCCTCCCCCCCCCCGCCATTGCACGGGAGAGCAACAGCCAGAAGCGAGACTTCTAAGGTCTTGAATCTCCATGTCAATTAATCTCTGTTTAATCGTGACAACAGCATGCTTCTCCAAAAAATGTTGATGATGATAATGATGATGGCAGTTTATTGTTCACTGACAGTTCTGGAGACAAAACGGCCCTTGCAAAGACTGAAGAATCTACTGCAGGGCCCCTTATATATAGTTGGACCTATCCGTTACACTTTCAAGCAAAAAGCGGGAAGCAAGACTTGCCCAGGCCCTTTCCTTGCAGGTGCATCTAATCAAGCAGGCTGACTTTGGGGCTCCCCTGGCAACCCACCACACCAGCAGAAAGTATTTGGGCAGCTTGTTACATTAGAGATAGGCGCAGCGGAAGCGGCAAAGCTGAGAGGCACAGTGAAGTAGCGTAATAAGAATCAAAATATGGCAAGGCACTTGACAATCAATACATGACATTAGCTCTACAGATGCTTCAACGTATGCATTTGTTAAGGTTATCATTGGGCCACCTTTCCCAAATGCGTAGGGTTGCCAACCATTTCAAAAAAGAAAACTTTAACATAAAGGAAGAAGGCATTTCCATCCACCATTCTTGGTATCCAGCTCTGCAAAACACCCTACAGACTATAAATTGCAGAAGGTCACAGAACAACCAGCACATTCCAAAGAACAATCAGCACAGTCAACAACCATCTTCCTTATCTTCACACCCCTTCACACCCCTTCCAACCCTCCCAGCAATCAACACAGAACAATGGTCACATTCCACAGCCAGTTTCCTTATCACCACCCTTCCAGGAAGTCCCACGAAACAATGGGCACATCCACAAACCAATTGCCCTCTCACCACACCCCCTCCAGCCTAGAAATAGCAGCCCTGGCCTCACTCAATGCACAGCAGCCAAGAAGGTCAGAGCGCCTGCTCCGGCTGCAATGCCACTGAGGATGTTCTCCGCAGCTGAGAACGAAACGTCTGGAACGAAAACTTTCTCTAGTAGAACACGGCACTTGAGCCCGAAAGATTCTACAAACCCTAATGATTTCAAAAAAGGTCATGTCACAACAGGCTGGTAAAGGATTTCGACAGCAGGGGGAAGCAGGAGCAGAACAAACAGAAGGTAACATCATGTGGATGCACCCCTAAACAGTGCTGCTGTGGGACGGGTCAAAAGATCCATGTGGAAGCAGACCGAGTTTAAGAAAGAGCGGGCTACGGAGAGGGGGAATCTGGAAAGTGGAAGAGGACAATGTTGCATAGAACGTACACAAAACAGCATCAAATCTGGATGCCAAAAGCATAGAAAACACCCCCAAAAGAAGCAACTCCGGCTGCTAATACAAAGTTCCAGCACTTCAAAGAGACAGAACCCCATCTAACAGAGTTCTGTGAACTGTTCATTAAGGTCTAACAGCATCAAATTAATGAGGGATGAGAAAGACAAAATGTTAACTGAAGTTACCAGGTGAAGGAATTCAACGTATCTCCCTCCTTCCACCGCCCATGAAGCGACCAGCTTCTTTCTGAAAGTATGCAGTGAGAACTAGGACTGCCAACTTTGGACAGGGGAATACCTAAAAATGTGAGGGTGGAGCTTGGAGAGAGGTGGAACCTCGACAAGGGATATTACAGAGTTCCACCCTCCGAAGTGGCCATTTTATCCAGGGAAACTGAAATCAATTGGAAATCCAATTGGAATAGCAATAGAAATCAATTGCAATAGCAGGAGATCTCCAGGCTGCACCTGGAGGTTGGCAGCCCTAACAGGACACACTCATTAAAAGCGCCATCTCCCTAACACAAGCGTTTAGATTAATGGAGATCAAGCGTATCCCACGCCCTACACTGTTCGTATGAAAGATTCAAAGACAGGGTATCACAAACTCATTTCCAATATGGGAAGGAGGTAAAAAAAAAAAAGAAATACTTCTGCCTATTGTCCACTAGAGGTCAGGGTGGCATAAGAAATAAAACACCTCCATTCCAGAACTAAAAGTTCTTAATGAAACACAAGTCTGTGCCTTAAGGGCTAGACTACGCAGGTTGTATACAGCCAGGCCTCAGATTCAGCAGGAGCTCACAGGAGCATAGCTCCTGAACCTTTCTGAGGGGTCCCCCACCTCCTCCCCACCTACCTTGTCCATTGGATAGTAGGTGCAGCTGCATAACAATCCCTGGATTAGGAGAGCGGGCAGCCAGCCAGCCACCAGGGGCTTTGCCACGCCCCCAGCAGCCCTCATTAACCCCTGGAGAAGCCCACACCACCATTCTCCACTTCTTATGTGATTGTGGGCAGCAGGTGGCTTGCTGGCCTTTTGACTGGAGGGGGGCGGTGCCCGGGCACGACTCTACTCTTGTAGCAGCCGAGGAACAGCCTGGCTGAGGGACTCAGGAGAGCTTTCAGGACCTGCCATTTAAAAAGGTAAAGGCAGTCCCCTGTGCAAGCCCCAGTCGTTTCTGACTCTGCCATTTAACTAACTATTAAAACAGAATTGTTCAGGGGGGGTATTTGTATAAAGGAAATAGGGCTAGTCCCAGAAACAGGCTAGTCCAGGAAAATTCACTCCGTTTCTGCTGATGTAATAACATCTTCTGCACTGTTTAACGAGCAGGCGCAGTGTTCCCTCTAAGCTGAGTTAGTGTGAGCTAGCTCGCAGTTTTTTAAACACCGGCTCACACATTTTTGGTCTTGGCTCAGGAAAAACGGTCCCAGAGCAAGCCAATTGATGCAGCAGCTCACAGCTTTAATGCCAGGAGCTCACAAAGTAGAATTTTTGCTCACAAGGCTCTATGGCTTAGAGGAAACATTGGTCAGATTTAATACTCAGGGATGTCGAGAGCCACCATGGGCCCCTGGACAAAGATTCCACCCACACCCCCCCAGTATGACTATGATCCAAACCAAATAGCATAATGAAATGAATAAATCACTTGGCCTGTCTGTCCACGTTGGTTGCTTTATTTAATGTAAAGGTAGTCCCCTGTGCAAGCACCAGTCGTTTCCGATTCTGGGGTGACGTTGCTTTCACAACATTTTCACGGCAGACTTTTTACGAGGTGGTTTACCATCGCCTTCCCCAATCATGTACACTTTCCCCCCAACAAGCTGGGTACTCATTTTACCGACCTGGATGGAAGGCTGAGTCAACCTGGAGCCGGTTACCTGAACCAGCTTTCGCTGGGATCGAACTCAAGCCATGAGCAGAGGGTTTCAACTGCAGAACTGCAGCTTTACCACTCTGCCCACAGAGCTCTTGTTGCTTTATTTACTTATGTATTTATATCCCACTTTCTTCCCCAACAAGAAGAATTGCAGATTTATACCCCGCCCTTCTCTCTGAATCAGAGACTCAGAGCGGCCTACAATCTCCTATGTCTTCTCCCCCCACAACAGACGCCCTGTGAGGTGGGTGGGGCTGAGAGGGCTCTCACAGCAGCTGCCCTTTCAAGGACAACCTCTGCAAGCGCTATGGCTGACCCAAGGCCATTTCAGCAGGTGCAAGTGGAGGAGTGTGGACTCAAACCCAGTTCTCCCAGATAAGAGTCCACACATTTTACCACTACACCAAACTGGCTTTGGTGTACATCCTTCTGCTTTCCTCCAGGTTATCCTCACAATAACCCTGTGAGGTAGGTTAGGCTGAGAGTGGGCCAAAGTCACCCAGAAATAGGGCTGCCAAACCCCTGGGCCAGGCGGGGGTTCTCCCGCCCTGGAGGTTCCCAACCCACCTGCTCTCCATACCACAGCGAGCCAAAGGCACCAGGCGGTAACACACACACTCCTTATATTGATCTGGGAAGCCAGCCCACTCTTGTATTGTGAGAAAGGGAGAACAGGACTTCTTTCTCTACCTTCTCCATCCCATGCATAATCTTGTAAGCCTCTATCATGTCACCCCGCAGTCGACGTTTCTCCAAGCTAAAGAGCCCCAAGCATTTTAACCTTTCTTCATAGGGAAAGTGTTCCAAACCTTGAATCATTCTAGTTGCCCTTTTCTGCACTTTTCCCAATGCTATAATATCCTTTTTGAGGTGCGGTGACCAGAACTGCACACAGTACTCCAAATGAGACTGCACCATCGATTTATACAGGGGCATTATGATACTGGCTGATTTGTTATCAATTCCCTTCCTAATAATTCCCAGTATGGCGTTGGCCTTTTTTATCGCTCTACCACTGAGCCACTATCTCTTTCCCATAGCCAAGTCATGTGCACTGGACATGGATCCCTACACATTTCAAGGATTTACTCAGAGTAAACAGTGTATATCCTTCAAGTCATGGCTGCAATAATTTTTCGCTTCTTGAGCCTTTCAGCCTCCCTATTTTTGCACTTGCGATTTCTACTGAAATGGCTAAACACTATCCCTATCAAATGGGCAGACTCAATAAAGGAAGCCACGTCCTTCCATTTGCAAGAACTGAGCAAAGCTTTTAACTATGGGACACTGGAGAGGTCATTATTTTACCGGGTCGCCTTAAGTTGGAAGCAACCGGGTGGCACTTAATGCACATACAACTGCTATTCCTGTGTGGTTGTTTTCAGTCACTGACCACCGTCTTAACCCACTGAACCCTCCTTCAGATAGCCCACTGTTCCATTGGAAAAGGAATGAATTATTAAGTATCTAAGTGATCACAACCCTTTAAAAAGGCATTTTCTGCCATTCAGCACTCAACAGCACTCTTGAAAAACAGTTAAGTACTAATCCAAAGAGCCCCATGGTGCAGAGCGGTAAAGCTGCAGTACTGCAGTCCAAGCTCTCTACTCACGACCTGAGTTCGATCCCGGCAGAAGCTGGGTTCGGGTAGCCGGCTCGAGGTTGACTCAGCTTTCCATCCTTCCGAGGTCAGTAAAAGGAGTCCCCAGCTTGCTGGGGGGAAAGTGGAGATGACTGGGGAAGGCAATGGCAAACCGCCCCGTTAAAAAGTCTGCCGTGAAAACGTTGTGAAAGCTACGTCCCCCGCAGAATCGGAAACGACCGGTGCTTGCACAGGGGACTGCTTTTACCAGTTTGGTGTAGTGGTTAAGTGTGCAGACTCTTATCTGGGAGAACCAGGTTTGATTCCCCACTCCTCCACTTGCACCTGCTGGAATGGCCTTGGGTCAGCCATAGCTCTGGCAGAGGTTGTCCTTGAAAGGGCAGCTGCTGTGAGAGCCCTCTCAGCCCCACCCACCTCACAGGTAAAGGAGATTGTGAGCCGCTCTGAGACTCTTTGGAGTGGAGGGCGGGATATAAATCCAATATCTTCATCTACCTCACAGGGTGTCTGTTGTGGGGGGGGAGGGTAAAGGAGATTGTGAGCCGCTCTGAGGCTCTTCAGAGTGGAGGGCGGGATATAAATCCAATATCTTCATCTACCTCACAGGGTGTCTGTTGTGGGGGAGGAAGGGAAAGGAGATTGTGAGCCGCTCTGAGGCTCTTCAGAGTGGAGGGCGGGATATAAATCCAATATCTTCATCTACCTCACAGGGTGTCTGTTGTGGGGGGGGGGGGGGTAAAGGAGATTGTGAGCCGCTCTGAGGCTCTTCAGAGTGGAGGGCGGGATATAAATCCAATATCTTCATCTACCTCACAGGGTGTCTGTTGTGGGGGGGGGGGGGTAAAGGAGATTGTGAGCCGCTCTGAGGCTCTTCAGAGTGGAGGGCGGGATATAAATCCAATATCTTCATCTACCTCACAGGGTGTCTGTTATGGGGGAGGAAGGGAAAGGAGATTGTGAGCCGCTCTGAGGCTCTTCAGAGTGGAGGGCGGGATATAAATCTAATATCTTCATCTACCTCACAGGGTGTCTGTTGTGGGGGGGGGGGGGGGTAAAGGAGATTGTGAGCCGCTGTGAGGCTCTTCAGAGTGGAGGGCGGGATATAAATCCAATATCTTCATCTACCTCACAGGGTGTCTGTTGTGGGGGGGGGGGGGGAGGAAGGTAAAGGAGATTGTGAGCCGCTCTGAGGCTCTTCAGAGTGGAGGGCGGGATATAAATCCAATATCTTCATCTACCTCACAGGGTGTCTGTTGTGGGGGAGGAAGGGAAAGGAGATTGTGAGCCGCTCTGAGGCTCTTCAGAGTGGAGGGCGGGATATAAATCCAATATCTTCATCTACCTCACAGGGTGTCTGTTGTGGGGGGGGGGGGGGTAAAGGAGATTGTGAGCCGCTCTGAGGCTCTTCAGAGTGGAGGGCAGGATATAAATCCAATATCTTCATGTACCTCACAGGGTGTCTGTTGTGGGGGGAGGGGGGTAAAGGCAATTGTGAGCCGCTCTGAGACTCTTCGGAGTGGAGGGCGGGATATAAATCCAATATCTTCTTCTTCTTCTTCTTTTTACTAAGCCAAAAGAAAATCCTACAATAGTCGCACACCAACCTTACTTAAGTCAGACAGTGGAAAGGATAAACTTATCAAACGCATGAAGGCATTGTGTTTTGCGCAGGGATCAGAATGAGCGAGGGGATGTCTACATTTCAGAGAACCGAATGATACACAATGGGGGCTGACGTCATGATCCTCCAAGACCAGCTGATTATACATCTGGACGAAAAATGGACGCTTCAAACATTGCAATTGCCCTGCAGAATTATTCGGAGATGACTGCTCAAGAGCTCACGAGACGCATCGTCTGAGTTGACCCATATGCCGGGCCTTTGTTCTGTGACATACAGCGAAGTTTCTGCTCTTTAGAAATCTATTTTCCCCGGCGCCCTGCTGCTTTCAAATGTTATGCCTGTCGACAGAAGAAGCTGCAGTTATGTCTTATTTAGAGGCGGCGGCAGCGTCCTCGTTGCTTTGCTTTCAGAAGGTTTCTTTCGACCTCCGTCTGAAAGTCCTGTCATGCAAACTTCACATAATAGTGGTCTAGTACACAGACGCACAAACTGATTTCAGAGCAACCTTGGGGGGGGGGGGGGATGCAGGCATTCAGTAAGGCTGCGAGAAAGCAGTGCTTCGGCTTCAAAGGAAAAAGGAGCCCAACGCTTAGTCTGAAGGCCGCTGTAGCGAATATTTCCAGGAAAGGGCTTGAAGAAGAACAGCACAAAGGAAAATAAGACGCCGAAGGTGAAAATGTGTTTGTTAAATCGAAGCCTATTCATCCACACGTTTGTGTTATGAACTATAACTTTCCTCTTTAAATAAAAAGGCTGACAAATTTGGGGGGAGAAAAGTACAAAGCACACGCATTTATACATCACGATGCACAGATAAAGTGACATTTATCAAGCCGGTGAAAAAGTGAGAAAACAACTATTACCTGAAGCAAGACGGATGCATGAATAGTCCTTTGGGAATACACAGCATCTGCTGGAAGCCTGGCACAGGATACTCCAACCCATTAGTCATTGTGTTTATCGTCACACAGCACAATGTCCCTTGGTGGCGTTCCATGCAGTCCTTTCTGGACCGCATCAGCTCGGAATTGACAAACATCAGGTGATTGTGGTGTGGTTAAAAAAAAATGTGTGCTACACAAATTGGAAAAGCAGGGCTTCTATGGAGGGGGGGTGGGCAGTCCACTTCTACCACACAAACTAACATCGCTTGGGAGTTTAACCCCATTAATCTAGATAGTGTGCAAATGCATTGAATATACAGGTTTGGATTGATTCATCAGGTGTCTTTTTGAGTTGCTGCTCACCCAAAAGGGTCTCACAGTGACTTACAACATTAAAACCACATAAATAAAGTAAAAACAACATAAAAACAGATCGACAAGTATAAAATATCCGCATTAAAAAATTAAACTATTAAAATATGTATACCACTAACACTAACTATACCACTACCCAAAAAACAAACACGTCACCATACGACTAACCAAAAAACAAACCAACAAACGTGGATTACCGTCCAAAGGCAACCTAAACGATTTGGCCTTGATATGCTTTCAGTTGCACGGACATTATATGCGCAAATGTGGAAACAAGACAAAATACCAGAAGTATGGGAATGAACTCTGAAAGTTATGAATCGGAGTGAAATGGACAAACTTACAAGAATCTTAAAAGAACAAGATTTAGAGAAATTTAAAAACGACTGGGGAAAGTTTAAAAAATGCATTGAAAAACAATGGAATGTTAAAGGACATTTGGTGATCTTTGACAATGGTTAATTTTTAAGGAAACAATATATGGATTACAGTATAAAAGACATGATTATTGGATCATAATTTTTTTTCTTTTTCCCAACAATTAAGAAGAAATAACATGAAGAGGGATTATAACTTTTGAGTTTTTCGGAGAAAGATTTTCTAATGGACAGAGCTTATTACTTTATAACAAATTAGATTAAATAAAAATACGGGGATGTTTGATAAGGGGGCATGCATTAAGAACATAAGAACATAAGAACATAAGAGAAGCCATGTTAGAGAAGGCCAATGGCCCATCCAGTCCAACATTCTGTGTCACACAGCGGCCAAATATATATATATATATATATATATATATATATATATATATATATATATATATATATATATATATATATATATATATATATATATTTATATTTATATATATATATACACACACACACACACACACACACACACACACTGTGGCTAATAGCCACTGATGGACCTCTGCTCCATATTTTTATCTAACCCCTTCTTGAAGGTGGCTATGCTTGTGGACGCCACCACCTCCTGTGGCAGTGAATTCCACATGTTAATCACCCTTTGGGTGAAGAAGTACTTCCTTTTATCCGTTTTAACCTGTCTGCTCAGCAATTTCATCGAATGCCCACGAGTTCTTGTATTGTGAGAAAGGGAGAAAAGTACTTATTTCTCTACTTTCTCCATCCCATGCATTATCTTGTAAACTTCTATCATGTCACCCCTCAGTCGACGTTTCTCCAAGCTAAAGAGCCCTAAGCGTTTCAACCTTTCTTCATAGGGAAGGTGTTCCAGCCCTTTAATCATTTTAGTTGCCCTTTTCTGAACTTTCTCCAATGCTATAATATCCTTTTTGAGGTGCGGCGACCAGAACTGCACACAGTACTCCAAATGAGACCGCACCATCGATTTATACAGAGGCATTATGATACTGGCTGATTTGTTTTCAATTCCCTTCCTAATAATTCCCAGCATGGCGTTGGCCTTTTTTATTGCAAACGCACACTGTCTTGACATTTTCAGTGAATTATCTACCATGACCCCAAGATCTCTCTCTTGGTCTGTCTCTGCCAGTTCACACCCCATCAACTTGTATTTGTAGCTGGGATTCTTGGCCCCAATGTGCATTACTTTGCACTTGGCCACATTGAACCGCATCTGCCACGTTGACGCCCACTCACCCAGCCTCAACAGATCCCTTTGGAGTTCCTCACAATCCTCTCTGGTTCTCACCACCCTGAACAATTTAGTGTCATCCGCAAATTTGGGTCACAAAAATTGCTGGGGGTCACAAAAGGGGGGGGGGTGAAAATGTTATATATGTGTATTAACATTTAATGATAAATGATGATATGTTACTACAGTATTTTAAACAACAATTTGGCCTTGTGTGCTTTGTGGGAATTAAACAATTCTGGCAGGGGACAGGCATCATCCAAGAGCGCACTCCACAGAGTAGGGGCTACAACTGAAAAGACCCTTCCCCTGGTGATAGCTAACTGAGCCGTCCTGGGGCCGGCCATCTCTTAAGAGGCCCCTAGAGGATGACAGAAGGGAGTGCAGAGAGTTTGTAGAAAATTTAAAGTCCAACACAATTACCAAGGTATACCGTATTTTTCGGTCTACTGGACGCTCCAGACCATTAGACGCAGGTGCCTGGCTGGGAGACAAGCGGCGAGATCACTCCCTCCGTCCCCACCGCAAACCCAGCACTTCGCAGGGAGCGATCTCGCCGCTTGTCTCCCAGCCAGGCACGCAGGCACGGAGAAAGCACGCCGCCCCCTCCACAGCCGGCGCTCGCGAAGCACTGGGTTTGCGGAGGGGGCGGGTGCTTCCTCCATGCCTGCCTGCCTGGCTTCAGCTGATGCTTACAGCAAGCGCCAGGATCGCTCTCTCCACCCTCCGATCCCGGCGCTTGCTGTAAGAAGCAGCTGAAGCCAGGCACAGAGGAAGCACCCGCCCCCTCCGCAAACCCAGCGCTTCGCGAAGCGCTGGGCTGTGGAGGGGGTGGCGTGCTTTCCCCGTGCCTGCCTGCCTGGCTTCAGCTGATGCTTACAGCAAGCGCCAGGATCGCTCCCTCCGCCCTCCAGTCCCAGCGCTTGCTATAAGCAGCAGCTGAAGCCAGGCACAGAGGAAGCACCCGCCCCCTCCGCAACCCCAGCGTTTCGCGATCGCCGGCTGTGGAGAGGGCGGCGTGCTTTCTCCCTGCCTGTTTGCATGGCTTCAGCGCTGATGCTTACAGCAAGCGCTGGGACTGGAGGGTGGAGGGGGCGATCCTGGCGCTTGCTGTAAGCGTCAGAGCTGGAGCCAGGCAGGCAGGCGCGGGGAAGCGCCGGGACGGAAGCAGCGGATCACCCCCCCCCCCCCCGAGGAAGGTACGTACGGTACCTTCACTCCATAAGGCGCACACACTTCCCCCCCCCACTTTTTTTTTGGGGGGGGGAGTGCGTCTTATGGTGCGAAAAATACGGTGAGGTTTTGAGAGTCAAAGGTCCCAACATTAGGTCGGACACAACAGAAGGGAGCTTTGACTCTCAAAAGCTTTATACCCGGATATCTTGTTGGTCTTTATGGTTCTACTGGACTCAAGCTCTTCTACAGCAGATCCACAGAGCTACACATCTGAAACTACCCACTGTGCTGCTTCATTTTAAGCCATATCAGTAAGACTGCCATTCACACAAAACTATTGATAGATGATAAAGAGAGAGAGAGATGGATAGATAGATGACAGACAGACGCACACAGAGAGAGAGAGAGAGAGAGAGGGAGGGAGGAAGAGAGAGAATGAATCATAGAGTTGGAAGGGACCTCCAGAGTCATCTAGTCCAACCCCCTGCACAATGCAGGAAACTCGCAAACACCTCCCCCTAAATTCACAGGATCTGCACTGCTGTCAGATGGCCACCTAGCTTCTGTTTCAAAACCTCCAAGGAAGGAGAGCCCACCACCTCCCAAGGAAGCCTGTTCCAGTGAGGAATCGCTCTAACGGTCAGGAAGTTCTTCCTAATAGAATCTTAGAGTTGGAAGGGACCTCCAGGGTCATCTAGTCCAGCCCCCTGCACAATGCAGGAAACTCACAAACACCTCCCCCTAAGTTCACAGGATCTTCATCGCTGTCAGATGGCCATCCAGCCTCTGTTTAAAAAACCTCCAAGGAAGGAGAGCCCACCACCTCTCGAGGAGAAAGCCTGTTCCACTGAGGAACTGCTCTAACGGTCAGGAAGTCCTTCCTAACGTTAAGCCAGAAACTCTTTTGATTTATATATATATTTTTCCCAAGCATTACAAAGTAATGAAAGCGTTCAGAGGAGCTAACTTAGCCCACTGGTGCACGGACAGATGCTGTAAATTTAAGTTTGCCGTACATGTTTTGTTCGCCGTCTCTGGAAGCAGGTGATGCTCTTGAAGGAGCCCGTACCCACTGAAAGAGCAGGCACGGTGGAGCGATGAACTCAGTGACATGGCTCCAGGTGCTCTGATTCGGCACTCTGGCTTGGCACAGAGGAGCTCTGGGGCCAAGCGAACTCACCAAAGCCACAGGGAAACAGAAAAGACTTGGAGATGTGCACTCAGCGTCTGAAACTGACCAGCTTAGTTGAGCCTCGCTGTCAAGCCAGAGGAGATGAGAACATGCCGTGGTGCATAAGCAAATTATTTTTTGCATCTGTACTTGCATGCAATAGTCAGCAAGGCCGGGCAAGCACACTATCCGGGGTATATAGAATCACAGAATCGTAGAGTTGGAAGGGACCGTAGAGGCCGACTAATCCACTGATGGCCCTCTGCTCCATAGGTTTATGCAGGATCAGCCTACAGCATCCCTGACAAATGATTGCCCAGACACTGCTGGAACAATGACAGTGAAGGGGAGCTCACCACCTCCGAAGACAGCCGATTTCCACTGTTGAAACTACTCTGTTTTTTTTAAAAAAAACCCTAATATCCAGCCAGTAGCTTTCTGCCCATAATTGAAAACCCGTTATTGCAAGTACTATCCTCCATTGCCAACAGGAACAACTCCCTGCCTTCCTCAAAGTGACGAAAATATCAACAATGTTGTGCAAAAACACACACTCTTGACTAATATATACAAAATTAAGCACTAATTAAGATACCAAAATGGGCGTTTGAGAGAGAACTTGGCTGGAAGTTTCAGTTGGCTTACGAGGAAGCTGCAGGAGCAGCGGAACGCAATCGAAGCCGGAGTTTGCGTGAAGGCAAGAATTTTTCCTTCAGAAGTCAACAAGCAACGGAGGGACTCCTGTGGAACTTTATTATTGAGTCTTAGTACTCTGTTTGGAATATTAAGAGACTGTGTGGGGTCCTCCCTGTAATACTGTATTTGAGACTCTTGTTTGTCTTTAATTTCTACTGTATGAATGCATGCCCACTTTTGTAGGCTGTTCATTATATGATATAATTTACTTAATTTTGTATATATTAGTCAAAAGTGTGTGTTTTTGCACAATATTGTCGATATTTTTGTATTCAACATATTGTGCTGCCACTGTTCTTTTGCATTCCTCAAAGTGACAGCTTTCCAAACACTTTCAAATCACGCCACCCCTTAAACTTCCTCCAGATGAGCACACCGAAGTCCCTCAACCTTTACTTGTAGGGCTCTAGGCCCCTGATCATCCTGTAGACCCTCTGATCGTCCTTGTTGCTCTCTCCCGCATCTGTTCCACGCCAGGCTCAGGTACGGGTTTCCCCCTCGCTAGTCTTGCACGCCCCTCGCTTGCTGAGGATCAATAGGAACAGGGTCTGTATCATACAAAAAGGGGGAAACTGCTGCCTAATGATCAAAAACCTATCCGCAGGTGCAGTGCCAGAGGCATGCTTTAAAATGGACTTGAGTTCTTTCAGGATACCTCCCTTCTGCTGCAGCCACAGGATGGAGCCACCAGCTGCAGGGGATTAGTCCCTGATGCTAATGAAAGGCTGGTGGTTAGAAAAGGAGAGTCTTTTTCTCCTCTTGTCTATTCATTAAGCCAAGATGCAATAGTGACCTGAGGGTCAGTTTTGATACCTTTGAAACCCTGAGGCCATTCCAGGAGGGAGTCCCTGAAGGCCTTTGATTGTTGGACTTTTTGCCATTAACCCAAGGGTGAGGCAATAGCTAGCTTGGTTTTGTTATTTTCTTTACCTGCCCTATTAAATACAATTTCCTTTAAACTTTTCTCATCCTGTTTCTGTGTCAGTGGATTCCTGGACCTACCTTAAGAGAAGGCAAAAGGCATGACCAGTTTCAGAGCAGCTGGGAACTGTTGAGCCCTTCAGGCAGGAAATTGTTAAGGGCCCCGTGGCGCAGAGTGTTAAAGCTGCAGTACTGCAGTCCTAAGCTCTGCTCACGACCTGAGTTCGATCCCCGGTGGAAGCTGGGCTTTCAGGTAGACAGCTCGAGGTCGACTCAGCCTTCCATCCTTCCGAGGGCAGTAAAATGAGTACCCAGATTGTCGGAGGGAAAGTGTAAAGACTGGGGAAGGCAAAGGCAAAGCACCCCGTCAAAAGTCTGCTGTGAAAATGTTGTGAAAGCAACGTCACCCCAGAGTCGAAAGCGACTGGTGTTTGCACAGGGGACCTTTCCTTTCCTTTCCTTTGGGGGGAAATTAGGGTGGGCTGGGACCTATACATAACCTAGCCTGGTGGCAGCAATAAGAGAAAGGTGCCCTGGCAATAAGCCTTAGGTTGGCCTTCTTCCAGGGAGTGGGGAGGTGGTACAGAGAACCCCTGGGCGCTACAGCAGGTTTCTCTACCAGACAAAGTTTCTTATCCTTCTGCACACATTTTGCATCAAAGTCAAATCAATACTGTGCTTGACTTTTTTTTTCTAATTTGCCTGTCTAATACAATTAATGCATCCAGATTTATTTGGACTGCCTGAGCCACTGAAAACTGGTAGCTGGCACATTTTTGCTGATCCAACAGCCGCAAAAGCAAGACTTATCGATCAATGCCCAAGCCCACAACAGCCCAGCGTTAACACTGACTGAAAGAATTGTATTTTTTTTCCCCCAGAATTCCAGCAATAATGAAATAATTAAAATGAAACGGTCCCATGCAAGTTGCTTGCTATTTCAGAGCAAATCCACATTTACCATAACTTAAACCCACAGAAAATGGAAGCACGGTGGATCTGGAGTGAAAGAGACACAAGAACTGATGTCTAACGTATTATAAACAGGGGTCGTTTTGTAGAAAAAAAGGTGGTGGAGCTCATCCAGGGATTGTTATGCAGCTGCACCTACTATTCAATGGACAAGGTGGGAAGGAGGAGGTGGAACTCTCAGAAAGGTTCAGGAGCTGTGCTCCGGTGAGCTCCCACTGAATCCGAGGCCTGGTTATAGATGAAATATATGCAGCTTGGGGATGCCTCTTGTGATTGGAGAAGCAGGAAATACCAGCTGTAAAAACGGTGTCGAGCTGGTGCTCTATCAGCGGCCAAACAGCTCCTAAGCGCCACTCAGAATGCTGGAATCTTTGACGCTCTTAACTGCTCAGCTGCAAAGTATCTGCTTCCCTGTCTCCACTCGCATGAACCTGACCGAGTTCTGAGAGCCGAAGATGGTGCCTCCCTCTGGGAGTCAGCTTCATCTGAAGCAAGATAAGGTTGGCTGTGGGGGAGGCCATTGCTCAGTGGTAGAGCATCTGCTTTGCAATGGAGAAGGTCTCAGGTTCGGTTCTTAGCAGGGCTTTTTTTTTTAGAAAAAGCCCAGCAGGAGCTCATTTGCATATTAGGCCACGCCCCCTGGTGCCAAGCCAGTCAGAACTGCATTCCTGTGTGTTCCTGCTCAAAAAAATGTCCTGGTCCCCGGCATCTCCAGTTAAAGGATCAGGTAGTAGGTGATGGGAAAGACCTCAAAGAGCCGCTGCCAGTCTGAGACCGATGTCCCACTAGCCTTATCCCGCTCTCACACTCCTCTTCTCCGCGGGGCTTCCGTCGGATTTCACACCATCTGCCCCGGGGCTGCAACTCACTTCGCCTTTTTTCACGCGGCAAACAGAAACTGTTTTTTAGAGGATCTTGTTTGCTGCGCGAAAGACGTGGAGCGAGTTGCAGCCTCGGGGCAGCTTGTGCGAAATCCGACAGAAGCCCCACTGAGAAGAGGAGAGGGAGAGCGAAGTAAGGCTAGTGGGAAATCGGTGAGAGTTGACAATACTGACCTTGATGGACCACTGGTCTGATTAAGTATAAGGCAGCTTCATGGGAGGGCCCATTCTCCCGACTGGTGGTAAGAGAAGCATTCTCCTTGACAGGCCTTCTGGACTAAGTCTGGAGGACCACTGAGATGAGCACACGGACCTTGCAATGACACCTGCTAGTTTTCAACAGACTGGCCCCAATATGCCCCAATCTAGTTGGACCTCAAGGTAAATAGCTGTTGGTTTAATGCCAGTCTTTAGTTGTCGGTTCTTATTGGAGAGCTGTCTACATTCAAAAGACAGTGTATAAAAATGGTAATACCAGCAACTCCTGCAAAACACAGGATAGTTTTTAAGGTGTCTGTGTTTTGGAAGGGAGGAAGGAAGGAAGGAAGGAAAGGAAGGAAGGAAGGAAGGAGGAAAGGAAGGAGAGAAGGAGGGAGGGAAGAAGGGAAGGAAGGAGGGAAGAAGGGAAGGAGGAAAGGAAGGAGGGAGGGAGGGAGGGAAGGAAGGAAGGAAGGAAGGAAGGAAGGAAGGAAGGAAGGAAGGAAGGAAGGAAGGAAGGAAGGAAGGAAGGAAGGAAGGAAGGGAGGGAGGGAGGAGGGAGGGAGGGAGGAGGAAGGAAGGGAGGGAGGGAGGGAGGGAGGGAGGGAAGGAGGGAAGGAGGAAAGAAGGGAGGGAAGGAGGGAGGAAGAAGGGAGGGAGGGAAGGAGGGAGGGAGGAAGGGAAGGAAGGAGAGAAGGAGGGAAGGAAGGAGGGAAGAAGGGAAAGAAGGAGGGAGGGAGTGAGGGAAGGATGGATGGACGGACTTACATCAAATTCATTCAATGCAGCAGCAAGCTCCCCGATTCCAGTGTGCCCCTTATTTTCATCAGTGGGAGAGGTGGCTTGAGCAGCGTTTGAGATGCCAGCAATCGCTTCCTGGACTTGCTTGAAAACGTAATCCCTGTTAGCTCTGGTTGCCGCCACGTCAGGGTGACGGAGGAAAGCTTGGGAGGCAGTGTACAGCATGGTGGCGTTCTTCTTCAGAGCACCACGTGCAGCAGCCATCTCGTCCCGACAGTGGGGATCCTTCAGTTCCTGCAGGAAGAAGAAGAGATTGGATTTATACCCCGCCCTTCTCTACCTGAAAGAGTCTCAGAGTTGCTTATAATCTCCTTTTCCCCCTTCCCCTCTCCACAACAGGCACCCTGTGAGGTAGGTGAGGCTGAGAGAGCTCTGACAGAAACTGACCTTGAGAGAACAGCTCTGAGAGAACTGGGACTGATTCAAGGTCGCTCCAGCAGTCGCATGTGGAGGAGTAGGAATCAAATCTGGTTCTCTCGGATTAGAGTCCATGCACTTAACAACTACACCAAGCCACTACACCAGACAGGAAGTTGTTGCTGATGTGGGTTTTTTTTGAACTATACATAATCCACGCAGAATTTGTATAATCTTTGCTCCAAACACTTGAAGGATCCCTATAAAGATCTAGATATATGACCTGTGTCCTGCTTTTCCTCCCAAGTTCCTCAGGGTGGTGTAAATGCCCCCCAAAAGAAAAGGGACGCATCACAGCACAAGTAAATTGATAAAGCTCGTGTTTTACATACCAGTAAAGTCACTTAGTAAAGGCCCAAGGTTGACTCAGCCTTCCATTCTTCTGAGGTCGGTAAAATGAGTACCCAGCTTGCTGGGGGGAAAGTGTAAAAGAGTCCCCAGCTTGCTGGGGGGAAAGTGTAGATGACTGGGGAAGGCAATGGCAAACCACCCCGTCAAAAGTCTGCCGAGAAAACGTTGTGAAAGCAACATCACCCCAGAATTGGAAATGACTGGTGCTTGCACAGGGGACCTTTCCTTTCCTAAAGTCACTTAGACTTTTGGTGACTGTATGAATTAATGAATGAATGAATTAATTAATTAACCATCATCTCATTAACAGCCCTGCTCAGCGGTCTTGCAAGCTGAGGGGCTCTGGCTTCCTCGTTTGAGTCAATCCATTTTCTGCCGCCTTTAACTTTCTTCTAGCATGATTGTCTTTTCCAGTGAGTCTTGTCCAGCGTTCCCTCTAAGCTGAGTGAGTGTGAGCTAGCTCGCAGTTCTTTAGCCTCCAGCTCACACATTTTTGTCTTCGGAAAAACGGCCCCAGAGCGAACTGATTGATGCAGGAGCTCACAAGCCTTCGCAGCCTAGAGCAGAGGTGGCCAAACTCACTTAACGTAAGAGCCGCGTAGAATAAATGTCAGATGACTGAGACTCGCAGGGCACGCTTGTCGGATGTTTGAGAGCCACAAGGCAGGAAGGGAAGGTGGAAGGAAAGCAACTTTAAATGCATTCTCCAAGCCACTACCTGGCTTGGCTTGAAGCAGTGATTGAAAGAGACAAATGCCTTCTTCTCCAAGCCAGCTGATGGGGCAGTGAGGGCTTCAAGAGCCACACAAGATGTATGGAAGAGCCACATGTGGCTCCCGAGCCACAGTTTGGACACCCCTGGCTTAGAGGGAACATTGGTCTTGACTTCTTTTAATGAGGCCTAAATACAGTAGCTTCTGTTTAGTCCCAAGTACAGGTCAATCCAAAAGAAACACATCACCTGTCAAGTTGCCATAAGCTTTATCAAGTTACTTGTGGTGTGATGTCTTACTTCTCCAGTGGAAAGCACATACAGTCCACATGTTAATTACTCCGTGGGTGAAGGAGGACTTCCTTTTATCTGTTCTAAGCTTACTGCTGATTAATTTCATTGAGTGCCCACTTGTACAGTACAAAAAAGGGGAGAAAATCCACCTGGCTGGGAGAACTGCAATTGACATACAGGTGGCGAGGGGCTAGTAGAGGTGAAAGCTAAAAGGGGGGCTGCCCCAATCATAGACAAAGTTCATGGGGGCCATGGCCTCCTTGTCCATCTTCTGGAGCCAGGACAAAATGGTGATGAATAGAATACCAACGATCCCTTTGCTGGAGAGGAGGGGAGGGATGGTGGCTCAGTGGTAGAGCATCTGCTTGGGAAGCAGAAGGTCCCAGGTTCAATCCCTGGCATCTCCAAAAAAGGGTCCAGGCAAAGAGGCGTGGAAAACCTCAGCTTGAGACCCTAGAGAGCCGCTGCCAGTCTGAGAAGACAAGACTGACTTTGATGGACCGAGGGTCTGATTCAGTATAAGGCAGCTTCATATGTTCATATGAGAGACAGAGAAGGAACCAACTTGTTGTGAAGAAATAAAATTCAGGGGTGGGTTAGCCGTTACAACCACCAAGAGTTTCCATAGAGGGTCAAGCGCCCCCCAGGCTGGGTCATCCCAACAACAAAAAGGACCTACCTGGGCGACCAGCACCTGCCCCTCCCCAAGGTGGGTGGAGCTCTACCTATGTAAGGCCAGCACAGGCCACCCATCAGCCCAAGGCTGCACAAGAAATGCTCCCAGCCCATCCAAGTCCAATGGAGGCCCCTGGAAAGAGGTGTCTGGCTGGGCAGGCAAGGGGCTTGTTTTTTCCCCTCCCTTCTTTGTGGGGTGTAGCCGGGGTAGGCCGTGGGGCCTGTTCTGGGGCCATGTCCCCATGCCAGTCTGCCCCTGAGAAGAACGCAAACTGAAATCAGACAACTTCATTGCGCAAGTCTCTTAAACTGCGAGAAGAAACACGTTTGAAACCCAGATGAGAAGGGTTTTTTTTTTTTTTTTTAACGTACTACCAATTTATTTAGCCTTGGGTTAGCCAATGTTAAGACACCCTCTGGATCACCCATGGTAGCTTTTAAGCACAAATGCTCATTTGTTAGTTCCGTTTTATCGCAGAACTGGGATCTCCTGGCAGCCATACCACTCTTCGTAAGAGTCTGGCTTTTGTATCTTAAAAGCGGAAGGCGGGGGAACTCCTGCCTGGATATGAATGTAACGAGTTCCGCTCCTAAAATACTTCATCATTATTTTCACTGTCAGTCATAGCAGGTGCTCAGGAAAAGCCTGTTTCTTGTCTTCGCAGAGAGAGGGGTGTGCGTGTGTTTAAAAACTCAAAGGGGGATAGTTTACAGGGAAATCCTAATCCTTCTAAATCCACTGAAGTCAATTGGCTTAGAAGGGTGTGCTCTCTGCTTAGGACCCCGCAAGTGGCTTCCAGGAGAACTAGAACAGCTAATTTATACCAGCTTCTGCAGGGAGTGAAAGGTTCTTATCTCTAGCAGGGGTGATGAACTTAAGGCTGGAGAGGTGAACTCTTCCATAAGGCCTAGTAACTTGGGAACGGGGCCAGCTGGATAAATTCCCCAGCTGTTTAGTACATTGTGAAGATGTGTGCTGCTTTATAACTTTATTTCTTTTTGTTTCCTTCACAGAAAGAGAATTTTCCTTCACAGAAAAAAGAGGTTTATTTTATTTTAAAGAAATGTTGGCGTCTCCATATCTTCAACTGGGAGTGGCCACAGGGAAAGAGAAAGGTTGCTGCCCCTTTGGAATCAAAGAATCATAAGAGTTGGAAGGGACCTCCAGGGTCATCTAGTCCAACCCCTTGTACAATGCAAGGACTTCACAAACACCTCCCCCTAAATTCACAGGATCTTCATTGCTGTCAGATGGCCATCTAGCCTCTGTTTAAAAACCTCCAAGGAAGGAGAGCCCATCACCTCCCGAGGAAGCCTGTTCCACTGAGGAACCGCTTTAATGGTCAGGAAGTTCTTCCTAATGCTGAGCTGGAAACTCTTCTGATTTAATTTCAACTTACTGGTTCTGGTCCTACCTTCCGGGGCCACAGAAAGCAATTCCACACCCTCCTCTATATGACAGCCCTTCAAGTACTTGAAGGTGGGGATCCTATCACCTCTTAGCCGCCTCTTCTCCAGGCTAAACATCCCCGGCTCCCTCAACTTTTAAAGAACTCTTGCCTGCCTTACAGTTGATGAGCACCCTTGGGTGGGGCTAGAGTTGCCAGGTTCCCTCTGGTCACCAGTGGGGGGGGGGGGTGATGGGGTATTGAGTTAGGATTGGGAAATTCCTGGAGATTTGGAAGTGTAGACTGGAGATTTGGGGGTTAGGATTGCCAGCTCCAAGTTGGGAAACTCCTGGAGGTTTTATCGTGGAGCCTGGGGAGAACAGGGATCTCCATGGGATACATTGCCATAGAGTCCACCTTCCAAAGCATCCATTTCCCCCAGGGCAATTGATCTCTGTGGTCTGGAGATGAGCTGGAATTCCAGGGGATGCCCAGCAATACTGCCTTTAAGCTGTGCAGTCTTGTGAGCTAAACGTCTACTTTGTGAGCTACTGGCAATACAGCTGCGAGCTACTACATACGTTAGTTTGCTCTGGGGCCATTTTTCCTGCGCTAAGACAAAAATGCGTAAGCTAGAGGCTAAGAAACCGTGAGCTAGCTCCCCCCGACTCAGCTTAGAGGGAACACTGATGCCCAGGTCCCATCTGGAGGCTGGCATTCTTAGGTGAGGCTCAGAAGGGCTGGTCCCTGAAGTACCAACGAGTGAGCGACCCCCTGCCCCCAAACTCTCACAAGGGGCTCTGTCTGCCTCACGAGAGACGGGGAACAGCAAGAAGGCTGGCGGAAACTGCAGAATCTCCTCTAAAAGGGTCTGGAAGGGGACCAGCAAGTAATTTCCTGGGCCTTTGCTCCTGATTTTGTGGGAGGCAAGCCAGCAAGAAGAAAAGGAACCAAGCCCCCGGGGCATACAGGACCCTACCTCCAGCCAAAACCTTCATTAGATGATCAAAGTCCCTGCACACATAAGGGATTCTGGTTCCTCGTTAACAGGCTACATCTTTATTTTTAGTCATCTAGTGGATAATGTCCTCTACCCACAAGCTTTCCAAAAAAAATAAAAAGCATTTCTAATTACACGTGACCTATTTTTAAAGGCAAGCCGTCTACTGTGATCAAAGCAGGTGATGACCCATTAAAGACGGAAGCCCTCAATAAACAGGGTTCTTAAAAAGAAGTATTTAAAATGCTGATTCCTTACCAAAAAAAATGTTCTTGCTTGTATTTATATTTTTAACTGCATTACTATATCCGCGGCTACTGATTCCCCTCTCCCCTAAGAGACCTTCAGTGGAGTGTCTAAGAAGAACAAGCCTCTAGCCTCTGGTCCATCGTTCTCTTATTGGCCGTGCCATTTCTTCTCAACCTAGCCAGCTATAATATAGTGAGTTCAAATCACGGAGGAGACGAGGTTGCAGCGATCAAAGCTCTTTCTTTAAGTACGGCATGGCAATGGCTGAACTCTAAGACTGGAGAACTGGGACGACGGGGCCAACTATATACGGTACATTTCAAGGTTCCTACGCTAGGATGCTATTGGATCATTCAGACCAGCAGGGGGCCCGTGATTGGAGCAAGGCAGCAGGGGTTTGGATCCTACTGCCCATTGTTCCTGAGCCTTCAAGCTCAGTCTAAAAGGCTCCAGTAAGCCATGCAGGAACACCATTCATTCAACACAACCTTAGTTCACATTCATAACAACAACCTTACAGATTTGCTGTGAGGATAAAATGGAGGACAGAGGAACAGTCAAGCATGGCTAATTCCGATCAATAAGTGATGGTTTTAGGGCCTGACTAAAAGCAGACCTGAATAAGATCCCAGAGAACCAAATGTTGTTAGTTTATTATTCTTTCCTGGCTCCTCTCTTGCTTTATGACTGTTAATTAGAAGGAACAAAGCTCCATAAATATTGTGTTGTAATACATAAAAAGGGAAGGGGAAAAAAAAAAAACCTGACCCCACCAAACACCATATCACCCCCCTCCACCAAGGAGCATCTAGGAAGTTTCTGGGAGTTTTTCCAACATTTAGCATAAAGGATTCTCGCAGTGGTAATTACATGTTTTACATGTATGTATTACAACACAATATTTATGGAACTATGGAACATTTAATTGTATATGGATTTATGAAATGTTTAATAAAACCTGCCTTTTACATTTAAAAAAAAAATAGAAGGAACAAAGCAATCAGCACCTTCCCATCAATTCTCCTCCGGGAGGATGAGCCATCTGGGCATTGCAAGGCCAAATGCCTGATAATGCCCCGGGAATGTATGTAGTTTTGATATTCTATGTTTGAACGCTCCACTGCTTCCCCTCCCCGTAGGAATCCCTTTGAAGTGTATCTTAAAAGTTGTGTATCACTGTATTGGTTTCATTCTTCTCAAGCAACAGCTTGAGCCAAAGTATCAGTCTATCAATAAACGTAGTCTTTGTCTCAACTTCGACTCGTCATTGAACCCTCATGCTTGACAGGAACACTCTGTGTGTGTGTTACTCACCACCCTGAGTTCCCCGGAGAACAGACAGGATGAGGATAGGTGGATGCTATGCAGGTCTGACATTGCAATTCTAAGAACACTTTTCAGGGAGTAAACATCATTGAATAAAGCTGAGCCAGATTATGAGAAGACCCGCTTAGGGCGGCACTGTGACTCTGGTTAGTACCAGGATGGAAGGTGTCCCGGGAATCCTAGGCATCCCTCCTTAAGTTGCATAGCCGAAGAAAGGCAGAATTAAAAATGAAATAACCAAAGTCCCTTTGTAAGGTTTCACTATTATCACACATCCCAAGACATACCTTGCACTTGACGTGTGACAAAATCTTTCTCACCACTTGGCAAGATTATACAGATGACCGAACACAGCTTGTGGTACTTTGGGTGTGGGTCTGAACTCAGTGATAACTTGATATCATCCCAAAATCATTTGGGCTACTGTACTTATTTTTTTATTCAAACCATGTGTATGCCATCTATCCGCCCAACTTAAGGTCCCCAAGGCAGAGAAGTTCCACAGTTTGGGCACCACTGCTGAGAAGGCCCTTTCTTAGGTTGTACCCTATTTAGACACAGCACCCAAAATAGGGCCTCAGATGAAAGCTGGAGTGGTCAGCTAGGTCCATATGCGGTAGATGGTCATCAAGGGAACGCTGATGCCATGGCTGCGTAAGTGTAAACAGAAGAGCAAGAGGTGTGCAACATAAACACACACACAATCTTCTCCATGGATCTGCATTGGGGAGGGACGGTGGCTCAGTGGCAGAGCATCTGCTTGGCAAGCAGAAGGTCCCAGGTTCAATCCCCGGCATCTCCAACTAAAAAGGGTTCAGGTAAGTAGGTGTGGAAAACCTCAGCTTGAGACCCTGGAGAGCCGCTGCCAGTCTGAGTAGACAATACTGACTTCGATGGACCAAGGGTCTGAGTCAGTATAAGGCAGCTTCATATGTTCATATGTTCACATATGTTCAATGCCTTGAACAGCAACGCATTGCAAGCAGTTCAGGGGGATTCCCTTCTTTTTTGGAGTCCTTGCTACCAGATGAAAAAGGTTGCGAAAGGTTTGGAGAGGACCTGTCGAGACCCAACCACGGTAAAACCACATCTATGGAACTTACCTAGTATTGCCAGACTGTGGCTGGATACTAGCAGGAAGGGTTTGGTACAGGGACATTGCTGGGTGGCGTTGCAAGGGCAAAAACATTGTTTTTGTGGAAACCCCAGAAATGAGGGTGGTAGCACTAAGAATCACTGGAAATTCCCAGAACTATCACTGTCGCTTCCAGGATTTTTCCTGGAAGTGACGTTATTGTGCTCACAATGCTGGTAAGCTGCCTTGCTCCTCACCCTGGTAACAGAAGCTCAGAGCTGGGCATCACCTGCACTAACTGGGGGCTTGGAGACCCTAATCTTACTGCAGAGTCTCTGAACTTGAAGTTCCCCCCCCCCCATATTATTCTAAAACAGAATGCCTTCTTTATTATTTCCCCGCCCGCTTACCTGTTGTCTTCTTGCAGCGACATAGTTTAGCTTCACCATCTCCTTCCCAAATTCCTTGAAGCGATTTGCAAGGTCTTGCTCGTTTGTGGCATTCTTCACAGCTTCTAGTGCTTCTTCTACCTATAATGCAAAATGGCAGGGGTGGAGAGAGAAGAGAAAGAACGTGGGTAAATTAAGGTAGCCAAGTCACCCAAAGAGTGACATATTTTGTTCTTGAGTTATAGTGAAACAACCAAATTAGGAGGGAGCCCAGGACCCTGTTTCTGCTTGCTGCACGAAAACGCCTACGCTAGCTGCAGCCCCGGGACAGATAGTGCGAAATCGGAAGGAAGCCCCGCTGAGAAGAGGAACGTGAGAGTGGCATAAAGAGAGTGAAAGAAAGAAGTCCTTTTCTCCCTTTCTCACAATACAAGAACTCGTGGGCATTCAAAGAAATTGCTGAGCAGTCGGGTTAGAACACATAAAAGGAAGTTCTTCTTCACCCAAAGGGTGATTAACATGTGGAATTCACTGCCACAGGAGGTGGCGGCGGCTACAAGCATAGCCAGCTTCAAGAGGGGGTTAGATAAAAATATGGTGCAGAGGTCCATCAGTGGCTATTAGCCACAGTGTGTGTGTGTGTGTATACATATATATTTTTGGCCACTGTGTGACACGGAGTGTTGGACTGGATGGGCCACTGACCTGATCCAACATGGCTTCTCTTATGTTCTTACGTGACACAGAGTGTTGGACTGGATGGGCCATTGGCCTGATCCAACATGGCTTCTCTGATGTTCTTTTGTGACACAGAGTATTGGACTGGCCCTCTGCTCCATATGTTTATCCAATCCCCTCTTGAAGCTGCCTATGCTTGCAGCCACTGCCACCTCCTGTGGCAGTGAATTCCATGTGTTAATCACCCTTTGGGTGATGGAACTTCCTTTTATCTGTACTTTTATCTTCCTTTTATCTGTTCTAACCCGACTGCTCAGCAATTTCATTGAAAGTCCAGAAGTTCTTATATTGTGAGAAAGGGAGCAAAGTACTTCTTTCTCTACCTTCTCTATCCCATGCATAATCTTGTAAACCTCTATCATGTTATCCCTCAGTCGACGTTTCTCCAAGCTGAAGAGCCTCAAGCGTTTTAACCTTTCTTCTTAGGGAAAGTGTTCCAACCCTTGAATCATTCTAGTGGTCCTTTTCTGCACTTTTCCCAATACTATATCTTTTTTGAGGTGCTGTGACCAGAATTGTTCACAGTATTCCAAATGAGGCCGTGCCATCCACTTATATAGGGGCATTATGATATTGGCTGATTTGTTTTCTATTCCCTTCCTAATAATTCCCAGTATGGCGTTGGCCTTTTTAATCATTAGACAGTCTAGGGCCAGCCCTGTAAGTACCACCTTCCATCCTACTTAGATTTAATTCCACAGAGGGAAAAACCTTTTGTGTGCCACTTCCAATTACCATTAGCGCAACCACAGAGAAAGAGCAGGGAGCAGCCAGGCCAATGTGCCCACATCCTGTTACTACTGAGAGCCTCCCCTCTTATTGCTAACTGCCATCAAAGTGAGCTCATAGGAAGGAAGGAACATATGAAGCTGCCTTCTACTGAATCAGACCCTGGGCCCATCAAAAGTCAGTCTTGTCTACTCAGACTGGCAGTGGCTCTCCAGGGTCTCCAGCTGAGGTTTTTCACACCTACTTGCCTGGACCCTTTTTAGTTGGAGATACTGGGGATTGAACCTGGGACCTTCTGCTTACCAAGCAGATGCTCTATCATTGAGCCACTCTCCCTCCCCAAGGAAGTCATCAGGCAAACTTCCACTGAATCTAGATCCTCTTAAGCTAAGAATGTCCTTCCCAAAGGACACTTGTCTTATGGTTTAACCATCTCTGCATAGATTTTGGATTCTTGGAAGCTAATTTTGGCTTTAAAAGACCAGGATAACAAACAGGTGCAGGGCGGTTTTGATCCCAGTATTAGGATACACCTGCTTGCACCCCAAAACATATGAGGTTGATACTGTGAGTTGTGTGAAAGGCAAAGAACCAGCTCCTTGCACTCTTCCACACTGTTGCATGAAATAGGATTGCCAACCTTCAGGTGATACAGAAAGAGATGGCTATACAGAAAAGTGATACTGTAACAAAAGGAAAAAATACTGTATAAAAGTAACAACTGTCGATACAAGCCTTGGCTTGTTACTCTATATTTTGAAACAATTTATTGTCAATATTATGGACCAAAAATACTACACACTAGACGCCAGATTTTAACAACATTGGCAGAATTATAATAGAGGGCTGATGTTACAGTATACCCGGTATTTCCTTGAAATTTATATTTAAACACTCTCCAGCTTTTATAATTGTTGTATAGGGAGAGCCAGTTCGGTGTAGTGGTTAAGTGTGTGGACTCTTATCTGGGAGAACCGGGTTTGATTCCCCACTCCTCCACTTGCACCTGCTGGAATGGCCTTGGGTCAGCCATAGCTCTGGCACAGGTTGTTCTTGAAAGGGCAGCTGCTGTGAGAACCCTCTCCAGCCCCACCCACCACACAGGGTGTCTGTTGTGGGGGAGGAAGGTAAAGGAGATTGTGAGCCGCTCTGAGACTCTTTGGAGTGAAGGGCGGGATATAAATCCAATATCATCTTCTTCTTCTTCTTCTTCTTCTTCTTCTTCTTCTTCTTCTTCTTCTTCTTCTTCTTCTTCTTCTTCTTCTTCTTCTTCTTCTTCCTCAGGGATCCAGTCTTCCATTAGGGGTTACCCTTTCTCAGAGTCAAAATGTCTCTGTGCTAAGCTTACTTGGTATTCCATTACTGAACTCAAGGCTTTCCCTAGTGTACTGCAGCCTGAAGAAGGTGAACAAAATGAACAATTACCATTGCTGCTGCTGTAACATCAACCCTCTATTGTAATTTTGCCAAAGTGGTTAAAATCTGGCACCTAGTGTGTCGTGTTCTTCTGTCAATAATATTGATAATAAATTGTTTGTTTCAAAATATAGAGTAGCAAGCCAAGATTTTGTAAGAACATAAGAGAAGCCATGTTGGATCAGGCCGATCCAACACTCGGTGTCACACAACGGCCAAAAAAATTATATTTATACACACATATATATACACACTGTGGCTAATAGCCACTGCTCCATATTTTTATCTAACCCCCTCTTGAAGGTGGCTATGCTTGTAGCAGCCACCACCTCCTGTGGCAGTGAATTCCACATGTGAATCACCCTTTGGGTGAAGAAGGACTTCCTTTTATCCGTTTTAACCTGACTGCTCAGCAATTTCATCGAATGCCCACGAGTTCTTGTATTGTGAGAAAGGGAGAAAAGGACTTCTTTCTCTACTTTCTCCATCCCATGCATAATCTTGTAAACCTCTATCATGTCACCCCTCAGTCGACGTTTCTCCAAGCTAAAGAGCCCCAAGCGTTTTAACCTTTCTTCATAGGGAAAGTGTTCCAAACCTTTAATCATTCTAGTTGCCCTTTTCTGCACTTTTTCCAGTGCTATAATATCCTTTTTGAGGTGCAGTGACCAGAATTGCACACAGTATTCCAAATGAGACCACACCATCGATTTATGCAGGGGCATTATGATACTGGCTGGTTTGCTTTCAATTCCCTTCCTAATAATTCCCAGCTAGGCGTTGGCCTTTTTTATTGCAATCGCACACTGTCTTGACATTTTCAGTGAGTTATCTACCACGACCCCAAGATCTCTCTCTTGGTCAGTCTCTGCCAGTTCACACCCCATCAACTTGTATTTATAGCTGGGATTCTTGGCCCCAATGTGCATTACTTTGCACTTGGCCACAATGAACCTCATCTGCCACATTGACGCCCACTCACCCAGCCTCAACAGATCCCTTTGGAGCTTATAGGAAGGAATCCTCTCTGGTTCTCACCACCCTGAACAATTTAGTGTCATCTGCAAATCTGGCCACTTCACTGCTCACTTCCAACTCCAAATCACTTATGAACAAATTAAAGAGCATGGGACCCAGTACTGAGCCCTGCGGCACCCCACTGCTTACTGTCCTCCACTGCGAAGACTGCCCATTTATACCCACTCTCTGCTTCCTATTAATTAGCCAGTTTTTGATCCACAAGAGGACCTGTCCTTTTACTCCATGACTCTCAAGCTTTCTAAGGAGCCTTTGATGAGGAACTTTATCAAAAGCTTTCTGGAAGTCAAGGTAAATAACATCTATTGGGTCTCCTTTGTCCACATGTTTGTTCACCCCCTCAAAGAAATGTAACAGGTTAGTGAGGCAAGATCTTCCCTTACAGAACCCATGCTGAGTCTTCCTCAATAACCTGTGTTCATCAATGTGCCTACTCATTCTGCCCTTGATAATGCTTTCTACCAACTTTCCCTGTATTGAAGTCAGACTGACTGGCCTGTAATTTCCCGGATCTCCTCTGGAACCCTTTTTAATGATGGGGATAACATTTGATGCCTTCCAGTCCTCAGGAACGGAGGCAGATTTATCAACAGTTGTTACTTTTATACAGTTTCTTCCTTTTGTTACAACCTTCAGGTGATGGCTGGAGATGCCCTGGGATGACAACCCATCTCCAGACTTCAGAGACCAGTTCCCCTAGATAAAATGGCTGCTTTGGAAAGAGAATTCTATGGCAGGGTTTCCCAAACTCCCCCCCCCCATGGTCCGCTTCTTTCCCCGTGGTCCAGGCGGAGGATGCTCAGGGAGCCATACAGAGACTGTGCACCGGCCAGGAGCTTTCTCCGCCCTCTCTGATGTTTCCGAACATCAAAGAGGGACAGGGGAGGGCTTCTGGCCAGCGCACAGTGTCTGTAGCGCTCTCTGAGTGCTACAGGCGGTGGCATGGGGGGCAGGGGCTGGAGTGCGATGCAGCATGCAGCACCAAAGATAAATAGAGAGCGGAGGGGCTGTCGGGCCACCCCTTGTGACCCGGTATTCAGGCTTCCGTGGCCCGGTACCGGGTCGAGACCCTGCAAATGGGAAACACTGCTCTATGGCATTATGCTCCATTGAAGTCCCTCCCCTCCCCAAACCCCACACTTTTCATGTTCCACTCCCAAAATCCCCAAGTATTTCCCAACCCAGAGGTGCACAGATTCAACTACAGAACAACACTGCAGGCACACCGTGAAGAACAGCAGTGACGTCTGAGTGATTGCGAACCTTCATTTTTTGTTCTATCGGCTTTTACACACTCTGTTCCAAAAACTAGTAGTTTTTAGACACAGAGAAGCACAGCCCTAGACAGAAAATCACCCCATCACAGCTATTCTGATTCACTGTCTGAAAGAGGCAATTCTGATGTTTGCTATCAAGTCAGCATTGCAAAGATGGCAATAATAAAAATAAACTGTCATGACAAATTACTGTTTTTCAGTTATTCACATGAAAAAGCACAAGAATAAAAAGTATTTCGATGTTCTAATTTTGAATGCATCTAAACCCCCCCCCCCAAAAAAAAAACACCTTCCCACCAAAGAAGAAGCAATTCCATTTTGCAAAACATTTCAATCAAACCAGCAAAACTCACTTTTTAAGGAACTGAAAAAGAACTACCGAAATCTAACCCAGGGCTTTCAAACGTATTTGAAAGCCCTGGGTTAGATTGCATTTGTTTGCTTTAAAATATATATCTCCACCCAAAATGGATATAAGATGTTGGGACTAATCTGAAACCCTGTATGAGCCACCAATCACTGCTGAGAAAAAAAAAAAAAGTATGAGACCTGTGGCTGATGAAACTCAACATGGCTGCAATGCAGATATTCTCCTGTCAAGTTTCTACGCAAAGCTGCAGAGCGTTCTGACACCAAAAGCCACCCCCCTGCCCTTTGCAGAAGCCATGCTTTTTTTTGATGTTCTTGTTCAGTCGCACAGTCAAGGGGAGCACAAAAGTAGGCTTGAAACTCAAAATTAAAAAAAAAAAAACCCTAAGATCATGGCATCCAGCTCCATCACTCCTTGGGAAATAGAAGGGGAAGACATGGAAATAGCGACAGACTTCACATTTCTGGGATCCAAGATCACTGCAGATGATGATTGTAGCCATGAAATTAAAAGACGTTTGCTCCTTGGGAGGACAGCTATGGCGAACCTGGGCAATATAATAAAAAGGAGAGACATCACCCTGCCAACAAAAGTCCATACAGTCAAAGCGATGGTATTCCCAGTAGTAATGTATAGCTATGAGAGCTGGACCTTAAGGAAGGCCGAGCGCAGAAGAATAGATGCTTTCAATTTGTAGTACTAGAGAAGGATCTTGAGAGTCCCTTGGACTGCAAGAAGATCAAATCAGTCAGTCCTCGGGGAAATCAACCCTGACTGTTCCCTGGAAGGTCAGATGCTAAAGCTGAAGCTCAAATACTTTGGCCACCAAATGCGAAGGGAGCACTCACTGGAGAAGACCCTGATGCTGGGAAAGACAGAAGGCAAAAGAAGAAGGGGACGGCAAAAGTTGAGATGGCTGGACAGCATTACTGATGTAACCAGAATGAATTTGAGCAGACGTTGGAGGAATCACCTTGGCTTCTTCAGTCAGAGGTGCAAAGAGAGGCTGTCAGGAGGGCTCCCACTGTCCCGGCATTTTCCAAACTATGCAAAACCGATTTAAGAGGACTTTTCTACATAGACATAAGAACAAGAGCCCTGCTGGATCACACCAGTGGTCTATCTAGATCAGCGTGCGGTCTCACACAGCAGCTAACCAGTTCCTCTGGAGGGACCACAATAGGGCATAGAGGCCGAGGCCCTCCCCTGATATTGCCTCCTGGCTCTGGGAGTTAGTTTCATTTAAAGAACCTAGGACCTATTCCCCACTATCCTTATGCCGCTCTCACGCTCCTCTTCTCAGCTGGGGCTTCCATCGGATTTCACACTCTCTGCTCCTGGGCTGCAACTAGCTTCGCCTTTTTCGCCCGGCAAACAGAAACTGGTTTTTAGAGGATCTTGCTTGCTGCGCAAAAGAGGCAGAGCGAGTTGCAGCGCCGGGGTAGATAGTGTGAAATCCGACGGAAGCCCTGCAGAGAAAAAGAGGGTGAGGGAGGCATAAGGTTAGTGGGAAATCGGCCTTGGTTTCTATGCACTACCCCTGTGCTGATCCTAGGCTGTGACTCCCTTCCCTCATCATGCGTTCTGTTTTTTGCCATGATGAGCACCATTTCCTCACAAGAGAAGACTGAGGAAAGGCAGGAACTGAGCAGTTCTGCCCTCTCTTCATTGCCTGTTACAATTTGATTTTCCTGCCCCTGCAAGGGGTTTACCATGTCCTTGCTCTTTTTCTTACTTTAAACATAACCCCCCCCTTTTTTTTGTTTTTAGCATCTCTTGCTAGCCTAAGCTGAAGATGATATTGGATTTATATCCCGCCCTCCACTCCGAAGAGTCTCAGAGCGGCTCACAATCTCTTTACCTCCCCCCCCCACCACAACAGACACCCTGTGAGGTATATGAAGATATTGGATTTATATCCCGCCCTCCACTCCGAAGAGTCTCAGAGCAGCTCACAATCTCCTTCACCTTCCTCCCCCACAACAGACACCCTATGAGGGAGATGAAGATATTGGATTTATATCCTGCCCACCACTCTGAAGAGTCTCAGAATGGCTCACAATCTCCTTTACCTTCCTCCCCCACAACAGACACCCTGTGAGGTAGATGAAGATATTGGATTTATATCCTGCCCTCCACTCTGAAGAGTCTCAGAGCGGCTCACAATCTCCTTTTCCTTCCTCCCCCACAACAGACACCCTATGAGGGAGATGAAGGTATTGGATTTATATCCTGCCCTCCACTCTGAAGAGTCTCAGAGCGGCTCACAATCTCCTTTTCCTTCCTCCCCCACAACAGACACCCTGTGAGGTAGATGAAGATATTGGATTCATATCCCGCCCTCCACTCTGAAGAGTCTCAGAGCGGCTCACAATCTCCTTTACCTTCCTCCCCTGTGAGGTGGGTGGGGCTGAGAAGGCTCTCACAGCAGCTGCCCTTTCAAGGACAACCTCTGCCAGAGCTATGGCTGACCCAAGGCCATGCTAGCAGGTGCAAGTGGAGGAGTGGGGAATCAAACCCGGTTCTCCCAGATAAGAGTCCGCCCACTTAACCACTACACCAAACTGGGTCTCACACTGAGCTTCAGCTTTCCTGTCTCTCTACAAGCAGTGACTGGTCCTCCACAGGCTCCATCCCCAAATCTCCTGGAGTTTCCCAACCTGGAGCTGACAACCTTATCCCCCGATCCCTTGTTGGTAGCCTGAATCTGGCAACCCTACGGCCAACTGGCAGCAACACCACTACAGCTCTTTTTACCAACCCAAACAAGAATTAATTGTTTGCTTCCAGTTTATAAAGTAATTCAAAGGGTACAAAACTTCCCTAGGAGAGTCACTGCACATTAAAAAAAAAAAAAAACAGAACAGAACAATGTGGCATGATTGATTTAATGGCAAGGGAGAAAATTCAAAATTATTTACTGAGAACTCTCTTTTATGTACCCCATAACACTCCCGCAGCACTTGTGAGCCAACATCTGGATGCAAACTAATAAGTCCCATGTGCTTGAAGTGCTAATCAAATAGAGGCTAAATTTATAGCATATGGAAGATGAAAGGCGGATGAAGAGGTCTCTCTTGGAATAGCAAACAAATACTTAAGCGAGTTATTTGGACAAAGGATTGTGAAGCTATGACATTAACTCAGAAGTTGATTTTCAGATACGCTGAGTTATAAAACTAGATTATATTAAAACAAAACCCCTCATATTTAGCCATCAAGCCATAGCCGGCTTATGGCAATCTTGTACGGTTTTAAAAGCAAGACATTTTTGGAGGTGGGTTGACATGGTGGGCCTCCACGTAGCAACCCTGAATTTCTTTGGCCTGTCTCTCATCCAACCCTACTGAGTTTCCAGTATCGTGCCAGCCTGGACCATCCAGGTTACGACATTACCAGGACAAAATTAAGATTGTGATAAAATAGGATGACATCAAATATTTTTAGTATGCATTTGTTTGCTTTAAAAGATATGCACACACCATAGGAATGTGTGTGTGCTTTTACTTTCTATTCCTTTGTAGAGTTCCTTTGAAGTCCAATGGTTTCAGACAGTCTCACAGCCCACATATAAAGGAGGTATATGTTGTTGTTCAGTCACACAGTCAAGTTCAACTGTTTGCGACCCCATCGACCAAGTCACGTCAGGCCCTCCAGTCTTCCACCATCCTCCAAAGTCTGTTCAAATTCAAAGTAATGCTGTTCAGCCATCTCATCTTTTGCTGTCACCTTCTTCTTTTGCCCTCTGTCTTTCCCAGCATCAGGCTCTTCTCCAGGGAGTGCTCCCTTCTCATTGGGTGGCCAAAGTATCTGAGCTTCAGCTTCAGCATCTGACCTTTCAGGGAATAGTCAGGGTTGATTTCCCTCAGGACTGACTGATTTGATCTTTTTGCAGTCCAAGGGACTCTCAAGATTCTTCTCCAGCACCACAGCTCAAAAGCATCTATTCTTCTGCGCTCGGCCTTCCTTATGGTCCAGCTCTCACAACCATACATTACTACTTGGAATACCACTGCTTTTACTATACGGACTTTTGTTGGCAGGGTGATGTCTCTACTTTTTATTATACTGCCTAGGTTTGCCATAGCTGTCCCTGCAAGGAGCAAAGGAGGTATATACTTTGGACTATTTGTGATCAGCCTTTTGGCTCTATTGTATGTTGTGCACACCTTTAGTAAAAGGTAATTTGGTAGGTTGTGATGTTATGAGGAAAGGTCTTCCCTCCCCCCCCAAAAAAATACACTTTTTAAGATGTAGCCATTCATTCCTCTTATTTTCTTCCAAAGGAGAAATTTATCTTTAATTGTTATTTGCAGTTTTCTGCTACATATCTATGTGCCTTACTGTAACTTCAGCACTTACATTTGTTTTGGATGTTGTTTGTTTTTGGTTCATATGAGGTTACACACTACAAGGTGCTGTAGCAGGAACGAAGAGTTTGGGAAGGAACTCCCTGTCTCTGCAGAGCTACAGAGTTCCTATCCTGGAACCCCACTTTTGATTAAAAATGGAATTCATTTGAAATAGACCCCAAATGCCTAAAGAAAATAAACAAAGCAGCAAACAGAAGCCAAATTGATTGTTGAATTTCAGAGAGAAGTGGGGGGGAAAGGAATTAAGAACATCAGAAGAGCCCTGCTGGTTCAGACCGATAGCCAGGGGTGGAATTCTAGCAGGAGCACCTTTGCTAATAATAATAATAGTAATAGTAATAATAATAATAATAATAATAATAATAATAATAATAATAAGAAGAAGAAGAAGAAGAAGAAGAAGAAGAAGAAGAAGAAGAAGAAGAAGAAGAAGAAGAAGAAGTAGTTTTATTTATATCCTGCCCTCCCCGCCGAAGCAGGCTCAGGGCGGCTAACAAGACATGGTGTGTACCATGATTATAATACAATTTGTATGATAAAATACAATTAATAAATACAGTTAAAACAGTTACATAACATTTTTTAAAAACTACAATGAATTAGGGGTGCTACATTCCAGTGAGATATATATCCAGATGGCCAGATGTCACTTTCAGGGTTCCACCTTACAGGCTTGTTGAAAGCGGGTAGTTTTGCAAGCCCTGCGGAACTGGTTAAAGTCCCGCAGGGCTCGCACCTCCTCCGGTAGCTGATTCCACCAGTGGGGAGCCATTATTGAGAAGGCCTGCTCCCTCGTTACTTTCAGTTTGGCCTCCTTTGGTCCAGGGATTTTTTGGGAGCTAGATCTCAGTGCTCTCTGGGGAACATATGGAGAGAGGCGGTCCCTAAGGTAGGCAGGTCCTTGGCCATATAGGGCTTGAAAGGTAATAACCAGCACCTTGTAGCGAACTCGGAATACGATTGGAAGCCAGTGCAGTTCCCTCAGTCCAGGCTGCACGTGTTCCCACCGAGGTAGTCCCACTAGCAGCCTGGCCGCCGCGTTCTGCACTAGCTGCAGTTTCCGAGTTCGGCACAGGGGCAGCCCCATGTAGAGGGCATAACAGTAGTCTAATCTCGAGGTGACCGTTGCATGGATCACTGTTGCCAGGTCGCCACGTTCCAGGAAGGGGGCCAGCTGCCTCGCCCTTCTAAGATGGAAGAAGGTGGATTTAGGAGTGGCTGCTATCTGTGTCTCCATTGTCAAGGAGGGCTCCAGTAGCACTCCCAGGCTCTTGACCCTGCGCACTGGTATCAGTGACGCACCGTCAAAGACCGGTAGGGAGATCTCCCCTCCCAGCTCGCCGCGACCCGCGCAAAGGACCTCTGTCTTCGCTGGGTTCAGCTTCAGCCCACTCAGGCCACACGTATTAGGCCACACACCCCTGATACGTAGCCAATCCTTCAAGAGCTTACAAAAAAGAACCTTGTAAGCTCTTGGAGGATTGGCTACAACAGGGGTGTGTGGTCTAATATGCAAATGAGCTCCTGATAGCATTCCGCCCCTGATGATAATCCATCTAATCCAGCATTTTGACTCACCCAGCGGCAAACCGGTTTCTCTGGAGGGCCAACAACAAGGCAGAGAGGGCAGAGGCTTTCCTCTGAGGTTGCCTCCTGGCCCTAGGATTCAGAGGATTAACGCCTCTGAATGTGGAGGTTTCACCCAGGTTCCATGGCTAACAGCCATTGATAGGCTTATCCTCCATGACTCTACTGCAGGGGTGGCCAACGGTAGCTCTCCAGATTTTTTTTGGACTACAACTCCCATCCGCCCCAGCCATCGGCCATGCTGACTGGGGCTGATGGGAGTTGTAGGCAAAAGAAACATCTGGAGAGCTACCGTTGGCCATCCCTGCATCTACTGGATCCCTTTTAAAGCTGTTTATTCCTGTAGCCAGTTCACCGCGGCCTCTGGCAGCAAGCCTTCCTCCCTCTCTGTGTGATGAAATTATTCTCCGCCGTCCTATCGATAACCTTACCTGGCTGACATATTATTTTGACAAACTATCCTATGTCTTATCAGGCTAGGGCGCTGGAAAGGCCGATCGCGCTGGGGAAAGTGGAAGGCAGCGAGAGAAGAAGGCGACCCAGCGTGAGATGGATGGACTCAATCAAGGAAGCCACATGGCCCTCAGTCCGTGCAACCTGAGCATGGCTGATAACAAGAGGACGTTGGGGAAGTCATTAATTCGCAGGGGGGCCATAAATCGGGAGTGACTTGACAGCAATTAGCACAAACACATATCAGGCTGGGGCCGAGTTTGTAACATACAAATCCGTTTGCTGCAGCGGTAATGAGTGCTCAGTAAGTGTAATCTTAAAAATGCCCTCGAACTGCACTGCTCTTTTGATGGAACTCGGTCTGCAGAGACCTCCGCTATGGTAGTGACAGAAGCAAATGAAACCAGGAACACTTCTAAGACTGGAATTCCACAAAGACTTTCAGTAGGAGGAAGCAAAACCAGGCTTCACTGAAGCTGCCTCTATCTCGTCCGAAGCACCTGCAGGCAAATGGCGGCCGGGGGGGGGGGGGTTCTTTCATCTCTCAGTACCTGCCTCGGAACACCTGGGCTTCGGAGAGTACTCCCCCACCCACCTTCCCATCGTGGGGAAGAAGCAGCGATCCCACAAGGGCAAAAGAAGCAAATAAACAATCCGCTACTTACATCCGAAACTGCTGGATGGAAGAATGCAGCGGTGTTAAAGGGCGGAGTGATCTCTTACTGCATCCAAAAGACTGATACGGGCAAAATGGAGCAGAGATCCATCAGTGGCTATTAGCCACAAGGTATAGATGGAACTCTATATGCTCTGTATTCTTGGTGCCTGGTGGGGGGCAAGAGAGGGAGGGCTTCTCGTGTCCTGGCCCCACTGGCGGACCTCCTGGTGGCACCTGTGTTATGTTTTGTTTGGGGGGGGGGGTGCCACAGTGCGACAGAGTGCTGGACTGGATGGGCCAGTCCTCAAACCTCTAGGAATTCCCCACCTTGGAGTTGGCAGCACTTTATCCATCCTTGACATTGGGCCCCACCAGGGGTCATTTCGTAGGGGGAAAAAGGTGGTGACGCTCATCCAGGGATCGTTATTGCAGCTGCACCTACTATTCAATGGACAAGGTGGGAAGGAGGAAGTGAAGAAGAAGAAGATATTGGATTTATATCCCGCCCTCCACTCCGAAGAGTCTCAGAGCGGCTCACAATCTCCTTTACCTTCCTCCCCCACAACAGACACCCTGTGAGGTAGATGAAGATATTGGATTTATATCCCACCCTCCACTCCGAAGAGTCTCAGAGCGGCTCACAATCTCCTTTACCTTCCTCCCCCACAACAGACACCCTGTGAGGTAGATGAAGATATTGGATTTATATTCCGCCCTCCACTCAAGAGTCTCAGAGCGGCTCACAATCTCCTTTACCTTCCCCGCCCCCCCCCCCCCCGCAACAGACACCCTTTGAGGTAGATGAAGATATTGGATTTATCCCGCCCTCTACTCCGAAGAGTCTCAGAGCGGCTCACAATCTCCTTTACCTTCCTCCCCCACAACAGACACCCTGTGAGGTGGGTGGGGCTGGAGAGGGCTCTCCCAGCAGCTGCCCTTTCAAGGACAACCTCTGCCAGAGCTATGGCTGACCCAAGGCCATTCCAGCAGGTGCAAGTGGAGGAGTGGGGAATCAAACCCAGTTCTCCCGGATAAGAGTCCGCACACTTAACCACTACACCAAACTGGTTCTCTAGAGTGGAACTCTAAGAAAGGAACTCTAAGAAAGAGTGGAACTCTAAGAAAGGTTCAGGCGCTCCCGCTGAATCTGAGGCCCGGGCACCACTATCAAAAAAGTTGTCTCTCTCTCTTTATTTGCAGTAGTTCTGCTGTCTTCCGTATTGCATTTCCATATTCTAGGAAGCAAGAGCATTCGGGGAAGCGGATGGGAAGTACATTCAGGGCAGACAAAAGGAGACCTTCTTGGAATTCCTGCCAAAGGATGTAGCGATGGCCACAGGCATAGATAGCTTTAAAAGGGGATGAGACAGATTCAGGAAGAACAGGTCCATCAGTGGTTACAAAGCCTTTGAATCCAAAACCATGAGACAACATCAGGGTAAGGCCTCGGCCTCTATGCCCTGATGTCGGCCCTCCAAAAGAACCGGTTGGCTACTGTGTGAGACGGGATGCTGGACTACATGAACCACTGCTCTGATCCAGCAGGACTATTCCGGTGTTCTTATATAGGATTTACTGTATTTTTTTTTTACTGTTGAGTTTTATAGAATCATAGAGTTGGAAGGGAGGGACAGTGGCTCAGTGGTAGAGCATCTGCTTGGGAAGCAGAAGGTCCCAGGTTCAATCCCTGGCATCTCCAACGAAAAAGGGTCCAGGCAAATAGGTGTGAAAAACCTCAGCTTGAGACCCTGGAGAGCCGCTGCCAGTCTGAGAAGACAATACTGACTTTGATGGACCAAGGGTCTGATTCAGTATAAGGCAGCTTCATATGAAGGGGCCATACAGACCATCCAGTCCAACCCCCTGCTCCATGCAGGATCAGCCTAAGGGGACGGTGGCTCAGTGGTAGAGCATCTGCTTGGGAAGCAGAAGGTCCCAGGTTCAATCCCTGGCATCTCCAACGAAAAGGGGTCCAGGCAAATTGGCATGAAAAACCTCAGCTTCAGACCTTGGAGAGCTGCTGCCAGTCTGAGTAGACAATACTGACTTTGATGGATCGAGGGTCTGATTCAGTAGAAGGCAGCTTCATATGTGGGAGGGATGGTGGCTCAGTGGTAGAGCATCTGCTTGGGAAGCAGAAGGTCCCAGGTTCAATCCCCGGCATCTCCAACTAAAAAGGGTCCAGGCAAATAGGTGTGAAAAATCTCAGCTTGAGACCCTGGAGAGGCGCTGCCAGTCAGGGGAGGGACGATGGCTCAGAGGTAGAGCATCTGCTTCGTAAGCAGAAGGTCCCAGGTTCAATCCCTGGCATCTCCAACTAAAAAGGGTCCAGGCAAATAGGTATGAAAAACCTCCGCTTGAGACCCTGGAAAGGCGCTGCCAGTCAGGGGAGGGACGATGGCTCAGAGGTAGAGCATCTGCTTCGTAAGCAGAAGGTCCCAGGTTCAATCCCTGGCATCTCCAACTAAAAAGGGTCCAGGCAAGTAGGCGTGAAAATCCTCAGCTTGAGACCCTGGAGAGCCGCTGCCAGTCTGAGTAGACAAGACTGACTTTGATGGACCGAGGGTCTGATTCAGTAAAAGGCAACTTCATATGTTCATATATGTTCATGTGTCTAAGGGGAGTGAAGGTGGCTCAGTGGTAGAGCATCTGCTTGATAAGCAGAAGGTCCCAGGTTCAATCCCCGGCATCTCCAACTAAAAAGGGTCCAGGCAAGTAGGTGTGAAAAACCTCAGCTTCAGACCGTGGAGAGCTGCTGCCAGTCTGAGTAGAAAAGACTGACTTTGATGGACCGTGGGTCTGATTCAGTAGAAGGCAGCTTCATATGTCCATAAAGCATCCCCAACAAATAATCATCCAGCCACATTTTGAAGACTGCCAATGAAGGGGAGCTCCCCACCTTCCTCGGAAGCTTTTGCATTTTTGTTAGCTTATTAGAATATTACGAAAAGCAGGAAAATTGCATATAAACCTTCTAAATAAACTTCATTTGTGCGGTATATACCAAGATTCGCTACATATGTTGTTCCTCCTTTTTTTGTTTACCCCCTCTACATCAGTTCCTATGTGAAAACATATGCAATCAAGTCAGATAAGAATCGCTAAACTCAAATATGGAAAGCTATTATTTGCCACCGTGCTCTAATCATCCAACAGCAGCATCAGCTCGTTGCTTCCCCTTTAAAAGCGGTGCAAGTACAAGCCTCACCAACTGCTATGACAGTGAAGAAAATTACCATGAAAAACAGAATCTAATCATCTCTTGATTTGTTCCCGCTGCTGCTTTCCCCCCCACGGAAAATACTAACTAATTTTCTGACATGGAAATGGCTACAATTGTAGCATACAGAACACCACTTTTTTCGCTTCCATTCACATGCAAATGTATGTACTGACAACTTCCATTACAGGCTAGTTTTCCTCCTTTTCATGGAATGTCAGTACCTGGGGTAGGGTGGGAGGCAATTAGGTGTGTTTATTGAGTATTCGAAGACATTCCTGGAACTAGGCAATATCTGCAGGGGGAGTTGTTGAATTTTTCAGGTCACATAGGGCGTTTTCGCACTCACCTTCAGCCGGCACGACCCCCCTCTTCACCGCGCAGGATCTGCGCGGATTTCGCACTAAACGCCGCGGAGCAGCCGGAAGAGCCGGAAACTCCCGGCGCTTTTGCGGCGCAAACGGCAAACTGCTTTTTGGCGGTTTCGGTTTGCGCCGCAAAAGCGCCGGGAGTTTCCGGCTCTTCCGGCTGCTCCGCGGCGTTTAGTGCGAAATCCGCGCAGATCCTGCGTGGTGAAGAGGGGTGTCGCGCCGGCTGAAGGTGAGTGCGAAAACGCCCTTACAGAAAACGCTGCACAAAGCTGCTAAAAGATCATCGTTTATGTTAGACAACCTGAGCAGCACAGTTTTAAATTTTTCAACGGATGTCTAGGAGAGTAGGTTGCTAGGACCATGAAAGAACAGGATGGGAAAAAAATGGGGGGTTCGGTCTCTCTGTAAGCTCAGCAACTAGCTGGTAAGCGATGCTTCTACATAATTAATGGCAGGTTTCTGTGTAAAAATTGTGCTGCTCCCATCTGCTCCAGCAAGCATTGTCAGACTGAAACACATGAGAAAAAAAAATGTACCATATACATTTTTAAAACCAGTTCCTCCCCAAAAGAAGTCATCAGTCTCTTTGGGAAATCAGGAAAGCAATGTGAGTGATAAAGACTGGAGAGGTACAGCGTAAGAATTTAAGAGCCCTGCTGAATCAGACAAGTGGTCCATCTAGTCCAGCATCCCATCTCACAGTGGCCAGCCGGTCACTCTGAAGGGGCACAGAGGATGAAGCAAAGTAATGCACATTGAGGCCAAGAATCCCAGCTACAAATACAAGTTGATGGGGTGTGAATTGGCAAAGACTGACCAAGAGAGAGATCTTGGGGTCGTGGTAGATAACGCACTGAAAATGTCAAAATAGTGTGTGATTGCAATAAAAAAGGTTAATGCCATGCTGGGAATTATTAGGAAGGGAATTGAAAACAAATCAGCCAGTATCATAATGCCCCTGTATAAATCGATGGTGCGGCCTCATTTGGAATACTGTGTGCAATTCTGGTCACCGCACCTCAAAAAGGATATTATAGCATTGGAAAAAGTGCAGAAAAGGGCAACTAGAATGATTAAAGGTTTGGAACACTTTTCCTATGAAGGTTAAAATGCTTGGGGCTCTTTAGCTTGGAGAAACATCGACTGCGGGGTGACACAATAGAGGTTTACAATACAAGAACTCATGGGCATTCAATGAAATTGCTGAGCAGTCAGGTTAAAGCGGATAAAAGGAAGTCCTTCACCCAAAGGGTGATTAACACATGGAATTCACTGCCACAGGAGGTGGTGGCGGCTACAAGCATAGCCAGCTTTAAGAGGGGATTGGATAAAAATATGGAGCAGAGGTCCATCAGTGGCTATTAGCCACAGTATATATATATATATGTGTGTGTGTGTGTATACACACACACATATATTGGCCACTATATGACACAGAGTGTTGGACTGGATGGGCCATTGGCCTGATCCAACATGGCTTATGTTCTTCCCTAATAAGAACATCAGAACAGCCTTGCTGGATCAGATCCATCTAGTCCAGCCTCCTGCCTCGCACAGCGGCCAACCAGTCAGTCTGGAGGGCCAATAACAATCTCCTTTATCACAGAGGCACAGAGGATGAGGCCTTCTCCTGATGTTGCTTCCTGCCACTGGTGTTTAGAGGTTTACAGTTATCTGATCTTCCGGCAGCACCACAGTTTGGATAATTTGGACAGAAATTTTCTGAGACGTAAACTGATCCTGTTTGTTATGGCAGAATATACCGCAGATCTGTAGGCAAGCAGGAAGCGTTGCTCAGGAAATTCAGAGCCTCTAAAAGTGGATAAATAGGTGATTGTCCCCACTTTACTCTCTATCATATGAATTTCTGGCATGCTCGTGAAGTCAAATATAAGCATCCTTTACTATCTGCTTGATTTATACCATGGGAACATAATTACTGGAACCCAATGAAGGAAATTTTGACTCTGAGAAGCATATACACCCAAACTTTGTTGGTCTCTAAGGTGCTGCTGGACTTGAACTGAGCTGTATAACTATTGTCAGGTCCTTCGCTGTTGAATTATATTATGCCTATGGGATCTTCATGCAGCAAGCTTAAGTGTGATGTTTGGTGTTCTATACACATCAGCATCTGTTCACAACTCCTCTCCCGGAAGGACAGAGAGCCAGTTTGGTGTATTGGTTAACTGCACGGCCTTCTATCTGGGAGAACCGGGTTTAATTCCCCACTTGCAGCTGCTGGAATGACCTTGGGTCAGCCATAGCTCTGGCAGAGGTTGCCCTTGAAAGGGCAGCTGCTTGGAGAGCCCTCTCAGCCCCACCCACCTCACAGGGTTTCTGTTGTGGGGGGAGAAGATATAGGAGATTGTAAGCCCCTCTGTCCTTGAAAGGGCAGCTGCTAGGAGAGCCCTCTCAGTCCCACCCACCTCACAGGGTTTCTGTTGTGGGGGGAGAAGATATAGGAGATTGTAAGCCCCTCTGTCCTTGAAAGGGCAGCTGCTAGGAGAGCCCTCTCAGTCCCACCCACCTCACAGGGTGTCTGTTGTGGGGGGAGAAGATATAGGAGATTGTAAGCCCCTCTGTCCTTGAAAGGGCAGCTGCTAGGAGAGCCCTCTCAGTCCCACCCACCTCACAGGGTGTCTGTTGTGGGGGGAGAAGATATAGGAGATTGTAAGCCCCTCTGTCCTTGAAAGGGCAACTGCTAGGAGAGCCCTCTCAGTCCCACCCACCTCACAGGGTGTCTGTTGTGGGGGGAGAAGATATAGGAGATTGTAAGCCCCTCTGTCCTTGAAAGGGCAGCTGCTAGGAGAGCCCTCTCAGTCCCACCCACCTCACAGGGTGTCTGTTGTGGGGGAGGAAGATAAAGGAGATTGTGAGCCGCTCTGAGACCCTGAGATTCGGAGTGGAGGGCGGGATATAAATCCAATCATCTTCATCATCAACAACGACGACAGAAGCCCAGTGGGAAAAAGGTCAACTTAAAGTAGGAATCAAAATGATCAGTAGTGAATATCAAAGCTGAAGAATTTGTGCAGAAAGCGGGGTCTATGTTGTTGGATTGCTGCATTTTGTCAGATTGCCAGTTGACGACTGTATACACATGATGAGGAAAGGAACACCCAAAATGAGGCATAATTTGCATAATTTTATATGTGCACATGAAAATCATGGACAAGATCCATCATCTTCATAATGCCATCATTTGGCCATACGGTTTAAAATGTGAATCGCTCCACACCTGGTTTGGCTCAGTATATCAACATTTGTTCTTGGGGTGTATCCGTATGTGTATATTTGCCACCATTGAAAAAGATCCAGAGGGTCAGAACGCACTTGGGTCTTGTTCACTGCGATTGTGGCCTTGTTCGTACATTATCAGCTTTGGGATAGTCATGTACATTGAGGACTACTTAGTCCACTGGTTTTAAGTTTAGAGGCTAAATTCAAGGCCTATGCTTTTTAAATTCACGTTTCAAATACACGGAGAGTTCTAACCTGAAGATCTGCTTTTTAAGTATGATCTTTGAATGCAAATTTTATACTGTAATTTTATATGAACATATGAAGCAGCCTTATACTGAATCAGACCCTTGGTCCATCAAAGTCAGTATTGTCTTCTTAGACTGGCAGCGGCTCTCCAGGGTCTCAAGCTGAGGATTTTCACGCCTACATGCCTGGACCCTTTTTGGAGATGCCAGGGATTGAACCTGGGACCTTCTGCTTACCAAGCAGATGCTCTACCACTGAGCCACCGTCCCTCCCCTAAAGGGGTTGCTCTACCTATATTTCAAATATACTGTATAATAAATCGATGTTTTTTGTTTAATTCGTTTTTATATTGTTTCTAGACAAAAATACAGAGATATCCGCCCAGAGAGATGTAGAGGATGTGTCCAGACGCTTAAGGCAGAATCCCGACAATCTCTCAATAAAGACATTTAATATGAATGGCCAGAGCCTGATTTTATTATCTTATATATTATGTATTTTATATGCAATTGTTGTTTTATTGCTTTATGTATTTCTATATGAAATTGTTGTTGTACTCTGTCTCGAGCCTCTGGGAAAAGGTGGAACAGAAATTGAAGTAAGCAATGGAATTGAAATCAGTCGTGGCTGGAATACACAATGAAGCTCTCAGAATCTCAAATGTAATACAGACTTAATTTAAACAAACAGCATGAATGAAGTTTCGAGAGGGTAGCCACGTTGGTCAGCAATAAAAGGGCTGATTTCAAGTCCAGCAGCACCTTACGGACTCACAAGGATCAATCCGTACCTCTGCATCCGGACTCCATGCTTTGCAACAGCCCTCATTCCTTCCAAAGGTACATAAGGCCTTTCCTGTTTGCATCTGATTAAGGGAGCTTGGACTCTCTAAAGAGGGAGACACTGAAAACATTGTTGGTCTCTAGGGTGCTTAAAAAAGAGCCCCGTGGCGCAGAGTGGTGAAGCTGCAGTACTGCAGTCCTAAACTCTGCTCACGACCTGAGTTCGATCCTGGCGGAAGCTGGTTCAGGTAGCTGGCTCCAGGTTGACTCAGCCCTCCACCCTTCTGAGGTCGGTAAAATGAGTACCCAGCTTGCTGGGGGTGGGAAGCGTAGATGACTGGGGAAGGCGATGGCAAACCACCCCGTGAAAAATCTGCTGTGAAAATGTTGTGAAAGCAATGTCATCCCAGAGTCGGAAGCGACTGGTGCTTGCACAGGGGACTACCTTTACCTTTTTAGGGTGCTTAAAAGCCAAAAGGGAAAAAAAATGCTACATGACTCAAATCTAGCTCTACCACAAAGGAACCAATGCTCCCTCTAAGCTGCGGTCTTGTGATCAAAAATTCTACTCTGTGAGCTACTGGCATTAAAGCTGTGAGCTACCGTATACATGAGTTTGCTCTGGGGTCATTTTTTTCCGAGCTAAGACAAATATATGTGAGCCGGAGGGCCATTCTCCCTCCCCATTATCAGCACCATTCCAAAATCAGTGGTACCAACTACCAGTAAGGAGAGTTTTGGTGGCAGCTTATTCCATGCGGTTGTTCCTGCTGATGGCCTAGTCCAGGGGTGGTCAACGGTACCTCTCCAGGTGTTTTTGCCTACAACCTCCATCAGCCTCAGCCAGCATGGCCAATGGTTGGGGCTGATGGCAGCTGTAGGCCAAAAACATCTGGAGAGCTATCGTTGGCCACCCCTGGACTAGTAGCTTAACGGAAGCAAGGGGAGGGTGCTTGCTCCTGCTCTCCTCCATGCACTTCGGTGGGGCTGCCGTCTGTACCAGACTAAAGGCCGTTTTACAAAGGTAAAGGTCATCCCCCGTGCAAGCACCAGTCGTTTCCGACTCTGGGGGTGACGTCGCATCAAGACGTTTTCATGGCAGACTTTTCACGGGGGGTTTTGCCATTGCCTTCCCCAGAGTGTTAAAGCTGCAGTACTGCAGTCCTAAACTCTGCTCACAACCTGAGTTCGATCCCCGGCGGAAGCTGGGTTTTCAGGTAGCCGGCTCGAAGTTGACTCAGACTTCCATCCTTCCGAGGTCGGTAAAATGAGTCCCCAGCTTGCTGGAGGGGAAAGTGTAGATGACTGGGGAAGGCAATGGCAAACCACCCTGTAAAAAGTCTGCCGTGAAAACGTTGTGAAAGCAACATCACTCCAGAGTCGGAAACGACTGGTGCTTGCACATGGGACCTTTCCTTTCTTTCCCCAGTCATCTACACTCCCCCCCACCCCCCACCAGCAAGCTGGGTGCTCATTTTATCGACCTCAGGAAGGATGGAAGTCTGAGTCAACCTTGAGCCATTAACCTGAACCCAGCTTCCGCCAGGACTGGACTCAGGTTGTGAGCAGAGCTTAGGACTGCAGTACTGTAGGTTTACCACACTGCACCACGGGGCTCTTAAAGACTGCTTTACAAAGCTGCAAACAAGAGCTGTGACCCAAAGACTGCCTTGTCAAGTGTCCCACGTCACCCAAACCAGGCCGGTCTGCATTACAAAGTGGAAATCGCTGCCATGTATTCAAGGTACGCATTACTTAGTATGCACATATTTATGGGGTAATGCGCTGACATTTTAGCAGGACAGCAGTGGAATTTGTTTAAGCGCAGAATTGATGTCTTCTCAGCAGGAAAGGACTTGGCATTTTCCATTACGGAACCTAATTGGTGAGAATTCAAATCCACCCGCGTGGATCCCCCTTCAAGATAAAAGCCGCCACGCGTCACAGCCTGAGGAACGACGTCCCATCACAATTTGAGGCTAAGAAGGAAAGAGAAGCGCGGCACACCTGTTGTGTCTCCGATCAAGGAGAGAGGCCAGATTTGGGGAACATTCTGCTCGATCCTGTCTGCACAAGCAGATCCCCCCCCCATTGATCTGCAACATGTGGATATAGAGAGGAGTGGGGAAAAATCAATCATTATCCCGATCAGTTCCAATTACAAAGCATTTTGTTGTATGCTACGCATGCAGACAGCGGCAAACCAAATAAAACCCCGCAGTCAATCATTTTGCCATTCGATAATTTCTCTGTGGCTTACTTCCCGCCCCCCTATCTGTGATGATTCATTAAGCACTTACTGTTTCTAACTTCAATCAAAGTTCTAGTATTTAGATATATTCAATTTCTTGACAAGAAAGAAAGCTGCAATGCTTCAAGTCTACCACAAGAGGGGGATAGTCTACAGCATCTGCACGCCTCAGGACTGCCTGCAAAATTCCTTAAGGAGTAAACAGGTTCTTATCAGCACCTCCTACATATAAGGTAAGCAAGGCCAAGCGTGGCCATGCATTCATTTAAGGTATACATAGGGTTGTTTTTTGTAGCAGGAACTCCTTGGCCTATTAGGCCACACGCCCCCTGATGTAGCCAATCCTCTAAGAGCTTACAGGGCCCTTCTTACAGGGTCTACTGAAAGCTCTTGGAGGATTGGCTACATCAGGGGTATGTGGCCTAATAGGCAAAGGAGTTCCTGCTACAAAAAAAAAGCCCTATTAGGCCACACACCCCCTGATGTAGCCAATCCTCCTGGAGCTTTCCGTAGGCCCTGTAAGAAGGGCCCTGTAAGCTCTTAGAGGATTGGCTATATCAGGGGCGTGTGGCCTAATAGGCAAAGGAGTTCCTGCTTTAAAAAAAAAGCCCTAGGAATACACATGACCAGTGTCAGACAACCGTAGCACAACACCAGAAAGGCAACACCACCAGAAAGCAACCCAAGCTGCACTGTCAAGTGGTACCCAGCATCTAATATATACTGCGCCAGTGCACAATATGGCAGAGATTTTAGAAATGAACACCTCAGACATGCTATCTGTATATACTAAAACCCTTTCCACTGTATATTAATTTGTACAGTTATTTTTATGCCAATAAAGGCATCTTGACTACTAAAACCCCACATGAAACTTTAACCCCAATGTGGCCTTTGAGAGAACTGTCAGGAATCACTGAAGGATTGTTAGATGGAAGATGCCAACAGAAGGGGACAGATGAGTCTCCCTGGGCAGAGGGTTCCGGAGTTTGGGTGCCACAACTGAGAAGGCCCCTCTCCTGGGTGGCCACCTGCCTAATCTTAGAAGTGAGGGCACCTAACGCAGTTCCACAGTAGATGAGCATAGCAGTTGGGTAGGTTTGGGAGTAGGTGATCCTTTAGGTATGTCAGTCCCAAACCATATAAGGCCGACACCAGCACCCTGAACTGTGCCCAGAAACAGATAGAAAGCCAACCTAGATAGGCCAAGGTGGGAGTGATGTGGTCCCTACAACCCACTCCGCTCAACACCTTGGTATTTCTGGATGCTTTCAAGGGCGGCCCCGTGCAGAGCACTCTGCAGTAATCTTGCAACAGGAGAGTCTCCACTGAATAGTAACACAAAAACATGCAATCTGTACATATTATGCCTCAGTGTTAATGAACGCCGTTAGATACCAGCTAGATCTCCTTTTTCTTCTCAGCGTACGTCGCACACTCAGATAAACAACCCAGAGGGAAGCAGAGCGACAAAATCTTACGATTTTCAGGTGAGACAGGAGTCTCATGACATCCGCCATGTCAGCCAGGATGAGCAAGCGGGTGACAGCCGACAGCAGGGCGCGGGCCGCTCGGACCATGGTGCCGCGCTTGACGGAGGAGCAGGGGTCGTCGGCAAACTCTGACGAAGCGATTCTCATTGTCTCTCCTATAGGACGATACAAGCGTATAAGAAAAAAAAAAAGACGTGATCAGACCAGACGTTCGGTAATGCCGCATGGGGGGAGCGTGCTGAAGTTCCATTAGAACAGATTGACCGAAATGTGGACTTTGCTGCCAGAAGATGTGGGGATGGCTGCAAGAATAAACAGTTTGAAAAGGGGGATTCGAGAGATTCGTGGTAGATAAGTCTACCAATGGCTACTACTCGTGACGACTGAGGGGAGCCTCCATGTTCAGAGGCGCTAACTGTCTTTATTCCTTTAGCCAGGAGGCAACATTGGGGGAAGGCCTCGGCCTCTCTGCCCTGTTGTCGGCCGTTCAAAAAAACTGGTTGGCCGCTGTGTGAGGCAGAACGCTGGACTAGATGGACCCTCACCGGTCTGATCCAGCAGGGCTCTTCTGGAGAGCCAGTTTGGTGTCGTGGTTAAGTGCGCGGACTCTTATGTGGGAGAACTGGGTTTTATTCCCCACTCCTCCACTTGCACCTGCTGGCATGGCCTTGGGTCAGCCATAGCTCTGGCAGGAGTTGTCCTTGAAAGGGCAGCTGCTGTGAGAGCCCTCTCAGCCCCACCCACCTCACAGGGTGTCTGTTGTGGGGGAGGAAGGGAAAGGAGATTGTGAGCCGCTCTGAGACTCATCGGAGTGGGGGGCGGGATATAAATCCAATATCTTCATCTACCTCACAGGGTGTCTGTTGTGGGTGGGGGGAGGTAAAGGAGATTGTGAGCCACTCTGAGACTCTTCGGAGTTGAGGGCGGGATATAAATCCAATATCTTCATCTACCTCACAGGGTGTCTGTTGTGGGGGAGGAAGGTAAAGGAGATTGTGAGCCGCTCTGAGACTCTTCGGAGTGGAGGGCGGGATATAAATCCAATATCTTCATCTACCTCACAGGGTGTCTGTTGTGGGGGAGGAAGGTAAAGGAGATTGTGAGCCGCTCTGAGACTCTGCAGAGTGGAGGGCGGGATATAAATCCAATATCTTCATCTACCTCACAGGGTGCCCGTTGTGGGGGGGGGGGAGGGAAAGGAGATTGTGAGCCGCTCTGAGACTCTTCGGAGTGGAGGGCGGGATATAAATCCAATATCTTCATCTACCTCACAGGGTGCCCGTTGTGGGGGAGGAAGGTAAAGGAGATTGTGAGCCGCTCTGAGACTCTGCAGAGTGGAGGGCGGAATATAAATCCAATATCTTCATCTACCTCACAGGGTGCCCGTTGTGGGGGGGGTGGAAGGGAAAGGAGATTGTGAGCCGCTCTGAGACTCTTCGGAGTGGAAGGCAGGATATAAATCCAATATCTTCTTCTTCTTCTGATATTTGTATCAGGGGAAGGCTCCAGCCTCTATGCCGTGTTGTTGGCTATCCAGAGGGTACTGGTTGACCATTGTCAGAGACAGGATGCTAGACTAGATGGACCACTCGCCTGATCCAGAAAGGCTCTTCTGATGTTCCTAAAATCAAATATTAACCTTTCCCCCCCTCCACCACCACCAACAGTCTGATCTTATGAACTATCTTTAGTCACCAAAGCACAAAGCATTTGCAAGAAAGCAATCTACAACATTCGGCAGAGAGGGCTGATCTGTTGTGATCTACCATCTTGTTCTAGAAGAGAATCCAAGAGCCAGATTTGCTGGTTTTAGCTCCTGGACTGATAAATGCCCATAGGAGCCTCCGTAGCAAGGAAGATGAAAACAATACTGGTTGGCAGCAGTCTTTGGGGCTATATTTGTGCCTAACGGCTATTTGAAGCTGTCGGTGTTTCCCCTGGCTGGCACCAAAACCTGCTCATCTGGTCTTAGCTGCTGGAATCTCAGTGCAGTGAATGATACATAGGACTGAAAGGTTAAATGGGTATCTCTTAAAGAAACAACATCCCGACACATGTATGTGCAACTGTAATGTCTCCACAGGGCTTCAGATGCCGCTCTAGCGGAGCGCTAAAAATACAGAGGAGGAGGAGTCTCCAAGCAGCTTACAAGCACTTTCCCTTCCTCTCCCCTGTGAGGTAGTTGGGGCTGAGACAACTTTGAGAGAACTGTGACTGACCCAAGGTCACCCAGCTGGCTGCCTGTGGAGGAGTGGGGGATCAAAACCGGTTCTCCAGATCAGAGTCTGCAGCTCTGTGATGGACCGGGGGTCTGATTCAGTAGAAGGCAGCTTCATATGTTCATATGGCCTAGGACCTGCCTACCTGAGGGACCGTCTCTCCCCACATGCTCCCCAGAGAGTGCTGAGATCAGGAACCCAAAATCTTCTTGTTATCCCTGGGCCAAAGGAAGCCCGCATGAAATCTAGCAGGGATAGGGCTTTCTCTGTAATGGCACCTTCCTGGTGGAACCAGCTGCCGGAGGAGGTGAGGGCCCTGCGGGACCTTGCTCAATTCCGCAGGGCCTGTAAGACAACCCTCTTCCGGCTGGCCTACAACTAACCGGCATAGGAAATTAAGTGTAGTTCCAATAGACTTCTGATGTTTTAATGTTTTTAATGTTTTAACTGTGTAAAATGCCTAAAAATATTGTTATGTTAGACTTCATGTGTTGTGAGCTGCCCTGAGGCCACCTTGGTGGGAAGGGTGGGATATAAATTATATATATATATATATATATATATATATATATATATATATATGAGCCCCATGGCACAGAGTGGTAAAGCTGCAGTACTGCAGTCCAAGCTCTGCTCACGACCTGAGTTCGATCCCGATGGAAGCTGGGTTCAGGTAGCCGGCTCCAGGTTGACTCAGCCTTCCATGGTCAGTAAAATGAGTACCCAGCTTGCTGGGGGGGAAAGTGTAGATGACTGGGGAAGGCGATGGCAAACCACCCCATAACAAGAAGTCTGCCAAGAAAACGTCGAATTGTGACATCACCCCATGGGTCAGTAACAACCCGGTGCTTGCACAGAGGACTACCTTTACCTTTTAGTCGCCATTGAAACAAAAGAGTGTTTTGCTGCTGTTATTTTGTTGATGGAAGACGCCCCCCAAAAATGCTCATAGGAAATGCATACATACAGAAATATTTTCAGCTTATGAACGCAGCAGCTTCCCAATTCGAGCAGACACCATGCTAAATTTTGCTGTTATTGTACTCAACCTCAGCTTGAGACTGGTCAGTGTTCTGCCGTGAAGATTATTGGTACATTTGGAGAACAAAATTGGTATCAACTTCCCCAAATGCCACATGTTCCTGCTTGACATTTCTATGCTTTAATTAATTCAGTATGCGTCTTTTTTTTTTTAATATGCTGAAGTTCTTCTGTTAAGAACTGTAATAAAACAAAATTAAAAGTGTTCCACGGCAGATTTCAGAGGCACACACTGTTCTAAAATGGAAGGGAGGCGGGGGGGCTATGTCGTGCGTGTGTTTCTGCATGAGAAACTTAACAGGGAACAGACTCGCCAAGCCAGTCTGATGTCTGCAGCTTTTAATAGCTAAAGTGCATTTAAGGAAAAAACACCGCACAAATGGAAATGCAAATAAACTTTACGGTGGTTGGGGTCATTTGAAATTCCACTATGGCTAAGACTTCTTTTGCTTGGTACTCTGCTTTTAAGCTTAATTATTGTTATTATAGTCTCTGAATCTCCTGGAGAAATTTGAATAAAGCTATAAATGTTATAAAAGGTTGGGGTGGTGTTATCATCCCCCCCCCCACCTCCCCGCTGGGCATATTCAGAACCACACTTCGGCCCATTATAGACGTACATTTTACTGCAGAATTTTCAAAGCAGCGAGCCTTTAATCTTGACTTTCGTTTCTGTGCCCATCTTATACGTCATTCTTTTTCCCCCCAGTTCGTTTTTTTCTGAAGCTACAATTGGGACTCCCCCCCCCCCCCCCAGTCCCTAAATTGGGGTGAAACATCACTTGTGACTTATAGGGGGCGGTGTCCAAAGTTGTTGCTGCTGTTTTTAAATTTACATAATTGCCCCATTACAGCTGTGCAGTAGCATTTAGCAACCACCTCCCATTTAAGCAAATTGCCAGTTTGGTGTAGTGGTTAAGTGCATGGACTCTTATCTGGGAGAACCGGGTTTGATTCTGCACTCCTCCACTTGCACCTGCTGGAACGGCCTTGGGGTAAGCCATAGCTCTCACAGAGTTGTCCTTGAAAGGGCAGCTGTTGTAAAAAACTCTCTCAGCCCCACCTACCTCACAGGGTGTCTGTTGGAGGGGGGGGAAGGTAAAGGAGATTGCGAGTGCTCTGAGATTCAGAGTATAGGGCAGGATATAAATCCAATATCTTCTTCTTCCTCCTCCTCCACTTGCAGCTGCTAGAATGGCCTTGGGTCAGTCATAGCTCTCACACAGGTGTCCTTGAAAGGGTAGCTTCTGGGAGAGCTCTCTCATCCCCACCTACCTTGCAGGGGGTCTGTTGTGGGGGAGAAAGATAAAGGAGATTGTGAGCCACTCTGAGATTCAGAGTGAAGGGTGGGGTATAAATGCAATATCATCATCATCTCCTTAAATCCTCATGGTTTGGGTTTGTGCATGCATTTTAGCTTTAGTTCACTTAACGAATGGGAACAGAAAGAAAAGCAGGCAAAGAGGGGAAACCAATGTTGCAACTGACAAGGCTTTTTTTTTTCTTTTCTTGTCTTTTAAATGACAAGCAGTCATGAAAGTCTCATTTTCCATATTGCTGAGCACTTGGTGATTATGTGCTGTGTTATCAGCCACTGTGAAAAATGGGAGTCGCACCATCTCATAATATAGAGGAACATGCTGAGTGCACAGAATGCATGGCAGAACCCACTGGCACTGCAAGCTGTGATCAGTGGAAACAGTTGTCTTGTGTGCATGTGAGCCAGGGCAAAGTCAGCTGCAACTCCACCACACTGCACAGGGCTGCTCTTTGGAATGCGGAGGAGTCCTCTGGCAGGAGCTCTGGAGAGTTTTTTTCAGTCTTGTGCCGCTAAACTGAAAAAAGGAAGGGTATTTTCACTGATGCCGTAGCGCAGCTGCTTCGTAACACTGATTTCATATATGAATATATGAAGCTGCCTTCTACTGAATCAGACCCTCGGCCCATCAAAGTCAGTCTTGTCTACTCAGACTGGCAGCGGCTCTCCACGGTCTCAAGCTGAGGTTTTTCATGCCTATTTGCCTGGACCCTTTTTAGTTGGAGATGCCGGGGATTGAACCTGGGACCTTCTGCTGACCAAACAGATGCTCTACCACTGAGCCACCATCCCTCCCCTGATTGTCAGTGGCTTTCCAGGGTCTCAAGTTGAGGTTTTTCACACCTACTAGCCTGGACCCTTTTTAGCTGGAGATGCCGGGGATTGAACCTGGGACCTTCTGCTGACCAAGCAGAGGCTCTACCACTGAGTCACCATCCCTCCCTATTTCCTGCCCATTCCTTGCACATTTGTATGTTTTTTTTCCTCTTTGTGATTCTCTAATTTGCTCCTGCACGCCGGTTGTGATCTTGGCAGCTTTTAAAAGCCTTCAGTTCGGTTCTGTTCACAGACTATTTCATTACAAAATCAGTAACAATAAGAATAAAGATTAAAAATGAAATAAAATAAAGAATAAAATAAGGGACAGTGTGATGGTCTCCAGAGAATGAGCACCGATTGTGGGGGGATGGAGAGATGGTTTTCAGGGAGGGACAGTGGTTTAGGGGAGGGATGGTGACTCAGTGGTAGAGCATCTGCTTGGGAAGCAGAAGGTCCCAGGTTCAATCCCCAGCATCTCCAACTAAAAAGGGTCCAGGCAAATAGGTGTGAAAAACCTCAGCTGGAGACCCTGGAGAGTCGCTGCCAGTCTGAGAAGACAATACTGACTTTGATGGACCGAGGGTCTGATTCAGTAGAAGGCAGCTTCAGATGTTCATATGGCTCCTTCCTCCAACAGGGAAGTTACTATTAAGGCTCAGCCAGCCATTTGTGCCTCTCACACACCCAAAGATGAAATCTAGCTATTTTATTAGTTATTTCCTGAGAGCAATCTGCAAGGAGGAGGGAGATACGAAGTTCTTCAGATCTTCCTGGCAGTGTTGACAGCATTGGGGTCATATACCGAGACCAAACGTTGTTGTAGAATTGGCAGTACAGCAGAACGTGGTCAATAGACGTACTTTCCCTGCACAGCTCGGGCAGAACCATTGAGGGAATGGGACACGATGGCCCCTGCCTTCTAGGAGGGCTGAAGGTAGAACGTCAAAGCATGCAAGGGTGAGGATTCTCCAATATTTGGAGAACTCATGTAGGGCTGGCAAGCCCCTGGGCCAGGCAGGGATTCTCCCGCTCTGGAGGTTCCCAACCCGCCAGTCCCCATTGGACCAGCAGGGGGGACTCCCCCGACGTCGCCATCACAATGACATCACCCACAAGTGATGTCATCGCACCAGCAACATCATACGCCGGCCGCTCTTGGCGTTTCCAGGAAAACTATGGTTGTCCCGGATGCTCTAGCAATTTGGGAGAGGGGAAACTCTATGGTACAATAGGCCGCGAGGGACTTGGCAACCCTAATCTCAAGGGATCTACAATAATCTGCTGGTTGGAAGCATCTGGTATGCTTCAGAATAATTTAATATTTTGTGACCTATCTGACTGTAGGGTGTGATTCCAGAGCTCCTATTGAATCGTTTATTTTTGCTTTTTTGGTATCCACGACACAGTGTGCTTTCGGTATAGGTGAAAGGACATGTTCTCGGCGTTTCCCCTCAACTGCTCTTAGCCAGGTTGAACGGTGGCGATCAGCAAAGATCAAAGGTGTTAGTCCCACTGGACTGAAATTGAGTTTTAGGCAGTAATTAGATGTGAGTGGCCACGTATGAGTCTCCAAGAGGATCAGCCCAGTCTCTAACCTAAGAAGGGCGTTCAGGATATATCGCAGGACTCCAAGGATCGATCATAGAAACTTAGACTGTACCACTTCCAGCAAGTGTTTTCTTTGTAAATACAGAGGTGGGAGCCATATAGGAGCTGACAGACAACCTTAACCCTGGAAGACCCTAATTGCTGCAGGGATAAAGGAAGCTCATTTTGTGAAGAAGAATCTTAAAAATGGCAGAAGATTTTCTGTGGGCAGTCTCTGTGGCATGCAGTGCTTTTTGAGAAAGGACAAGAAACTTTTCAAGCCTGTCTTTTGTGGATAGGGTGACCAGAACGTCCCGCCCTCCCGGGAAAGTCCCGCCCACGCTGCCTGAATCCCGCGTCCCGATTGGCCAAGCTCGGGACTCATTCAGAGTCCCGGATTGGCCAGGCCTGCACCGCCGCCTCGTCCTGCCTGCCTTCCTCCCTCAGCCCCGCAGGCCCAGCAGGCCGCCTGACTGCCTCCCGGCCCCTCTTCCCTCCAGCGCGGCCTCTCGCGGGCAGGCTCGCACCGCCGCCGTCCTGCCCGCCTTCCTTCCCCAGCCCCGCAGGCCCAGCAGGCCGCCCGACTGCCTCCCGGCCCCTCTTCCCTCCAGCGCGGCCTCTCGCGGGCAGGCCCGCACCGCCGCCGTCCTGCCCGCCTTCCTCCCCCAGCCCCGCAGGCCCAGCAGGCCGCCCGACTGCCTCCCGGCCCCTCTTCCCTCCAGTGCGGCCTCTCGCGGGCAGGCTCGCACCGCTGCCGTCCTGCCCGCCTTCCTCCCCCAGCCCCGCAGGCCCAGCAGGCCACCCGACTGCCTCCCGGCCCCTCTTCCCTCCGACGCCGCTTCGCAGCTCTCCTCGCCACGGCCCCTTCGCTTTTTGACGGGGAGCCTTCGTGCCGGAGAGGGAGGACTCGGCGCCCTCAGGCATGACGAGGAGGCCCCGCCGCCGGCCGCCACCAGCCCCTGCCAGGCCCAGAGAGGGCCCCGCTCTGCCTTCCGTCCATGGGGCGCTGGTGGTCGGAGCTGACGCTGGCCTTGGCTTGGGCCCTGGCCAGCCTGGAGCTGCACCCACATCGACGCCCAGCTCGCCAAGCACTGCAAGAAGGTGAGCGGGAGGCCGGGCGGGTCAGTTTGCCGAGAAAGTCCATCTTTGCAGGGAGTTCCCGAGACCACCGTTTCCTCTTAACTCTCAAAGCAAGGCAAAACAAAAAACCCCACCCCATTTTTGGGAGCGGGGGGTAGTGGTGCCTAAGCGGAGGAGTATTCTCTTCGTGGCTCAAAAACTCAGATTGGGGGGGGGGGTCGAGCGAGGGACGGAGGAGTCGGTTCAAGTCCCCGATGAAAGCAGCAGGCCCGTTGCAAAGGCTTGGGGGCCTGTTTGTTGCAGAGCCTAACAGATGTGTTAAAACGCCCAGCGTTTGAAATGCCCCCCTATTCAGTCCTCCTTTGGTGCCGAGCCTTTCACCAGCAGAAGCGTGCAGCCCCAGGCGGGCAGCCCTGATCCTATTAAGCATGAACTGTCAGCTTCAGCTGTTCTCCCCCCCCCCTCGCCCGCCCGCCCGCCAGTTTTTTCACTTGAGGAACACAAAGCTTTCCCCCTTCCAAAAATCTTATTAACCAGCTTTATTTCTCCCGGTGGCTTTTTTTTTTAACGGCCGTGTTTTGTGCCCATGATCTCCGTGTGGATGCTTTAACCATTCAAGCCCCCCTCCACCCCCAAAAGAAGAGGTGCCGGACCCCGCTTGCCCGGGCCTCTCTCGGCCGCAGCCGCCGCCCCTGCTGGCTGGCTGGCCGGCCGGGCGAGATGCCTTCCTCCTCTTCCTGCCGCTGCTGCCGGTGCTTGCGAGGCGCTGGCTGCCCTGGCCGGCCGGGATCTTGCGGAGCCGTGCACTTCAAAAGCCGCTGCCTTCGTGGGGAAATTAAAGCCGTTGCCGCCTCCCAATCAAATGGGACCCCGAGGTGATTGGAGGGTCGAGGGGATGTGACGTCACCGGCCCTGGCAGGGGAAGAGCAGGCGGTCGCGGAGCCAGTGGGCCATGGCGGCACGCCTTCCCCCGCCACTGCAGCCGGCCTCTTCCCACCGCCCGTTCGCCAGCTGGGTGGCTGGGCCGGCCGGCGCCGCGGCGGAGTCCCTGTGCCCGCCCGCCCATCGCTCCCTGGCTGGCCTGCCCTTAGGGTTGCCAAATTCTTGGAGATTTGGGGGCAGTACCTGGGGAAGGCAGGTTTTGGGGAGAGGAGAGGAGGGAGGCAGCAGAGATATGATGCCCTGGAGTCTGCCCTTTGAAATTCCCATTCCCTTCAGGGGAACTGGTCTCTCTAGTTCAGAGACCATTTGTAATTCCAGAACTCCAGGCCCCACCTGGAGGTTGGTAACACTATGTATGAGCTGTATTCTCTCCCCCCCTCCCCCCAATGGCTTGCCTTTGGCTAAACAGGACTCCAAATGACACATATACATTTATTTTAAATGCTGTCAGCTTTTAATTATCTTCAGTATAACAATGTTGAGAGCCAGTTTGGTGTAGTGGTTAAGTGTGTAAACTCTTATCTGGGAGAACGAGTTTTGATTCCCCATTCCTCCATTTGCAGCTGCTGGAATGGCCTTGGGTCAGCCATAGCTCTCGTAGGAGTTGTCCTTGAAAGGGCAGCTTCTGTGAGAGCTCTCTCAGCCCCACCTACCTCACAGGCTGTCTGTTTTTTTTTTGGGGGGGGGGGAATGTAAAGGAGATTGTGACCACTCTGAGACTCCCTCCCACTGCTTTATGCTGCTGTTTCCAAGAGTGCCAGCCCAGTAGATGGAAACATGGCACCCACTCTCCCGCAATCCACCAAGTAGTTTTCCTACACAAGTATCCATTTCACACAGTTCTCATTGATTTTTTTTTGCAAAAGAGGCTTTATGACTGTTCATAACAAATCAGTCTTTCTCCCCCCTGTTCTTTTGTTCCCTCAGTTTGCCATCTGAGATTGTTACCTCCCCTTATTCACATGATGGCTGCCGAAGGTTTCCAAAACCAGTCTATGGTGGGAGTTTACAGTGTTCTCTGCGGCACATTGTGGCTGTGTGAATGCCATGAGGAAGTTCCCTCCTTCCTTCCTTCCTTCCTTCCTCCCTTCCTTCCTTCCTTCCTTCCTTCCTTCCTTCCTTCCTTCCTTCCTTCCTTCCTTCCTTCCTTCCTCCCTTCCTTCCTTCCTTCCTTCCTTCCTTCCTTCCTTCCTTCCTTCCTTCCTTCCTTCCTTCCTCCCCTCCCTCCCTCCCTCCTTCCTTCCTCCCTTCCCTCCCTCCTTCCTCCCTTCCTTCCTTCCTTCCCTCCCTCCCTCCTTTCTTTTTTTGGTGCTTGGTGGGGGGCAACAGTGGGAGGGCTTCTTGTCCTGGCCCCACTACTGGACCTCCTGATAGCCCCTAGTTTTTGGGCCACTGTGTTTTTGCACCACCTTCATCACTTTCGGGGTGTGGATCCCCCATTGGGGTGGGCTCCCGACTCCCTCCGCCGGCTGTTTCTGATAGCCCTGCGCCCCCTTTTTCATTTGATATGTGTCCCGTGCGGGTGCCACCCTCCTGCTGGGAGATGCCGCAAAATGAGCCCCCTTGAGGCTTATGGCGGCAGGGCTCGGGGGAAGCGAGCTAGACTGCTGTTCTTTTGAGGGGTTATAGAGTGTTTTGAGCCCGTCCCTGTGGCATCGGTCCCATCGTTGTGGGGCCCAGGGGGCCGGCGCAGCGGCATGCTGAAGCAGCCTGTCGGTCACTTCCGGGTTCCTGTCCTGCATCTCGACCTGTGTTATTAGTGACAGGCTGCTTTGGCGTGCTGCTGCGCCGGCCCCCTGGGTCCCACAACGATGGGACCGATGCCACAGGGACGGGCTCGAAACACTCTATAACCCCTCAAAAGAACAGCAGTCTAGCTCGCTTCCCCCGAGCCCTGCCGCCATAAGCCTCAAGAGGGCTCATTTTGCGGCATCTCCCGGCGGGAGGGTGGCACCCGCACGGGACACATATCAAATGAAAGAGGGGGCGCAGGGCTATCAGAAACAGCCGGCGGAGGGAGTCGGGAGACCACCCCACTGGGGGATCCACACCCCGAAAGTGATGAAGGTGGCGCAGATAGAGCCAACAGAGCCAACAGGACAAAATAAATAGGCTGCATTATGCAGCACAGTTGAGAAAGTGCCTTATCCCATATACTGATGAAGTATATACAGGATTTGAGAACAAAATTGTTTCCGGCGGTGATATTTGGGGGATTTTTGGGGACGTCACAGGAAGTGCTGTGAAGTCACTTCCTGTTTCCGGCAGTGGCATTTGGGGGAAATGATGTCATTTGGGGGAAGTGATGTCACAGGAAGTGATGTCACTTCCCGTTTCCGGCAGGTGACGCGGGGAAATGATGTCACAGGAAGTGGTGTCACTTCCTGTTTCCGGCGGTGGCATGACGTCACTTCCTGTTTCCGGCGGCGCGCGCGCTTCGCGCGCGCACACCCCTACCTTCCCCCCCCCCAAAGGTGTCCCTGGCTGGCCATCAGACATTATGGTCACCCTATTTGTGGAGTTCACTCTGTCCTCCAAACTGATAGTTCTCACATGATTCTAAAGCTTGGTGGTTTGTAGCCCCGTGGCACAGAGTGGTAAAGCTGCAGTACTGCAGTCAGAGCCCTCTGCTCACGACCTGAGTTCGATTCCAGTGGAAGCTGGGTTCAGGTAGCCGGCTCCAGGCTGACTCAGCCTTCCATACTTCTGAGATCGGTAAAATGAATCCCCAGCTTGCTGGGGGGAAAGTGTAGATGACTGGGGAAGGCAACAGCAAACCACCCTGTAAAAAGTCTGCCATGAAAACGTTGTGAAAGCAACGTCACCCCAGAGTCGAAAACGAATGCTGCTTGCACAGGGAACTACCTTCACCTTTTTTTAAACTATCTATGTGGTTCAGTTAGGCTTCCAGAAACTGCAAAATGGTTCCCCAAAAAACTTTGTTCACTCAAGCATTTAAAGGGGGGAAAAGGGGGGAAAGCATTTAAAGGGGGGGGAAATACGCATTAAAAACGAGGTGGGAATGGAGCTTGTACACCAATGAAGGAGGGAGGATGGTGGAAGGTTCAGAGTGGATGGAACGACCTGGATGTGGGTGGGGCACTGACCTTAGAGGCGGAGCAAAATGGTGGTGGGGGGAATCTAAGGGAATTTGTATGCTTTTAAATTACTTTCAGCATGGAAGCAAAACAAGGAAAAGTTGGCACAAAGGCACTCTCAGAAAACTCAAAGAAACAGCAAGCAGAAAGCGACCTGAGCACTGAAGGGAAGAAAATCAATGCAGAGTGATGAAGAAAACCTGACAGACATGCAAGGTGAAAGCAAGGGAAAACACCCGTGCATGATAGGTCTTCAAAAGAAAACAGAGAATCTCCTAGATTTAAAACACATACAAAAAAAAACTAGCAACACCCCTACCTCTGTTTTCTTTAGAATAAAGCTTGAGTCTAATGGCACCTTTAAGGCCAATGAAAATAATACTTATTGACAGCTTATGCCTTGAATAAAATGTTGTTAGTCTTAAAGCGGCACTGGACTCAAACCTTGGTCTGCCAACAGGGCTACCCACCTGAATCTGTTTTCTTTAATGTATATGCCATACCTTCAAAGGGAGAACACAAGTAACCGTTTATGTTCAATGTTAAACATGAAGGAATATTAACATATATTGGTCTGCAATTAGAAAGCAAGCGATGGTTACAAACGCAAGAGAAATTAATTGCCTGTGTCCATCTAGCCTTGCTCCCAAACAAAAGATGACCACATGCCAGTGGTTACCTGGTCTTCCCTAAAATGTCATTTTAATCCTATACCAAAATAATGATCAAAAGAGTTTCCGGCTCAACATTAGGAAGAACTTCCTGACCATTAGAGCAGTTCCTCAGTGGAACAGGCTTCCACTTGGGAGATGGTGGGCTCTCCTTCCTTGGAGGTTTTTAAACAGAGGCTGGATGGCCATTGACAGCAATGAAGATCCTGTGAATTTAGAGTGAGGTGTTTGTGAGTTATCAAAGATTTCAGGTTTTCACGGCTGGTAACATCATTAGGGTTTGTAGAATCTTTCGGGCTCAAGTGCCGTGTTCTACTGGAGAAAGTTTTCCTTCCAGACGTTTCGTTCTCAGCTGCGGAGAACATCCTCAGTGGCGTTGCAGCCAGAGCAGGCGCTCAGACCTTCTTAGTCCACTCAATGCACAGCAGCCAAGAAGGTCAGAGCGCCTGCTCCGGCTGCAACGCCACTGAGGATGTTCTCCGCAGCTGAGAATGAAATGTCTGGAAGGAAAACTTTCTCCAGTAGAACACGGCACTTGAGCCCGAAAGATTCTACAAACCCTAATGTTTGTGAGTTTCCTGCATTGTGCAGGGGGTTGGACTAGATGACCCTGGAGGTGCCTTCCAACTCTAGGATTCTATGACTCTATAATGTTTGTCACAGATGCATCACAGTTTCACTGACTTCCTGTGTGAATTGAAATGCTGCCATCTTTCCTACCCCAGTGTTCCCAAAACAGACTACAATCCTCAGTGCAAGCTGTGCCCTACTTCAACATCACACCAATTTTGTTCCTAGCCCTCTGGCCGCCGTGAGCTCTTCTCTCCGCTACTGTGTCCTCTTCTGCACTCGGATTTTGCCAGCTTCTATCAACTGTATCCATAGCCATCCGCAATCCATGGCAACGCAAAGCAGAGCACAATGATATCAGGTTGTAATGACAACAGTGTGGCCAATTACTCCCCATTTGATGGCCAATTTCTTACAGAAGGTCGAGCTAATGCAAGGGCCATGTTAGTTCAGCTCTGGTTCAAGATGTGGGAGAAAATAACTGTCCCTGTTACTGGTACTTTTTGTTTTCTTCCACAGAAGGAACTCAAGACAGCACAGGCAGAGTTACAACAGAACGTTGTAAGAGAGATATAAATGTGTCCATTTCAGAAAACAGCAAACCATAGAAAAGTTGTGATAAAAAATGCCCCTCGGTGTTCTCAGTGGTCAGACAATTACATACACTCCAAATATTGGGGGGGGGGGGAGGGAATATACCTCATGAACAAAAAGGGAGCCCCATGGCGCGGAGTGGTAAAGCTGCAGTATTTCAATCCAAACTCTCTGCTCACAACCTGAGTTCGATCCTGGCAGAAGCTGGGTTCAGGTAGCCGGCTCAAGGTTCACTCAGTCTTCTATCCTTCCTAGGTCGGTAAAATGAGTACCCAGGTTGCTGGGGGGAAAGTGTAGATGACTTGGGAAGGCAATGGCAAACCACCCTGTAAAAAGTCTGCCGTGAAAACGTTGTGATGTGACATCACCCCAGAATCGGAAATGACTGGTACTTGCATAGGGGACTACCTTTACTTTTTTTCTTTTTACGTGAACAAAAATAAACACCACATTCAGTTTGGCGTAGTGGTTAAGTGCGCGGACTCTTATCTGGGAGAACCGGCTTTGATTCCCTACTCCTCCACTTGCAGCTGCTGGAATGGCCTTTGGGTCAGCCATAGCTGTGGCAGAGGTTGTGTCATGGGTGCTGGGGGCCCTGCAGAAGAAGCCGAGCCTGCAGAAGAAACTGTGCCCCTGCCACCTGCACCAGTGCCCCTGCCTCCTGCTGGAGAAGATCCAAGCCCCCCTGCCTCGCCCTCTCGGGTGGCTCGTGTGCATGACCGCCTTCGTCAGGACCTCAGGGATCAGAGGAGGGCGGCACGCTCACGAGCAAGACGCTCCCTGAGCCCTGAGTTTTGAAAGGATTCTGGCCCTTCTAGGAGTGAGGGTGCTTGAGTCTCAGCAGGATCCTGGCTGCCCTCTGAGTCAGCAATTAGCCCAAATGGGCAACAGACAGCAGAGGGCTATATAGCTGTGGGCTTTGAGAGAAGGCTTTGTGGAAGCAACTAGTCACTTACCCAATGTTCTAGCATCCACTCTGGCTTCTGACTTCGGCTTCTGAACCTCTGACCTACGATACCTGGACTGTGATTTGGTTTTGGCGCTTTGGACCCTCCTTGCTACCCAGCTACAGACCTTGGACTGCCCCTGGACTTCGCCTGGCCTGGCCCCAGCCCGTGACAGGTTGTCCTTGAAAGGGCAGCTGCTGTGAGAGCCCTCTCCAGCCCCACCCACCTCACAGGGTGTCTGTTGTGGGGAAGGAAGGTAAAGGAGATTGTGAGCCGCTCTGAGACTCTTTGGAGTGGAGGGTGGGATATAAATCCAATATCTTGGATATAAATCCAATATTCTATTCCTATTTTCTGCCATTATGAGATTTGTTTATCTCACTCATTTTTTTTTGTTGCTGTCTCCTCTAATTTCTCCCCTAATTTGAAGGGGAGGGATGGTGGCTCAGTGGTAGAGCATCTGCTTGGTAAGCAGAAGGTCCCAGGTTCAATCCCTGGCATCTCCAACTAAAAAGGGTCCAGGCAAATAGGCGTGAAAAATCTCAGCTTGAGACCCTGGAGAGCTGCTGCCAGTCTGAGTAGACAAGACTGACTTTGATGGACCCAGGCTCTGATTCAGTAGATGGCAGCTTCAGATGTTCATATGTCCCCTACTTTGATGCTATTGCAACTAGTGTTGAAATTTAACACGAAACATTCTGCACAAGGAAAAGGAAAATGGAGCTGTGTGAATCAAGGGCAATGCAAACCAAAACCAGGATTTTTGAGCAAGTAAGGTGAAGTTGCAAAGCAGTTCGTCTACATGAAAGCAAGAATTCCAAAAGGGGAAGGGCAAGATGCCAGTCATTCGAACGTTATTAATTTCAAGAATTCAGTAGCAGGTGATGGAGACAATATGGTCCTAAATAATCTTTACGTCAAGAGTGAGTGTGGCTTGGTAGAAGAATATCTGCTTGCCATGCAGAAGGGTCCCAGGTTCGATCCCTGCTACCTCCAGATAAAAGCTTCAGGTAGAAGGCGATATGAAAGGCCTCTCTGCCTGAGACCCTGGAAAGCGACTGCCAGTCTGAGTAGACAAGACTGACCTCGATGGGCTTAATCAGTGCAAGGCAATTCCATGTGTGTTCCACGTGTGTCTAAAGGCACGAAACAGAGCAGGGCCAAACAAATCTTCTTACAGTACAATGTACTGCAGCGGCTAGAAACCTGTTTGGCTGTAGGAGACCTCGCAGGATGCAAGGTTTATCAAAAGTGGCCTTCAGCAGGGGTCGTTTTGTAGAAAAATAGGTGGTGGAGCTCATCCAGGGATTGTTATGCAGCTGCACCTACTATTCAATGGACAAGGTGGGAAGGAGAAGGTGGAAGTCTCAGAAAGGTTCAGGAGCTGGGTTCCTGTGAGCTCCCATTGAATCTGAGGCCTGGCCTTCAGCGATGCACTGTATCAAGCTCAATCTCTCTGCTTATTACAGAGATAACATAATACAAAAACAAAGGGGTGATGGTATATGCAAATATAACAATAATTGCAACCAACAGTAGGCAACAATCAATAAACATTCATTTCCACACTGAAGTTCTATTAGCCCATGAAGTCCAGATGAAGACCCCGTGTGTGTGTGTGTTTTCATTTTGTTTTGTTTTTTTAATTTCTCCGTTTGGCAGCTTTGAGTGAGCATTTAGGGAGGCAAAGGACTGAAGACGCTATTCTAACCGATTTAAGGCTTGAGTCTGTGAGAGCGCTTAGAGATTTTGGAAAGGAAGATAAGAAGGTTAATTGTAGCTGGCATTATTCTTCCTTTGGCATCCAAATACAATTCTGAGGCTTGCACCGCTGTTAAAGGCTTTCTAAGAATTGAAACGGAGAAATAGAAAACACCCAGGTTCTTTGTCTGGACTCCGTGGGCTAACAGAACTTCAGTGTGGAAATGAATATTACAGAGATAAGCAAGGTAGGGCATTTTGAAAAGTGATATGCAAATTATAGATACCAAGATTCCTTCACAGGTAGCCTGGTAAAATCTGACACACAAAGAGCCAAGCAATTCAAGCACTGACTCTAAAAGAAGATGACTTCATACTGATTCCATCCTCACCCCTCAGGGTGTCTGGCTAATAATGGGGAACAAGGAATGAGAATATTTGTGTTTGCGCTATCAGAAGTTGAGAGACAGTCACTGGATTGGATGGATCGTTGTCCCTACCCCAATAGCTCTATTGTATCCATCATTATTATATCTTGCAGAAGATCTGATTTCTAACTCCACTATTAGGAAGGACTATGGCTCAGTGGTACAGCATCTACTTGGCAAACAGAAGATCCCAGGTTCAATCTCCAGTTAAGAGGACTAGGCAGTGAGTGATGAGAGAAGACCTCTGCCTGAGACCCTGGAGAGTCACTGCTCTGTCTGAGTAGACCAGGGGTGTCAAACGTGCAGCCCAGGAGCTGAATCAGGCCCCCAGAGGGCTTCTATCAGCCCCCCCGAGCAACTGGCTGTCATCTGCTCCCTTCTTCCTTTATCTTGCTTCCTTCTGCATCATAGTTTGCTTTGTCAGGCTTGCTCAATCACAAAGCAGCTACAGAGCAAAGCCTCTATTTTCTCCATTGGCTGAGACTCTTCCCTTGGGGAGGAAGGGGGGGAGGCAGATCTTGCCTTGCCAGGTAAGATTGGACAGCAGAGCTATTAAGCCACGCCTCTCTTCCTTCTATTGGCTGAGGCTCCTCTCCTTCCTGGTCCCCTGGGGAAGGAAGGAAAGAGCCAGAGCTTCCTTTGCCCTGTTCCCTGGATCCCATGACAGAGATACAAAGAAAACACCTTTAAGACCGAGTGCTAATGTTTTAAGCGTGTTTTATTTTAAGTATTATTTTTTAAAAAAAAAATCTTTAGCTGTGTTTGTCTGAGTCCTTTATAGAATTTATACCTCTGCTACCTAATCTTAAATAGATACACACATGGCCCAGCCCAACCTGACATGGCCCGGCCCAACAAGGTCTCAATTATGTCAGATCCGGCCCCCATAACAAATGAGTTTGACACCCCAGGAGTAGACAATACAGACCTTGATGGACAGATGGTTGAGGAAGTGGGTGATGTGGAAGAAGACCTCCCTCCACCAGAGACCCTAGAGATCTGCTGCCAGTTTGAGTCGACAATACAGACCTTGATGGACAGATTCAATACAAAGCACCTTTGTGAGTTCATTTGGATGCAACCTTTGTCACAATATACATTATGGTAGAAATTATTATGGACCAGAGCCTCCTGTTTCCAAGCACAATTCATTCATCTCATCTCCAAATACTGACAGATTGGAAACAAATCATGAGTCAGGTTTCTGTTCTAACGAACTGCATTCTTGTTGAAGAATTGACATCCTAATTTAAATACATACTATTGATTTTATTTTTTGTTATTTTTTTTAAACCCTTTTTTAAAACTGTCAAATTGAGACTGATCTTGCCAATATGAATCAGCTTACATTTAGCCATACTAAATCTGGTTTGATTCCAGTGCTACCTTTAGGACCATCCAAGTTTAAGTCTGGGTATAAGGCTTCATTTGCATGCACATTTCTTCAGATACGCACAAGAAAGCTTATACTCAAGTGTTACTTTCATAGAATCATAGAGTTGGAAGTGACCTCCAAGGTTATCAAGTCCAACCCCCTGCACAATGCAGGAAAGACAGGTTGCTTACCTGTAACTGTAGATCTTCGAGTGGTCATCTGTGCATTCACACTCATGGGATAGAGCGCCTGCGCCGATCCCCGAATCGGTACCTAAAAAGCCCGGGATTTTTTTGCGCTCAGCACCAGCAGGCATGCGCAGGCGTCCCAGTACGCATGCTCACTGGCGCCAGCACGAGGATCCCGCCAGTTCCTTCCTGACTGCTGGAAGCCCCTACTGGAGGGAGACCATCAGCAGTGGGGAAGGAGGGCGGGTAGTGTGAATGCACAGATGACCACTCAAAGATCTACAGCTATAGGAAAGCAACCTGTCTATCTTCTTCGTGGTCTCTGTGCTTCACACTTATGGGAGATTAGCAAGCAAGACATACCTGGAGGCGGGAAGACGGTCAACCAGAAGAGACAGCTTGCAGCACTGCAGCTCCCAGACGAGTCCTCTGCTGAGCATGCACATCCAGAGCGTAGTGCTTCATGAAAGCATGCGGAGAGGACCAGGTGGCAGCCTTGCACACGTCCGTCAGGGAAAATGCCTTTCAGGAACGCCACCGACGTCACCATCGCTCTTGTAGAGTGTCTGCGAATGGGCCCAGGCAACGGCTTCTTTGCCAACAAATAACACAGTCTCAGTGAGCCACTTTGAAAGCCACTGAGACGAGATTCTGGAACCCAATTTAGGAGCAGCATAAGAAACAAAAAGATGCTGGTCCTTACGAAAACTCTTGGAGCGACTCAAATAAAACAATAAGGCACGCTTAACATCTAGGGCATGCCACCTACGTTCCTCATCCGAGGAAGGTGTAGGATAAAACGTGGGCAACCAAACTTCTAAGTTAAGGTGAAACTGAGAAACCACCTTGGGGAGAAAAGAAATATCAGGAGCTAAGGACACTCCAGACTCCTGAAAAACTAGATATGGGTAGTCACAACGCATAGCCGTGAGCTCCCCTGTACGGCGTGCTGATGTGATGGCTACCAAAAAAGCAGTCTTCCAAGATAGAAGCTGTAACGAGCATGTGGCCATTGGCTCAAAAGGACGCCGAGTCAGCCTGTCCAACACTAAAGTCAAATCCCACAACTGTGGGGGTGATCTCAATGGAGGATGAAGCCTAAGCAAACCCTTCAAAAATCTCTTAGAATGAGGGTGTGCAAAAACTGAATGCCCCTCAACTGGCTCATGGAACGCAGATATTGCTGCCAAATAAACTTTAATGGAAAAAAAAAACCAAGGCCAGCATCCACCAGAGATAACAAAAATTCAAAAATCACCGATAGTCCCACCCTTCGGGGTGAGACTGTAGGATCAACTAAAAACTGAAGAAACTTCCGCCACTTCCTATCATAGGAAGCGCGGGTAGACAGCTTCCTGCTGTTCAGAAAAACATGGAGAACTCACAGGGTCGATGAACCACGCTGTCAACTTCAGGTGAGGCAAGTTGTGATGGAATACATGCCCGTCCTGAGCTGACAGAAGGTCCGGTTCCGCTGGAAACTGGTAGAAGGCCCCCCTCGCTAGTTGAAGCAAGATCGGGAACCAGTTCTGCCGAGGCCACCACAGAGTCACCAGGATGCAGGATGGTCTCTCTCTTGCGATCTTGTTTACAACTCTTGTCAGTAGCGGCAGAAGTGGGAACAGATATAGGAACCGACCTTCCCAGAGGAACAACAGACCGTCTCCCAACGACTCTGGATCCATGCCCCCTCTGGAACAAAACAGAGGGCACTTCCGGTTTCTTGCTGTGGCAAACACATCTACCTGAGGATACCCCCAGAGCTGAAACACGGGTTGAAGGAAGCGCCACTGTATCTCCCACTCGCGCAGGGAAGCTGCACCCCTGCTCAGCGAGTCTGCTTGCAGATTGAGCACCCCTGGGAGGTGCGCAGCCTTCACAAAGATGTCGTGCTCCAGGCACTCCGACCACAGTTCCAGTGCCAGCGCACAGAGCCGTCGAGAAACTGTCCCTCCCTGCCTGTTGATGTAACACAGGGCAGTAGTATTGTCTGTTAGCAGAGCAACAACCTTTTCCACCACCATGGGGTGGAAGGATCGAAGAGCAAAGTGAAATGCCAGCAGTTCCAGGTAATCTAAATGGCAATCAATTGAGAAGGCCAAGGGCCCCCCACACACAGAGAGTCCATGTGAGCCCCCCAGCCCCACAAAGACGCATATGTTGTGATCATCACTGTTGTTGCAGGTAGGTAGAAAGGAGCTCCCTGACAAATGTTGCCCTTTGATTTCCACCACTGCAGTGTTTGGAGTGTCACAGATGGAATTACAAACCTCTTCCGAGGTGAGTCTCTTAATGTCGAAGAGACTGTCGAAGAAACCATAGTTGTAGGCCTCTCATCCTCAACTTCGCAAAGAGTAGCACGCTTGTAGTCGCCGCCATCAGCCCCAGCATCCGCTGCAGCTGCTGCACCATGCCCCACTTTCGGCTCTGTAAAAGCTTGACAAGATTGATGATGTCCTTTGCTCTCTGCTGAGGCAGAAAGGCGCGGTGAAGGTTCGTATCCAGCAAAGCCCCTATGAACTGAACTGTCCGGGATGGAGTAAGATGTGACTTCTCCAAATTGACCTGCAGACCTAAGGTGTGAAGAAGACGAAGAGTGGTGGCAATATGGTCTGACAAACTCTCTTTCGACTCCGCCACAAGGAGCCAATCGTCGATGCATGGAAAGACGACTATCCCTTGAAGCCGGAGGTGAGCAGCCACAACGCTCATCATCTTTGTGAACATCCGAGGTGCAGTGGACAGACCGAACGGAAGGGCTTTGAACTGGAAGTGTTGAGAACCTACTGCAAACCGAAGGAAACGTTTGAGCGCAGGATGGATGCTGACGTGGAAGTAGGCATCCTTGAGGCCCAGCGTTGAGGAGTCCCCTTGGTTGATGAGGGGCAGAATTATTTGCAGAGTGGACATTCTGAACTTCTGATACAGAATAAACTTGTTCAGATTCTGAAGGTCCATGATTGGTCTCAGACCCCCATCCCGTTTGGGAACCAGGAAATAACGAGAGTAGAAGCCTCCCGTCCTGGCCTCCATCGGGACCCGTTCTATGGCATGTTTCTGTAGGAGGTTGCTCACCTCCGCCAGCAGAGGTGGGGAAGGGGGTGTGGTGATTACCACAGATTGGTTCAGAATCTGAGCGAAGTCTATTTTGTAGTCTTCCGCGATGATGGAAACTGCCCACCTGTCCATAGAGATGGACTCCCAGGTCGACAGAAATGGGCAGAGGCGGATAGAAGAAGAAGTGGGGACGGTGACACGTGCTACTAGAAAGTCAAAGGCCCTGCTTTTGGGGGCGAGCGTCCTTGGACTTACCAGTGGTCTGTGCTGAAGCGTATCGGTTTCTGTTGTTCTCCCTGTATGGGGACCTACTCTCAGGTTGGGCAGAGCGAGGTCTCCACTGCTGTGCCGGGGAGAACTTTTGATATGGCTTCTTGGACCAGGGTTTATGCCACTGTTTTGGTTTAGCAGCTCTGGAAGAAGCCAGGACACCTAGGTTCCTGGAGGTCTTTATGCTCTTATCCATCTCCTGAAGAGCATTGTCCGTGGTCAAGCTGAAGAGGCCTTCACCCTCAAAGGGCAGATCTTCAACGAAGGCCCTGGTGTCTTGCTGGAGGGCTGTTGACCTAAGCCAGGAGTGGTGGCGGAGGCAGACAGGTGATGTGATTGTCTTTGCTGACACATCTACCATGTGCTTTGCTGCAGCCAGTTGTTGCTTGGCTACAGCAAAGCCTTCCTTCTGCAGCTTCTTCGCAGCAGACCTCTTCTCCTCACTCAGGGAAGACAGGAGGGGCTGAGTTGTTCCCACACCAAGTATGGGTATTGAGCCATGCAAGCAGCATAGTTAGATACCTTTACTCCCAGCGCTCCAGCAGAATAAAACTTCCTCCCAACGTTGTCCCACTTCTTTCCCTCCTTGTCTGGTGGGGAAGAGTGAGTCTTGCGGGCCTTTGATGAGGAGGAGACGACCACCGAGTTTGGCTTCGGGTGTGTGAAGAGGAATTCGGCACCAGCCTCTTGGGCACGGTACATGTGGTCCAATCTTCTTGATGACACAGGTGTAGAAGCAGACTTCACCCAGGGCTCCTTCACCGCCTGTAAGATGACCATAACAGGCAGGGCAACCGCCGTAGACGTATCCTGCTGCATGATGTCAAATACGGTATCGTCTACGACGGGTTGCGGTTGTGTCACTGGGAGGGAGAGGGAGAGTGCCATCCTCTTCACCAGGTCCCCATACGACTTCAGATCCTCCGATGGTGAAATGGGAAGATCCTCAGCAGTATGTGACACTGGCGAAGGTTCCAACGCCCTGTCTGGATCATCAGTACCGACCTCGGAGTCCGCCGATGAAGACTCTCTCCTCAAGGAGTGTTCTGAGAGCACCGGCGTTGACGCTCTGACGGGTGACCGGATCGACACCGATGACCTAGGCTGGACTTCCTCCACCACCACGCCACGTCTTTCGGGCGGGATGGACACCGATGCCACCGGACGCCACCGAGAGTGCTGTGAAATCCTCGACATCTGAGACGCCTTGGATTGCTGGTCCCAGTCTGCAAATTCACGAGGGGGGGTACCATTGGTATGGCGGGTATGGGTAGGCGTAGGGAGAAAGCCACTGGTGCTGATCCCACGGTGGAAGCAGTGGGAAGCAACGAGCTATGGTGGATGGTTCCAGTTCTCTCCGACCCCTCGCCCAATCCAACCGATGGAGCCGTCGGTACCGACACCTCTGCTTCCGAGACAGAGTCGCTCTCACTCCGACGCTGCAACCCTGAAGAGTGGGTACGCTGGGTAAGGTCGATCTCTTGCTCCGATGCCGATAGACACAACTGCTACGAAGCACTGCCTCTAGACACAGAAGGGCTACGGTGCGGGGACGCCAAGATCTTCCTAGGTGGAGCAGCCGGCATCGATGTCGAAGCGTCCTGAGAAGGGGAAGGAGTGTGGGATGATCTCTTCTTCCGCTTCTCCTTAGATTTCACCTTCTTCGGTGCGGATGATCAGGTCCCCGAGTCATCCCGAAGCTTCTTGGCTGGGGTGTCCACTGACCCTTCAGATGGTTGTTTTGTGGAACGCCCGCACTCGACCGGCATCTCGGTCCTGATCGGTGATGTATCGGCAGATGTGACTGTCGGGGCTGCGGCCTCTCCCATCGGGCCCGATGTCATCTTCTGAGGACGAAGTGCCAATTCTACCAACACGGCCTAAAGTCTCGCCGCACAATTCTTGCGCATCTGTTTTGAAAAACTCAGGCAGTGCAAGCAAGAATCAACGCAATGTCCCTCGCCCAGACAAAGGAGACAGAGGGAGTGCCGTCAGGAGAGGCAATTTTCTTTCCACAGGAACGGCACCTCTTAAAAAAAACCCAATGCCTTTCCATAGACGCCAAGGAAAAACCCACACAGAAAACACTCTGAGGGGAAAAACAGGGCCCCGAAGGGCGAAGTCCAACAATTTTTTTTTTAAACACTATCTAACTGCTAACTAACTAACTACACTAAGAAAACAACAAATGGGCTATATACAACAAGAAGAAATAATCCGAAGATTACTTTACCGACCGGGGACACGGCAGGAGATCCTCTCAGCGCAGCGGTCCGAAAGGAACTGGCGGGATTCTCGTGCTTGTGCCGGCGAGCATGTGTACTGGGACGTCTGCCCATGCCCGCTGGTGCCGAGTGTGAAAAAATCCCGGGCTTTTTAGGTACCGATTTGGGGATCGGTGCAGGCACTCTATCCCTTGAGTGTGAAGCACAGAGACCACGAAGAAGATATTCACAAATACCTTCCCCCACACACACCCAGAGACCCTTGTTCCATGCCCAGAAGATGGCAGAGCGCAGAACCCAAGTGTGGGACTGCACAGAGACCACGAAGAAGATCAACAACAATCCTTCCAGGATCTCTGTCCAAACTGGCCTGAAAAAATTGCTTTCTGACCCCAGACTGGCAATTAGCATTTCCCTGGGTGTGTAAGAAGGGGCTGCAAGAACTTTTCTTGGTCTTAAAGGTGCCACTGGACCTAAACTTTGTTCCGTTGCTTTGGAATAACAGAATGAATGTGGCTACCCACCTGAATCTAAAGTAAGTTATGTCACAGGAGGGGGGTCACCTAAGCAAGCATGAGAAGAACCTTCTCCATCAGAACAGGGCAGGACTTCTAAGTGGATTCCATAACTTAACCAGGGCTTTTTTCATAGCAGGAACTCCTTTGCATATTAGGCCACACACCCCTGATGTAGCCAATCCTCCAAGGGCTTACAGGGGTCTTCGTACAGGGCCTGCTGTAAGCTCCAGGAGGATTGGCTACATCAGGGGGCGTGGCCTAATATGCAAAGGAGGTCCTGCTAGAATTCCTTACAGGGCTCTTCGTACAGGGCCTGCTGTAAGCTCCAGGAGGATTGGCTACATCAGGGGGTGTGGCCTAATATGCAAAGGAGGTCCTGCTAGAATTCCTTACAGGGCTCTTCGTACAGGGCCTGCTGTAAGCTCCAGGAGGATTGGCTGCATCAGGGGTGTGTGGCCTAATATGCAAAGGAGGTCCTGCTAGAATTCCTTACAGGGCTCTTCGTACAAGGCCTACTGGAAGCTCCAGGAGGATTGGCTACATCAGGGGTGTGTGGCCTAATATGCAAAGGAGGTCCTGCTAGAATTCCTTACAGGGCTCTTCGTACAGGGCCTGCTGTAAGCTCCAGGAGGATTGGTTACATCAGGGGTGTGTGGCCTAATATGCAAAGGAGGTCCTGCTCCAAAAAAACCCCTCTGGACTTAACATTGCCAAATGCATCTCCCATTTTCCTAGTATAGTAAGTATACTGATAACATTTGACCTTTTGGCCTCTTATTTTCCTTCACCACCTTCTTCCCTTGCCAAATTTTATTGGGCAATATGTGCATACACACACAGCCTTTGTAAAAAGCTGATTCTAGAAATATTTATATTTTCCATCTATTCTTGGAAACACCGCATTAATAAATTAAAATAAATATTGCAACAGTATGCTTGACTTTGCAAAACACAGTCTGATAAATGAAGCACGGGCTTCCGCCGACTGAATAGTTGGGGGGTAGGGAGATAGATCATCTTAAGAATTAGATCAGAGAGGAACACACTGAATTAAGACCATTAATAACTAAGAGTGTGTGGTGGGTTGTACGGTGCTTAATTTAGAACAGAGAGATTTGGACTGCAACTCCTGTTCAATCATAAAACTCACTAAGGGAAGGGAGAGGTAAACATATCTATATCTGACAGCAAAAATGACTGTCTCCTATGTGGTGGATGAAAACCACAACATGAGGTTATTTCTAGACAAGGGAAGTAGCTTCTACAAACTTGGGGACTTCTTGGATACACTGACAAATAGGTCATTCCGAATTAACCAAAATTAACCTTGATTTTGTCAGATCTTAGAAGCTAAGCAGAGTTGGCCCTGGCTAGTATATGCCACAACCTCCAGGGACTACCCGGGTCATGACACAGGCAATGGAAAAACCACCTCTGAACATCTCTTGCCTTCAAAACCCTACAAGTCACCTGTGAGTTGAAGGCTCAAAAACAAACAAAACCCTTGAAAACCAGCCTGTGGTCTAAATTTGCTTGAGAATGGATGAAGCGCTGAGACCAACTGAGCATCAAAGGATAAAAGTAGGGAAGAAGAGAAACTATGGATGCTGTTATAGGGAGGGGGATTCCTTTTCCTGAAATTCACTTTATAGATCCAGCCATCAGTTTATCTTCTCCTTTAAAAGAGGGATTTCTCTTTCATTTCTCTTCATTTCGAAAGTTCTGCTCTTGCAGTTGTTCTAATGTTGCACACCACAGGGTGGTGCTAATATATATAGAAAGGGTTCAGAAGACGTTGCCTTCCTGAGCATCTACAGAGTGAAATTCTGAAACTCTGCAGAACCAACCTTCCCATCCCACCCCCTGAGTTTTTCTTTGATCAAAGCTTAATTGCCATGAAACAGACTCCTAATTCCTTAAAAAAAAGAGAGGGAAAGATACATTGTTGAGTTTCAGGGAGAAATTAGGCAAAGAGCAATTAAGACAATTTATCTTAGAAACCATAGAAATTAGCCTGTTCAGACAATCCCACAGGGGACTGAAAATATTCAAATCGCCTCTATCCAGAAAATGCAACTATAGAAAGCAAAAGGCTAAAATATCTTTATATGGAAGGGAATTGTTCTGATTCAGCTAGATTTGCTAAGACTTGGACTCAGCAAGATCCAGGTAGGCCCACAAAATAAAGTTTATTTATTTGGCTTTTGTGTGTGGGGGGGGGGGACTCCATAGTACAAGAGGTACATAACTGCGGAAGTTGTGACACAAACAACCTATCTACTAGGAAAGATGTTCTGTTTTCAATAGGGTATCCAGCTGCGCTCCACAGAAACATTAAGCTAACCAACTGAGTAAAAATTAGTGACTTTCAAACTGAGGAAAGAGAGAGCACCCAAATTATTAGCTCAGGATACTGTGAAAAGACACTACACTAAGCAAAGCTCCTACAGCATTTAGGAAATCGAGTTGTTTGTTTCTTTGTTAAGTCATTGATAAAACCCTTTAATCATAATCATCATCAATTTTATTTATATCCCGCCCTCCCCGCCGAGGCAGGCTCAGGGCGGCCAACAACACAAGTCAATATTTACATTGTACAATGTTAACAATACAATTTAACAGTTTAATTAAAATTCTATTAAAATTCTAAAATGATACAATTAATTAATATATTGGTGCTATTATACAGATGGTGAGCTTGCTCAGCAGTCTTTCTCTTAGTCGGTGAAGGCCATTCGGAAAAGGATGGTCTTGCAGGCCCTGCGGAACTGTTCAAAGTCCCGCAGGGCCCGTATTTCCTCCGGAAGCTGGTTCCATAGGCGTGGAGCCATAGCAGAGAAGGCCCGAGTGCGGGTACTCTGCAGCTTTACCTCTTTTGGCCCGGGAATAGTCAGCAGGTTCTTCCCTGCTGACCTCAGTGCTCTCTGGGGTTCATACGGGGGGAGACGGTCTCTAAGGTAGGCAGGTCCTCGGCCATATAGGGCTTTAAAGGTGATACCCAGCACTTTGTAATGAATCCGGTATATAACTGGCAGCCAGTGCAGTTCACGCAGCCCCGGCTGTATGTGCTCCCACTTTGGGAGCCCCAGCAACAGTCTGGCAGCTGCGTTCTGCACCAGCTGCAGCTTCCGGGTTCGGCACAGAGAAATTAGGGCAAAACTAAACACAAGAGACTGATGAAGTCCGAGCCCACTGGCACCTTTAAGACCATCAAGGTATAAGCTTTCTGAAGAAGTGTGCATGCACACAAAAGCTCATACCTTGAAGAAAACTTGGGTGGTCTTAAGGGTGCCACTGGACTCAAACTTCGTTCTGCTGCTTCAGACCAACGTGGCTACCCCCTTGAATCTATCAACAAAACAAAGATGTGCATCTTTAAAAGACCAAATAGGCTGTCTTTCATGATCTCTCTGTATTTCCCCTTGTCCCAAGAGACGTCTGCTACCTTAAATACGATCAAAGGTTGCCGAAGAGGTCAGATATGGGTTTGCTTGAGAAAGACACCCCTATCAATCCCTATGAGGTGGTGCTTAGGGCATTCCCTCCCCCACCCCATTCCTACAGTAGAGGAGCCCCGTGGCGCAGAGTGTTAAAGCTGCAGTACTGCAGTCCAAGCTCTCCACTCACGACCTGAGTTCGATCCCGGCGGATGCTGGATTCAGGTAGTCGGCTCAAGGTTGACTCAGCCTTCCATCCTTCCGAGGTCGGTAAAAGGAGTACCCAGCTTGTTGGGGGGGGGGGGGAGTGTAGAGGAATGAGGAAGGCAATGGCAAACCACCCCATTAAAAAGTCTGCTGTGAAAACGTCATAATGCGACATCACCCCAGAGTCAGAAATGACTGGTGCTTGCACAGGGGACTACCTTTACCTTCTTTACAGTAGGGGAAGGGAAACAAAATCACCACGTGTGCGCACAGACTTGGAAATACATACGGAAAAGTCATTCAGACTAAAACAATAATTTAACCAAGTACCGGAATAACACATTATGTTATGATGGTGTACCTTCTAAAGTTATATTGTAATCTTATTCGTCAGTTGTTTTGCAGGTTTCATGGTGCTTACTGCTGCAACAGCTTTCTGAGGCAGGCCGCTTTAATTCCTAATTAAAATAAAGGAAACTGAAAAACTGAGCAGTTTCCCACATCCATACGATTGCTCTCTGCAAAGGAGAAAGGACTTGAATCCACTCTGTCAAGGAACAACACAAATAGTCAATCCACCGGACCACATAGACACAGGATCTTCTGGAACACAGAATCTGCAGCTGAATAGGGTTACCAGAAGTCCTCTTTTTAGAGGACACGTCCTCTGTTGGACTCTTTTAAAAAAAACGATGACAATCTCCTCTTTCTAGGTTGAAAGGTTAGGGATATTCCTCGTCGGTAGCAATTATCACAGCTTAAATGGTATGGTATTTAAAAGGGGATGTGCTATAGTGATCATTTGTTTGAAGTAATCAGTCAGGAAATATGCCCTTTTTTCATTTTTCTTTTCTTTTTTTGCTTTTCAAAATATAGCGACCCTATTGTTAGAGAAATCATGAGATTGTGCCAGTGCAGTCTGATGGTGCAAAAAAGCAAGCTAATTGTACAAAGGAGACGCAACCTTATTTGTTTAGATGCGTCTAAACACCGCAGGGAAGGATCAGCTCTCCAATTACCCTCAGAGCGCAGGATCAAGGACTGTAATCAAATTATTGCCAGAGTCAAACGTTGCCCGACTTTCACGTTACTTGGATTTGATAGGCAATATCTGCCACAGTGTGAAAGGCTTCCCAATAGTTTTCTGAAGTCCAATGATGTTCATCGGATAATTATCAGAATGTGGAACACAGCTTTAGCTGGGGAGAAGGCCACAAGCCTGTTTAAGTAATATCTTTAAAGGTTAACACACAGTCAGGCTTGGCTGAAAAAGAAAACAGAAGAGTTGGTCTCGCAGAGCAGGCAATAAGACCAAGACTACTAACATTCCGTCCTTATCTATAACTTTCACTATGCCTCAGCACATTTCTACCACATTTCTAAGTAACAGTAAAAGCAGGGGGTTCTTGGACCCCAAACCAGATTTAACTGGTCAAGGTGCACACATGCTGAATTCCTTGCTGTGCCGCAGCTTGTGGCCAATGAGCTCATGTCAATTGGATAAAATGTATTAGTAGCGTGTAGCTGATTCTTACAACGAAAATATGACGGATGTTACAGCCAATTAGTACGTGCATGTGCCAACATGTGCCAACGTGTCATCAAGGGTGTATAAGGTTTTGACCATCCTAAAAGGGGTGGAGCAGCTTGGTATGCAAGCCTTGCCTTAGCTCTGCCCTTGTTTTCACTGCAATAAATTATTATTCCTCCTCACTCGGACTTTGCCTGTGTGTCTTTATTGGCCTGAGGCGCCCAGGTCACAGATTTAAAAGGCCAACGCCATGCTGGGAATTATTAGGAAGGGAATTGAAAACAAATCAGCCAGTATCATAATGCCCTGTATAAATCGATGGTGCGGTCTCATTTGGACTACTGTGTGCAATTCTGGTCACCGCACCTAAAAAGGATATTATAGCATTGGAAAAAGTCCAGAAAAGGGCAACTAGAATGATTAAAGGGGTTGGAACACTTTGCCTATGAAGAAAGGTTAAAACGCTTGGGGCTCTTTAGCTTGGAGAAACATTGACTGCGGGGTGACATGATAGAGGTTTACAAGATTATGCATGGGATGGAGAACGTAGAGAAAGAAGCACTTTTCTCCCTTTCTCACAATACAAGAACTCGTGGGCATTCGATGAAATTGCTGAGCAGTCGGGTTAAAACAGATAAAAGGAAGTACTTCTTCACCCAAAGGCTGATTAACATGTGGAATTCACTGCCACAGGAGGTGGTGGCGGCTACAAGCACAGCCAGCTTCAAGAGGGGGTTAGATAAAAATATGGAGCAGAGGTCCATCAGTGGCTATTAGCCACAGTGTGTGTGTGTGTGTGTGTGTGTATATATATATATATATATATATATATATATATATATATATATATATATATATATATATATATATATATATAAATAATTTTTTTGGCCACTGTGTGACACAGAGTGTTGGACTGGATGGGCCACTGGCCTGATCCAACATGGCTTCTCTTATGTTCTTATGTGACACACAGTGTTGGACTGGATGGGCCACTGGCCTGATCCAACATGGCTTCTCTTATGTTCTTATGTGTAACAGGAACAATCCAGAATTAGATAAGGAAATTTCTGGTAGGGTTGTCAGCTTAGAGTTGGGAAATACCTGGTGATTTGGGGTGTGGAGTGACTTCAGTGCCTTGAAGTCCATCTTCCATTTTCTCCAGGTGAACTGATCCTTGTTTCCTGGAGATCAGTTTAATAGTGGGAGATCTCCAGTCACCACCTGGAGGTTGGCAATCTTAGTTCTGTGCCTGAAATTTGTTTCCTGCAAAGGGGAGGGAGGGTGGGAGAAGAGCCACTTCTCCCAGCCAATCTGGAAGATCGGAAGAGCCGCCCTTATCCAATCATGCTCTCCTGTGCAGCAACTTCCCTCCCACTGCTCCTTGTATGCTGCTAGCTGTGAAAAAAAGCCTTGTGTTAATTTAGAGGCCTTTTCCCGGAGTAGGCACACTACAGACTAGCCCCTGGATTCTTATGCTGAGCCCTTTCCTGTTTTGATTACTAGTAGTAGCTAGCTCTTTCTTTTTTCTCTGGGATGTTAGCTACAAAAGGGACACACCGGTGTCTTCTCAGGTGGAGGGAGCTGACTTGTTTTTCTGTTGTTAATTAACTGTTCTTACTTTAGGGTTTGTAGAATCTTTCGGGCTCAAGTGCCGTGTTCTACTGGAGAAAGTTTTCCTTCCAGACGTTTCGTTCTCAGCTGTGGAGAACATCCTCAGTGGCGTTGCAGCCGGAGCAGGCGCTCTGGTTGGGGCTGGAGAGGGCTCTCACAGCAGCCAAGAAGGTCTGAGCGCCTGCTCCGGCTGCAACGCCACTGAGGATGTTCTCCGCAGCTGAGAACGAAACGTCTGGAAGGAAAACTTTCTCCAGTAGAACACGGCACTTGATCCCGAAAGATTCTACAAACCCTAATGATGTTATCAGCCGTGAGAACCTGAAATCTTTGTTCTTACTTTATTTTTTTTCTTGATGAGCAGAGATCCATCAGTGGCTATTAGCCACAGCATATTGCTGGAACTCTCTATATGACAGCCAGCATGATGCAGCTAGTGAAAGGTAAAGGTAGTCCCCCCCGTGCAAGCGCCAGTCGTTTCCGACTCTGGGGTGACATCGCATCATGACCGTTTTCATGGCAGACTTTTTACAGGGTGGTTTGCCACTGCCTTCCCCAGTCCTCTACACTTTCCCCCCAGCAAGCTGGGGACTCCTTTGACCGACCTCGGAAGGATGGAAGGCTGAGTCAACCTGGAGCCAGCTACCTGAACCCAGCTTCTGCCAGGATCAAACTCAGGTCATGAGCAGAGAGCTCAGACTGCAGTACTGCAGCTTTACCACTCTACGCCCCAGGGCTCCTATGATGCAGATACTGGACTCTATTTTTTAAGAAAAATCCCATGTAAAAATCACACCTGGGTGTTCCAGGCTAGCCTAATCTTGTCAGGTCTTGGAAGCCAAGTACAGTTGGCTCTGGTTAGCACTTGAATGGGAGACCACCAAGGAAGTCCAGGGATACCACATAGAAGCAGGCAATGGCAAAACCACCTCTCCTCTGTTTGTCTCCTGCCTTGAAAACCCTGCAGAGGTCATGGCAAGTTGGCAGCAACTTGACACAGCACTTGCCACCAACAAGGACAACAAAGAAGAACATTCACAAATGTCAGGCCCGCTTACTCTGCCAGTATCTAGCCTACCACTAAGGGTTACTGTAAGGATAAAATAGAAGAGAGGGAACGATATACACCAGGGGCGGCCAAACCTGCTTAATGTAAGAACCACATAGAATACATGTCAGATGTTTGAGAGCCAAAAGACATGAACGTGAGAGGAGGGAGGGAAGGGGAAGGGAAGGGAAGGGAAGGGAAGGGAAGGGAAGGGGAGGGGAGGGGAGGGGAAGGGGAGGGGAGGGGAGGGGAAGGGGAACATAAGAGAAGCCATGTTGGATCAGGCCAGTGGCCCATCCAGTCCAACACCCTGTGTCACTTAAGAACAGAAGAGAAGCCATGTTGGATCAGGCCAGTGGCCCATCCAGTCCAACACTCCGTGTCACACAGTGGCCAAAAATTTTATATATATATATATATATACACACACACATATATATATATACATACATACACACACACACACACACACTGTGGCTAATAGCCACTGATGGACCTCTGCTCCATATTTTTATCTAACTCCCTCTTGAAGCTGGCTATGCTTGTAGCCGCCACCACCTCCTGTGGCAGTGAATTCCACATGTTAATCACCCTTTAGGTGAAGAAGTACCTCCTTTTATCCGTTCTAATCCGACTGCTCAGCAATTTCATTGAATACCCATGAGTTCTTGTATTGTGAGAAAGGGAGAAAAGTACTTATTTCTCTACCTTCTCCATCCCCAGATGTAGCCAATCCTCCTGGAACTTACAGTAAGCCTTGTACTTACAGCCCTGTAAGCTCTTGGGGGATTGGAAGGGAATGGGAGGGGAAGGGGAAGAGAAGGGATTCTCCCCCGTCACCCCATAACGATATAAATGTATGTTTCCAGGAAGCTTGAGGGGGAAAGCTTTCTTTCTTTCTTTCTTTCTTTCTTTCTCTTTCTTTCTTTCTTTCTTTCTTTCTTTCTTTCTTTCTTTCTTTCTTTCTTTCTTTCTTTCTTTCTTTCTTTCTTTCTTTCTTTCTTTCTTTCTTCCTTCCTTCCTTCCTTCCTTCCTTCCTTCCTTCCTTCCTTCCTTCCTTCCTTCCTCTTTTCTCTCTTACTCTCTTTTCTCTTTCTTTCTCTCTCTCTTTCTTTTCTTTTCTTTCTTTTCCTTCCTTCCTTCTGACTGCCGATAGAGTATTCTTATCTTACAACCCAAATGACTGACAGGGCAGAGGGGGAAGGGAGAGAGGAAGAGTGATATCCTCCCATGCCTGTCAGGTATAGCAGTTCCAAATGTCACCAACACTTTATATTTAATGAAGCTCAAGGTACGCCACCACCTTCAATAACAGTGCTTAGCAATTCTTCTGACAATGATTCACACCCCCTACTCTAATGTTCTAAATTCCGAACAGTATCATTAACGTACTTTAAATAGCTTCCAAGTATTTGTCCCATGTGGCTCTTTCTGCTGTACCATTTGTGGGAGAGGGCAGGAGCCGCATCGCATCTTTCCTTTCCACAGCGGCCGTTATACTTACTGCCGAGTATCTTTTTTTTTTTAAGAAAGAAAGAAAAGAAACTAGTAATGACTGAGTAGATTCAGGATCACAAAAACAGCATCGATGTCACTTAAAGATTATATAGCATATTGAGTTTTCCTAAGGCCGTTAAACATTTTTAGATCCAATCGCCCACAGCTTCACATAATGCACAGGCCATTAAATGTATGGATTTTAATTATCGTAACTACAGTCTTTCCCTGGGGAAGCTGGGGGAGAATGCACCACCCAACAGTCATTCAGGCCGCAAAACTATCAAACTGATGTACAACACCTTGCAAATGTCACCTTGTGGTGACGGCACCATTTTTTCAAAGCTTTGGCTATTATCCTAACCACGCTCTCCATTACACTTCTGCAGCTCAACCTTATGCAACTGTGTTCCACTTCAAATTATGCTAATATCCAAACAGTTGTCGTCTGACTTTACTGCTGCGCAAACACAAGAAGAGCCACTTTATTTTATTCTTCTTGCCATTTATTTCTGTCTCTCCCTCTCACCTTTATATAGCCTCCCCTCATCCAGCTCTCTCCTCATCCAGAGAGCCAGTTTGGTGTAGTGGTTAAGTGTGCGGACTCTTATCTGGGAGAACCGGGTTTGCTTCCCCACTTCTCCACTTGCACCTGCTGGAATGGCCTTGGGTCAGCCATAGCTCTGGCAGAAGTTGTCCTTGAAAGGGCAGCTGCTGTGAGAGGCCTCTCCAGCCCCACCCACCTCACAGGGTGTCTTGTTGTTGGGGAGGAAGGTAAAGGAGATTGTGAGCCGCTCTGAGACTCTTCGGAGTGGAGGGCGGGATATATATCCAATATCATCTTCTTCTTCTTCTTCTTCTTCTTCTTCTTCTTCTTCTTCTTCTTCTCTGTTTTTTTTAATTGTCTTTAAAAATGCTATGAATGCAACAGAGACAACCCATTTTAACATTCTGCCCTACTAATAATTGAAAGAAGAGTCACGCAGGTGGACAATAAGAAACATAGGAGTTGTTGTCCTGCTGCAATAAGAAACATAGGAGCTGTGGTCCTGCTGCATCAGGATAGTGGTCCACACAGCCCGATCCTCCTGTTGCAAACAACAGCCAATGCAAGAGAACCAAATTTTCACTTACAGCAGAATTGTTATTGGATGGGAGACCACGAAAGGAGCGGCTACACAGAAGCAGGCAACGGCAAACCACCTCTGTTCGTTTCTTGAAAACCTTACGGGGTCAACCAAAGTTGGCTGCAACTCGAAAGTACTTTCCATCACCAGTTCTTGGAAAGGTGGAAGGCCTGCTGTTTCATTTGAAGATACATTGAGATGGCAGAGGTCAGTCTCGCTGTGCCTCACTAGAGCATAAGAAGCGCTTTGGGGGATCGAATGAGTGGTTCTGCTAATCCAACATGTTTCGCACAGTGTGTCAAGTTGGTAGATTCAATAACAAGGCTTTGTTGGAACAAAGTTGCTAGTTTATTGATATCATAGTTCTCGACTACAAGGAGATTGAAAGACTAAAGATCATACAGTAGAATGCAATCATATAAGGTACACTTCAAAGGGATTCTTGTGGGAGGGGTACTATGCAGGGCACATTCACACATTGATGTTACAATTTTGTTCTCAGGCCTGCTTTGGCCTTGAGCGTCTCCTCCTCCAATGCCCAGCCTGAGAAGGCTCTATAATCTCTTTCACATATTCCCATTTCAAAGCACAACTACATAACAAAGGAAAGGAGGGGGGCCGAGGAGAGTTCAGCTAGCAGCATTGGCATACAGTACGGCTTTTACCCAGGATGCTTCTCTCCTGAACCGAAGACTGAGTGCAGGCTTGACCAGAGCTAAAGCAGTCTTGACACAGTGGTTGATCAGTTGCCCTAGGTGACCAACATAGAGGGCATACAGGCCAAGATCTTCCTTTGAGATTGCTTCCGAGAACTGGGATTCAGAGATGTACTTATTCTAGATGTATAGGCTCCGGAGTCTTTTTTGTAGCCAATCCCCAAAGAGCTTACAGGGCTCTAAGTACAAGGCTTACTGTAAGTTCCAGGAGGATTGGCTACATCTGGGAATGGGGGGTGGTGGCCTGATATGCAAAGGAGTTCCTGCCAGAAAAAAATAGCCCTGATAGGCTCCCTTTAGTCATTAGGTCCCATTAGTACCTAATGACAGATGTATTACTCATGGATCTATCTAATTCCCTTTCAAGCCATCCACACACTAGTGGCCACTATTCCACAATTTAATTACTTATTGAATAAAGAAGGACTCCTTTCCATCCATCCTGAATCTACTGCATATCACTGGGTCCCCCCATATTCTAACATTACAAGATAATGTAAATTTAAAAGAGCTGCAGTTGAAATGTGGCTGATGTGACAATAGGAGAAGCAGAACTGTTCTTTAAAAAAATAAAAATAAAACCTTCCTCTGGCCCTTACTCTGGATCTAGTAGTTTGACCTGAAGAAAATAAGATACTAATACTCTTCTCATCACTTGATCCACATGCTAGACAAAATACCAGATGTTGAATTCCTACATGGCAGGCTGCTGTGAGAGACACAGAAGATTCGGGGGGAAATGCTGGCAAGCTTCTTCTGAGAAAATAATTGTAAAATATTCTAACTACCGTACTTAACAGGCTACTTAAGAGGCTCTAATTGCACAGAACACTGAGGTTTTTGGTGGGCACACATATAGTAAGTGGTCCAGCACCTGGTAGTGGGCTGCATTTCTTACAGACCTATCAACCTGCCACACATCCAAATTAAAAATTATTTAGTGACGCTTACAGCTCTGCTCTGGCGTCTGCATTCAAACGTACAAGAGGAATGCAGGAAGAGATCAAAGCCTGACAAATTATGAGAAGGAATGAGATGAGTAGTGCGCAGCCAAGCAACCAAAGAGAAGCCCTGAAACCAGATGAAAAAAGAATAATTTAGAGTAGGATGTTCCAGACTGCTTCCTCCCATTTTCAGCAGCCAAGAAAGAACAACATCCATTATCCCATCCCACAGTTCAATCTGCTCTGGTCTCTGGCTTTTCATCTCACTCCCATCCTTTCTTTGCATCTGATTTCCCCACAAATCTCTTACTTTGATGACGGCAGCTTCCCTCTTTAACACACCAGTGTATTACTAATCCTCCCCATAGGCAATTCGCCGTGGCAGGATATCCTAAACGTTCATTCATTTCCATCCAGCCGATGGTCTAGTGCTATCTGAAAAGTTTAGATCCTCCAATCTGTGTCCTTGAAATCATTATTAGTACTGCAGAAAACTAAAAGAAGAAGAAGAAATTGGATTTATATCCCGCTTTACACTCTGAAGAGTTTCAGAGCGGCTCACAATCTCCTTTACCTTCCTCCCCCACAACAGACACCCTGTGAGGTGGGTGGGGCTGGAGAGGGCTCTCACAGCAGCTGCCCTTTCAAGGACAACCTCTGCCAGAGCTATGGCTGACCCAAGGCCATTCCAGCAGGTGCAAGTGGAGGAGTGGAGAATCAAACCCGGTTCTCCCAGATAAGAGTCCGCACACTTAACCACTACACCATACTGGCTCTCCACACACACAAACACACAAAGACAGATTAGTGGGTTCCAGATCAAATCAAGCTTGAATTCTCCCTAGAAGCTAAAATGCCCAAATCAAGACTATTGTCCCTTTGGGCACATCGGTGGAGGAAAGTGCTGCCAAGTCACAGCTGACTTATGGAGACCCTGTAGAGCAGAGGTGTCAAACTCATTTGTTCTGAGAGCCAGATCTGACATAAATGAAAACTTGTTGGGTCGGGCTGGGCGGTGTCAGGCCAGGCCATCTGTGTACCTATTCAAGATTCAGTAGCAGAGATATAAACTTTACAAAGGACACAGACAAACACAAATAAAGATTTGTTTTAAAAAGTTAAAAATAAAACATGCTTAAAACATTAGCACTCATTGGTCTTAAAGGTGCTTTCTCTGTATTTCTCCCATGGGATCCAGGGAACTGGGCAAAGGAATCTCTGGCTCTTTCCTTCCTTCCCCAGGGGACCAGGAGGAGGAGGAGCCTCAGTCAATAGAAGGAAGAGAGGTTTGACTCAGTAGCTCTGCTGTGCAATTGAGAGAGCCTGGCAAAACAAGCAATTCCTCAGCAAGGGAAGAGCCTCAGTCAATGGAGAAAATAGAGGTTTTGCTCTGTAGTTCCTGTGCGATTGAGCAAGCCTTGCAAAGCAAGCTGTGATGCAGAAGGAAGCAAGAGAGAGGGAGAATGAAGCAGACGACAGCCAGTTGCTCCGGGTGCTGATAGGAGCCCTCCAGGGGCCTGATTTGGCTCCCAGGCTGCACGTTTGACACCCCTGAGTTTTCAAGAAAAAAGGTATTGAGAGGTGGTTTGCCATTGCCTGGCTCTGCATCACAAACACGACCCTGGTATTCCTTGAAGGTCTCTATAGCAGCGCCCGCCTCACGGCCTCACTAGATCTCTATATTTTAGTCTCTTCGGGGTATTTTTACTTGTTTTGTTGATGGGGACCACAGCAGCTTTGTTTATTCTTCCCACAAAATATATAGGCTCACGAGAACTTTAACTTAAACCACAGATTTATTGTAACAAAAAGTCTTAAACTGGGGATATGGGAGATATTTACACAGGCTTATACTTTGTTCTGTTGTTTCAGGCTTTACATTCACTTTTACTTTCTTGAGTCTTTCACAGTTACACGGTTCACAGTTTCCCTTCAACTCACTCTCCACCTCTAGCCAAGGTCTGGCCTCTTGGGATTGATGTGTCTAGTCTCACCCCTCGACTGGAGTCTCTCCTCTCAGCCCTTCTTGGTGTCTCAGACCCACATCCACTCCCTCAACCTCCTCACTAGATCTTCAGAGTGGTTCCTAGGTGTTTGTGACCGTTCCGGTCTTAACTGACTCACACACACACAGCCCTCTTGGCTGGTTTTGTCCAGCTGGCAGTCTCTGGAAGACTTCCCCGTCTCCGCCTCAAGCTCCTTCACAGGATCAGCTGCCCTCTCAGCCCTTCTGGCAGGCTCAAACTGATCCTCTCAGTCTCTGCCAGGTCCCCACTGACAGACTTCTCTGACAGGCCTCCACTCTGTCAGACTCCAACTGACTGACCTCCTGCCTCAGCAGTTTCCCTCACTCAACTACCTTTCCCTCCCTGAGAGCTCCCAGCACTTTGCCCCCACCCTCAGGTCACCTGACGCAGCCCTGTGCGTCTTCAGTTTATGGTTAACCCATTGCTTTCCGTCACAGTCTCCCATCAAAACACTAGCCAGGGCCAGCCCTGCTTAGCTTACAAGATCTGACGAGATCAGGCTAGCTTGGGCTATCCAGCTTAGGGCTTGATCACATTACTTACTGGAAAAGACAATCGTGCTAGGAAAAGTTGAAGGCAGCAGAAGAAGAGGAAGGAGCAACATAAGATGGGCTGAAGCCACAGCCCTCAGTCTGCCAAGACCTGGGCAAGGTTGTTAGCAAGAGGATGTTTGGGAGGTCGTTCATCCATAGGGCCACCAAAGCTTTTTCTCCTGGCGCTCCCAAGATGAGCGGGTGTCGCCATCAGCCAACTGCCATCATGCCAGCCCTCAGACCCCGCATCGAACCTAAGATCGTCAAGAAGAGACTCAAGGAGTTCATCCGTCACCAGTCTGATTGCTACGTCAAAATCAAGTGTAACTGGAGAAAACCAGGAGGTATTGACAACAGAGTTCGCAGGAGAATCAAAGGACAAATCTTGATGCCCAATATTGGGTAGGGTAGCGATAAGAAAACAAAGCACATGCTGCCTTCAGGGTTCAGAAAGTTCCTTGTCCACAATGTCAAAGAGTTGGAGGTGCTGATGATGAGTAACAAGTCCTATTGTGCAGAGATTGCGCACAATGTTTCCAGGGAGAGCCAGTTTGGTGTAGTGGTTAAGTGCACAGACTCTTATCTGGGAGAACCGGTTTTGATTCCCCACTCCTCCACCTGCACCTGCTGGCATGGCCTTGGGTCAGCCATCGCTCTGGCAGACGTTGTCCTTGAAAGGGCAGCTGCTGTGAGAGCTCTCTCCAGCCCCACCCACCTCACAGGGTGTCTGTTGTGGGGGAGGAAGGTAAAGGAGATTGTGAGCCGCTCTGAGACTCTTTGGAGTGGAGGGCAGGATATAAATCCAATATCTTCATCTACCTCACAGGGTGTCTGTTGTGTGGGAGAAAGGTAAAGGAGATTGTGAGCCACTCTGAGACTCTTCGGAGTGGAGGGCGGGATATAAATCCAATATCTTCATCTACCTCACAGGGTGTCTGTTGTGTGGGAGGAAGGTAAAGGAGATTGTGAGCCACTCTGAGACTCTTTGGACTGGAGGGCGGGATATAAATCCAATGTCTTCATCTACCTCACAGGGTGTCTGTTGTGGGGGAGGAAGGGAAAGGAGATTGTGAGCTGCTCTGAGACTCTTCGGAGTGGAGGGTGGGATATAAATCCAGTATCTTCATCTACCTCACAGGGTGTCTGTTGTGGGGGAGGAAGGTAAAGGAGATTGTGAGCCACTCTGAGACTCTTCGGAGTGGAGGGCAGGATATAAATCCAATATCTTCATCTACCTCACAGGGTGCCTGTTGTGGGGGGGGGGGGAGGTAAAGGAGATTGTGAGCCGCTCTGAGACTCTTTGGAGTGGAGGGCGGGATATAAATCCAATCTCTTATTATTCTTCTTCCAAGAATCGAAAAGTAATTGTGGAAAGGGCAGCTCAGCATGCTATCAAGGTTACCAATCCAAATGCAAGACTGCATAGCAGGGAGAATGAATAGTTGTTCTTATAGTTGTCATTAAACACTATTTAATAAAATATATTAGGGTCACCAAAAATCAGAAGCAATTCAATGGCGCTTATCACACATATATGCACATTGTAGAGTTTTGGATGATAAACCACTGGCAGGATGTGATGAACCACAAAGCATGTCAACAACAAAAAGGAAGAAACAGGTTGGAAGGCTGTCCCAAGACAAACCGGGTGGAAATATCCGGAAAGACCATAGGCTCAAAGCATCATGACATCATCGTCTCTGCTTTCCAAAACATCAATTTTCAGAATAATCTTAATACTTTCCGTATAATCCTAATACTTTCCGTATAATCCTAAATGTTCTGTACACAAATTGTTTTTCCTTTTCAACATCAGAACCATCTAATGTTGTACCTCCATGGCCAAAATTAAATTAGCGGAAAGGGAATACAATAAAAAAATTCTGGAAATGTGTATTGGCAAATCTTGTGTTAAAATGGCTCGGAGCATTAATGGATTGCCTGCAGTCCTACAAGAATGCTCTCAACTGCAGTTCACAAAAAAAAAGAGGGGGAAATATGAACTGCTGGTTAATGACGTTGAATCAAATGCATTGATTTTATGTTCTAAGATGGAAAAGGAGATATAAATGTACTAACATCAAATGCGGCATAATAGAAGTACTTGTACAACAGGCGGGGGGAAAGAACGCACATACCCTAGAATCCTGCACAAGCAGATTTTTTTTTTATTGTATCGTTTAGAATATTGCTTTCAGTTTGCTTCTTTAAGAGGATTATAGATCCTATTTTGTGGAGCTGAGATAATATACCACACCTGTATCCTAGGCACAATAGCAATTTCCTTTCTTTTCTTTTTTTCTGGCTGCAGTTCAACCCTCCGTTTGCTCTCTAATATCAAGAGTGCTGAGATCTGCCAAAACACCTGCTAGCTGTGTCTTCAAAGGAACAATACCCTCCTACTAAGGGAGCCTATGACAGGCTGTGAGACTTTCATTCCCTCTATGTGGAACATCTGTTTGGCTATTGGCCACTGGTAGCCCATGTTCCTAAACCTTATCTGCACATGGCCAGGCCAAGAACATTATATATGGCAAACAGGACTGCCTCACTCACGTCAGTCTACAGCCCTCCTGAACACACCCTTTAATCTACTGATATTTGTGCAATGGAGAAACTATGGCAAAAAAGTAGGACTCTACTACAGTGCCCTTGTGCTCACAAGAGTCTCTACGTATCATAAGTGGTGGGAATGTCCAACAGTGTCAATTTTTTGGAATAAAGTGCTAGACCAAATAACTTATATTTGATCTAACCATTCCAGTAGAAGAAGAAGAAGATACTGGATTTATATCCCACCCTCCACTCCAAAGAGTCTCAGAGCGGCTCACAATCGCCTTTACCTTCCTCCCCCACAACAGACACCTTGTGAGGTAGATGAAGATATTGGATTTATATCCTGCCCTCCACTCCGGAGAGTCTCAGAGCGGCTCACAATCTCCTTTACCTTCCTCCCTCACAACAGACACCTTGTGAGGTGGGTGGGGCTGAGAGGGCTCTCCCAGCAGCTGCCCTTTCAAGGACAACCTCTGCCAGAGCTATGGCTGACCCAAGGCCATTCCAGCAGGTGCAAGTGGAGGAGTGGGGAATCAAACCCGGTTCTCCCAGATAAGAGTCCACACACTTAACCACTACACCAAACTGGCTCTCCTAGATTTTAAACTTCTGTTATTTGATATCTGGCCTAATAAATTGGCGAGTAAAGATCAGAAATCTTTAACCTCGACAATGTTGGCGATAGCTCGCACGACGATTGCTAAAAATTGGAAACCCTCACATACTCCCACTATTGAAATGTGTTATGATAAGTTATGGGACCAGTATGTAATGGGAAAGACAATGGATAATGCTTTCTTCGAAAATGATACCGATTTGGCTGTAGATTATGATTTGCTTTGGGCCCCAGTTTTGAAATTCTTTGGGAATATTTCTTTTTTGCCTAATAGAATGAATTGTAGGCTATTTCTCAATTCTTAATACCTAGCATATTATGTATTGTTTTTGTGTCTAAACTGGATTCTTGTGTGTTAGATTTATTTTTTAACTATTTATTTTCCCTATCCTCCCTTTGTATTGGATTAGATTTAATAAAATAAAATTTATCGAGAGAGAGAGAATAGTTCAGTTGCTTAGCAGATGGCCAGAGCAGCCTGAATAGCCCTGACCAGTCCAAGCTCATCAGAGCTCAAAAGCTAAGCAGGCTCAGCTGGGGTTAGTACTTGGATGAGAAGCCACCAAGGAAGACCGGGGTTGCTTGTTTTGATGGCCTGGAAAATTTCCTCTGAATACAAACAGGTCACAAGCAGCCCATTGACTAATTTGCTGCCTAATTATTACTGGCAAATGAGATGTGAGCTGAATTGGCAGGTGGTCGAGCATCCTTTGGTTTTACCCATATAACCTCACAGAAGAAGAAGAAAAAGAAGAAGACCGCAGATTTATATCACAATCTCCTTTACCTTCCTCCCCCACAACAGACACCCTGTGAGGTGGGTGGGGCTGGAGAGGGCTCTCACAGCAGCTGCCCTTTCAAGGACAGGGTCTCAGAAAGGCTCACAATCTCCTATACCTTCCTTCCCCACAACAGACACCCTGTGAGGTGGGTGGAACTGCGTTCCTGCTTAACAAAAGTCCTGCCAGGGACCAATTTTAAACCATAAGAATCTTCATCCCAAAACTGCTCATCTTACTCAGGAGTCTTTGGTGAGGAACTTTGTCAAAAGCCCTTCAGAAGACCATGCAGAAGACCATATCTACTAGAACTTAGATGGCCTTTATCCACACGCTTGTTAACCTTCTCAAAGAATTCCATGCAGTTCCTATTACAAACCCATACTGATTTTCCCTTAGCAGATTTTGTTTAAGATACTTAACAATTTTCTCTTTAGTAACTGTTTCTATCAATTTACCTGGAACAAATGTTAGGTTAACAGGTCGTAATTCCTTGGATCTCCTTGGGGGACTTTTTCTCTCAAACTGGGGTGATATTTGCTATTGTCCAGTCATCTGGCACACAGGCAAATTTTAGTGACAAGTTACATATACTTGTTAGCAGATCAACAATTTCACATTTGAGTTCTTTAAGAACTCTCAGGTGTATGTCATATGGACCTGCAGACTTATTAATTTTCAGCTTGCCGAAAAGTCCTAGATTTCACCTCTCGTTACCTCCATCTGACTTAGTTCTTCAGACACCCTTCCTAAAAATAGTGCCTCTGGTGTGGATTTTCCACAGTGAAAACAGATATAATTCCAGGGCTTTTTTTGTAGCAGGAACTCCTTTGCATATTAGGCCACACACCCCTGATGCAGCCAGTCCTTCTGGAGCTTACAATAGGCCCTATACTAAGAACCCTGTAAGCTCCAGGAGGATTGGCTACATCAGGGGTGTGTGGCCTAATATGCAAGAGTTCCTGCTACAAAAAAAAAGCCCTGTATAATTCATTTGATTTCTCTGCACTCTTCACATCTTTCTTAAGCAATCCTTTTATTCCTCCCTGGCCAGTTCCATGCTCCTAGTACATTTGAAGAAATTACTGCCCTTTATTTTCTCAAATGCCAGAATCTGTACTCCTCCTTACTGTTCACCTTGATCAGGGAAGCCATTTTTGCCTTTGGACAGGGATGCTCCAAATAGCGGTGATGTTTCTGTTCCCAAGGCAAAATTTACTAATTTGCCAATGGGGATAAGTGTCCTCAATGGGGATAAGTATCCTGAGAGCCAGTTTGGTGTAGTGGTGAAGTGTGCGGACTCTTATCTGGGAGAACCGGGTTTGATTCCCCGCTCCTCCACTTGCACCTGCTGGAACGGCCTTGGGTCAGCCAGAACTATCGCAGAGGTTGTCCTTGAAAGGGCAGCTTCTGGGAGAGCTCTCTCAGTCCCATCCACCTCACAGGGTGTCTGTTGTGAGGGAGGAAGATAAAGGAGATTGTGAGCCGCTCTGAGAATCTGAGATTCAGAGTACAGGGCGGGATATAAATCCAATATCATCATCATCATCAATATCATGAATCACCAAGGTAATTGCTAAAGCATCCATCGCCCTCCACAATATACTAACCAAACAACAACCCACTAAGATTTACTAAGTCTGTCTTTGCACAGAGCAGTGGCCAACATAGTTTGCAACAATTAACTGGGTCTGGACTTTGATTTTACAAGCAACACCCCAGCAGGTAAGCAAAACCAAGTGATTTGTTTTGAAGGGGTAATGATAAGCAATCACAAAAACATGGTCAAAGATAGCAAGCATATCTTAGGGGCAGGAACACTGTACATCCCTCATTTGGGACGTGCAAACAGTTAGCAAAGGTAGACAGTTTGCATAAAGTAGGCTACAAAAACTACCAACCATTATGTGTTCTGTTGAATGTTACAATAAAGACATCAAGACCTTAAGGAAGACTGCTCTGAGCACCACACTAACTGGCAGCAGATGAGAAGGGACACGGGTTAGAATACTAGACTAGGACTGATTGGTTGATTATGTTAAAGTTATATCCCGCCCATTCCACAAAAGACTCAGGGCAGCTAACAGCATAAAAATAAACAGAGGCAACATGAGTAAACAGTATTAAAACAATAAAACGAATAAAATCGCAATGGTGCTAGTACATCAGTTATAGGCGGAATCACATTTAGGAGACCAGGAATTGGCATGTCCACCCAGTGTGTGGCAGTAATGCAAAAGGTCAACTCCATTCTAGGAATGATTAGGAAAGTGACTGAAAACAGAACAGCTGATGTTGCAATGTCCTTGAATAACGCTACGGCCTCATTTGGAATACCGTGCACAATTTTGGTCACCGTTGTTACAAAATGGACATAGCAGAGCTGGGAAAAATTTGAGGAAGGCAAGGCGAGAGCACCTTGCCTAGGAGGAAAGACTGGAGAATCTGGGAATTTTCAATTCAGAAAAGAGATGACTAAGAGGGGATGTGATTTAAGTTTATAAAATCATGCAAGGGGTGGGAAACTTGGAAGCTTTTTCTCCCTTTCACAATAGCCATAAATCCTGCTGGGCAACCTTGGACCAGACACACTCTCTCAACTGACCACACCTCACAAGCTTATGGTGTGTGTTGTTGGGGGGGAGAGTGGGGAAAAGGAAAAATGTGTACTCTGAGCACACACTCTCTGGCTGCGATCACACACACTAAATGATGCACTTTCAATCCACCTTCAGCGCACTGTCCAACTGGATTCTACTGTGTGAACTGACAAAATCCAAGATTTCAGGTTTTCACAGCTGGTAACATCATTAGGGTTTGTAGAATCTTTCGGGCTCAAGTGGACCCCTGGAGTCTACAAAATACCCTGCTCCTGTGGTGCAGTCTACATTGGCACTACCCAACGCAGTATCAACACCCGCCTCACCAAACACAAGAGACACTGTCGCTTGTTTCAGCCAGAAAAATCAGCTGTAGCTGAACATGCACTTCAAGAAGGAGACCACGTCATCCACTTTGAAAGAACTGAAGTCCTTTCTACGGTCTCACATTATCATACCCGCCTGAACAGAGAAGCTATTGAGATTTACAAACACCAGCACAATTTTAACAGAAAGGAAGAAGGCATTTCCATCCACCAATCTTGGTACCCAGCTCTGCAAAACACCCTACAGACTATAAATTGCAGAAAGTCACAGAACAACCAGCACATTACACAGAACAATCAGCACAGTCAACAACCATCTTCCTTATCTTCACACCCCTTCCAACCCTCCCAGCAATTAACACAGAACAATGGTCACATTCAACAGCCAGTTTCCTTATCACTACCCTTCCAGGAAGCCCCACCAAACAATGGACACATCCACAAACCAATTGCCTTTTCACCACACCCCCTCCAGCCTAGAAATAGCAGCTCTCCAGCAGCCCTGGCCCCACTCAATGCACAGCAGCCAAGAAGGTCAGAGCCCCTGCTCCGGCTGCAACGCCACTGAGGATGTTCTCCGCAGCTGAGAACGAAACGTCTGGAAGAAAAACTTTCTCCAGTAGAACACGGCACTTGAGCCCGAAAGATTCTACAAACCCTAATGACAAAATCCAATTGGAAAGTGCTTTGAAAGTGGATTGAAAGCGCATCATTTAGTGTGTGTGATCTCAGCCTCTGAGTTCCTGAGAGAAAGGGCATTTTAAAAACCTGGCAAATGATCCATGAAGAAAGCAGCCATCCCTTTTTTCACACTGTGTTATACATCCTAGGTTGTCAATAGAAACATGCTGCTATTTCATGCAAACTATAAATAATATATTTATACCAAATACAGAAAGACAGTAGACAGATAGATAGAAAAAGAGACAGAGAGACTCTGCACACAGAACAGCAATTTGGTTTTTATTTGATTTAAAAAAAAATAGCATATAATCTTGCAATACTGACAGTGATCTCTAAATCCCAACTTCCATGACAGCTAGGTCTATTTTTTCTTCTGCTTATCCACATAAAATAAATGGCGTTAGATTAAAAAGAAAGCATACGAAGCTTCATGGATTATAACAAGCATTGACCTAATCTTGATTTCTGGTAAAAAATGTTAATACTTGACATTTTTTTACTGCTGATAAAAATCAAAACTCTGAGGCAGCTTATGCTAATGCAGTATAGATAACCCCTCTTTTATCCAAAGACGCATTACGCATAACTGTTTCCCAAACAGAACACTGTCAAAAGAAGGAAGCAAACAGCTAACACAATACTGTACAGTCAAATTATTATCCATCCATGTTGATCACCTGTTTAAAGGAACAAGGAGAAAGATGCTCTTGTGTGACTTTATAAGATTCACCACCCCTCACCCCAAGACTACTAGCCATCACCGCTAGTTTTGGTGAAGGACAACAGCCTACTCTGTTGCTTATTTTTGTAGTCCGAACATGGATTATAGGGAAGTAGATAATTCAACATGGATTATAGGGAAGTAGATAATCAATACTACCTAAAGAATGTGTCCAATCCAGGGTGGTGATGATTATGATACTGGATTTATATCCCACCCTCCACTCTGAATCTCAAGACTCTCAGAATGGCTCAAAATCTCCTTTATTTTGCTCCCCCCCCCACACACACACACACCAGACACCCTATGAGATGAACAATCTCCTATACCTTCTCCCCCCACAACAGACACCCTGTGAGGTGGGTGGGGCTGGAGAGGGCTCTCTCAATCTTAAAGTATAGCCACCTTCAAGAGGGGTTTAGATAAAAATATGGAGCACAGGTCCATCAGTGGCTATTAGCCACAGTGTATGGAGCACAGGTCCATCAGTGGCTATTAGCCACAGTGTATGGAGCACAGGTCCATCAGTGGCTATTAGCCACAGTGTATGTGTGTATATAACATTTTTTGCCACTGTGTGACACAGAGTGTTGGACTTGATGGGCCGTTGGCCTGATCCAACATGGCTTCTCTTATGTTCTTATGTTCTTATGTACAGCAGCTGCCCTTTCAAGGACAACTCTTAAGAGAGCTATGGCTGACCCAAGGCCATTCCAGCAGGTGCAAGTGGAGGAGTGGGGAATCAAACCCTGTTCTCCCAGATAAGAATCCACACAATTAACCCCTACACCGAACCAGCTCACAGGGTCTGTACGAAGCCTGCTGGCAATATATGTGCATGCCACCAGATCAGGAAAATTATGGGGTTGTCTCTGAAATAGCTTTTAAAGTTTTACTGCATCCTCTTAAAGTGCACATGAGCCCCAAGCAATATTCCCTCTAAGCTGTGGAGTCTTGTGAGCAAACATCCTACTTTGCATGAGCTACTGGAATTAAAGTGGTGAGCGAGTGATTTGGCTGCTGCATGAATTAGTTTGTTCTGGGATCATTTTTCCTGAGCTAAGACAAAAATGTGTGAGCTAGAGGCTAAAAAACTGTGAGCCAGCTCACACTAACTCAGAGGGCCCCAAGTGAACAGAGAAAGACTGTCCTGTTACCCCCTGACATAAACTTTGGTCTCTCTCTCTTCAACTGACCAGACCAGACCCGACCTGGTCAGACCAGACCTGGTCAGACCAGACCAGACCCGGCCGAATTGGCACATTACCGGCCGGTCTCAAATTTGCCCTTTTTAGGCAAAATTATCGAGAGGGCCATGGCGGTGCAGTTACAGGAATTTCTGGAGGACGCTTCCGTCCTAGACCCATGCCAGTCCGGCTTCCGCCCGGGCCATGGGACAGAAACAGTCCTGGTCGCCCTCATGGATGACCTCCGACGACAGCTGGATCGAGGCGGCTCGGCGGTATTGCTGTTGCTAGACCTATCGGCGGCGTTCGATATGGTCGACCATCGGCTGCTGACCCGCCGCCTCGCCGACGCAGGAATTCGGGGGCTAGCCTTACAGTGGCTCTCCTCCTTTCTTGAGGGTCTGGGACAAAGGGTGGCAATTGGGGGGGAACTGTCTCAGAGGTACCCACTTCATTGTGGAGTGCCTCAGGGAGCAGTTCTCTCCCCGATGCTGTTTAACATCTTTATGCGCCCCCTTGCCCAGATTGCACGGAGGTATGGGCTGGGCTGTCATCAATATGCAGATGACACCCAGCTCTATCTACTGATGGACGACCGGGCTGGTGATGTCCCTACAAATTTGGACCGGGCGTTACAAGCCGTGGCTGACTGGCTCAGGCTGAGCGGGCTGAAGCTGAATCCGGCGAAGACTGAGGTCCTTTGCGTGGGCCGCGGCGGGCCAGGAGGGGAGATTACTTTACCGGCCTTTGACGGTGCGCCACTGATACCAGTGCGCAAAGTCAAGAGCCTGGGAGTGCTACTGGAGTCCTCCTTATCAATGGAGGCCCAGGTAGCCGCCACTGCTAGATCCGCCTTCTTTCATCTCAAGAGGGCGAGGCAGTTGGCTCCCTTCCTGGAGCGCACCGACCTAGCAACTGTGATCCACGCAACGGTCACTTCGAGGTTAGACTACTGCAATGCCCTCTACATGGGGCTGCCCTTGTACCGAACACGGAGACTTCAGGTAGTCCAGAACGCGGCGGCCAGGCTGCTGGAGGGACTACCACGGTGGGAGCCTGCGCGGCCTGGGCTGCGGAATCTGCATTGGCTGCCGGTCGTATACCGTGTTCGCTATAAGGTGCTGGTTATTACCTTTAAAGCCCTATATGGCCGAGGACCTGCCTACCTAAAGGACCGCCTCTCCCCATATGTGCCCCAGAGAGCACTGAGGTCTAGTTCTCAGAACTTACTAACAATCCCTGGGCCAAGAGAAGTTAGATTGAAGGCTACTAGGGAGCAGGCCTTCTCGGTGATAGCCCCTCGTTGGTGGAACGACCTTCCAGAGATGGTGCGAGCCCTGCGGGACCTGAACCAATTCCGCAGGGCTTGCAAAACATTTCTTTTCCAGCTGGCTTTCGAGATAGAACCTGATTAACTTAACGAGCGGACATCTAGCCATCTTGTGCACATTACAACTACAGCATTTTAGCACCTATTTTATATGTTTTACTTATTTTAAATAACTTATTGGTAATTGATATATTTAAATTGTTATGTTGTTTTATGTGAATCATGGGACTCCCATGTCTGTTATGTTGTTTTATGTGAATCATGGGACTCCCATGTCTGTTAGCCGCCCTGAGCCCGCCTGGCGGGGAGGGCGGGATATAAAAAAAATAAAAAATAAAATAAAATATTATTATTATTAACTGTTGACTGGCATATTATTATAAAAACTGCTAGCATATAATCTTGCAATACAGACAGTGATCTCCAAATGCCATCTTCCATCACAGCTAGGGAGAGCCAGTTTGGTGTAGTGGTAAAGTGTGCGAACTCTTATCTGGGGGAACCGGGGTTGATTCCCCACTCCTCCACTTGCAGCTGCTGGAATGGCCTTGGGTTAGCCATAGCTATTGCAGGAGTTGTCCTTGAAAGGGCTGCTGCTGTGAGAGCCCTCTCAGCCCCACTCACCTCACAGGGTGTCTGTTGTGGGGGGAGAAGACATAGGAGATTGTAAGCTGCTCTGGGTCTCTGATTCAGAGAGAAGGGCGGGGTATAAATCTGCAGTCTTCTTCTAGGTAGCTGTGTTTGTCTGTCTGTAGCAGTAAAAAAAGAGTGTCCGGTAGCACCTTAAAGACTAATGAAATGTGTTGCCGGGCATCAGCTTTTGTGAGTCACTGCTCACTTATTCAGACAGCAAGATATATTAAGAGGGGCTTTTTTTGAGCAGGAACGAACAGGAACGCAGTTCCAGCTGGCTTGGTGTCAGGGGGTGTGGCCTAATAAGCAGATAGGCTTTTTTTTCCTACAAAAAAAATATAATTCATGTATATAAATATCCTGATCGGCTTTTTCCTACAAAAAAAAAAAGCCCTGCTGTTAAGTGTGTGATCAGATTTACATACAGATTTTGAATGCGTCATCCGACTGCAGAATTTAGGGGAATAATGGGAGAGGTGGAAGTTTTATGAGCAAAGCTAGTGAAACCCAAATTTGTTTAAGCTGTTTGTAAATGCAACGGAAAGGGCTAGAATGCAAGGCGCTGCTCGGAATAAGGAACGGGGAGGGGATTGTGATGAATGTAAAGAAGTTGCTGTTCTTCTAGGCCAAGCTGACATTATCAGCTTGAAGTGACAAAGCATTTTTGATAGCCTGGTGGACTGTTCAACCAATAGCTATAAAAAGCACATCACCCTCTCAAGACAAGCAGGGGTTCCTCTTTATTCGCTGTTCATTCTGTGTCTTGGAACTCCAGAAATAAGGACATCTGAAAACGAAGAAACAGCGAAGAGAACAAAAAGAAGCCAGGGTTCAACATATTCTCGCTTGAAAGGGATGGGAGGGTGGGGAGAGAGTCCATAATCTCTCCTTCAAAAACAGGAGATAATATGGTATGTTCTTAAAGGACTATGCGGAGGTGAACCCCATTGTGTGCAGAGTAGAACCCCAAATATAGAGGAAAAGGAAAGGATATCTCTTACTTTGGCATGAACCAGGAATTTAAAGAAAAGAATGATGAAGGGGGGAAAAGGAAGGGGGAGATTTTCCCATTTCTTACATAAACGCAGTCCTATTATGAGAGGGTAGGATACTTGAACTAATTATTTATATGCTGAAAATTATTTATATTCCATCCTCTGGATTACATAAAGCCCTCCATGCAACTAACAAGAAAGATAATTTTTCAGAAATTAAACCAGCAAAAATATAACTACACAAACAAAAGAGCTTTTGGAAACAGGTGATGGTTTAAAAAGCAGCAACCAACATAAAACAGATGTTAATGCAGTACCAGCAGGAACAAGATAGGCTAATTCTTGGGGGACTTGAAAGATCTTGCAGGGGGCATTTCATTTCCCCCTCCCTTACCATTTTTTTTCTTTTCCCTTCCTGAAAGTCCCACAGTATCTCTAGAGGTCTTTGTTTAGTGTCGGAAAGATAACAAATTCAATGCCAGGTGAGAATCCAAAGGGAGATGTGATGGCCCCATACACTTCCCTCTCTCAGAGGCAAGATTTCCCTACAGTTTTTCTTCCCCTTTCTGACTGAGCAGCCCTAGTGGTCTGTTTTCTTTTCTCCTGAAGAACTCTGGCTGTTCCAGTTCAATATTTTACTGCTGGCTCAGTCCAGGAATCTGAGGGAAAGGTAGCGATTGCCCTTTAACTTAAACCACTGAAAATGGCACTTGAGACATTTTGAAATTCAAAATTAACAAAATATGTTATCCAATATAGAGGGGGGAGGTGAGGTGAGATCAGAGGTTGAAATGTCTGAGGTAACTCAATACAGATAACTCTGAGGTAAAACCAGTATTTGCACAGACTTTAGTTCTTATGTTTCAGGTTACTGAAAATTTCTTAAGCTATTCACAGTTACTTAAAATCTTTATGTGGAGAGGCTTCTGTTCCAGTTTTTTCCAAACACTCCAGTACACTTTCTTTGAGTATTCTCTGATTTGTTTAGTTTCCAGAAGCCTGGTGTACTCTCTCCAGTACCCAAACCCCTTCTCTTAAAATACTAGTACTCATCTTTAGTTTTTAGCTGACTCTCAAGGTATCTACAGGATACAGGAATTTTCTAACACCACCAGACAAAGGATCTCTGCACTCTTCAGAGATAACTTACCTGTTTAACAGGGTAGGAAAATTCTCCTCTTACTAGAGATCTATCCCCTTTCCTTTGCCTGAATGGGAATTTTCATCTAACTTCCCAAACTTCCTTACCAACTTTCCACCAGTTTTCTATCTGTGTAATACAGCTCTCAGCTAAGGCTGAAATCAATCCAGTCAAGGCAGAAATCTGACTGCCTCTCTCCTCAGCATGTCCTTCTCAAATCTTTCTCTACGCAGCTGATGCTAACCAATCAAATTTCGTGAAGCAACCTATCACTCAAGGCTCTCTTTTTCTTTGAAGGATTAACCCTTCACAGTCATTTCTTCTGCTTGTACAGCACTTCTAAGATTTTAAAAATACAGTCCAAAATTCAGGCATCACAACTGAAAAGACCTTGTTCACAGTTTGGAAGGTGACAGAGCACACCATCCAACGAAAGACTCAAAAGATGGGATAGAAAATGTGGGGAAAACACCATGCTCTAATGCCATAACACCAAACAAGTTTCAAAGGCAACAGTTAACACTTTTAATAGGTCATAGCAGAGAACATAAAAATTGGCAATTTTCAGATTTGGGGGAAGGGTACAAACATTGGTATGACCAGTTATGCGGGTCCCCAGTACCACTGGTCAAAAGCCTCTCAATGCGAACAAAACCAACAACCTCAACAGAACCAATGTCAAACCAGAGAATCCAAGTCAAACCAATTTAATCAAGGGACACTGTTGCAAGACTAACAGAGCCCATTTCAAACTAGAGACTCCAAGCAAAACCAACCTGGCACACCAATACCAAAAACAGGTAAGAAGACACTGACACAAACACCCTGCTAAATGAACATATATGAACATATGAAGCTGCCTTATACTGAATCAGACCCTCAGTCCATCAAAGTCAGTATTGTCTACTCAGACTGGCAGTGGCTCTCCAGGGTCTCAAGCTGAAGTTTTTCACACCTACTTGCCTGGACACTTTTTTAGTTGGAGATGCCGGATATTGAACCTGGGACCTTCTGCTTACCAAACAGATGCTCTACCACTGAGCCACCGTCCCTCCCCAATGCTAGTAAAGAAAGATAGTCCGTAGATGATATCAAACCACATTGAACTGGAGAGCCCATATTCCATGAAAGGAAAGGTTCCCACTTGTGGAGGAAAAAAAAGAATGGGCTCGAGGGGTGTCAGAAACAAGTTTATTGTCAGTTATACACACACACACACACTGTGGCTAATAGCTACTGATGTGGCTAATAGCCACTGAAATTCCAAATATCATCTAGATACCCAAATAATTTGGAAAATATTTTGGGACCAGAAGTATTCAAATTTACATTCGTAGTTGTACCACTAAGCAGACATCATTTCTGTGGGTGGAATCTGTATCTCTAATGGCATTATGTGCAAATTGAAGCTTCCGAACCATCTTCAAAGCTGGTCCCAATTACAGTCAAATAATCCAGCTGTAATTACTGCATGAATTACTGTGATGGAGAGCATTTCTATATTAATACCTCCCCTTAGTGAATGAGTCGCTGCTACAAGTGCTGCTGATCTGCCTATCACAAACCCAGACATCCCTCAGTAGATATTAAGCACAAGAAGATATTTTAAATATTATAGGTTTCTTCAGAAGCATAATTAAGTACTTATACGTATGATAAACTCTTACTACCTTAGAAGATAAAACCCTATTATATAACGAATAAACCTTATTTGTAACATTGAAATATGTGACAGGAGCTTCATGGTTTTTTGTTTTGTCTTTAAGCATTCATGGAGGTTTAGCAATGCCTTGTATTTTGCAAACAGAGCCAGTCGGTCTCCTCAAGTGGTGGCATCCTCAAGCTTGGCTAACAAGGCTTGAGGGTCAGGAGCTGGAATCAAGAACAGCTGGAGTCAACAGGAGCTAGAACAGAAACACAGGAGTACACCTAGTGGACCAGTCGATCCAGCAAACATCTCCTCCCGGGCAAAGGCTTAAACAGGCTGAAAGGATAGCAGGTCTACCAGCGCTAGAAGCAGCACCTGGGACTCATCCAGTCAGGCTTAACTGAGGCCAGAATCCTGCCACGGATGGCATCCACCATGGTCTGGCCGAGGAGGTGGAACAAGGGCAGTCAGCCTGGCATTGTATCTTTGCTGGGCTACCTCAATGCAAGCCCTCTGACACTCCTGCTGGGTGGAGAAAGATTCTGATGTGCTTGTGGACTAAGTCCTGGACTGGTACTTAGTTGCCCTAGGACCTGGGGGGACAGAGGGAAGTTCTGGTGGAGGAGCTCCTCCTAAAGACTTCTCAGGGGTAAGTTCTGGAGGATCTCCCACTGCAGATTCCTCAGTGTCCAGTTTGGGAGAACACAGGCCAGTGGCATTTGCCCTGCAGGGATCTTGCAAAAGTTCCCTGTTCTCTTCCAGGCTATATTTTTGGCTCCTCGGGTTCCCAGGGGACTTCCAAGTTGAAGGCCAGAGCCAGTACAGTGGGGCTCATCATGACCAGTGTTCTCAAGCTGAGTCAGTGTGAGCTCGCTCACAGTTTTTTAGCCTCTGCTTCACACCATTTTTTGTCTTAGCTCAGGAAAAATGGCCCCAGAGCAAACTAATTTATGCCGTAGCTCAGATGTTTTATGCCAGTAGCTCACAAAGTAGAATTTTTGCTCACAAGACTCCATGGCTAAGAACAGGGGTGTCGAACTCATTTGCTATGAGGGCTGGATCTGACATAAATGAGACCTTGTTGGGCCGGGTTATGTCGGGTGGGGCCGGGCCATGCCAGGTTGGGCCATGTGTATACCTATTTAAGATTAGATAGCAGAGATATAAACTTTATAAAGGATACAGACAGGTTACAGACAGGGTGATTAACACGTGGAATTCACTGCCACAGGAGGTGGTGGCGGCAACAAGCATAGCCACCTTTAAGAGGGGGTTAGATAAAAATATGGAGCAGAGGTCCATCAGTGGCGATTAGCCACAGTGTGTATATGTGTGTATGTGTATATATATATATAATTTGGGGGGGGGGGCACTGTGTGACACAGAGTGTTGGACTGGATGGGCCATTGGCCTGATCTAACATGGCTTCTCTTATGTTCTTTATGTTCTAAACCCAAATATATATTTCAAAAAACTTAAAACATTAGCACTCACTGGTTTTAAAGATACTTTCTTTGTATTTCTCCCATGGGATCCAGAGAACTGGGCAAAGGAAGCTCTGGCTCTTTCCTTCCTTCCCCAGGGGACTGGGTGGGGGAGGAGCCTCAGCCAATAGAAGGAAGAGAGGCTTGGCTCAGTAGCTCTGCTGTGCAATTGAGAGAGCCTGGCAAAGCAAGCTATTCCTTAGCAAGGGAGGAGCCTCAGCCAATGGAGAAAACAGAGGTTTTGCTCTGTAGCTCCTGTGCAGTTGAGCAAGCCTTGCAAAGCAAGCTGTTATGCAGAAGGAAGCAAGAGAGAGGGAGAAGAAAGCAGATGACAGCCAGTTGCTCAGGGGCCCGATTCGGCCCCCGAACTGCATGTTTGACACCCCTGGCTTAGAAGGAACATTGGTCATGACAAGCAATGACTTAAGCACCATGGAAAAGTTTTCATGAAAGGAGGTGTGGATATATAGGAGGTACCCAAAGAGTCAGAGCCATAGAGAGAAAAACAAAACCCAATGTGAAAGTTACAGAGCTAGTTTAGGTCACAAGAATATACACAGTGACAAACCAATTACATTCACTAAGAGTAACAAGATGATAAAGTACTAAGAGGCAGCCATGAGTTTTGTTTCTCCCTCATTACAGCAGCATTTTTCCCCCTGTTTGCTGTATAGAATCTCTCTCTCTCTCTCGGCTTGGCTTCGCGAACGAATTCTGAAAAAAAGGCAAACCCAACATCTCATCACCCCTAAGATATCACACAGCCTCCACCCATTCATCACAAGTGCTTCAAATCATCCCAGAGCAGGGAATTTAGTGCCTTTCACGATCTCTGTTTTCTGAGAGCTGAAATATAATTAATGGATTTTTAGAGGGCCTGAGAGGACTAACAATGGAACATTTGCATAGAGTGACATTTAGTGCGCAATATTTCACAGAATGAGTACCAGCAAGCCTGAATAACAATTGAAACCGGTTGCAAATACTTTAAAATAGGTTATGAATATTTCCCCCAATAAAAAAGTGATGAACATTTAAGGATACATCATTGTGAGCAGCCAGTGATTATGCAACCAAATTTAATAATGCCTCTGCTCTGATATTCAAAGCTTCCCCCCCCCCCCCAGTACAAATTACCAGGAAGAAGACGATGTGTCAGGAATTCTTGCCGCCAACAGCTTTTATAGATGAAGATACATTTCCACTGAAAGATGATATGGGTACAGGAAAGCAGTGTTTCACGTACATGTCACCCACGTACTTCCAATTGTGCAGTAACATTTATTACTACTAAATGCATTTTTATTGCACCCTTCATCTAAAGATCTCCAGCTGAGGTATATTGGTCTCTTTTCCAATCCTATGAAGTACCTTAGGATGAGAAAGTGACTGGCTCAAGGTCACCCAGAAAGCTTCATAGCAGAGCTGGGATTTGAACCTGCCTCTCCTAGATCCTAGGCCAGGGGTGTCAAACATTAATGCTCTAAACCATTTGCAGGGTCGTGACCTGGTACCAGGCCACGGAAGCCTCACTACTGGGTCACATGAAAAGCCAGAGCTAGTCCCGCCTCAGCAAAGCTAGCCCCGCCCCATCTCTGTGTTGTGCAGAGAGGAGCTGGGCTGCCTCTCCTTCCTTCTCCCCCGCTCCCAGTGTTTGAGAGAAAAGCTAGCATCCACTGGCACTTTAGACTCATGAAGTGTTCTTCAAGGTATGAGCTTTCATGTGCCTTGCAGTATGTTCTTCTGGGGAGATTTCCCCAGGAGACCTGGGCGGCAAGGAAGGGTGTGTGTGTGTGTGTTTTTCAGCTGGGAGGGGCGGGGAGTGGGCATTCCAGTAGCTATTTTTTTAACAAACGAACCCTGGGCAGAATTTTTGCTAGCTGGAGTCATCTGATGGTGAGGAAGTTTCTTTCTTTCTTTCTTTCTCTTTCTTTCTTTCTTTCTTTCTTTCTTTCTTTCTTTCTTTCTTTCTTTCTTTCTTTCTTTCTTTCTTTCTTCTTCTTCCTTCCTTCCTTCCTTCCTTCCTTCCTTGCAAGTGATGCTCTGTCTGTATTCTTGGTGCTGGGGGGGGGGGGGAAGCAACAGTGTGAGGGCTTCTTGTGCCCTGGCCCCACTGGTGGACATTCTGGTGCTTTTTGGGCATTGTATGAGGGAATTTTGGACTGGACAGTCCAGTGGCCTGATCCAACATGTCTCCTCTTATGTTTATGTTCTTTCTTCCATGTCTTTCCTTTCCTTTCCTTTCCTTTCCTTTCCTTTCCTTTCCTTTCCTTTCCTTTCCTTTCCTTTCCTTTCCTTCCTTTCCATTTCTTCTTTCTTTCTTTCTTTCTTTCTTTCTTTCTTTCTTTCTTTCTTTCTTTCTTTCTTTCTCTCTCTCTTTCTTTCTTTTCCTTTCTTTCAGTTTTACTGGATGAAACTTTTCTGTTCATCATACTGTTGTTGCAGGCATAGGAGCTCTACCAATGAAAAGTTGGCACCCCCAGTTGTAGCCAGGTGGCCTTCTATGAGATTTCTGTGTGAGTGAGTGAGAGTAAGAAGTGTGGGGCAGAAAGAGATTATTGGAGATTACTGTGGTATATCTCAACAGCACTGGAAGAGATGGTACTATGAACTTGGCACCATTTTCCTGGTCCTGCTTTTAACAGCTGTCTGACACCAAAATTAAACTCCTCCTGTAGATATTAAAAAGGATGAAAGTAATTCACTGGCTAAGTATCTGCACAACAGGTTGCTTTTAAAGGCATGGGAAACACAGCCAGTGAAAAGCTGCAAGCCCCTCATAAATATCCTTTTTGGGATAACTGCAGAAAAGCTTGTATGAACTTTATATAATTTGAAATTAATTCATTAATTGCAGTACAATTCTCAGCTACCTTTCACAGCAATTTAAAAGGTTGCTTTTAAAGGCATGGGAAACACAGCCAGTGAAAAGCTGCAAGCCCCTCATAAATATCCTTTTTGGGATAACTGCAGAAAAGCTTGTATGAACTTTATATAATTTGAAATTAATTCATTAATTGCAGTACAATTCTCAGCTACCTTTCACAGCAATTTCCCTGTGTTTCAACCAAAGAAAAGTATGAAAAATAGCTGTCAAAAATTTTTCTTGAAACCAGGCAAGCTTGGTTGTGGCTTGAGGCAGGGTTCCAGTAGTAGCAGCTGAAGGAAGGGCCTACTAAATGTGTCAGCATATTTTGAGGTACAGCAGCTGCCAGGGCCCAGTGTGGATAGTACACAGTGCTAGTATTCCTGATGGCAATGGCAACAGCACTCCCAAATGCATACACTGGCCAGTGCTGTTAAGGGATGTGTAGGTGGTGCAGGGAATTGAACATGGGCATTAGGAGTGCTTGCAAGCTGGAGAAGAATACACAGATAGATGCATGCAGGTGTGGGGGTGAAAAGAGAGGATCACCCACTTCCCACCCCCATTTTGGCTCAGTATGAGTTTCAGAGAGATTTTTCTGAAAATGAATTTACTTCCGAAGAAGAGGCAGCTTTGGGGGAGTGCACCCTGGAAGTGATGTCACAGGAAAAGATGTAATGTAATGTAATGTAATGTAAAATTTTATTTATATCCCGCCCTCCCCGCCGAAGCAGGCTCAGGGCGGCTAACAGCATTTCAGGTAAACAATAGTAATAAAAACATTAAATTCACATTAAAATTCACATTAAAATCAGTCAATAATCAATAATTAATTAAAACATTCCTAAGTCAACATTGGCGGTAAACGTTACTAATCTGGCGGTAAACATTAATTCAGTTATTGGTGAACGCCTGTTTGAAGAGGGCGGTCTTGCAGGCCCTGCGGAACTGGTCTAAGTTCCGCAGGGCCCGCACCTCCTCTGGGAGTTGGTTCCAGAGTTGTGGGGCCGCAACAGAAAAGGCCCGGGTGCGGGTGCTTTGAAGTTTAACTTCTTTTGGCCCAGGGATATTCAGTCTGCTTTTCCCCACTGACCTCAGTGCTCTCTGGGGCTCATATGGGGAGAGACGGTCCCTCAGGTAGGTCGGTCCTTGGCCATATAGGGCTTTAAAGGTTATGACCAGCACTTTGTACTGGATCCGGTATACGATTGGCAGCCAGTGCAGTCCGCGCAGCCCTGGCCGTATATGCTCCCATCTTGGGAGACCAAGTAGCAGCCTGGCCGCCGCGTTCTGCACTAGCTGCAGCTCCCGGGTCCGGTACAGAGGCAGCCCCATGTAGAGAGCGTTACAGTAGTCCAATCTTGAGGTGACCGTCGCGTGGATCACCATTGCTAGGTCCTGACGCTCTAGGAAAGGGGCCAGCTGCCTCGCCCGCCTCAGGTGGAAGAAGGCTGATTTGGCAGTGGCTGTTATCTGGGCCTCCATTGATAATGAAGGCTCCAGTAAGACGCCCAGGCTCTTTACCCGCTGCGCCGTCTTCAGCGGCGCCTCGTCAAAGGCCGGGAGAGATATTTCCTTCCCCAGAGTGCCACGACCCACATGGAGAACCTCTGTCTTCGCTGGATTTAACTTCAGCCCACTCAGTCTAAGCCACGTTGCAACAGCCCGCAAAGCCCGATCCAGGTTCCCCGGGGCGGAGGCGGGCCGGCCGTCCATTAGTAGATAGAGCTGGGTGTCATCTGCGTATTGATGGCAACCCAGCCCAAATCTCCGGGCAATCTGGGCGAGGGGGCGCATATAGATGTTGAATAACATCGGGGAGAGAACTGCTCCCTGGGGCACCCCACAGTCTAGTGTGCGCCTCTGGGATCGCTCACCCCCAATCGCCACCCTCTGTCCCCGACCCATGAGGAAGGAGGAAAGCCATTGTAAGGCTAGCCCCTCAACCCCTATGTCGGCGAGGCGGTGGATCAGCAACCGATGGTCGACTGTATCAAACGCAGCCGACAGATCTAGTAACATCAGTATTGCCGCACCGCCTCGATCCAGTTGCCGCTGGAGGTCGTCCACCAAGGCGACCAGGACCGTCTCCGTCCCGTGGCCCGGTCGGAAGCCAGACTGGCACGGGTCTAAGACAGAAGCGTCATCTAGAAATCTCTGTAGCTGTAACGCCACTGCCCTCTCGATAATTTTACCTAAAAATGGTAAATTGGACACCGGTCGGTAGTTTGCCAATTCGGCCGGGTCTGCTGTAGGTTTTTTCAAGAGGGGCCGGACCAAGGCCTCTTTCAGAGGCGCTGGAAAATGCCCCTCTAAGAGGGATCTATTTATGATGTCCCGTAGAGGACATCTAAGCTCCCTCTGGCAGGATTTAATCAGCCAAGAGGGGCAAGGGTCCAAATCACATGTTGTTGGGCGAGCAGCAGAGAGAATTCCATCGACTTCCTCCAGGCTGAGTGGGTCGAAGTGGTCCAGTACTAAATCTGAAGACAGGCGCGGAGCCTCAGTTTCACTTACTGTGTCTAATGTGATAGGCAGGTCTTGGCGGAGCGATGAGATTTTATCTGCAAAATATTTCGCAAATGCCTCACAGCCTATTTCTAATTCCCTAATATTTGGTTTGCCTTGTGGCAATGTTATAAGATCTCCAATTACTCTAAACAATTGTGCTGGGCGCGATTTTGCAGATGCAATCTTGGCTGCGAAGTATTCTTTCTTTGCAGCCTTGACTGCCATCTCATAAGACCTCATAAGCGTTCTATAGGATGTTCTCGTCGCTTCGTCCCGAGTATGCCTCCACCGTCTCTCTAGTCGTCTGAGCCCTTGTTTCAGCTGGCGTAACTCCAAGGTATACCATGGTGCCAGCCTCTTGCGAGGGCGCAGAGGGCGCCGAGGTGCAATTTCATCGATAGCCCTGGATAGCTGGCCCTGCCAGACTTCCACCAGGTCATCGAGAGAATTGCCAGTGGGCCAGGGATCCCTCAGGGCTGTTTGGAACCGTTCCGGGTCCATCAAGCCCCGGGGGCGAGCCAAAATAGGCTCTCCGCCCATACAGGGTTGGGGCAACGTCTCCATACGGGCCTTAAGGGCTAGGTGGTCCGACCATGGAACCGCTTCAGCCGCGATATCGTTCACCAAAATCCCGGATGCAAAGATCAGGTCTAATGTGTGCCCGGCCTGATGCGTGGGAGTTGTGACAAATTGAGAGAGCCCCAGTGTCGCCATGGAAGACACTAGGTCCATCGCCTGAGTGGAGGCCGTGTCATCGGCATGGACATTGAAGTCACCCAGGACCATAAGCCCCGGGAACTCCAATGCCCAGCCCGCCACTGCCTCCAATAGTGATGGTAAGGCGCTGGCTGGTGCGTTGGGCGTACGGTACACCAGCCAGATCGCCAACCCCTCTCCAACATCCCACGTCAGGCCGGCACATTCAATGCCATCGATCCTTGGAGCCGGGAGAGCCCGAAAGGTGTAATCCTCCCGTATGAACAACGCTCAGTTTCACTTGGAATTTTGGTTCAGTGTGTCCCGGAAGTGACATCACTTGGTCCTTGACACCACAGGAAATGACATAATTCCTGTCTCCCGGCTCCACTCCCCAATTTTAGTGGGTCATGAAGGAGAAGTGTAAAAATAACCCGGGCCATGGGAAAGAAAAGTTTGGGAAACCCTGCTCTAAACTATCTCACTATCTCGTCCTGTTCCATCTTGTTCCTCTCCATATTTATTTTACACTGATGAGAGTGTGACCAGGAACCAGAAGGTAACAATCCAACTTTTATATGATGTCCCAGTTTTCCTGGATTGAAGAAAGAGGAAGACGAGATACCCTAGACTCTAGAACCCGACCTTTGGTTTCAGCAAGAAGGGTTACAAGAGAGAACAGACATTCAGCCACTCTGTACGACCAGTTTGCTCAACTAAATGTCACAGGTTTTCACATCATAGCAGCCAGGGGTGGACTGGCCATTTAACTTACAGGGAAAGTCCCCAGTGGGCCACTGTCCTAGAGGACGTCTGATGGCCAGGAGAAAGCACAGCCACGGAAACTCTGCCACTTTGCTCACGCATGATCTCCACCTACACTACCGCCATTTTGTGGGCTGAAGCAACATCCACCGTTGAGTCCCATGGTTCCCGAAGCACTAGTTTTTAGCACCACGAGGGTCACTCAGTTTGGCTTGTTCCAGAGCCACTTTCCACTTCCCAGTCTATTCCTGATAACAGCTGTCACAACACTCAAGGCAGCTGGTTGATTTAATTAGGCCTACACAACGAACTTTTTGGATCACTTTAGAACGGGCTATCAAAGCAATTAGCGTAATTCCAGAAATGAAAATAAATCCTTCAAAAAAGAGCATAACTTGGCCTACCAGTTAAAAAAAACTTACTCCCATCACACAGATAAGGAATTGTGGTGATGACCGGGGTGGGGAGGTAATGTCTAATCAATGCTACCCCCCACCCACCCACCTACTAGGAAGAAGCATTTCTTAAGTGGAGCCGTGTGAAACAACTGCCTAATTAAAGATTTCAAAAGACGCTATTTACCGAGAACGAGCCTGGCTTTGGATTAGCAGGAAGCTCCTCTTAACTGTTTGATTTTTCAAGTCTCTCCCCTCGACAAAGGGAAGCCCCGGCAACGAGAGCCGGTACCATCTCAAGCAATTGAGATGAGAATCGTTACGGTGCACTTGTTTGAAAACTGAATGGTGCTTGCGCTATATATAAATACCAAAGAGCACTCCAAATAAATCAGGCTAATGAAATACTTATTATCTTGGAGACATCTATCATCTCACTCCCCCCCCCTTTTCTGGACACCTCTACACACCTTGTTTGCGCACGTCCTCCACAGCAGCCACCAGCTCATCTTTGAGGTCTTGGCTCTCCTTTGCTATCTGTTCTCCCTTTTCCAAGAAGTTCTGAGTCGCTTGTTCAACCGATGCTGCCAGCACATGAGCCTTCTTAGATCGCCCTTTCTTTTTACCGGATGGCCCTTTGTTGCTTGTGTTCACCAGGGTTGTCACCTGAAAAAGAAAGTTTTAAAACAGTCATTGAAAACTACAACTTATACTTAGCGTGATTCTTTTTTTTTTTTCCCCTAAACAAACGTCCACAAAATTTATTTACTTATATTGATTTTTATCCTGCCCCTTCTGCAGCTATCGGGCCTCGGGGCAGTTAATGACTTAAGCGCCAAACATAAATAAAAGTGCAAATATTCTATAAAGCAGTTTTATACACTGGCCCTGTGGCATGATGATCAGAGGAAGAAGAAGAAGAAGAAGAAGAAGAAGAAGAAGAAGAAGAAGAAGAAGAAGAAGAAGAAGAAGAAGAAGAAGAAGAAGAAGAAGAAGAAGAAGAAGAAGAAGAAGAAGAAGAATTGCAGATTTATATCCCGCCCTTCTCCCTGAATCAGAGACTCAGAGCGGCTTACAATCTCCTATGTCTTCTCCCCTCACAACAGACACCCTGTGAGGTGGGTGGGGCTAGAGAGGGCTCTCACAGCAGCTGCCCTTTCAAGGACAACCTCTGCCAGAGCTATGGCTGACCCAAGGCCATTCCAGCAGGTGCAAGTGGAGGAGTGGGGAATCAAACCTGGTTCTCCCAGATAAGAGTCCGCACACTTAACCACTACACCAAACTGGCTAAGAGCAGGCCCAGTAAGACTGCCTCAGTGCAATGTCTGGAGGAATAATTCTGTCTTACAGGTTGTATTTAACCTAGAAAGGACCTGCGGGACACAAATCTCTCGAAACGGAGCATTTCTCCAGGGCCATAATAGAAAAAAGCCCTTGTTCTAGTCAAAGTTAAACAAGCTAACTAAGGGCCGGGCACAACCAGAAGTCCATGTGAAATGTAACACAAGAGCTGCAAGGGGTCCTAACAAGAGAGGTGGTCGTTAACATACGACTATCCCAGTCTATTTAGGGCTTTAAAGGTTAAAACCAGCACCTTGAGTTTGACCTGGAAACCGGTCAGAAACCAACTGGGACAATATGGATATCTCATGATTTTCCTGAAGTGTCAGAATGGTTCCTTTTAAAATCTACCTTCAAAGATTCCACGCACAGAGACAACAAGGAACTGACACACACACAAAAAATACATGCTGAAGCAAGATAAAATGTGTTGCTCATATGTAAAAGACCACAGCCAATTTCCCACTAGCCTTCTCTGCGGGGGTCTGTCGGATTTCACACTATCTGCCCCGGGGCTGCAACTCGCTTTGCCTCTTTCATGCAGCAAACAAGATCCTCTAAAAACCAGTTTCGGTTTGCCGCGCGAAAAAGGCAAAGTTAGTTGCAGAAAAGGAAACTGCTAATGAAAACCGCCATCATAAAAAAACATAAAACAAACATAGCATTAGCACTTTCATCAATCTAATCTACTTTAATTTAATTTTTAAAACTTAACCAGAATTTTAACTGAAATGTTTATAATGTTTAAATGTAATTTTATTCACCTCTGTATAATTGAAACTTGAATGATGCTGTTAGCCGCCCTGAGCCTGCTCCGGCGGGGAGGGCGGGATACAAATAAAAATTTTGTTGTTGTTGTCGCAGCCACAGGGCAGATAGCGTGAAATCCGACAGGAGCCCCGCAGAGAAGAGGAACGTGAGAGCAGCATTGGGCTAGTGGGAAATCGGTCCACAAGAACATAAGAAAAGCCCTGCTGGATCAGAGCATCTAGTCCAGCATCCTGTCTCATACCGTGTTCAAGAAGTCCTGCACAGGACATCATGTTTCAGATTATTAACTCGGCTTGAAAGAAAATTAAAGGTTTATAGAGAAAATATAGAGAGATCCTGGAAATCAGATGACTACATACAAGGAAGCCCACTTAAAATCTACCAGGGACAGGGCCTTCTCTGTTATGGCCCCTTCCTGGTGGAACCAGCTGCCAGAAGAGGTGAGGGCCCTGCAGAACCTTGCTCAGTTCCGCAGGGCCTGTAAGACAACCCTCTTCCGGCTGGCTTACAACTAACTGGCACAAGAAACTAAGTGTGGTTCTATTAGACTTCTGTTATTCCTAATGTTTTAATGTTTTAACTGTGTTAAATGCTTAAACTTAATTTTTATGTTGGATTTTATGTTGTGAGCCTCCCTGAGCCACTTGGTGAGAAGGGCGGGATATAAATCATAAATAAACTAAATTAGTTTATTTAGTTTATTTATGATTTATATCCCGCCCTTCCCACCAAGTGGCTCAGGGCGGCACTTTTAGGGAAGGCATTATAAATCACATAACAGGAACGTCTCTGTAAACCTGTTCAGTCATTCTCAGATCTCTCGCCTTCGTGAACTGGAAGGCGCAGGTCAGGAAAGTGCCACAGGAAGGATGTCCTCAGCCAGGAAGGAAGAATGAATGCATCACATTTTCTACTTGTACCTAACTGTGCCGCACATCTATACTTAAAGCCACCATTCAGAGGGGATACAAAGCCACGATTTCACAGACGGAGCCCGAGAAAGGCATGCACCCACTTCTTCCCTCACCCTTTACAATTCCTGCTTCTCGGAAAGCCATTGTTTGCTGCTGTGATTGAACAGGACAGACTAACATTGTTCGGCAATGGCTTTTCGTTCTGACTTGTTAGCAAACTGTGGCTTCCATTCACGCAACGCTGAAGCCTCGATCTGAACCGAGCCCTGTGAGAGAAGAAGCACCAGAGAGGTGAACAGCTCCTCAGTTTATCAACTGTGAATAAGAGGTAAATTGGAAATCCCATTCATTTTCTCCTAACTGCATTGCGTCTGTTAAGTGTAAGGCCTGCTCAAGTTTACTACTTTATCTGCTCACCACCACCACCACACACACACACACAAGATGCATCTCAATTCTCAGCCTACTTTGTTTTGGAGCTTTTAACTGATGGGTTACATATTTTTAAGCTCCCGAAGACTGTTGTATGAATAACATTTTAGGCTGCTGAAAGCCCCAGGTGGGCAGCCGTGTTGGTATGAAGCAAAAGAACAAGGTAGGAGCCCAGTAGCACCTTTAAGACCAACAAAGTTTTAGTCAGAATGTAAGGTTTCGTGTGCAGGCACACTTCTTTAGGCGAGGAATGAGGTACAGCAATCAGAGCTACATATAGCTGGTGGGCAGTGGCTTCGAATGCAAAGTGGCACAAAGTTAACATCCAATGGCTGAATGTTCTGGTTCTAGCAAGCTTTAGCATTGATTTTTCAATGGTTTTATGTATTTTAAAAAAAAAAAAAACGTGGTGAGCCACCTCGAGCAGGTCTCTAGAAAGGTGGCATATGAATTATCTAAACAAAATGATGAGTTGCTATGGTGCTACAAACATATTAGGAATGTTACTGAATTTTCCTGATAACTGGACGCATGAAGTTGCCCTATATCAAATCAAACCCTTGGTCCATCAAGGGCAGTATTGTCTACTTAGACTGGCAGTGGCTCTCCAGGGTCTCAAGCTGAGGTCTTTCATATCATCTGCTACCTAATCCTTTCCACTAGAAATGCCAGGGATTGAACTTTGGGCCTTCTGCATGTCTAGCAGAAGCTCTGTCAATGTGCCATAGCCCCTTCCTACATAGTATGACTGGAAAACCAGGTTTCTTTTCATAGCTTCTCTACGCTTGGAAGGAAACTGTGGTCAGCCTTCCCTCTCACAGTTGTCTTAATGAAATCTGATGCAACTGATAGCACTGAATGAGATACCTGTTAAAATTGAATAAAGTGGCACAAAAGAGACAATTGAAAGCAAAGCGTTTGCCAATGACAAATAAGAAGGATGGAAATAGTTTTCCAAGCTGTGCATGAAATTAAAAAAAAATAAAAAAACAGAACATATTTAGTGGTGCATCACTAGCTTTTGAGCTGTGGTGCTGGAGAAGAATCTTGAGAGTCCCTTGGACTGCAAGAAGATCAAATCAGTCAGTCCTAAGGGAAATCAGCCCTGACTGTTCCTTGGAAGGTCAGATGCTGAAGCTGATGTTCAAATCCTTTGGCCACCAAATGAGAAGGGAGCACTCACTGGAGAAGACCCTGATGCTGGGAAAGACAGAAGGCAAAAGAAGAAGGGGAAGGCAAAAGATGAGATGGCTGGACAGCATTACTGATGTAACTAACACAAATTTGAGCAGACTTCAGATGATGGTGGAAGACAGGAGGGCCTGGCGTGACTTTGTCCATGGGGTCGCACAGAGTTGGACTCAACTGTGCGACTGAACAACAACACTAGTGAGCAAATGCATGCACACCCCACACAACAGGCAATACTTTGGCTAAACAAATGTAGGCAAAGAACAATCTTCTAATCTGAATTATACAAACTACAAACCCAGTGAAAAAGCTCTCCATTTCTTTTGTGCTTCTCTACAAAAGCACATGTTTCTTATATGCCCTTCCATTACCACGTAGAATAAATTGCAGCCACTCTTAAAGCTATTTGGCGCACAGCTAAAACTGATTCTTCCAACATGACAGCATGCTGTGTGCGGATGAAGTGAAAGGACAAAGGAGATCAGGCGCTAAACAGCACTAAAGGTGTATTGCCACCAATAACAGACATTCAACGACTCGCGAATGTCAGATGGCTTGCAGCTTTACACAATGGACGAGACGTTTTCCGGCATGCACTAGCAAGAGCTGAAACAACGAAAAGCAGTTGTTTGCACCTTTTCATACATGGAACTGATAGCCGACTTATGAGTGATATCAAGAACAAAAGAGGAACAAAAGCCGTTCAAGATTCAAAGCACATGTGTCGTTGCATTCGGTTGAGAACAGGAGAGGAAAGACAGATACACCATGCATATACGATATGGGGTTATGTACAAAAGAGGGGAAATATAGCCCAGAAGACACTGAATTCCTACTCTTCTTCTGTCGCTGAGAATTAAGGTTACCAGGCCTCCCATTATGGTGGGAGACCTCCTGTCATTAACCCATGTTGCCCGCCACTGCTTAGAGTGATGGCAGGAGGGGGGAAATGTCAGTGGTGTACGTGCCATGATGTCACTTCCAGGTTCTCCCTGGAAGTGGTGATGAGTAGCTCTAGGAATCCCAGGACACTCTACGGCAAAAACAGAGGTTCCAGCAACTGCTAGAGCACATTGCAAGACTTTTGGAAAAGTGTAACTTGACTGTGTGCAAAAAAAAAATTGGAATCTTGCTGTGCTCTGATGAAGTGTTTGAAAGGTATGTATGTTTCACAGGTGATGTACGCAGTGAAAATATTTTAAGTGACGTTTTTGATTCTTAAGAACATAAGAGAAGTCATGTTGGATTAGGCCAATGGCCCATCCAGTCCAACACTCTGGGTCACATAAGAACATCAGAGAAGCCCTGTTGGATCAGGCAAATGGCCCATCCAGTCCAACACTCTGTGTCACATAAGAACATAAGAGAAGCCCTGTTGGATCAGGCCAATGGCCTATCCAGTCCAACACTCTGTGTCACATAAGAACATAAGAGAAGCCCTGTTGGATCAGGCCAATGGCCCATCCAGTCCAACACTCTGTGTCACATAAGAACATAAGAGAAACCATGTTGGATCAGGCCAATGGCCCATCCAGTCCAACATTCTGAGTCACATAAGAACATAAGAGAAGCCCTGTTGGATCAGGCCAGTGGCCCCTCCAGTTGAACACTCTGTGTCTCATAAGAACATAAGAGAAGCCATGTTGGATCAGGCCAGTGGCCCCTCCAGTCGAACACTCTGTGTCACATAAGAACATAAGAGAAGCCCTGTTGGATCAGGCCAATGGCCCATCCAGTCCAACACTCTGTGTCACACAGTGGCCCAAAAAATTATGTATATATATATAATATATAATTATATATTATATATATATATATATATTTATATATATATATATATATATATATATATATATATATATATATATAGACACACACACACACACACACACACTGTGGCTAATAGCCACTGATGGACCTCTGCTCCATATTTTTATCTAACCCCCTCTTGAAGCTGGCTATGCTTGAATAGTGTTTTTTATTTACACAGCTGGCCAAAGCTTCTAGTGAAACAAGGGAACATTAAGTACTACCTCGTCCCTGCGTTATGCCATATACATAATCTATTTGGAATTGGAACTATTCAGAAACACTAGCAACTGGACCGAAGATCCCTTTGAATACGGAAGGACTCATTTTCATCAACGTTGGACTGCGAATTATGAACTTTCTAAGACTGTGTCCTTTCTCTGTATTCACTTTGGGTGTTCTGTATATCAGAGTATGTTTATAAGACGATTTCTCTGAGTATTTGTTTTGTATAATCTGTCTTACTGCTTCTTTGGGGACTGGTCATCACAGAACCTTAGGGTTTTCTCCTGCCACTGCTCAGAGTGGTGGCAGGAGGGGGGAAATGTCAGTGCTGTATGTGCCATGATGTCACTTCCAGGTACCCCCGGAAGTGGTGATGAGTAGCTCTACGAACTCCTGGAAACTCTACAGCAAAACCAGAGGTTCCAGCAATTCCTAGAGCTATCTGTTGTAGCTTGGATTTTCCCAGAAGTGACATTACAGCACGTGAGACAACGTATCTGCTGCCCCTCCAGCTCCCTCTCGTCGTCTCGCATGCCCCTGGAAACCCTGCAAGGAACTAGTTTCCACAAAATAAGATTGTATGCCAAGAATCAGGTCAAAATCAAGAAACTCAATAGACAACTGAAATGCTGAAGGAGTTGCAGTTAACATATGTTCCTAATAGCAGTGCAGCGGTATGCACCATGGTGCACAGCTCGCCATTACCAATCCCTTGTGACATTTCAAGAATTGAGGAACAATGAAAGGGAAGGCAAATGCTAGTGTTGGCATCCCCACTCAGTGCCCAGATTTGATTTAGCATTCTTTATAGATAATAGCATCTCTCTCTCTCTCTCTCTCTCTCTTTTTCCCCTGTTAAGATGCTTCGCATCCCCATTGGAGAGAAAAGCAAGATACAAATAATAAAAAAAAAAATAATGATTATTATGTAACTTTTGATGGTGTATGTTTCTATCCTATAAACTGCCAAGGGAGAAATATTTAAATAAATAATAAATGGAATCAGCTGGTGTAAAATGCAGTGTTAAATCTGTACTTACTTGTAGGCCTTCTGATTACCCACTACAAAATTCGATTCACCTGATTTTCACATCCTAATTAATTAAAAAAAGGTAAAGGTAGTCCCCTGTGCAAGCACCAGTCGTTTCCAACTCTGGGGTGACGTTGCTTTCACAACGTTTTCACGGCTAGGTTGTTATTGTATTTCCTAAAGGTTCTCAATAACTCTTAATGTTGCGGGAAAATTGAGAGAAGATGGAAACACGATGGGCTTCATCATGTTAGAAATGTCAGCTGTATAGATCTTGTGCCAATAATAGGTATTAGCACTGCACAGACCAGAAAGGTGACTTGTGTTATGTGGAAAGACTGCGTAGAAGAGCTGGGAAGCTTTGGAAGATGGTGATAGCAATAATGACTGTGATTTCCTTTAATGTTTCTTCTAAACTGCAGAGAAAACAATGTGATCCAAAGGACTGCTCTATTAGTTGTGTGCCTCAAATAGAGACAGAGTATGTTAGGAGTTCACGCAATCCCCATTATAACATGGCAAATCCTGTTCTGAAACCGAGGGCAGTTTTCTAAGCAGCTTGTGATACAGCATGTAGGTAGATACATACCCATAAACTGCCTTACGCTGAATCAGACCATCAGTCCATCACAGTCAATACAGTCTACTCAAGGAGAGCCAGTCTGGTGTAGTGGTGAAGTGCGCGGATTCTTATCTGGGAGAACCAGGTTTGATTCCCCGCTCCTCCACTTGCAGCTGCTGGAATGGCCCTGGGTCAGTCATCGCTCTTGCAAGAGTTGTCCTTGAAAGGGCAGCTGCTCTAAGAGCTCTCTCAGCCCCACCTACCTCACCGGGTGTCTGTTGTGGAGGGGGGGGGGAAGGTAAAGAAGATTGTGACCACTCTGAGCTTCAAAGTACAGGGTGGAATATAAATCCAATATCATCATAATCTTCTTCTTCTTCTTCTAATAAGCAGAGGCTCTCCAGTGTCTAAGGCAGAGAAAGGTCTTTCACAACACCTGCTACTCAGTCCTTTTAACTGAAGACCACAGAAGCTGAACCTGGGATCTTTTGCATGCCAAGTAGATGTTCTACCACTGAGCCACAGCCCTCCCCAAATTGCTTTTTAAAAGTCTAGGAGATGTTTATTCCTAGGCCCACCAAGTTTAGACATAATGACCAAAACTTATTAACCAAGAGGGCTGAGCTACAGGACAAAACGCTCTTATTTGCTACTTGACTTCCTAGACCAGGCCAACTGTAGACTACCTTTCCATCTGAACTGATGAATTACAGTCAGCAGCTGACCTCTGAAGGAGAACTAAAGAGGACAGTCTGAAGGATCAGGAATGATATGTTTGAACCATCGCTATAAATTAATATTCATTAAAAAAAATCACTATCAATTATAATAGAGACGTAGAGGTTTTCTTTGTTTCAACAAAGTTCTCCAGGCTTTTTTTTCGAGCAGGGACGCACAGGGCCACAGTTCTGGCTGGCTTGGCGGCAGGGGCTGTGGCCTAATATGCAAATGAGTTCCTGCTGGGCTTTTTCTACCCAAAAAGCCCATAAGTGCCATCAAGTTGCAACCAATGTCTGTCTGGCACTCGTACTCCCCGCCTAGGCACAACCAGAAGTTTCTAGCGTCATCTATTCGGCTGATTGTTGTGCTTTTTACTATACTGTAACTGTTTCAATTCTTTCTGCTGTTTTAATTGAGTTTTTATTAATTTATTTCATTTAATTAACTAGGCCACCAATTCCCTGAAAGCGGGGAATCACATCAGTTTGCTAAAATGCCATACGTAGTATTAAAACGCTTTTCTTGGACGGCTATGTGGTCTCCCTGGAAGAACTTTGGAGTTCAATAAGAAAGGAGAGCACAGAAAGAAACCTCAAATAACAAAATAGTACACTCTAAGAGTGTTCTAAGAGGCTAAACCTATATGTATTATAGGACAGGACATTAGGAGAGGTGATACCCGAGATTCTGAAACAGTTGAGCTCTGCTACTTTGAAGAACACAGTCGAGACCTTGCTAAATGAAGGAAAGTTGTCAATAGAAGGGGGATATTCTTCTTCTTATGATGCCAGCCTGAGGCTTTGATTCCTAAAATGCTGATTTATCCAGAAGATGCATAGAAATGTTATGAACTATTAAGATGTCCTGCTCAGAACTTTTCTGCATGGAAGTATTCCAGCAACCTTCTTTAAACAGACTGTTTTGAAATGGACTCTGCACCTTTAAGTACCTCTTTGTATGCTCCCATGTAAGATTAACTTTTTCCAGGAAACGTTTGGAAACATTCAGGGGAGGGACGGTGGCTCAGTGGTAGAGCATCTGCTTGGGAAGCAGAAGGTCCCATGTTCAATCCCCAGCATCTCCAAAAAAGGGTCCAGGCAAATAGGTGTGAAAAACCTCAGCTTGAGACCCTGGAGAGCCGCTGCCAGTCTGAGAAGACAATACTGACTTTGATGGGCCAAGTGTCTGATTCAGTATAAGGCAGCTTCATATGTTCATTTTGTGGGTTATAAGTTATTTGCATTATAGTATATATAGGTTTAACGTCTTAGAACACAGAGGATACTATTTTGTTATTTGATATTCAGAGTTCAGGCAGCTTCAAGGAATTATTGTTTCCGTTTAGCTTGTCGAACTAAATTATTTCAAGCAAGTTCAATTTTGTTGGAGCACTTTGTATGGTATGTTGCATATCTGGCAACTGTTTGTACAGGGAATTGTCTCACAATGATGTAATAGGCTGCAGCCATGATGTTTGTAACCTTCTAGTTCTTAGTGAATTACTTTAAGGAGAATTACTGCGTGCTCCACAATTGATTTTGCAGTTTAGGGTTTCAAATTCTGGCTTGAAGCCTACAATGGTGAGCATGACCGTCAGCGCAAATAAAATACCATGCCACCATATTTGGCTACAAAAATACCAGTTCTCAGGGCTTTTTTTTGTAGCAGGTACTCCTTTGCATATTAGGCCACGCACCCCGATGCAGCCAATCCTCCAAGAGCATACAAGGCTGTTTGTACAGAGCCTACTGTAAGCTCTTAGAGGATTGGCTACATCATGGGGTGTGTGGCCTAATATGCAAAGGAGTTCCTGCTACAAAAAAAAAGCCCTGGCAAGCAATGTTCCCTCTAAGCTGCAGAGTCTTGTGAGCAAAAAATCTATTTTGTGAGCTACTGGTATTAGAGTTGTGAACTAGTGGCATTAAAGTTGTGAGCTACTGCATAAATTATTGTGCTCTGGAGCCATTTTTCCTGAGCTAGGACAAAAATGTTTGAGTTGGAGGCTGAAAATCTTTGAGCTAGCTCATGCTAACTCAGCTTAGAGGGAACACTGCTGACAAGTCTCACAACATGCAAGAAGGAGAAGGTGTTTATGATATGCCTCATCTTGGCATAACCTTAGAGAGTGTTTTTTTTTCCTTACAATATCAAAAATTGCTAATGTAAAATATGTGAAGCTGTCCAAAATTAATCATAACCAACCCCCTTTAAAGTTAAAACGAAAGAGAATTATTGAGATGCAGCCCCCCCCCCCCCTTTCCATGTCTGAAGAAAGTTACTTTCAAGAAATAGGGAGAACTGAAGCAGTCTATGTATGTTTCTCTCTAAGGAAATAAAAAACTTCCCTTCTATGTTCAAAGAAGTCAGCATCTCAGGATTAAAAGTACCTAGAAATACCCTATAATGAATAATTCTCTGTGCTATGGGAAGAGAATTTTTAAAAGACAGAGGTCAGAATCCAAAGAACCAAGTGGCATTTCAGATGCTTATCGGGTACCTGAGAACAACCTTAAAAAAAAAAGGAGACAATGATCCCATGGGACATGCTGTTATGGGTATGTCAGAAGTTGCCAGTTTGGTTAGTGGTTAAGTGTGCAGACTCTTATCTGGGAGAACCGGTGTTGATTCCCCACTCCTCCACTTGCACCTGCTGGAAGGGCCTTGGGAAAGCCATAGCTCTCTTGTCTGGGAGAACCGGGTTTGATTCCCCCACTCTTTCACTTGCAGCTGCTGGAGTGGCCTTGGGTCAGCCAGAGCTCTCTTATCTGGGAGAACTGGGTTTGATTCCCCCACTCCTCCACTTGCAGCTGCTGGAAGGACCTTGAGTCAGCCATAGCTCTCTTATCTGGGAGAACCGGGTTTGATTCCTCACTCCTCCACTTGCAGCTGCTGGAACGGCCTTGAGTCAGCCATAGCTCTCTTACCTGGGAGAACCGGGTTTGATTCCTCACTCCTCCACTTGCAGCTGCTGGAAGGACCTTGAGTCAGCCATAACTCTCTTATCTGGGAGAACCGGATTTGATTCCTCACTCCTCCACTTGCACCTGCTGGAAGGGCCTTGGGAAAGCCATAGCTCTCTTGTCTGGGAGAACCGGGTTTGATTCCCCCACTCCTCCACTTGCAGCTGCTGGAATGGCCTTGGGTCAGCCATAGCACTCTTATCTGGGAGAACTGGGTTTGATTCCCCCACTCCTCCATTTGCAGCTGCTGGAAGAGCCTTGGGTCAGCCATAGCACTCTTATCTGGGAGAACCAGGTTTGATTCCCCACTCCTCCACTTCCAGCTCCTGGAATGGCCTTGGGTCAGCCAGAGCTCTTATCTGGGAGAACCGGGTTTGATTCCCCACTCCTCCACTTGCACCTGCTGGAATGGCCTTGGGTCAGCCAGAGCTCTTATCTGGGTGAACCGGGTTTGATTCCCCACTCCTCCACTTCCAGCTTCTGGAATGGCCTTGAGTCAGCCATAGCTATGGCAGGAGTTGTCCTTGAAAGGGCAGCTGCTGTGAGAGCCCTCTCAGCCCCACCCACCTCACAGGGTGTCTGTTGTGGGGGGAGGAGATTGTAAGGCACTCTGAGCCTCTGATTCACAGAAAAGGGTGGGGTCTTCTGCAGTCTCTTCTTAACTGTTAGATCCCAGACAGCATCCCCCTCCCCACACCATGACTGCATGCAGAAAATCATGCATTAAGCATGGTCCTCTGTTCCAAAAAGACAAATCAGGAAGTACGTTATTTTAATATGTTTCTATTTTCTCTTACTTTGAACAACCAAACAACAAGATGCTCAAAGGACTAACATGATTATTAAAAAAATAATAATAATCATGTAATGCTGCCAGCTGGCTTGGCTTGGAGAAGTGATTTAAAGACAGAAATGCCTTCTTCAAATTGGTCTATGGAGTAATGGGGGCTGCAAGAGCCACACAATATGTGTGAAAGAGCCACATGTGGCTCCTGAGCCGCAGTTTGGCCACCCCTGGTACAGTCTAACCTAGAGTGCTGGCCTAGAATCTGGGAGACTCAGGTTTAAATCCCCACCCTGCCAAGGAAGCTTGCTGGGTAACACTGAACATATGAACATATGAAGCTGCCTTATACTGAATCAGACCCTTGGTCCATCAAAGTCAGTATTGTCTTCTCAGACTCGCAGCGGCTCTCCAGGGTCTCAAGCTGAGGTTTTCCGCACCTATTTGCCTGGACCTTTTTTTGGAGATGCCGGGGATTGAACCTGGGACCTTGTGCTTACCAAGCAGATGCTCTACCACTGAGCCACCGTCCCTCCCCGGTGGACCAGTCAGATACCGTCAGCCTCTGATGGAAGCAGCTTTGGGTTCCTGTGAAAGGTAGGGTATAAATTAGGATTGCCAACCCCCAGGTGGTGGCTGGGGATTTCCTGTTATTACAACAAAGGTTTAAGGGTCAGAAAGCAATGGTAGGAGAGAAATTTTAATTTGAAAGGAGAAAGTGACATCACAGGAAGGGAAGGGGTTTTGGTGCAGTGTGCTAGAAGTGATATCATTGGAAGGGGTGGATCTTGGGAAGTGACATCACTTGACCTTTGACCTGGAAGTGTCATCAAAGGACATGACTTCAAAAAGGGGATACGGCATCCTTCCTCCTGGCTCAACCCCCAAAGTCCCCAGATATTTCCTGAGTCGGACCTGGTAACCCAGGATAAAACCCCTCTAGTCTCATCTCAGCGCTGGCACCACAATTAATATGCAATCTAGTTCTCCTCAAAAGCCCCCAATTTTGCAGTTGGCTAATATAAGAAGATGAAGAAGAAGATATCGGATTTATATCCCACCCTCCTCTCCGAAGAGTCTCAGAGCGGCTCACAATCTCCTTTCCCTTCCTCCCCCACAACAGACACCCTGTGAGGTGGGTGGGGCTGGAGAGGGCTCTCACAGCAGCTGCCCTTTCAAGGACAACTCCTGCCAGAGCTATGGCTGACCCAAGGCCATGCTAGCAGGTGCAAGTGGAGGAGTGGGGAATCAAACCTGGTTCTCCCAGATAAGAGTCCACACACTTAACCACTACACCAAACTTTGAAAGGGGCACTGATACCAGCTTTCAAGTTTTTTTTTTAATCTAAATTTGCATATGAAAAGACTTAATTTATACATAATTGTGCTTCTTTCATATTAATTGTAGAATTCTTGTCGCAATCATACCCACCCAAACACAGAGCAACAAAGAGCATGATTTTGCAACAGCAACAAAAATTACACTTAGTCTGCGATGGTGTTACGCAGTGACTGTTCATAAAGCATCATGACTAGCTACTTCTTATGCTGCTACAGTATGCTACACTGGTGGGGGAAGAGCTTCTTTGAACGCTATTTCGCCAGGTTGTAAGAACCAGCCCTAAGATAAAAAGCAGATAAAGAAGGCAGATGGGACTAAAAAGGAAAGGCATCTCCTAATTTAAAACAGTATTACTGGAACGGCTTTTGCATTCAGCTATGCTATTCTCCGTGCATTCAACAAACAGGACGCTTTCATTTTGTAGTGCCATTTGCTACCAAATGTAAATGACTGTATCATTTCCCCTCTTTTCAAAATTCCGATTTATTATCTCTGAGCTTCTGGAAACAGTCAATGACCTGAATAAAAGACAGCCTTGACATTTGAGTGTAAGGCCTTTATCCCTTCTAGATATAATGCCACCCTTCCACTCGAATGCACTATTTTTGTTGCCTGACTGATTATACTAATAGCATTCCCCTAAGCATTGCTTTTCAGAGCTTCAGAGTTTTATTCAGCACTTCAGTCCCTTGTTCTTCGTATCTGAGGAAGCGTGTGCGCACATGACGTCTCATACCTTGAGTAAAACTCGGTTGGTTCTCAGAGGTGCCACTGGACTCAAGCTTTGTTCTGCTGCTTCAGTACTGCTACACATCTGGATTGTTCTTAAACTGATACAGGGGTGAAAAGGTGTGTACATCCCAACTCTCAACAGAGTGTGACTCAGCCACAGCCCCCCAAAAGCTGAACACCAAAGAGGACAGGGAATGCCTCGTGAAGCTCTCAGCATGAACACAGCCGCCTGAAAAAACCCTGAAGCCAAGAGAAGGTGGAAATTGCCCACAGGAGTACATGCAAGGACCACAGGGTCTAGATCAGAGGTGGCCAAACTGGGGCTCAGGAGCCACATGTGGCTCTTTCACACATATTGTGTGCAATATTCCCTCTAAGCTGTGGAGTCTTCTGAGCAAAAATTCCACTTTGTGAGCTACTGGCATTAAAGTTGTGAGCTACTGCATAAATTATTGTGCTCTGGGGTCATCTTTCCTGAGCTAAGACAAAAATCTGTGAACTGGAGGCTAAAAAATTGTGAGCTAGCTCACACTAACTCAGCTTAGAGGGAACACTGATTGTGCAGCTCTTGAAGCCCTCACTGCCCCATCAGCCAGATTGGAGAAGGCATTTGTCTCTTTAAATCACTTCTCCAACCAAGCTAGCTGACGGCTTGGAGAATGCATTTAAAGTTGCTTTCTTTCCACCTCTCCCTCCATCACCATCTATTTTCCTTCCTTCCTTCCTTCCTTCCTCCTTCCTTTCTTCCTTCCTCCCTCCTTCCTTCCTTCCTTCCTTCCTTCCTTCCTTCCTTCCTTCCTCCCTCCGTCATTTGACATTCATGTCTCGTGGCTCTCCAACATCTGATGTTTATTCTATGAGGTTCTTACATTAAGCAAGTTGGGCCATTCCTAGTCTAGATGGACCCCTAGATTCACACTCACAGAGTTGGAAAGGGCCATACAGGCCATCTACTCCAACCCCCTTCTCAGAGTGCAAGATCAGTCTTGAACTTCCTGGCAAGTGTTTGTCCAGCCACTGCTTAAAGACTGCCAATGAGGGGGAGCTCATCACCTCCCTCGACAGCTGATTCCACCACACAGGAGGGGGCATGAGTGTGGACACTTCCCCGCTGCGTTTGCATCATGCAGATGACTCAGCAATTGCACAGAAGCACGACAAGCGCACTCCTACCTGCTCTCCCTCACAATGCAGCGCATTGCTCCAGAAGTCCGTAACCCATATTATGATCAAGATGGGTAGTTGTGTTTGTCTGTAGCAACAGAAAAGAGTAAGAGTCCAAGAGCATCTTAAAGACTAACAAAATGCGTGGAGGGTAGGAACTTCCATAAGCCACTGCTCACTTCTTCATATTTCATCTGAATGTATCTTTAGTTATCAAACTTTTTCAAAGTCAGATATATAAAATGTGGATATACTAGGGGGATGATATATGTTGTACTTGTTGCCTGGGTCCATTTATATAATGAATAACAGGGCTTTTTTGTAGCAGGAACTCCTTTGCATATTAAGCCAAGCACCCCTGATGTAACCAATCCTCCTGGAGCTTACAGTAGGCCCTGCACTAAGAGCCCTGTAAGCTCTTGGAGGATTGGCTACATCAGGGGGGTGTGGTCTATTATGCAAAGAAGCCCTGTAAGTTCTTGGAGGATTGGCTACATCAGGGGTGTGTGGCCAAATAACCAAAGGAGGTCCTGCTCAAAAAAAAAAAAGTCCTGACGAATAATGAAGTCACTGTGGAATTGAATGACTGAGAAACTGGAGGAGGGGAATTATTAGAACACGCCTTCCAAAGTAAACAAATTCAGTTGAAATAGCTGGGCAGAATCATTAAATATTGTGGTTAAACTGCATTATGCTATTGTCAGGGATTATGCATTATGCCATTGTAAGGTTGCATCTCTTCAACCTCATGGCATTCTGGGGAAAGGGAGGAAACAAGAAAAGTCGGTTACTGAAACAATTTTAGTTCTGAAAATGTTGTAGTTCATGTTTACTGTGTTTTCAAGGGGGAAAAGTTGGTGTTACTATATTCCCCAGGGGTGGCCAAACTGCGGCTCGGGAGCCACATGTGATTCTTTGACACATATTGTGTGGCTCTTGAAGCCTCCACCGCCCCATTGACTGGCTTAGAGAAGGCATTTGTCTCTTTAAATCACTTATTCCAGCCAAGCAATAGGTGGCTTGAAGAATGCATTTAAAGTTAAAGTTGATTTATTTCCATCTCTCCTCGCTCCCCATCTATCTTCCTACCTGTCTGCCTACCTTGCAGCTCTCAAACATCTGACATTCAAGTATTGCGGCTCTCAAATATCTGACATTTATTCTGTGTGGCTCTTACGTTAAGCACGTTTGGCCACCCAATATTTCCTGTCATTCCACCCAACTGTGCAGGGCTAACGAAAGTGGGAGTGAGCACTTGTGTGTAACTCTATCATTCTTTTATAATCTTTCCAACTTTGCATTGTTCTTCACTGTACAGCTCTAAAGTGAGCACAAGTCTTGCTGGGCAGATCAAAATTGCCTTAACCACTTTGGCCATATAAAGCAACATAAAATGACAATGGGTTTTTTTTTAAGCCACATCGTCTTGAACATATGAAGCTGCCTTCTACTGAATCAGACCTGGGTCCATCAAAGTCAGTATTGTCTACTCAGACTGGCAGCGGCTCTCCAGGGTCTCAAGCTGAGGTTTTTCACGCCTCCTTGCCTGGACCCTTTTTTGGAGATGCCGGGGATTGAACCTGGGACCTTCTGCTTACCAAGCAGATGCTCTACCACTGAGCCACCGTCCCTCCCCTGAATTATCATTATGCTGTTGAACTACATTCAGATTGATCCCAGTAGGCAGCCATGTTGGTCTGAAGCAGTAGAAAAAAGCAGTAGACAAATGCACCTTTAAGACCAATAGAGTGTTACAGAATTCAAGTCCGATACACTGTTGAAATTTCTAATCAGTAACTCTGTTTTAACAAAAAAAAAAAAATGGGAGCTTCAGTTAAAACCAAGTTTCTGGACAGCATATAATATTTTCTAAGAAATTTACCTTTGCCTTTAAGAACCAGAAAAGGCTATATATTATGTTGTATAAGGAGATCCCACAACAACAACAAAATGCAAGCTAGTGACCAATTTACTAAGAAGTATATAGAAACCAGTCCAAATGTCCAAAACATGCATATTCAAGTCCCAAAGTAGTGTGATGACAATCCAATCGATTAAGTACTTGTTTCTTTCCAGTCTTCATCAGACCTGGGACCACTAACGAAAGAAATATTATACAAAAATATCAGAAGGACATTCAGACACCACCAACCCTCTTCCAGTGAAAAATGGTGTGCAAGAAGCCACATACTGAGCTGTAGCTGATCTGAAATTGCTGCTGGAGACGCTCTGCGTCCCTCTTTTTGAAAATTGTGTAAAAATCTATATAATTGAATCAATATGTAAGTATGATATATTTTTCACTGGAAGAGGGTTGGTGGTGTCTGAATGCCCTTCTGATATTCTTGTATAATATTTTCTTTTGTTAGTGGTCCCAGGTCTGATGAAGACTGGAAAGAAACAAGTACTTAATCGATTGGCTTGTCACCACACTACTTTGGGACTTGAAATATACATGTTTTGGACATTTGGACTGATTTCTATATACTTCTTAGTAAATGGTCACTAGCATGCATTTTTTAGGGGTGTAATTCATTATAGTGACCTCTCTCAGACTGTATTCTATAAGGAGATCAGCAGGTACCATATGTAAGGCTCTCCCTCCTCACAACAACCCGGTGAGGGAAGGTGGGTCTGAGACCGTGTGACTAGCTCAAGGTCATGCAATTAGATTCAGAGGAAAGTGGGGACTTGAATCCAGCTTTCAAGTTTTCTTCATTCCTTAAGGTTCCCTACTTTGGGTTGAGAAATACTTGGAGATTCAGTAGGTGGAGCAGGGGGAGGGGAGGGCAGAGACTTCAGGAGGGTACAATGGCATAGAGTCCAAACTCCACAACAGCCATTTTTCTCAGGGGAACTGATCTCTGTAGTCTGGCGATCAACTGGGATGCCAGGAGATCTCCATTCCCTCCTGGAGGCTGAATCAGTCCTCTTTGAATTGGAACCCCAGTTTGTGGAGGATAGAAAATATCACTGGAAGCAAGAAGTGCGTGAGGTTGACAAGCAGTGACCAATGTTGTAAAATGTCTCTCTCTAGGTGCATAGTAGAGCAGGAAGAAGCTGCTGCAGTGAGCGGCCAATTCCACTTCTAAACTACTTTTACTGAGGGAAAAAATCCAAATATTCAGCTGGTATCAAAGATTTCAGTTTTCATGTCTGGCATCATCATTAGGGTTTGTAGAATCTTTCGGGCTCAAGTGCGTGTTCTACTGGAGAAAGTTTTTCTTCCAGACGTTTCGTTCTCAGCTGCGGAGAACATCCTCAGCCAGAAGGTCAGAGCGCCTGCTCCGGCTGCAACGCCACTGAGGATGTTCTCCGCGGCTGAGAACAAAACGTCTGGAAGAAAAACTTTCTCCAGTAGACACGGCACTTGAGCCGAAAGACTCTACAAACCCTAATTCAGCTGGTACCTTTCTGTTCATAACTGAAACCCATTATTAAGAGTCCTATCCTTTATTGCCAACAGGAACAAATTCCTGCCCTCTAAGTTTGGTGTAGCTGTTAAGTGTGTGGACTTTAATCAGGAAGAAGTGGGTTTGATTCCCCACTCCTCCATTTGCACCTGCTGGAATGGCCTTGGGTCAGCCATAGCTCTGGCAGAGGTTGTCCTTGAAAGGGCAGCTGTTGGGAGAGCCCTCTCCAGCCCCACCCACCTCACAGGTGTCTGTTGTGGGGGAGGAAGGTAAAGGAGATTGTGAGCCGCTCTGAGACTCTTCGGAGGGAGGGCGGGATCTAAATCCAATATCTTCATCTACCTCACAGGGTGTCTGTTGTAGGGGAGAAGGTAAAGGAGATGTGAGCCGCTCTGAGGACTCTTCGGAGTGGAGTGTCGGGATCTTAATCCAATATCTTCATCTACCTCACAGGGTGTCTGTTGTGGGGGAGGAAGGTAAAGGAGATTGTGAGCCGCTCTGAGACTCTTCGGAGGGGAGGGCGGGATCTAAATCCATATCTTCATCTACCTCACAGGGTGTCTGTTGTAGGGGAGGAAGGTAAAGGAGATTGTGAGCCGCCTCTGAGACTCTTCGGAGTGGAGTGCGGGATCTAAATCCAATATCTTCATCTACCTCACAGGGTGTCTGTTGTGGGGGAGGGAGGTAAAGGAGATTGTGAGCCGCTCTGAGACTCTTCGGAGGTGGAGGGCGGGATCTAAATCCAATATCTTCATCTACCTCACAGGGTGTCTGTTGTAGGGGAGGAAGGTAAAGGAGATTGTGAGCCGCTCTGAGACTCTTCGGAGTGGAGGGTGGGATATAAATTCAATATCTTCATCTCTCTCACAGGGTGTCTGTTGTGGAGGAGGAAGGTATAGGAGATTGTGAGCCGCTCTGAGACTCTTAGGAGTGGAGGGCGGGATATAAATCCAATATCTTCATCTACCTCACAGGGTGTCTGTTGTGGAGGAGGAAGGTAAAGGAGATTGTGAGCCACTCTGAGACTCTTCGGAGTGGAGGGCGGGATATAAATCCAATATCTTCTTCTTCTTCTTCTAAGAGACAGCCTTTCAAATATTTCAAGAGAGCAATCATGTTCCCCCTCCACCTCCTCTTCTAAAGGCTGAATATTCCTAAATCCCTCATCCTTTCTTCACAAGCTTGATCATCCTTGTTGCTCTCCTCTGCACCAGCTCCATTCTGCCCACATTCTTTTTGAAGTGAGGCCTCCAGAACCGCACAAAGTATTCCACCTGCAGTCTGACCAATGCAGCATACAGCGAGACTATGACATCTTGCAATTTTGGTGTTAAGTCTGTTGATACACCCCAAGACTACATTTGCCTTTTTTGCCGCTGCATCACTCTAACTTCAGAGTGGGATTTGAGGATTTGAACTCCATTACTACCTATATCTAAGGAAGAGCTTTGACTCTTGAAAGCTCTTATCTTGAATACCTTGTGGGTCTCTAGCTCAAATCTAACTGAAGCAAACCCTGAGGATTTGGCCATCACTACCTGTTTCAGTCACCGTGACGCAGAGTGGTAAAGCTGCAGTACTGCAGTCCAAAGCTCTGATCATGACCTGAGTTCGATCCCAGCAGAAGCTGGTTCAGGTAGCCAGCTCAAGGTAGACAGAGCCTTCCATCCTTCCAAGGTTGGTAAAATGCTAGGGAAAAGTGTAGATGACTGCAGAAGGCAATGGTAAACTACCCAGTAAAAAAATCTACCGTGAAAACGTGATGCGACGTCGACCCCAGAGTCAGAAATGACTGGTGCTTGCACAGTGGGAGAGCCAGTTTGGTGTAGTGGTTAAGTGTGCGACTCTTATCTGGGAGAACCGGTTTAATTCCCCACTCTTCCACTTGCAGCTGCTGGAATGGCCTTGGGTCAGCCATAGCTCTGGCAGAGGTTGTCCTTGAAAGGGCAGCTGCTGTGAGAGCCCTCTCCAGCCCCACCCACCTCACAGGGTGTCTGTTGTGGGGGAGGAAGGTAAAGGAGATTTTGAGCCGCTCTGAGACTCTTCGGAGTGGAGGGCGGGATATAAATCCAATATCATCTTTTTCTTCTTCTTCTTCTTCTGGGGACTACCTTTTTTTTTTACCTGTTTCAGCACAGAATCACAGAATTGTAGCACTTGGCAAAAGGATGTAGTATTGTACACACGTGTGCACAAGTGTGTATTTTACATGTCGACACAACACAGTCCACCCTGAAGGTGACAATTAATTGCCTAAAACTTAGATGCATGCATGAAGCTATGCGTTTAACTGCTGATTCAGCAATCACATTCAGTTCTTGCAAGATCAATACCCACCTGGCCTGACCTTTTCACCTCAATTTAAGTAAGTTTCCAAGTTAAAAAGCCATTCAATGACAATCCAGAGGCTTCTTTCCGACAAGCGAGCCCAGAAAAGGTCACCACGGCTCAGTTAAAATTGCAAACTTCAAATCTACATTACCAGACTCCTGGGCATTACACCTAAAACATGTTTCAACATTAACCATGAGCTTTATTTCAATATTGAAGACTTTCATTCACAGTGACAAACGATAAAAGGATTTAATTAATCTGCACGCGAGGACCAGAACTAGAATTCCAGCCTGTGTTGAGATCAACCTGGAAAATCAATTCACATAATTCCCTTGAGCACTGATCTGAGCCTGCAAAGAGTCATTCGGATTCAGCAGGTGAGAGAAAGGATGCTCTCCGCCAATAAGCAGGGATTTAGATATGCCACGTTTCTTAAACTAGAAACAACCAATCAAACATCTTTGCTGGTTCTTTTAATCTAGGGGTGCCAGGCTCCAGGTGGGGCCTGGGGATTCTCCCAAAATTACAATTCATCTTTAGACTACAGAGATCAGTTCCTCTGAAGAAAATGGATGTTTTAAAGAGAAGACTGTGACACGGTGGCACTGGGAGAAGGCTGGGATAGGATAAACATATGGTTCAGAGGTCCATCAGTGGCTATTAGTCCCAGCATATTGTTGCTCTCTGTCTTGGGCAATGATGTTCTGTATTCTTGGTGCTTGTCGGGGGGGGGGGGGGGGACAGTGGGAGGACTTCTAGTGTCTTGGCCTCACTGGTGGACCTCCTGATGGCACATGGTTTTTTTGGCCACTGTGACACAGAGTGTTGGACTGGACGGCCCATTGGCCTTATCCAACATGGCTTCTCTTATGTTCTTATGTGACACAGAGTGTTGGACTGGATGGGCCACTGGCCTGATCCAACATGGCTTCTCTTATGTTCTTAGGTGACACAGAGTGTTGGACTGGATGGCCCATTGGCCTGATCCAACATGGCTTCTCTTATGTTCTTCTGTGACACAGAGTGTTGGACTGGATGGGCCACTGGTCTGATCCAACATGGCTTCTCTTATGTTCTTATGTGACACAGAGTGTTGGACTGGATGGGCCACTGGCCTGATCCAACATGGCTTCTCTTATGTTCTTAGGTGACACAGAGTGTTGGACTGGATGGGCCACTGGCCTGATCCAACATGGCTTCTCTTATGTTCTTAGGTGACACAGAGTGTTGGACTGGATGGCCCATTGCCTGATCCAACATGGCTTCTCTTATGTTCTTCTGTGACACAGAGTGTTGGACTGGATGGGCCACTGGTCTGATCCAACATGGCTTCTCTTATGTTCTTATGTGACACAGAGTGTTGGACTGGATGGCCCATTGGCCTGATCCAACATGGCTTCTCTTATGTTCCGAAAAGCAGTTGTCTATCAGTGGCCAGTAGCCACAGCGTATTGTTGGAACTCTCTGTCTTGGGCAGTGATGCTCTGTATTCTTGGTGCTTGGGGGGGGGAGGTAACAGTGGGAGGGCTTCTAGTGTCCTGGCCCCGCTGGTGGACCTCCTGATGGCACCTAGTTTTTCTGGCTACTGTGTGACACAGAGTGTTGGACTGGATGGGCCATTGGCCTGATCCAACATGGCTTCTCTTGTGTTCTTATTTTCACTGGAACCCACTATGGTCCACAGTCCTCCACAGGCTACATCCCCAAATCTCCAGGAGTTTTCTAACCTGGATCTGTCAACCCTGCCCCCGTATCTCCCACAGCTGGGGGGGACCTGGCAACCATCAGAAGGCACCAACACACAGAATTATTCCAGCAGCCCCTAAACCATATCATGATCATTTCATCCTGAACATATCTTTAGTATACAATCTTTTTTTCCAAGTTGGATATATGAAATGCGGATGCTCCGGACTAGAGAACAGAGATATAAAATATTCCACTTATGGCCTATGTTGATTTATATAACTAATAATTAAGTCATTTTTAGTTTGACTGACTGAGGAAATGGAGGAGGGGGGGGGACTTTAGAACATGTTTCCAAAACAAACAAATCCAGTTGAAATGTCAACGAGGTAGAATTAAATCCTATGGATAAATTACATTATGTAATGGCATTACACAAATGTTAAGGGCAACAGTGATGGTTGCTGTTAATTGTGTGTGTGTGTGTGTGTGTGTGTGTGTGTGAGAGAGAGAGAGAGAGAGAGAGAGAGATTGTTTATATGCTACTGTCTCTTTAAGAAATACCCTCGTGGCACTTTGGGGAAAGGGAGGGAAGAAGAAAAGCTGGTTCCTGAAATTACTGTAGTTCTGAAAATGCTGCAGTTCATTGTGCTTTCAAGAGGGGGGGGGAAAGCTGATGTTTACTACATTTCCTGTCCGCCCCCAAGTGGAGTGCATCACCAGCAAATAACACATAACACGAAAAAGTGCAGCGATTACTGCAGAAGATAAATGCTGTATAGCTTTTAACAATTTCTTCTAAATTGGTGAAAAAAATCAATCCATAACAACAGTTATGTATATCGACTTTTTCAGACTCAATACACAGACTACAGAGTCTCCTGTCTTTGTTACCGGCTGTACCCTTCCATTGCTCATGTTTCACAAGCAGCATTCCCCACCCCACCCCTGTGAACTCCGACAACCACAAAAGCTCGATGCCACCTTGCTGTTTTGTTATATTTGATTGCCTTGGAGAGCCAGTTTGGTGAAATTGGTGAAAAAAATCAATCCATAACAACAGTTATGTATATCGACTTTTTCAGACTCAATACACAGACTACAGAGTCTCCTGTCTTTGTTACCGGCTGTACCCTTCCATTGCTCATGTTTCACAAGCAGCATTCCCCACCCCACCCCTGTGAACTCCGACAACCACAAAAGCTCGATGCCACCTTGCTGTTTTGTTATATTTGATTGCCTTGGAGAGCCAGTTTGCTGTAGTGGTGAAGTGTGCGGACTCTTATCTGGGAGAACCGGGTTTGATTCCCCCACTCCTCCACTTGCACCTGCTGGAATGGCCTTGGGTCAGCCATAGCTCTCATAAGAGTTGTCCTTGAAAGAGCAGCTGCTGTGAGAGCTCTCTTAGCCCCACCAACCACACAGGGTTTCTGTTGTGTGGGGGGGAGGGAGGTAAAGGAGACTGTGACTGCTCTGATGTTCAGAGTATAGGGCGGGATATAAATCCAATATCTTTTCATTCCAATAGGACTTTGGTTACCCCTTAGCATGACTGCTTCCTCTCTCGCTCATTCTGTCCTCCCCACCCCTTGTCAGAGAGTCTCCGGGGATTGATAAATGCTGCTGTAACAGTATACATCCATCAGAATATTTCATCACATCATCAAGGAGCCGCTAAAATGTGTCTACTACTTTGTTAATTGAGCTGGGGGGGGGGGGGGAATCTATTAGTGAAAAAATTATTAAGGGCTAACAGATGGTGTGCAGTGCTGGCAAGGGTTTTGAAGAGCAGACCTAGAGTAATACAGAGAAACATCTGCGTGACAAGTTATGGGGGGGGGGGCGCAATACAATCTACACTCTGTATATTACATGAGCTCTGTAAGGCCTTAGAAAAATAATAATTGTCTGCACAAAATAGACTTTACTTGCTATATTTAAAAGAAAAGGTAGCTCCCTGTGGAAGCACCAATCGTTTCCGACTCTGGGGTGACGCCGCATCATGATGTTTTCACAGCAGACTTTTTTACATGGTGGTTTGCCATTGCCTTCTCCAGTCATCTACACTTTCCCCCCCAGCAAGCTGGGCATTCATTTTACCGACCTCAGAAGGATGGAAGGTTGAGCGAACCTTTAGCCAATTACCTGAACCCAGCTTCCGCCGGGATCGAACTCAGATCGTGAGCAGAGGTTCGGACTGCAGTACTGCAGTTTTACCACTCTGCATCATGGGGCTGCTACTCGCTACATTAGGACACATTTATTTCTCATCCTTCATTTCCATTATGTCCGGGGGGGGGGGTTGAGGAATTATCATCATATTCCTTGTTGTAACCTATTAAAATATGCAGAAGACCAAAATTGTCAGCAGAGGCCAAGCTGCTAGTTATCAATGGAAGGAAGGAAGGAAGGAAGGAAGGAAGGAAGGAAGGAAGGAAGGAAGGAAGGAAGGAAGGAAGGAAGGAAGGAAGGGAGGGAGGGAGGGAGGGAGGGAGGGAGGGAGGGAGGGAGGGAGGGAGGGAGGGAGGGAGGGAAGGAAGGAAGGAAGGAAGGAAGGAAGGAAGGAAGGAAGGAAGGAAGGAAGGAAGGAAGGAAGGAAGGAAGGAAGGAAGGAAGGAAGGAAGGAAGGAAGGAAGGAAGGAAGGAAGGAAGGAAGGAAGGAAAAATTCTTGAGACAGGCCAAACAAGCACAAGGCAAACCAAAGCAGCAAAGGCAAAATCTAAGATTAGTTCACAACCCCATTTTTGCATGGTCATGAGAGATAGTAAAGCAACTACAGTTTGCTATTTATTTTGATAGGTGACCACCAATTATTGTGGATCGCCTGGCAAAACACTTAGACTGTTTCACGTCAAGTGCCGGTTCAGTCCATGTGTTCAACAAGGTATGTCACTCAAGACGTATCATTCACCAGACTGGGTAATCTGCAAAACAAATGGGAGTCAGTGTCTGTGTTGGCTTCTCACTCTCAAAATTCCTCCTAAAGCAAAATTCCAGGTTCATCTAGGAAGGGGGGAAGTCTTCTCCAGGAAAAACACCCAAGGAAGTCTGAAGGAAGTCAAGAGTGTTGATGTTAGTCTCCCCCAGGAGCAGGGAGAGACAGTAGGGCCAATACATCCCTAGGATGTCAACAGATTTCACCTAGAGAAAAATTCAGTGAACGTTTGGAGATTTATCCATAGCCAAAACATCTGGACCGATTTCCCACTAGCCTTATGCCACTCTCAGTCTCCTCTTCTCTGCGGGGCTTCCAACAGATTTCACACTATCTGTCCCGGGGCCGCCTCTTTTGCGCAGCAAACAAGATCCTCTAAAAACCAGTTTCTTTGCAAAAAAGGCAAAGCTAGTTGCAGCCCCGGGGCAGATAGTGTGAAATCCGATGGAAGCCTGCTGAGAAGAGGAGCGTGAGAGCGGCATAAAGCTGGAGGGAATTTGTTCTTGGTAATTTTGAGGGAACTCAAAAGAATTTCACCCCTCTTGGGTTCTGGAACATCCCCAAGTTTTCTTACCAATGTGACAAACACAATTCTGTGAATTGTTATCAAATCTGTTTATTTATATAACTGACTGACTGACTGACTGACTGACTGACTGACTGACTGACTGACTGACTGACTGACTGACTGACTGACTGACTGACTGAATGAATGAATGAATATCCCACCCTTCCCTGTATGCAGGTCTCAGAGCAGCTCACAACAAATTTAAAACATAAATAGGATAAAACAATTCTGCAATAAGATAATTAACAAAATCCAGATGGCACAGGATCTATGTGCCCAAGTAGTTAAAATAAATCAAAAGTCAATAGGTAACCAAGAACTTCAATAAATTCCTTCCTTCCTTCCTTCCTTCCTTCCTTCCTTCCTTCCTTCCTTCCTTCCTTCCTTCCTTCCTTCCTTCCTTCCTTCCTTCCTTCCTTCCTTCCTTCCTTCCTTCCTTCCTTCCTTCCTTCCTTCCTTCCTTCCTTCCATTGATAACTAGCAGCTTGGCCTCTGCTGACAATTTTGGGTGTATACTAAAACCTATGTATACACCCATACAAACATACATGTTTGAGGGCAGGATTTTTCTCTAGAGTTTCCCTGCTAGGATATGAATCAGTTGAGAGAGCAAGCAAACCAGCTGGAGCTCAGCTTGTAGCGGCATTCCGGAAATGACACAGCTTTGCACTGTATTATACAAACTGGTCACATCCATGCAGCAACACACAAGTCAATAATTTCCAACAACTCCTTTGCTCTGTCTCCAAGAGTGACCAGCCAAATGCTCTTGGGAAGCAATTAGGTGGTAATGAACCCAGAGTCACCATGAATGTATCTCCTCCTTTATATAAGGCATTCAAAAGTGGCTAGCCAACATCCTGAAGCAATTAAAACCCATAAGAAAGGCATATATAATATGAAGTGCTTCTTCCCTAACCAAAGCATTTAAGAAATGCAACTACAGCTCTGTATTCTTGGTGCTTGGTGGGGGGAGAAGAATAATGGCAGGGTTTCTAGTGTCCTAGCCCCACTGATGGACCTCCTGAAGGCATCTGGTTTTTTGGCCACTGTGTGACACAGAGTGTTGGACTGGATGGGCCACTGGCCTGATCCAACATGGCTTCTCTTATGTTTTTTTATGTCTGGGGCAGTGATGCTCTGTATTCTTGGTGTTTGGGGGGGGGGCAGTGGGAGGGCTTCTAGTGTCCTGGCCCCACTGATGGACCTCCTGATGGCAACTGGTTTTTTTGGCCACTGTATGACACAGAGTGTTGGACTGGATGGGCCACTGGCCTGATCCAACATGGCTTCTCTTATGTTTTTTATGTCTGGGGCAGTGATGCTCTGTATTCTTGGTGTTTGGGGGGGGGGGGGAGCAGTGGGAGGGCTTCTAGTGTCCTGGCCCCACTGATGGACCTCCTGATGGCAACTGGGTTTTTTGGGCCACTGTGTGACACAGAGTGTTGGACTGGATGGGCCACTGGCCTGATCCAACATGGCTTCTCTTATGTTTTTTATGTCTGGGGCAGTGATGCTCTGTATTCTTGGTGTTTGGGGGGGGGGAGCAGTGGGAGGGCTTCTAGTGTCCTGGCCCCACTGATGGACCTCCTGATGGCAACTGGTTTTTTTGGCCACTGTATGACACAGAGTGTTGGACTGGATGGGCCACTGGCCTGATCCAACAGGGCTTCTCTTATGTTTTTTATGTCTGGGGCAGTGATGCTCTGTATTCTTGGTGTTTGGGGGGGGGGGGAGCAGTGGGAGGGCTTCTAGTGTCCTGGCCCCACTGATGGACCTCCTGATGGCAACTGGGTTTTTTGGGCCACTGTGCGACACAGAGTGTTGGACTGGATGGGCTACTGGCCTGATCCAACATGGCTTCTCTTATGTCCTTATGTGACACAGAGTGTTGGACTGGATGGGCCACTGGCCTGATCCAACATGGCTTCTCTTATGTTTTTTATGTCTGGGGCAGTGATGCTCTGTATTCTTGGTGTTTGGGGGGGGGGGAGCAGTGGGAGGGCTTCTAGTGTCCTGGCCCCACTGATGGACCTCCTGATGGCAACTGGGTTTTTTGGGCCACTGTGTGACACAGAGTGTTGGACTGGATGGGCCACTGGCCTGATCCAACATGGCTTCTCTTATGTTTTTTATGTCTGGGGCAGTGATGCTCTGTAGTCTTGGCGTTTGGGGGGGGGAGCAGTGGGAGGGCTTCTAGTGTCCTGGCCCCACTGATGGACCTCCTGATGGCAACTGGTTTTTTTGGCCACTGTATGACACAGAGTGTTGGACTGGATGGGCCACTGGCCTGATCCAACATGGCTTCTCTTATGTTTTTTATGTCTGGGGCAGTGATGCTCTGTATTCTTGGTGTTTGGGGGGGGGGGAGCAGTGGGAGGGCTTCTAGTGTCCTGGCCCCACTGATGGACCTCCTGATGGCAACCGGGTTTTTTGGGCCACTGTGTGACACAGAGTGTTGGACTGGATGGGCCACTGGCCTGATCCAACATGGCTTATCTTATGTTCTTCTGTGACACAGAGTGTTGGACTGGATGGGCCACTGGCCTGATCCAACATGGCTTCTCTTATGTTCTTCTGTGACACAGAGTGTTGGACTGGATGGGCCACTGGCCTGATCCAACATGGCTTCTCTTATGTTCTTCTGTGACACAGAGTGTTGGACTGGATGGGCCACTGGCCTGATCCAACATGGCTTCTCTTATGTTTTTTATGTCTGGGGCAGTGATGCTCTGTATTCTTGGTGTTTGGGGGGGGGAGCAGTGGGAGGGCTTCTAGTGTCCTGGCCCCACTGATGGACCTCCTGATGGCAACTGGTTTTTTTGGCCACTGTATGACACAGAGTGTTGGACTGGATGGGCCAACATGGCTTCTCTTATGTTCTTATAGCTGCACAAAATCGTCCCATTATACTTGCTTCCATTTCCTGCCTTTATTTTATTTATTTTTTATTTTATCAGATTTATATCCCGCCCTGCCCTGGCTCATATCACCACATTTAGACTTAAGGTTTCAGGTATGGGCACAGCCTAGCCTGGAAACCAGCAGCCGAATGGTGGGGGGATGGAAGAGCAGCCATTGGTGTGACGTCACCTCTGCGGAAAAAAGCAGAAGTGATGTCACTCCTCCTCAGAAACTCTTCAGTAAATCTATAGTTTCCGGTGATTCCTAGAGAGGATTGATATCACTTCCAGTTTTTGCCCCAAAAGTGACATCTTACTAATAACGTCAACTGCTTAAAAATAGATGTCTCTCATCACCTCTTCAAGCAGTGGTAGGAAATGGAAGCTAGCAGCCAGGGAATTCTTCCCCTCAATGGGGGCCAGGAAACCCAATTTTGGCTTCCAAATCCTTGGGCTACACTTAGATGCAATGCAGGAAATGGAATCACTGCTCGTTATTGTAATACTTGGCATTCGTAGAACGTTTTCGAGGGCTCACAGCGCTTCATACATATTGTTTGGTTGTAATAGCCCTGTTACTACCATACTGCCTCCCACCAGCTCCCGAAGCATGGCACGCCAGAACACCACTGAATAAGTTCGGAACAGAAGAATGACTTGGACTGATCCCTAGCTTTTGTCTTATCACTATGCTATAGATCAACTCACTGGGCTTTACATCACTGCAGAAAGACTCAAGGAAGTGCTTCTCCCCATAAAATCCCAACTCAAAAAGGGCCCGTTGTGATGTAGCAGCAATGCCACCTGATGTATATTACGGCAATCGTGTGAGGCTGATGAAGCCTGAGGGCTAAAAATAGCATGCAATACGTAAAAAGAAAAGAAAAAAACAAGCTTCTGATCCTGACGAAAAATGCCTATTTGCAGATGTCTGCCTAATTACAAACAAATCCGAGCCCTTTCCCAAAATTGTATTATGATGCAAGCCAGCTGGGTCATTCAGATCCTCTGAGATGCTGTCGAAACTGTCGCAAGCCTGCCTACATCTATTACTGGCTTTTGTTACGGGGGGCTGCCCAAAATCCACTGGGGTAACTGCATGAATAATGTAAAGCATTTGGATGGAAGGTTTTAATATTAAAGAATCCAGCAGCAAAAAAATAAAATCTATTACACGGCATCGGATTTTGATAAAACGTTGGGGTAATCTCAGCTTCATATGCAATCGTGTACTCAGAGCGTCTTTTTTTGTCTCTCCCATCAGAGAGAATGAGGGACCTTCACAAAGAGTGCACATCTGTCTGCATGCACACGTCCCCTCATCTAAAAGGCATTGCAATGCATTCTTTAAGCAATAAAGCCCCCTTCAACCTAGATGGCACTTAAATGCATTCCCATTCTATAATGCCTCTATCGCCTTCCTATCTCCAGTCCACAATGCAGTGCAAATGGCTAGTTTACTTGACTTCAAAGATTCTCCAGAGATAACAGAGGAAGCAGTCAAATACAAGTGTTAATAAGTATGTGTGTGGTGGTGGTGGGGGGGGTGTCTTTCTCTCTCTTCCTTTTCTCTCTTTTCTCCTGTCTGCTTTCTGGGTTAACTAAGCATGTCCAACGTGATCTGTAATTACACAACTGTAGCGGGAGGTACAGCCTTGCTAAAATCTAATTTTATAATGCGCTGTCATTAATCTTCGGTTTACGGAGACTTTATCAATGCTGTCAGCTTTAAAATTCCTTCATGCCTCTCAGCCCTTCCATCGGCAACATGAGGATTAGCTATTTTGTAGAACAGTTTTTTTTATTTTTTTGCAACATATTGAAATATATTTAAACATATACTTTAAGATGTTAACCAATACATTACAAATTTCCTCCTCCCCCCCCAACCCCCAGTTTCTTGACCTCCGCCGGTGCTTAAAGTAATTGAAAAAGAAAAAAAGGTAAAATTCACAATTATAGAATCTTCCCTTACACTTCCAGTTATCTTAACACAAAATAAACCAAGACTATGCGTTAGTCATTATTAAAATTAACCTTCTATTTTTCTCATCATCTAACAACCTATAAAACTGCATAACAGATCAGAAAACCATATTAACAACTTTATCTTCCCAATAAAAGTTCATTTAATATTATCACTCTAAGTGTCTCTTGACTTTCCATTGTTTTTTAACAAATTCTTGAAATTTCTTCCAATCATCCTTACATTTTTCTGAATTACAGTCTTTTAAGATTCTAGTAAGTTTATCCATTTCACTCCAGTGTAACACTTTTAAGATCCAGTCCCATTTCTCTGGTATTTTATTTTGCTTCCACATTTGCGCATATAGTGTCCTTTGCAGCTGAAAGCAAGTACCACAACCATGTCCTATCTTGTTTTGGAAAACTTTCCATTTGTAATCCCACCAGAAAGATATCTGGTGCTCTCTTAATGTAATAACCCCAAATTTTTGAGGTCTCTTGTTGAATCATTTGCCAAAACTGTTCTGCTTTTTCACAAGTCCACCACATATGGTATAAAGAACCTTCATGTTTTTTACATTTCCAGCACCTGCCTGATATTTGATTATTCATTTTTGCTAATTTCTTAGGTATTATATACCATCTGTACAACATTTTAAAACAGTTCTCTTTAATATTGTAACACGTTGATATTTTCATAGAGTTCTTCCATAGGTGTTCCCATGTTTCCATTTGTATTTCTTTGTTCATATTTATTGCCCATTTCATCATTTGAGGTTTCACTACTCCCTCTTCTGTAGACCATTTCAATAGTAACTTATAAATCCTTGAAATTAATTTTTCATTCTCACCCAACAGCATTTTTTCCAATTCTGTTTGGTCTTGTCTTATTCCTGTATTCCTAATATCCTGCTCCACCAAGCTTTTGATTTGTTGCAGTTGGTACCAATTAAATTTGTCCTGCAATTCTTCCACCGGTTTTAGTTCCACCTTGCCTCCCTGTATTTTTAGTAGTTGTTTATATGATAACCATTTATCTTCCTGTGGATCTGATGATAACTTTATGACTTCGGTTGGCACAATCCATAGTGGTTTTCTCTCATCACTATATTTATTATATTTTTCCAAGTATTCAACAAGTTTCTTCTTATGTAATGATGTGAGAAAAAACCATCCATCTGATCCTTTCCATAATACATATAAGCATGCCAACCAAAAACGTTCCCATGTCCTTCTAATGCCAATAATTTCCTGTTAAGTATATATATCCAGTCCTTAATCCATACCAGCATCGTGGTATAACTTAAAATCGGGCAACTGGAAGCCACCCCTTTCTTTCGCATCCATCAGAATTTTCATTTTGATTGTTGGTTTTTTACCCGCCCATACAAATTCTGAAACCTTTTTTTTTGCCAATGATTAAATAGTTTAATATCTTTCACTATTGGAATTGTTTGAAAGTGAAACATCATTCTTGGTAGAATATTCATTTTGATTGCAGAGATCCTACCCAGCATAGACAAATTCAGCTTATTCCACTTTAACAAATCTCCTTCAATTTTACGCCAAAGCTTTTCATAACTGTTTTTATACAGACCAATATTTCTCATTGTAATCTCTACAACATGAGGATTAGCTATTGACCTTCCTTCCATGTTCTCAGTAAGCCTACTTCAGAGTAATCAAGGTAATATACATGGTGTTAAACAAATGCTGTTCAAAATTATTATTATTATTATTATTATTATTATTATTATTATTATTGACACCATATACCTCTGGGATCAATATTAATCTATTATCATCTTTAGAAATGGGTGGAGCTCAAAGGGAATCATTTTATCTGTTATTTGGGGTAGTGGTTAAGTGTGCAGACTCTTATCTGGGAGAACCGGGTTTGATTCCCCACTCCTCCACTTGCAGCTGCTGGAATGGCTTTAGGTCAGCCATAGCTCTTGCAGAAGTTGTCCTTGAAAGGGCAGCTGCTGTGAGAGCCCTCTCAGCCCCACCCACCTCACAGAGTGTCTATTGTGGGGGAGGGGGGAGATAAAGGAGATTGTGACCGCTCTGAGATCCCAGAGTATAGGGCGAGATATAAATACAATATCTTCTTCTTCTTTATAATCTGCCTTTCTCACTGAGATTCAAGGCAGAGTACACAAAGTAAATAAATACAATAAACAGGATGGAGTGTGGAGTACTGCAGAATTGTAATCCGCGTTTGTGTTGCTGCAGATGTTGAGTGCCGTCGCTTCTGACTTAGGGCAACCCTATGAATTAATGACCTTCACCAGGGGTGGAATTCTAGCAGGAGCTTCTTTGCATATTAGGCCACACACCCCTGATGCAGCCAATCCTCCGAGGGCTTAGAAGGCTCTTTTTTGTAAGCTCTTGGGGGATGGGCTACATTAGGGGTGTGTGGCCTAATATGCAAAGAAGCTCCTGCTAGAATTCAACCGCTGTCCTTCACAATGTCCCATCTTTAACACCTTTGCTCAGGGCTTGCAAACTGAGGACTGAATTCTCATATCCTAGCCACAACACATGACTATGGCAGTTCGTGTGCACATTTGTGCATGTCATATCCCTTACCACATTTTGCATTTAATTATGTTAATTTACTGAACTGCAGGATGCTTTTAAAAATTGTTTTATCTGTAATTTTAATCTGTTGTGAGCCACCGTGAGATCTGCATGCAGCCAAGGGCAGGATAAAAATCCAAACAATAAAATAAATAAACAAAATTTGTGAGTAAAATCCATCTGTGACGGAACTGTTATAAATTATCTCTATGAGCTCCATGGAGGAGGAGGGATGATCGAAAAATGGCAGCTCAGTTGAAAAGTGAGGAAGGATTACAGGTTCTCAGGGCTTATTTTAATAGGTTCTATTTATTTTTAATGCTATCTGTAGTTCACCTTTACTTAAAGCGGATTACACAGTGTAAATCAGTACAAACAACAGGACTGAATGACACAACAGAAGAAGACTGCAGGTTTATACCCTGCCCTTCTCTCTGAATCAGACTCAGAGCAGCTCACAATCTCCTATATCTTCTGCCCCCACAACAGACACCCTGTGAGGTGGGTAGGGCTGAGAAAGCTCTCACAGCAGCTGCCCCTTCAAGGACAACTTCTGCGAGAGCTATGGCTAACCCAGGGCGATTCCAGCAGCAGTAAGAGGAGTGGGGAATCAAACCCAGTTCTCCCAGATAAGAGTCTGCACACTAAACCACTACACCAAACTGGCTCTCAGGACTTGGCTTGCAAAAATCTGAAGCCAAGAAGAAATCTGAAACAGAGCTGAAACAAAGCAAAAGCACTAACATGACACATGTACTGGCCTGCAGGCTCTGAGTGTCATCAGGTGCCAGAGTCATTCAGTCCAAGGTTAGGAGTCCACAAGTCAGGCAAGGCTGAGTTGGTGGCTTAGCATCTATTGTACATGTTGTGTCCATGCCTAATAGCCTCTCCTGACTGGTTTTTACAGTCCCATGTCCAAGGGTCATGCTTGCAGCCAGCTGCTCAGAAGCAATCCTGCAACTGCTCACCATCAGCAACAAGCTGGCATCAGGCCAGGAGGTGTACACTTTGCCGTCTTGTCTGTAACTCTGTTCTCATTCTCCATCGGTGGTACTTCAAAGGTGTGGGTGATGCTGGTAGGCTGGAAATGGCCCACTGAGGTAAACCTGCAGAATAAGGGCTGGAGGCTTTTGGTGGCTCTGCACCAGGTGTTGGCTGTGAATCTTGACAAGCCTGCAGCTCATTTTCCTGCTGGTCAGCTTCCTCCTGCTGGTCAGACTCCAGGGTCTGAGTCAGGAAACAATATAAGGTGTTTGTAATATGAAAACAGTAATTCCCAGTTATTGTGTACCCCAGAATTCCAAGAAGAAAGGGCTCTTTGTGATGTATTTCACTGTGTGTGAATTAGAAAAGTAAGTAGGCAAAGGGGAAGAGAAAAAAAATGTTAACTAAATATGCTTGTTTGCAGATGTCTGCCTAATTAGGAACCTGGCAGTGTGTGAGAAACCGCCGCACTCCCCTCCTGTAGGGGACCTCCTGAAGGTCTCTGATTCCAGTCCTCCTTGTCAGTGGGTGAATTTGTACAGACCTGTTTTGTACAAGAGAGCAGACAGGGCTTTTGTATTGCCCTGGACACAATGCTGCTTGTCAGCTGAAACAGATCACAATCCAGCTGCAAATCACTAAAGACATCAAGACATATAAATGCATGAACTCATTGTCATCGCACTTCATCTCATATTTCCTCCTTGGGTCTCTATTAATACAAGAAAAACACTGACTGCCACTAAGCTATGATCTTGCTTCTAAATAGCTGCACCTCTATATGCCTCCTCCAATGCATGGGCCGCCGAGTCTTTACTCCAGCTGCCACAGGCCAACCTCCTTCTACAAGAATGAATCTCTAAGGCTGGATCCAAGATGAATGAAAGAATCAATTAGTCAATGAATGAATCAATGAGCCACTGAAGCCCCCTTCTTCCTGCAAATGACATACTATTCCGCAGGGTTTCCTGACCCTCAGCAATGGCTTTTCAAGGGGCACCAGGGAAGAATTCTAGCCGGAGCTCCTTTGCACAATATGCACACAACCCCTGATATAGCCAATCCTCCAAGAGCTTACAAGGCTTTTTTTGGTAAGCTCTTGGAGGATTGGCTACATCAGGGGTGTGTGGCCTAATATGCAAAGGAGCTCCTGCTAGAATTCCACCGCTGACTGGGGCACACTGGCAAGGGAAAGCAACTTGCTCAATATTGATAGCTCTTTATTTGAAATATTTTTTTCACTCTGTCGTTCTTCATACTGACTCAAAGGAACGTTTTATGGAAATACCGAATGTAATCACATCCCATTTTGGCTCTGACCCTAGGAAGGACCCATACTCCCTTTAATGACCCTGATTCATCAGGTACCTGGTCCATATTGACTTGGAAGTTAAATTCATTTTTTAAAAACAAAACAGGCTTATATCCAAATTAGTGAACTTAAACCATTTGGCAGTCTATAACTGGATTTTGGATGCATCAGACCCGGCCAGAATAGCATCCCCCTTGGACCTGACCCTGGAACCGTTTGACCCAGCCAGCCTTCCAGCAAATGGTTCTAGAGACAAGTATTCCTGGGAGGTGGAATAGCAGGAGGAGGCACCTGGATTGCAGCCTGCTTTCTGAGCCTCAAAATCACTTTCCTCACCTGCCAACGATACAAGTAAGGTGTCAATTATAATGTAATTGGTTTTTAGAAACATACTGCGTCTATGAACTTGCATGTTCTGGATTCGATTCACCCGTGAACCGACGACTGTGTAACTCTGAGAAAACCGAACCAATGTTTAGTTTTTGTTTCGAGTTTTGTTGCCGTTTCCCCCCCCCCTTTTTTTTTTCTTATATGCCAAGCAGTGAGGGGAAATGTTGTGCAAAGTCTGAGGTCTCTAATTGCAAACTGAAACCTAAGTAGGCGCATTTCAGCAGCATCCGTAGTTGCTGTCGATAATCCCAAAATCAAGAAAAGCACCACAGTTCCAAAATTACATTAGACTTCAAAACCATAAAAAGAATTAAACATCTTGTACGTGCTTTTTTTTAAAAAAAAAAAAAAGCATTAGTTTTGCCAATTTTGTGGTCAGGTACAGAATAAGGAGATGTTTGTAAAAACCTCGGTCAGCCTCCAAGTTGTACAAATCTCTGGGGAGGGGGGAGTTTAAAAACTTCCTACAGTTGAGAAAATGCCCACCATGTAGAGAGCATGCTCCTTGTTTCAATAGGCATACGAAGGGAGGGGGGATTTGATTCACCCATGAACTGACAACCGTGAACCTCCCTCCCCCACCTCCATCCCTTCCCTGCCTCTGCCACTGTTATGTATGGGGACCAATGTGAAAATAATTATGAGCATTCCTGCCTGGCTCATTGGAGCCATAAGGACTGAGCTTGGGGACTCAGGAACAATAGGCAGCAGGATCCAAACACCTGCTGCCCTGCTCCAATCACTGGCCCCTTGCTGGTTTGAATGATCCAATGGTGTGCTAGCGCGGGAACCTTGAAATCTGTATAAGTTGGCCCAGTTCTTCAGTCTTTTAGTGCAGCCCTATACTATGCTGTACTTAATAAATAGCTATAATTATTTTATTTTATTTTATTTATTTATTTATTTAGAATTTATATCCCGCCCTTCCCACAGGTGGCTCAGGGCGGCTTACTACCACCTTGCCTCTTCCTTGCGTTGAACCCACTATATTATAGCTAGGCTTCCCAATCCCCAGGTCCCAGCGGGGGATCCCCGGTTTTACAGGCTTCCCCAACCCCTCCGTCCCCAGCCAGCTGGCCGGCAGAGAGAAACCCCGCCCCCACAGGCACCATGTACCTCTAGAGCTCCGGCAGGTTTAGAAACCTGCAAACAGGTGCATTTTTAAAACATGTGCCATTAAAGTTGAGCAGGAAACAAGAAGCGCTTCATGGGGAAGGGTCAGCAGCAGTTTCGTCAGACTCTCCATTCGTTTTGCTTTCATTTTCAGAGCAAGTAAAGCCGTGGAGGAACCAGACCCAGGAAGTGTGTGTGAGAGAGAGATGGGGGGGGCAGTGGATTCCCCGGTTTGGAGGCCCTCCCCCCACTTTAAAAAGCTTTACAAAGCAGGGGGGGGAGGGAAATGTTTACTGGGTACTGTATTATTCCCTATGGAGAATTATCCCCATGGGAAATTGATCTGTGGGTATCTGGGGCTCTGGGAGGATGTTCTTTGAGGCAGAGGCACCAAATTTGCAGCATAGCATCTGATGCCTTTCCTCAAAACACCTTCCAAGTTTCAAAAGGAATGGACCGGGGGGGCCAATTCTATGTGCCCCCAAAGAAGGTGCCCCATCCTTCATTATTTCTAATGGAGGGAAGGCATTGAAAAGGTGTGCCGTCCCTTTCAATGTGATCGCCAGAACTCCCTTTGGAGTTCAATTGTTCCAACCTTGTTCATGACTCCACCCCCAATGTCTCCTGGCCCCACCCCCAAAGTCTCCTGGCCTCACCCCCAAAGTCCCCAGATATTTCTTGAATTGGACTTGGCAACCTAATTATAGCCACCTATCTGGCAGAGATGTTGGCCACAGCCTTTCTTGGGGCTGCCTTCCTTGCTCCTGCCTGCCTCCATGTGAGTCAGGAATGTGGCAGTGACACGGCAGGGGGGAAGAGGAAGCCCCAGACACACAAGCCAGGCGGGTGGCAGCAGCGATGCTGCAGGCAAGAGATGGGGAACAGTTACTGCTGCAGGGCAGCCAGCGGTGGGTTAGGAAATGACTAGAAATTTTGTGGGTGGAGCTTGGGAATTGATATAATGCTGCAGAGTCCGAAGCAGCCATTTTATCCAACAGAACTGATCTCCGTTGTCCAAACGTCAGTTGCAATTCCAGGAAATCTCTAGGCCAGCAATGCTGGCAACCCTAGAGTGCTGCCGACGTGAGCACCAGCTGGGCCGAAGCAATCCTGCTGCAGGTAAGAGCGGGTGGGGGAAGGAAGGAGCAGCAGGAGCCACCACCTCTGTTTCAGACAGGCGGGTGGAGGATGTAACTAGGGTTGCCAACGCCAATTCAAGAAATATCTGGGGACTTTGGAGGTGGAGCCAGGAGACATTAGGGGTAGAGCCAAGATCAAGGCTGTGACAAGCATAATTGAACTCCAAGGGAGTTCTGGTCCTCACATTGAAAGGAATGGCACACCTTTTCAATTCCTTCCTTTCATAGGAAATAAAGAATGATAGGGGCGCCTTCTTTGGGGGCTCATAGAATTGGATCTCCTGGTCCAATCTCTTTGAAACTTGGGGAGTATTTTGGGGAGAGGCACTAGATGCTACACTGAAAATTTGGTGCCTCTACCCCAAAAAACAGAACTCCAGATACCCGTGGATCAATTCTCCATGATTTTCTATGGGAATAAATCTCCAAAGGGAATAACGGAGTTCCCAGCAGACATTTCCCTCCGCTCCCCCCGCTTTCTGACGACCCTGAAGCGGAGGGAGGGCCTCTAAACCGGGGGATCCCCTGCCCTCACCTGGGGATTGGCAGCCCTAGATGTAGCACAGCAGGTGACTGGACCATCTGCCAAGAGGCAGGTGCATCTAGTCCAGCATCTTGTCTCACACAGTAGCTTACCAGTTCCTCTGCATGGACAACTATGGGGCACAGAGGCCAAGGCCATCCTCTGGTGTTGCCTCCTGGTTCTGGGATTCAGAGGATTAGTCTCCGAATGTGTGGGGGTTCTCCTCAGCCGCCGTGGCTAGTTTACTGTATTTATTTTATTATATTTGTATCCCGCCCTCCCCTGACAGGCTCAGGGCAGCTGACAACAATTAAAACAATATAAAATTAAATGAATACAGTGAAATCACTATAATGTATTAAAAACATCTCCAACATATACAGCTTTAATCCCTAGATGGCAATTTATTATTCGTTCTCGATTAGCGCTGTTTACTGTTATGCTATCGGATGTTATTGAGCACCACTTGAGGTGGTCAATAACACTGAGCACCCTGCATTTCTGCTTGGGTCGGGTTAAGATACTAATGCTGTGGGGTGGCTAGTAGCCATTGATAGACTTCCATGAAACTACCGGATCTCCTTTTAAAGCTATTTATTCCTGTGGCCATCCTCTGGCAGAGAATTCCACAGTTTCATCGTTCTCTGGGTCAAATGGTATTTTCTTTTGTCCGTCCTGAGCCAACTGCCCATTAGCTTCATTGGATGCCCTTGAATTCTAGCATTCAATTCTAGCGTCTTATTTATTATTATTATTTATTACATTAAGCTTATATCCCGCCCTCCCCGCAAGCGGACTCAGGGCGGCTCACAACATTACATTACTACCATTAAAACCAATGAAACATGTAAAACATAATTACATATTTAAATTATTTAAAACCATTTCATGGTGCTGTATTAATACAATACAATATAGGCGGTTCTGAAAATTCGGCGGTGACCACCAGTACTCTACATGGTGCTCTATATGATGTCCAGTGGCAGCTCTCTCTCAGTTAGATATCGAAGGCCTGTCGGAACAACTCGGTCTTGCAGGCCCTGCGGAACGTAGGCAGATCCCGCAGGGCCCTTATGGCCTCCGGGAGAGCGTTCGAGAGTTCTGGCGCTGCCACCGAGAAAGCCCTGGTTCGTGTCATACGCAACCTGGCTTCTTTTGGTCCAGGGATGGACAGTAGATTTTTCGTCCCTGAACGGAGTGCTCTCTGGGGGAGATAAAATATATAAACCTCTATCATATCCCCCCTCCCTTAGTCATCTCTTTTCCTTTCCGCATAGGCAGGGCTTTTTTTTCCTGCCCGAGCCCACCTGGGTTGGCCAGGCTCCAGTCGACCTGAACCGCCATGTGGCAGCCACATGCTCCCAAGCCAGGTGGGTGTGGCCTAATATGCAAATGAGCTCCTGTTGGGCTTTTTTCTACAAAAAAAAGCACTGTTCATAGGAATAAATTAATATAATTAAGGTCAAGTGCAAAGCCTCTGGAAGAAGCACCTGGGCATATAGACATGTGATTAGAGAACTTCAGAAACATTGCACTGAAGTGAAACAGAGCATGTGTATAGACTGCCCTGAATACGAAGGGTGAGGATTGGATTGGATGAAGGTATGCTGTACACTTGTCTGTGTTGCCCAGAATTCTGTTTATTAGAAATGTTTTTATAACGAATGTTTTAATATGCAGCTCGTCAAAGCTTATGTGAAACGAGGATATAAGCACGGCCTTGCCGCGTGATATTATTGCCAAGCTGCGTTGCACTCAACAATTCTTCAATTGGAGCACTGGACTCTTTTAAGAATACTTATTCGGATGCTTCCTCCTGACCCTCATACCTGGAAAAATTGTTTTGACAGCATCATAACAAGACTTCGGGAACTGGGAGGTGCAGACGTTCTTGTTTGTACGCACTAATAGTGATATGTCTAGTTTGAAATAATTTATTAGTGCTTGATTTAAAGAAAAAATATTTTGTACATTGGTTTGAGGCTGGTTTAGGTGGGAGGTTTTTTGCCCTTTATTTTTCCCCTGCTCTGAAAGAAGCACAGTCGCAAAATATGAACCAACACCAAGGGGCGGCACCCTGCAGCGGCAGCCGGCGTTTCCCGGCTATTGCGATATTATCACCACCACGAGGATGAAATAAACCGTATTCATTTCCTGGCTGGCACCATTTGGGTCTTTGCTCATTTAAAATTAAAGGCACTATGCAGCACACATTATTCTCTTGTGCTTCAGCTATGTGAAGCGAGACCAACGATCCCTCCAGAAGATCCCAAGACTCTTTTGACAGCTCCTCCGCACTACCACTTAACAGGAGTTCTCACAGCTTGGCGTTCCCTATTCTTCCAGCTGCTCCATTTAACAGCTCTTCTTTAGTTATCATCGCAACGAAAGGCTGAATCATCAAAAAGGAAGCGCTGCTACTCGGAAACATACAAACGCCAGGAAACGCTGCGACTGTGGACCAGCAACTATGGATCCCTGACCTGAATAGCCCGAGTTAGTACTTAGACGGCAGGCCACCAAGAAAGACTAGGGATGCTGTGCAGAGGCTGGCAATTCTGAAGTCTCTAGCCTTGAAAACTCCACCCGAACAGTCATAAATCAGCTATGCCTTGACAGCACTTTACAGGTTTATGGCTCAATGAAGGAAAAAGACTCAACTTCGAGAAAACTCAGAAGAGCTTTCCACTGGGGACCACCTGCAGAATGCTTGAGACAGCCCCACAAAACAACCACAGCAAGAGCACCTATAGATCTTTCAGAGAGTAATCTGAGTCCACTGAATGAGAAGATAAAATGTGACCTGATTGCTGAAGCTACAAGTCTGCAAAAGAGTTCTGAAACAACCGGGGGGGGGGGGGGAGTGGAAGGGGGTTGCTGCAGTGTTGACACTGGGAGGGTATTTTAAAGGGGCCGTAAACATCCCAAATTAAATGCAATGCGCCACGCTTCTCAAAGCTAGCTCTCAAAAACTTAATCCCTGACAAATCATACATCACATTCCGGGGGTTCTCCCCAACAGATTTAGATTATTATATGCATGGCAGGGGTATTTTAATACTTATGTAATTTTTCCTTGACAGGCTTTTCTACGTCAAAATATTTGCTCGTGCCTTTATGCTGGAATGATTGATAAGAATGGTGTTTGAATAAGTCAACGTTATAATGAACACGGGTGAACCCAAATGAAGAAACTATATTCACTGAAATCATAAATGCGACCTTCGAAGACCTACTAGAATGATCTCACTCACGTGCTGACAGCTCTTTTGTTGTTATGTTTGCAGCGCCAGGGATAAGTTTTAAGTTGACTTAAGTTCTTCAGGATTTCTCACCTTCTGTTGTAAGCCCCAGGGTGGAGCCACCAGCTGCAAGGTACCAGGCCTTGACTGCCCATTAGAGGCTGGTCGGCTAATAAAAGAGGAAATTTCTCCTCCTAGTTTGAGTCTTCTGGATTGCTTGCTTAGGCAAGGAGCTGTGGCGACCAGAGGGTCAGTAAGAGTAGAAGAAGAAGAAGATATTGGATTTATATCCCGCCCTCCACTCCGAGGAGTCTCAGAGCAGCTCACAATCTCCTTTACCTTCCTCCCCCACAACAGACACCGTTTGAGGTGGGTGGGGCTGGAGAGGGCTCTCACAGCAGCTGCCCTTTCAAGGACAACCTCTGCCAGAGCTATGGCTGACCCAAGGCCATTCCAGCAGCTGCAAGTGAGGGAGTGGTGAATCAAACCCGGTTCTCCCAGGTAAGAGTCCACACACTTAACCACTACATCAAACTTGAAACCTGATGGATTTGGCCAGACCATCCCAGAAGGGAGTGCCTGTGGAACCTTTTTAGCTCTCTGCAATTGGCCTGAGGGTCAAGGTCAGCTTTGAAAGCTTTTTGTTATTTTGTTACATAGTGTTGGGAAAATACACGCACTGTTAGAATAAAACTTTAACTTTTTGTTCGGTGTCAGTGGCTTGCAAGGAGGGTGTCATGAGCGACGAGGGCGAGCTGGTATCGGAGCCTTTCGGCCCTACTAAAAAGAAAGTGCGAATGCCGTAGCATCTCTCTGGTTATCTGGAGATAGTTGATCCCTCAGGGGATAGCAGGGTGGATTGGGCCCTGTAAAAAACACCAGTCTGGTAGCAGCAACCTGGGGAAAGGTGGAAGAGCTTTGTCTCCCCCTTGATATTAGACTTAAAGTGCCCTAGTAGTAAGTTCCTAGACTGGCCTCCTCACAGGGAGCTGGGAGGCGGCTAGAGGGTCTACTGGGCACCACAATGTAAGGGTTGGAGGAAAGAAGCAATGGTCAGCTGAAACTCGCAGAAGGGCAGCACAGGATTTTCAGAGCAAGCTGACCCTACAGATATTTATCAGCTGGGTGAGGAGGGTGACTCCCACATTGATATAATTGGTGCTGGAAATGACATCATCACCAGGAAGTGATGTCAACATGCCAGGCACATTGCGCACGGACACTCGAGCATTTTAGGGTTGCCAAGTCCAATTCAAGAAATATCTGGGGACTTTGGGGGTTGGGCCAGGAAATGTTGGGGGTGGAGTCAGGAGTAAGGTTGTGACAAGCATCATTGAACTCCTAAGGGAGTTCTGGCCATCACATTTAAAGGGACCACACACCTTTTAAATGCCTTTCCTCCATTGGAAATACTGAGGGATAGGAACACCTTCTTTGGGGGCTCATAGAATTGGACCCCCTAGTCCAATCTTTTTGAAATTTGGAGGGTATCTGGGGAAGAGGCACTGGATGCTATGCTGGAAATTTGGTGCCCCTACCTCAAAAAACAGCCTCCCCAAAGCCCCAGATACCCACGGATCAATTTTCCACTATACCCCATGGGAATTGATCTTCATAGAGAATAATGGAGTGCCCAGCAGACATTCCCCCACCCCACCCCCGCTTTCTGATGACCCTAAAGCGGGGAGAGGGCCTCCAAACCGGGGGATTCCCTGCCCCCACCTGGGGATTGGCAACCCTATAGCATTTTGACCAAAACTCTACCTGATAATAGAAAAACTGTGCCAGTTTCTGTAAGGACATATATGAACATATGAAGCTGCCTTCTACTGAATCAGACCCTTGATCCATCAAAATCAGTACTGTCTACTCAGACTGGCAGCAGCTCTCCAGGGTCCCAAGCTGAGGTCTTTCATGCCTATTTGCCTGGACCCTTTTTAGTTGGAGATGCCAGGGATTGAACGTGGGACTTTCTGCTTACCAAGCCGATGCTCTACCACTGAGCCACCGTCCCTCCCTTTAGACATATGAACATATATGAACATACAAAGCTGCCTTATATTAAATCAGACCCTCAGTCCGTCAAGGTCAGCATTGTCTACTCAGACTGGCAGCGGCTCTCCAGGGTCTCAAGCTGAGGTTTTTCACACCTATTTGTTTGGACCCTTTTTAGTTGGAGATGTCAGGGATTGGATCTGGGACCTTCTGCTTCCCAAGCAGATGCTCTACCACTGAGCCACCATTCCTCCCCTAGACAGCAAGACTTACTGAAGCAATAGAACAAAGTTTGATACTGGTGACACCGGACTCAAACTTTATTCTAAGAATTCACTGCTTAAGGTTGCTAACTGGGAACAGCCATTATGAAATAATCTTGGTTCAACGGTAAGAGTACCTGAACTCTAAACTGTGAGTTTTCATTTATGCGTGTCTTACATTAAAGAGTTAGGGCAGGATTATTAGCCGCAAACAGAAACTTAAATTACTGACATGGGAATGGCAATAACACTGAACATGGCCATTCTGGCACTGGCCACAGGAACAAGTGTGGCCCATTTGCAACGTTTACTGACTGACTTTATTTACATCGTTCGCTTTTCTTGCTGAGACTCAAGACGGATCGGAATATCTTGACAGACTGCATGATTTGGATCGGACTGAGAGTTAAATCGCGATACCATTCTTTCATGAGGGCTTTAGGCAATTTACTGCATATTTCAAGAAGTCAGATTCCAGAACTTCTCCCAGATAATAGCAAAATATGAGTAGGGCTGGGAAATCCCTGGGGTTTTGGAGGCAGAGCAAGGGGAGGGCAGAATCTGGGGGAGGGGAGGGTGTCGTGTCAGACACTGGAAAGCTTTACGGTTATGATATAATGCTGTGTTAGGGGAGGGACAGTGACTCAGTGGTAGAGCATCTGCTTGGGAAGCAGAAGGTCCCAGGTTCAATCCCCGGCATCTCCAAAAAAGGGTCCAGGCAAGGAGGCGTGAAAAACCTCAGCTTGAGACCCTGGAGAGCAGGGGAGGGACGGTGGCTCAGTGGTAGAGCATCTGCTTGGGAAGCAGAAGGTCCCAGGTTCAATCCCTGGCATCTCCAAAAAAGAGTCCAGGCAAATAGGTGTGAAAAACCTCAGCTTGAGACCCTGGAGAGCAGGAGGGACAGTGGCTCAGTGGTAGAGCATCTGCTTGGTAAGCAGAAGGTCCCAGGTTCAATGCCCAGCATCTCCAACTAAAAAGGGTCCAGGAAAATAGGCGTGAAAAACCTCAGCTGGAGACCCTGGAGAGCCGCTACCAGTCTGAGTGGACCATACTGACTTTGATGGACCAAGGGTCTGGTTCAGTATAAGGCAGCTTCATATGTGTTCAAACTGCAATGAGTTGCTTGACCTAACTGACTCCATTTTCTAACATTTGCTACTAACCCCAAGTAGAAGCCTTGCATATCAAAGTAGAAGTGAAGCTGTTACTAACCCCGCTGTGAATTCCTGTCCTTGGTACTAACAAAGGCAACAACCCTTTGAAGATAAAATGCCTCAGGGGCAGCTAGCGGAGCTCTTTCCTGTGAGAATGGGAACCACAACAAGGTAAGGGAAAGCAAATGTGTGAAATGTATCGCTGTAGTGTGGGAATGTAGATTTGTTTAGAAAGCCTTTGATGTGCTCCTAGTTAAAACATCTATGCTCCAGAGAAAGAGTATCAGTTCCAATGTATCTATGCTCAGAAACCTTGGACTATCAAATAAAGTCTTAACATTGTAACAAATGGAAGTCTGTTAATTTGAAGTTCCACTGTCTGACAGCGATGAGGACGAGCTGGCATCGGAGCCTACAGCCAACCCCTGTAGCGCTCAGGAGTGCCGCTCCAGCAGCAGAGAGGAGGGGCAAGCACAGCTGCAATCAAGGAGCCTGATTGACTCTCTCCTGCCAGGAGTTCAATTAAAGGAACAGCTACGTCATGACTTAGTAGCTCGGAAGAGGGATGAACGCCAAAGGGGAAGGCGTTCCATTAGCCCTGAGTATTAGCAGGAGCTTCCCCGCTAATTGTCTATCTTGTGACATGCCTCCAACCCGGTTTTCCTTGGAAACCTGACCCTTTGGCTTCTTGACTCCTGGCTTCAAATGACGCTACTCTAGGTTTGTGTTTGGGATGTTGCTCTCTTGGTTCCTGTTCTGTTCTTTTGATTCTGAGCTCGGACTGGGACTTGGACTCTGTGTTTTGGACTTGCCCTTGTGGTTCCCTCTCTGCCTTCTGACCCAGACCCCAGCTTGGACTTGGTCTCTTCCCCTGCCTGCACCCTAAGGCATGACAGAAGAGATCATCAGTGTGTGATAGCACAGAGCCAACCGTTGTAGCTGTCATTTCCTTCAGGGTAACTGACCTCTGTTGTCTGGAAATCAGCTGCAATTTGGGGAAAACTCCAGACCCCACCTGGTAGCAGGCAACCCAGCATTTCCACTGTCGAGAGAGAAATCATCTTCCGCTTAAGCCCTCTTCTGCTAAATTTCACTTATTTTTTTTTTACTTGGTTAGTAATTTTTTTTAACTTGGTTAGTTAGCAACAGGTGTCAGCTGTCTCGCACACATACTCTCTCTCACACACAGCCAGTCCATTTGTTAACTGAAGTCATTTTCAAGGCAGTCTGAGTAGACAATACTGATTAGCTCAGTAATTTCATCTGGATTCAGAGGGGAAGAGGGCAGTCCTTGCAGGCTTCCTACTGTGCAGTGTATCCCAGCCTAGCCCACTGGCTGTCACTGCACAACAGAGCCCAGCCCAGTGCCTAGATCCACCATACTTGACCAGTTTTCCCAGGGAGAGGCTGCCAGGGGAGGGAAAGAGGGAAAGCTTCAGCGGGGACTGGGGGAGAGATAGGCTGGGTAGTGGGTGGGAAGGCAAAGGAAACAGGTCAGGGGCAGAAACTATAGGAGATTTCAGGAAGGGAAAGATGAAACAGAAGCAGGGAAGAAGAAATGAGATGGCTATTACAAGACCTTGCCAGTTCCCAGCTTGTTGTTCCTAAACTTCTATTAAAGCATTAGTTTCAATTACAGCTGTGACAATTTGAGCTCTATTGTGCAGGTAAAATCAATCTCATCATCCCTATTTTGCAAAAAAATCCATGAACCATCTCTACAGCATGGGGTAGAAGGTAAGGTGAACGCTAGGTTGTATGCTTGTCTCTAGAACATTCACATTCTCAAATGATTTTAATTTTTTTAAAAAATGTTAGTTTAAAATGTTAGTTTTGCTAATCTACCAGATATCTCTAGTGATCAGTGTAAATTGCTGAACTCTGCTCCCTAAGTTCATACTGATAATTACTTCATGGGACCGAATATTGAAATTACGCATGCCAAGCTCGGATCTAATTGTGTTATTTGTATCTGCTAATGCCGCAATCAGATTTAGCCTCAATGTTTTCTTCATTTGTTCTCATTACAGAGCGGCTAAACCAGATGGGAGAGCTCTCATTAAAGGTTGGTGCCTCAACCGTTCAGATGATTAAATGATTGCAAAAACTCTGGTTTGTTGATTTGATTTCAACACACTCAATATTTTAAGAAAATCAACAGCTGCAGCCCATTTCCTTCATAAATATTTGAAAGCACCACGCTACTTCGAAATCATGTAAGTGATTCTCCCGGGCTATCCTCTCTGAGCATATTTATATATCTGTGCTGCAGTGCTAACTATTTCTGCTTCCAATGAATAGCAAGCCTTGGGTGGGGAGCTGGTTATTCTCTCTGGGACCTCGTCAGCTCACACAGAAGTACAATTCCTAGGATTCCTGGGGAAGACCAAAATATTGTCGAACTAGTTTATGTTTGATCCATATATGCCCTACGCTGGAACCGAAATCCCCTAAACCTGGATTGATACAGCAAAGAAGTCTGAATTTTAAAAAATACATTTAACAGGATGCTGGAGTGTTCACATTATACCCAAGATAAACATACCAAAATACAAAGTACTTGAAGGGCTGTCATATAGAGGATGGTGTGGAGTTGTTTTCTGTGGCCCCAGAAGGTAGGACCAGAACCAATGGGTGGAAATGAAAGCAAAAGAGTTTCCGGCTGAAAATTAGGAAGAACTTCCTGATCCTTAGAGCGGTTCCTCAGTGGAACAGGCTTCCTCAGGAAGTGGTGGGCTCTCCTTCCTTGGAGGTTTGTTCACATTATACCTAAGATAAACATACCAAAATACAAAGTACTTGAAGGGCTGTCATATAGAGTATGGTGTGGAGTTGTTTTCTGTGGCCCCAGAAGGTAGGACCAGAACCAATGGGTGGAAATGAAAGCAAAAGAGTTTCCGGCTGAAAATTAGGAAGAACTTCCTGACCCTTAGAGCGGTTCCTCAGTGGAAAAGGCTTCCTCAGGAAGTGGTGGGCTCTCCTTCCTTGGAGGTTTTTAAACAGAGGCTAGATGGCCATTTGACAGCAATGAGGACCCTGTGAATTTAGGGGGAGGTATTTGTGAATCCCTCTCATGGATTGCTGCCTTGACATGGCGAGAGGGCTTGTGTGGTTCAGTGAGGCTGTGGGCTATGCCATGCAAGGCCACCCAAGATGGACAGGCCACAGCTGAGAACCCAGACAAAAAGTAATCACTGGAGAAGGAAATGGCAAACCACTCCAGTATCCTGGCCAAGAAAATCCCATGGACAGTAACAAAAGGCTAAAAGATATGGCGCTGGAGGATGAGCCCCCCAAGTCTGAAGGTGTTCATTATGCTACTGGGGAAGAGCGGAGGGCAAGTCCAAGTAACCACAGAAAGAGTGAAGCGGCTGGGCCAAAGCCAGAAGGACGCTCAGTTGTGGATGTGTCTGATGGCGAAAGAGCAGTCCGATGCTGCAAAGAACAATACTGCATTGGAACGTGGAATGTAAGATCTATGAATCAAGGTAAGCTGGATGTAGTCAAACAAGAGGTGGCAAGACTGAACATCGACATCCTGGGAATCACTGAACTAAAATGGACGGGAATGTGTGAATTTAACTCAAGAGGATCACTACATCTATTATTATGGGCAAGAGTCCCATAGAAGAAATGGTGTGGACTTTATAGTTAACAAGAGAGTGAGGAAGATAGTAATGGGATACAGTCTCAAAAATGACAGAATGATCTCAGTCCGTATCCAAGGCAAACCATTCAATATCACAGTAATCCAAGTCTATGCCCCAACCACTGATGAAGAAGAGGCTGAAGTGGACCAGTTCTATGAAGATCTACAACACCTTCTAAAATAAACACCAAAAAAAGATGTCCTCCTCATCATAGGGGACTGGAATACCAAAGTAGGAAGTCAAAAGGTGACCGGAACAACTGACAAGTTTGGCCTTGGAGAACAAAATGAAGCCGGGCAAAGAGAACAAACTGGTCACAGCGAACACCCTCTTCCAACAACCTAAAAGGCGACTCTACACATGGACATCACTTGATGGGCAACACAGAAATCAGATTGATTATATACTCTGCAGTCAAAGATGGAGAAGTTCCTTACAGTCAGCAAAAACAAGACCTGGAACTGACTGCGGCTCAGATCATGAGCTACTCATTGCAAAATTCAGACTTAAACTGAAGAAAAATGGGGAAGCCATTAGGCCATTCAGGTTTGACCTTGATCACATCCCTTATGAATATACAGTGGAGGTGAAGGATAGGTTTAAGGAACTAAAGTTGATAGACAAAGTGCCTGAAGAACTATGGATGGAGGTTCATGACATTGTACAGAAGGCAGCAATCAGTACCATCCCAAAGAAAATGAAATGCAAGAAAGCAAAGTGGCTGTCTAATGAGGCTTTGCAAATAGCTGAGGAAAGAAGGAAAGCGAAAGGCAAAGGTGAAAAGGAAAAATTCACCCAACTGAATGCAGATTTTCAGAGAACAGCAAGGAGAGATAAGGAGGCCTCCTTGAAAGAACAATGCAAAGCAATAGAGGAAAATAATAGAATGGAAAGGATAAGAGATCTCTTCAAGAAAACTGGAGAAATCAAGGGAACGTTTCGTGCAAATATGGCCATGATAAAGGACAAAAATGGTAGCAGAAGCAGAAGAGATCAGGAAGAGGTGGCAAGACATATATGGACATATGAAGCTGCCTTATACTGAATCAGACCCTTGGTCCATCAAAGTCAGTACTGTCTACTCAGACTGGCAGCGGCTCTCCAGGGTCTCAAGCTGAGGTTTTTCACACCTATTTGCCTGGACCCTTTTTTGGAGATGCCAGGGATTGAACCTGGGACCTTCTGCTTACCAAGCAGATGCTCTACCACTAAGCCACCGTCCCTCCCTCTAAAGAATACACAGAAGAATTATACAAGGAGGACCTCAATGTCCTTGACAACCAAGACAGTGAAATCGCTGACCTTTGAGCCAGACATCCTGGAGTGTGAAGTCAAATGGGCCTTAGAAAGCATTACTAACAACAAAGTGAGTGGAGATGACGGTATCCCAGTTGAGCTATTCAAAGTCCTAAAGGATGATGCTGTTAAAGTGATGCACACATTATGTCAACAAATTTGGAAAACACAACAGTGGCCACAGGATTGGAAAAGGTCAGTCCCAATCCCAAAGAAGGGTAATGCCAAGGAATGTTCAAACTGTCGCACCTTTGCACTCATTTCACATGCCAGCAAGGTCATGTTAAAGATCCTACAAGCCAAGCTTCAGCAGTACGTAGATCGGGAACTACCAGAAGTTCAAGCTGGATTTCAGAGAGGTAGAGGAACTAGAAATCTAATTGCCAACATTCACTGGATTATGGAGAAAGCACGGGAGTATCAGAAAAACATCTATTTCTGTTTCATTGACTATGCTAAAGCCTTAATTGTGTGGATCACAACAAACTGTGGCAAGTCCTTAAAGAGACAGGAGTACCAGACCACCTCACATGTCTCCTGAGAAACCTGTTTAAGGGTCAAGAAGCAACGGTCAGAATGGGATATGGAACAACTGATTGGTTTAGAATAGGAAAATTTCGACAAGGATGTATATTGTTACCCTGATTATTTAATTTATATACAGAGTACACATCAGGAGGAATGCTGCCCTGGATGAAGCAGAAGCAGGAATTAAGATTGCCGGGGAAAACATCAACAACCTCAGATATTCAGATGCTGAAGCTCCAATACTTTGATCACCCAATGAGAATGGAGCACTCGCTGGAGAAGATCCTGATGCTGGGAAAGACAGAAGGCAAAAGAAGAAGAGGACGGCAAAAGATGAGACAGCTGGACAGCGTGACTGATGTAACACACACGAATTTGAGCAGACTTCTGAGAATGGTGGAAAACAGGAGGGCCTGGCGTGACTTTGTCCATGGGGTCGCAAAGAGTCGAACTCGACTGTGCGACTGAACAACAACAAATTTGTGAATTTCCTGCACTGTGCAGGGGGTTGGACTAGATGACCCTTCCAACTCTATGATTCTACTGAAGGAAACTATAAGGGCTGCCAAGCACTACAGGCAGCATTCTTTTGGCACAATTTGTTGTTTGTAACAGAATAAAAGGAACAAGAGAAGAAGCATAATTGTCTCTTACCAGTAAACACAGCAAGCAACAGTTATGAAACTAAAGACATTACAACAGCCCTGCTGGATGAAACCAACAGCCCATCTAGTACAGCATACTGTTTCGCATATCTGCCAACCAGCTGTTCTGGAGGGCAAATGAACAAGATACAGGGGCCATGGGTACCTGATACTGCTTCCCAGCACTGGTATTCAGATATTTTATGTCTCACCATAGCTAGTAGCCACTGAGGAAGTGTCAAGCATGCATATTGCTAAGTGCCATGAGGGTTTCTTAAACAGAGAGCAGGCCACTAGTATCTACCGCCCCCCTCCTTTTTACAACGTTTGGGCAAGCAGTAAATCTATCTAGCCCAAAGACGTTTACACCACAGCCTGGCTGTGAGGTGCCTCTCCCCCAGATTCACACAGACAGTTCTTCTCAGGTCTGGAAGAAGTGTGAGAAAGGGAGATGTTTTTAATCGCCTAAATGCCTTAGTAATAAAAGAGATACTATGTAGTAACCTTTGAACCCGTGACTCAAATTGCATCTGTATCTTATCCTTTGAAGTAACCTATATAGTAACTATGTAACCATGTATACCTCATTACTTCCAAGGATTCTGTCCTTGGTAAAGCTTGTGAGTTTCTACAATAAAGCAACTTTTGATTTAACAGCAAAAGACTAATTATTGAGAAATATCGATGCTTGACAGGAACCTCTACTCCTCTAAGGAACCTCTACTCCATGAATCTGTCTAACCCCCTTTGAAAGCTACCTGTGCTTGCGTTCATCACTATATCATGGCAGGGTTGCCTGTCTGAAACCTGTTGCCCGTCAACTCCACTAGGTGTCCCCAAGTTCTGGTATTATGGGAGAGGGAGACAAGCTTTAAATCTCTATCATGTCCACTCTCTGTTATACGTTTTCCTAAACGTCCCAGACTCCCCAGCCTTTCCTCATAGGAAATGTGCTCTTTGATCATGGTGGCTGTCATCTTCTGCACTTTTTTCCAGCTCTGCAATATCATTTTTGAGATACACAAGGCAAACCTGCACAAGACTAGTCATTTTATTTGCATTCCATTCCTAATCATCTCCAGCATTTTTTTCCCAACACTGCCACACACTGAATCAACATTTGTATTGAAATATTCACTACAATCCCAAGACTGATTTCAACCTTAATTGCTCAAGTTCAGACTCCATCAGCATACATTTAAAGTCAGGAAGTGCTTGTTTATTTGAATGTGCATTACCTTACATTTACCAACAATGAACTTTGTTTTCTGCTTTGAAGCCCATTTGCCAGTTTAGAGAGATCCTCTCGGTGTTTTTCCCACCAGCCTCGATATGAGCGTTCCACAGTTCTAATATTATAAGGAAGAGAGACGAAACTCCTGCAGCTCTTCACTGCCCACGTTGGTGTTCACCAGCTGAGTAATTTGGTATCATCCACAAACCTGGCTGCTCCACAGCTCACCCATACTTCCAAATAATTTATGAATACATTTTAAAAAGCATCAGTCCCAATACCAAACCTTGTGGGACCCAAACACTTACTTCCCTCCATTGTAAAAACTGTTTATTCCTACTCTCCGCTTTCTTCCATTTAACCATTTTTTTAAATCTAGAAAATGGCCCAACCTCTTATCCCATGACCTCTTAGCTTACTCATGAATCTTTAGTGAGGTACACTGTCAAAAGCATTTTGGAAGTCCAACAATCCACCTATTTTTAATCTCCTCCCCCCCCTACACACACACTTTATCTATGTTCTGCCTTTCTCAATGAGACTCAAGGCAGATTGCCTAGTAGCTGCAGAACTTAACCTGGCATCACAGCAATCAGACTCAGTTCTTCAGATATCCTTGCCCAAAACGGTAGTTCTGGCATGGGTATATGTCCTGCATTTCCCACAGTAAATAAAGAAGCAATGAACCCATTCAGTTTTTGTATGCCTCTATGAAAACAGAATTGTGCTGACATACATGGGTTTTATGATGACCCCCGTGTCCCCCACTCCACCTGTAGTGAACAGGGGAACAAATACGTCAGAACTGGGCCCAATCACATAGTTATGGCAAATACCAAAATGACAAGGTACTTCTGATGCCAAGTTCCAAACTGAAAGATCTCTCCGAATTAATATCATTGTGATGGTGAAAAGTGCCATCGAGTCGCAGTCGACGTCTGGTGATCCCATAGGGTGGGCGTGGCCAAACTGAGGCTTGGGAGCCACATGTGGCTCTTACACACACATCGCGTGGCTCTCAAAACCCCCACCACCCTGTTGGCTGGCTTGGAGAAGGCATTTCTCTCTTTAAATCAAGCCAAAAAAATGCACTTAAAGTTAAAGTTACTTTCTTTCCACCTCCCTCCTTCCTTCTCTCTCCATCTATTTTCCTTCCTTCCTTCCTTCCTTCCTTCCTTCCTTCCTTCCTTCCTTCCTTCCTTCCTTCCTTCCATTAAATACTGGGTTCGATAGCAAGAACGAGGACTCCCATAGTAGTGATCAGCATCATTTACTTAAAGTGATTTCAGAACTATGTACAAGCATTCAAACCCGCAAACCAAGCCTGTTGCAGACCCATAGGTGCATTCAAACTTCTCCTCGGGCCTCCTATAGGTAGTCTACGGCAGCCCGGCCAACCAGACTGCAGCTGTTACAATCCTGTCTCTCTATCGTCTACACAGTTGAAGCTCACACAGTTCTAAGTTAATCAAGCCTGGACACAACCCTCCCTCCCTCCCTCCCTCCTTCCTTCCTTCCTTCCTTCCTTCCTTCCTTCCTTCCTTCCTTCCCTCCCTCCCTCCCTCCCTCCCTCCCTCCTTCCTTCCTTCCTTCCCTCAAACATCTGATGTTCATGTCTTGCGGCTCTCAAACATCTGATATTTATTCTGTGTGGCTCTTACATTAAGCAGATTTGGCCACCCCTGCCGTAGGGCTTTCAAGACAAGAGATGTTCAGAAGTGGTTTGCCACTGTCTGACTCCGCATCGCAACCTTGGACTTCCTTGGTGGTCTACTATCAAAATACTAACCAGAGCCAACCCTGTTTAACTTCGGAAATACGACGAGATCAGGCTACCATGGGCTAATTCATGCCATACAGAGGAATCAATCCACCAAATGTACAATTTTTTTGGAAATACGATATTCCCTTCAGGTCTAGAGTTATATTTTATTTAACTTCCAAGACAAGGATTCAGAAATGTCTGTCTCAAACAGTTACTATTTTACCCTTTAGTTGGTTTAACCTTTCGTAATGATGCATAATGAATTGAAAGCAATTCAAATCCTGAATTAAAGCTTAAATAGCTGCATGCTGCAATGCGCAGCTATGCCTAATTTGCTGCAAAAACATCAACAGATGAAAAATATATGTTACTCCAAAAACTACTCAGTATTCAGCAGCAGCTCAGAACGAGGATTGATGACACTTTCGCATGATTAGCTTGTGATAAAAGTTGCTACAGCTAGTAAGTGACACTGTAGAGCAGTCATAGTGCAATTCTATGCAAAGTAACTGCAGTCTCAGTGCTAAAAGCGCTGGATATGATTAACACTACAAAGTTAGCAGTATGCATGAACACAGATAAAAGTTCTTGAAGGACAAAGGTCAGGTGCAGGACTTTTGCATATTAGCAGTAGCAGGAACTCTTTTCCATATTAGGCCACACACCCCTGATGTAGCCAATCCTGCAAGAGATTACAGGGCTGATAGTACAGGGCCTTTTGTAAGCTCCAGGAGGATTGGCTACATCAGGGGGAGTGACCTAATATGCAAAGGAGTTCCGGCTACAAAAAAGCCCCATCGCCAATCCTCCAAGAGCTTTCAGGGCTCTTCGTACAGGGCCTACTGTAAGCTCCAGGAGGATTGGCTACATTGGGGGTTGTGGCCTAATAGACAAAGGCGTTCCTGCTACAAAAAAAAAAAAAAAAAGCCCTGGTCAGGTGTAACAAGTGTGTGACAGAAATAAAGACTCTCCTGGGCAATAACAACCCAGGTGGCATAGGCTGCATTCAAAAAAATGGTCCACTTGGATACACAAATGCTTTCATATCACTAACCCCGGTTAGTTGAAGGGTCATGAATCAGGACACTGAACAAACTCATAAATTCCTGTGTTGTAGTACTTCTGCTTGGCTCTAACATACAAATGTCGGAAACCTGTTTTAAGGCCAGCTTCTCTGGTAGTGCCTGTTATGATTCCTCGTAGGTCTCTGAATCCACTATGCAAGTAGTCTCTGAATCCACTAATGTCTGTTTCGGAATCCACTACGCATTACGTGCTCCGTCTCTTGGACTCCGGTAATATTTCTGGGTAGTCCAACCACCACTGTAAGGCTGCTCCAACGGGGCTGCGTGTCCTACAAGCGCTGAGAGCCAGAGCCCTCATTTTATTTGCTTGCTTTATCTATATCCCACCTTTCACTCCAATGAGGACCAAAAGTGGCTTACCTCATTCTCCCTTTCTCAATTGTATCCTCGAAACAGCAACCCCATAGGCCACAGACCCCCTGATGTAGCCAATCCTCCAAGAGCTTACAGAAAAAGAGCCTTGTAAGCTCTTGGAGGATTGGCTACATCGGGGGGGGGGGGTGGCATAATATGCAAAGGAGCTCCTGCTAGAATGCCACCCCTGCCTATAAGAAAGGCTGGGCTGAGAGAGTGTGACTGGCCCAAGATCACCCAGCAAGCTTCTATGGCACAAGTGGGGATTCAGATGACAATTTCCCAGACCCTAGTCTGACACTTTAACCACCACACCATGCTCGCTCATAATGTCATAATGGCATCGGCCCCCTCAGGGAAACAACATGTCCCGGCAGCGTCTAGGATGCTTCCAGAGCAGCGTTTCTGCCAAACGCTGAGGAGACAAGGAAAGCACATAATGGCGGAGAGAAAAAGAAGTTCCATTCATTCCACTGCAATAGCGGCCACCACCTCGAGAGCTGCAACTGCCAAGCCACTGTCCCTCAACGCTTGGAGGCACACAGGGAAACCTCCATGAAAATTTAGAAAGCTTTCTCCACCATTGCCAGAAACATTTTTGAACTCAGGTGGTGATGACTCATCAAGATTATCAGCCACCAGACTCTCAAGGAAATGCCATTCGCAGAGAGGTCATGCTTCAGGTGTTGGGCAAGTGGCATCTAGAAGAAGAAGACTGCAGATTTATACCCTGCCCTTCTCTCTGAATCAAAGACTCAGAGCGGCTCACAATCTCCTTTCCCTTCCTCCCCCACAACAGACACCCTGTGAGGTGGGTGGGGCTGAGAGGGCTCTCACAGCAGTTACCTTTTCAAGGACAACTCCTGCGAGAGCCATGGCTGACCCAAGGCCATTCCAGCAGGTGCAAGTGGAGGAGTGGGGAATCAAACCCAGTTCTCCCAGATAAGAGTCCGCATACTTAACCGCTACACCAAACCTGAAGACAAAAAGCTAGTAGCTAGAAGGGGATGTTCACGTGAACTACTGCAGTGTTGACTTCATGATGTGGAAATCAGCCTCTGAATGAATCATTTGCCACTGTGGTATGTAACCTCACTGAACAATGAAAATGATCTCTCCTCATTCATTTAGCTCCAGCTATAAGAACATAAGAAGAGCCCTGTTGGATCAGACGAGTAGTACATCTACCATCATCCTGTCTCACACAGTGGCCAACCAGAAGGCCAAGGCCTTCTCCTGATGTTGCCCCCTGGCTCTGCGATTCAGAGGCTTAGCGCTAAATACAACTACAGGTAAAACGTCCCATTATGTCATTCATGCGGTTAACAACCCTTATATAAGATGGGATGGAGAAGGTAGAGAAAGAAGTCCTTTTCTCCCTTTCTCACAATACAAGAACTCGTGGGCATTCAGTGAAATTGCTGAGCAGTCAGTTTAGAATGGATAAAAGGAGGTACTTCTTCACCCAAAGGGTGATTAACATGTGGAATTCACTGCCACAGGAGGTGGTGGCGGCTACAAACATAGCCAGCTTCAAGAGGGGATTGAATAAAAACATGGAGCAGAAGTCCATCAGTGGCTATTAGCCACAGTGTGTGTGTGTGTGTGTATAAAATTTCTGGCCACTGTGTGACACAGAGTGTTGGACTGGATGGGCCATGGGCCTGATCCAACATGGCTTCTCGTATGTTCTTATATTAAGATTCTACAGCAAAACCACTGGTCTTGAGGACAAAAGGAGATTGAGGAAGAATCTCACTGCTACAGCACCAACCCCAAATCAGACTTTTCCCTGCAGCCACTGTGGCCGGACCTGCCTGTCCCGCATTGGTCTTGTCAGCCACCAGCGAGCCTGCAGCAGACGTGGACTACTGCACCTTTCTTAAATCTTCGTTCGCGAAGTCAAGCCGAGAGAGACAGCAAAATCTCAGAGATTTTTTTTTCCCATGCCAAGGTAGCTTACAGAGTGCTTGCTATTTAAATCCTGAAGATCTTCATATATTTTAATGGCTCACAACAATGTAATTCTACAAGAGCTGGCAATAGTAAGTAAGTAAGTAAGTAAGTAAGTTTATTTTTATATCCCGCCCTCCCCCGCCAAAGGCAGGCTCAATACAAGCAAACCTGCTCACTCTCCTTTGCATTAGTTTAAAGGAGGAAAATACCCATAAGCAAAGCAAAATAAAATATAAGACTAACTTTCTTTCCCGTCTCTCAACATGAGATGTTTTTCATCTGAGCAGAGGGCCTGATTGTCAAAAGCAGCTTGCAAGAGGTTTTTAAGAGGGAAAAGAGAAATAATTAAATTATGGTTTGTTCTGAAATATTTGAAACAAATTCCGCATCCCCAGTCATTGTAGTAGAGCAGAAACACCCGTCCAAGCATATTAGTTTGATTAAGCTCACAAGCAAGAACTGGTAATTGGCTTATTCCTTTTACAACAGAGATGACTGTTTAGCTTTTATTTTCCAGTTCTAACACTAAACAGGGCATATTGTTAAGCAAACGCAATCAGTGAATAATATAAATGCTCTTGTTTAGCATAAAAGGTCTAACTTGCTAAAGAGAGTTTGGAATTTCTTGCCTAAAAAGATGCAGATACAGGATATTCTGCCTCAAGAGAACTGGTGAGCAAAATGGTCTAACTGAATTCTTTTTTTTTTTTGTACATTGTTGGCTTATTTGCATTTTTATCTCAGCCCTCCTCCAAAGAGTTCTTCCTCTTCCCCCTTCTTATTAACCTTCAGGTTACCTTTAAGGTTGGTTAGGCTGAAACAGGATCAGGGAGTTTCACTGAGAAGTAGAGATCTAAACCCCTATCTTCCTGGTCTGAACCCACCGTACCATGCTGCATTTTCGCTTATATAAAACCCTCTATTAAGAAGTGAGATTGCAAGACTGGAGTTAAGATTCAACAATGTCTAAGGGCAGCGGTGTAATGCCTGATTTATTGCTTTCCCTTAAGCTAAGGCTTTTGCATTGATTATTAGAGACTCCTTCCTTATATTTTGTCCCTTGAAAGTGTCAGCAGGATCCGAGCGAGATTAGTCTGGTAATTGGATAGTCCCTACTACCACCGATAGGCTGATAAAGTGATGCAGACAGAGATGCAGGAAGCCATGACGGCTAAATCTTCCTGCAAAGTTTCAGATATCGAGGTATTATGAAGCAGCGACAGCAACAAGAAAGCACAGAAGGCAACAAATCCATTGAGATGAAGCAGAGCATATCACTGTTACAGGAAGAATCTTAAGAGGCTAGGTTTTACTGAATTATCAACCCCCTTGGGGTTCCTCTCTCTAAGAATCTAATAAGACCTATGCAACATTCCCCATCCTCCTAGTAAACAATCATACTTAATGTAATCCTGAAATAATATCAATCAAGTTGGCCCCAGGAAGCAGACAAGAATATTCACATTGAGGGGCCACACAGACATAGGAGAGATGTTTCTGCAAACCTGGGGGAAATTGCAGGGAAGTAGAAAATCTGAAAAGTTTTTTTTTAAAATTCAAATGATGCTATAAACCTGAGTAGAAGACTGCAACAAGATATCAAGTTCCTTCCTTGTGAGCCAATTTGGTGTAGCGGTTAAGTGTGCAGACTCTTATCTGGGAGAGCCAGGTTTGATTCCCCACTCCTCCTCTGCAGCTGCTGGAATGGCCTTGGGTCAGCCAGAGCTCTGGCAGAGGTTGTCCTTGAAAGGGCAGCTTCTGGGAGAGCTCTCTCGGCCCCACCTACTTCACAGGGTGTCTGTTGTCGGGGGAGAAGATGTAGGAGACTGTAAGCCGCTCTGAGTCTCTGATTCAGAGAGGAGGACAGGGTATAAATCTGCAGTCTTCTTTTTCTCTTATCTGGGAGAACCAGGTTTGATTCCCCACTCCTCCACATGCAGCTGCTGGAATGGCCTTGGGTCAGCCATAGCTCTCATATAGGTTGTCCTTGAAAGGGCAGCCCTCTCAGCTCCACCCACCTCACAGGGTGTCTGTTGTGGGGGGGAGAAGATATAGGAGATCGTAAGCTGCTCTGAGTCTCTGATTCAGAGAGAAGAGTGGGGTATAATTCTGCAGTCTTATTCTTTTTCTTCTTCTGCTACCTACCTTCCATCAAACACTACCAGGAGAGAAGAATAAGTGCAATTAGCCTCAGGCATTAGATTACCTTAATTGTATTACCATGATTCCATGAAGTTGTGTCAGAAGGGGAAAAGGTCCAACTTATAAATGGAATCTTAGGATGTTTACAGACCGGCACTCAGAAATTGACCCAAAAAATCCTTCCACACACAAACATTTGCCTCCCGTTCCCATCCCGAACTCACCCCGTCCTCTGGCCTCTGCAGGCCAGCTCAAAAAGCTACCACTTCCAAAGTGGTAGCAAATTTCTGAGCCAACAGCCAGTTGCCCCGCTGGGGTCTGGAGGTGGAAAGGCGGATGCAAGGCGGCTTGACTGTGTGAAAGCACCAAACTGCCCCAAGTCGCTTCCATCTTTTTTTTTTTTTTTTTAAACTTAACCAGAGAGCTTGAGAGCATGAGCGCACAAACGCTTGACTCCGGGGAGAAAAAGAATAGTCCAGCTTCTGAGGCGCCTCCCCATCTGAACGGGCAGACGGGATAGGGCCGCTTTGCCGGGGAGTTTGTGGAAGCTTCAGGGCGGCTCTTTTTGAGCCGGCCCGATTCGGAATGCCTCCCAACCCCCCCAAACTACCCGTCTGTTAGTAGCTTTAGATTCTGCATAAACTAAACTGCTATACTAGATTGTCAATATAACCTAGCCCAATCACCTCATAACAATATTTCATTCGGGCTTAAAGTAGGAAAAAAACAATAATTTACAACAAAGTACTTACAGATCACAAACATAATTCTGTTGTTATATATAATGACACCCCTGCTTAGGAAGCAGAATTCTAAAAGCTTAAGTGTTTAAACTTCTTCAGAAAACTGAGGACTAGTTAAAGAAAATGGTAGGCATAACAGCTCAGGGGAAAAAACACCACAGGGACAGTGCAATTTGATAGCCATGTGGGGGAAAGAGGGGGGGAGGGGGAATTCCCCCAAAACTAAAAGTTGAAAACTGAGATCTTGCATGGAGGTCTTAAGAAATTTCAAACCCTATTTCAGGTTGCGATGGCAGCTCTGAAATACAACATTGTGCCGAGGCCCACTTTTCACATAAACCTTTCTTCAGATTTCCTGCCACACTTTAAGAGCTCTCTCTCAGGCATCAGGTGACCCACCTGTTGCCTGATCATTGCAAGACGGCAACAAACCCTTTTAGAAACTACCTGCCACCATATATGACAGCCGGGAGCCTCAGAACTTTCCTACAGCAAGGAAGAAAATGGAGCAAGTATGGAGGGGGGAAGCTGAGCCGAAGGAGGGAAGAATAGGAACGTCTGTCCCTTCATGTTCCTCAAGGGTCTCCCTCTTGTTAATCAAAATGGGAGAGACTTTTAGGTCTTCTTTAGTATATTGCCTATTTCGGCATAACCATTATGTGATTCTATACTTGACCTATCCTTGGAATGAGGTGAATATGTAGCTAACTACCTTCTTTCCAAGTCTGTATAATAATCCATAAAGGCATGCTCTGCCCAATACTCTAAGCTCAGTTTTCTGTAGCTTTATGCCCTTTAGCTCAGAAGCCTTATTTAAGATGTCAGGCTTTGAAAACTAGGACTTGTTCCTCGCCAAATTCTATTACACCAGGCGTCTTGGTGAATCACCTGCGCTAAATCAGGGATGGAAAATTTGTTCAGCACCAAAGGCCAAATTGGAAGTACATCATGAGCCATATTAAATTTGCATATTTTAATTGCATGTGATCAACGTAGTATGGACGGCATTTTGATAAAAGGGAAAGTTGTTCGAATGAGCTGGCGTATTTCGCTTGGTCTACCACATTTTGTGATTCAAAGGATACCTTCAAACATAATGCACAGAACGAAACATGAGTTGGACTACGAAACTCTTTATACAGCCCTGGAAATCAAGGACTGGCAACACACACATCCAGTCACTCAACTGAATTTAGGCCTTTCTGCCTTCTACTTTTCCAACCATTAAGCAATTTGGAATAGCTCTTAAGACACCTGCATGCCTACATAAGCACTAGAAAATAAACCCCAAAACTGCTAAGAGAACACTATGCTTCAAATACATACTCAAGATTCTTAAAGGAGAGTGCAGGCTAATCAAAAGTGAACTGGGGAGAGAGAAGCTTTCCCCCACTTATGGTGCTCAATACTTTCTTCTTCCAATGCCAGAGAGACAGACAGACAGACAGATACAAACAAGCCTTGAATTCAGCAGGAGCTCACAGGAGCACGGCTCCTAAACCTTTCTGAGGGTTTCCCCTTCTCCTCCCCGCCTTCCTTGTCCACTGAATAGTAGGTGCAGCAGCTGCACAGCAATCCCTGGATTATGAGAGTGGGCAGCCAGCCACCAGGAGCTTTGCCATGCCCCCGGCAGCCCTCATTAACCCCTGGAGAAGCCCAGCTACCCTTTCTCCACTTCTTATGTGATTCTGGGCGTCGTGTGGCTTGCTGCATGCCAAGGATGCAGTGAGTCACAACCCTTTCCCAGGTCATCACAAATATTCACTGGGATTGACACTGCTTACTGACTTCACAAGCTTCCTTAGTATCAGAACACCACCATTTATGTGGTATGCTCAAATATAATCCAAACTAATTTATCAGAAAAATTAAATAGCTCAAAATGTTAATGGGTCAATACGATTTGCATGTGTATGTTCAAAAGAATGTTAAACTTCTCATGGAACTAGGGTTGCCAATCCCCAGGTGGGGGCAAGGGATACCCCAGTTTGGAGGCCCTCCCCCCGCTTCAGGGTCGTCAGAATGCAGTGTGGGGGGGAGGAAGGAAAATGTCTGCTGGGAACTCTGTTATTCCCTATGGAGATTTATCCCCATAGAAAATCATGGAGAATTGATCTGCGGGTATCTGGGGCAGCTGTTTTTTAAGGTAGAGGCACCGAATTTTCAGCACAGCATCTAGTGCCTCTCCCCAAAATATCCCCCAAGTTTCAAAACGATTGGACCAGGGGGTCCAATTCTATGAGCCCCAAAAGAAGGTGGCCCTATCCTTCATGATTTCCTATGAAAGGAAGGCATTGAAAAGGTGTGCCATTCCTTTCAATGTGATGGCCAGAACTCCCTTGGAGTTCAATTATGCTTGTCACAGCCTTGATCTTGGCTCCACCCCTAATGTCTCCTGGCTCCACCCCCAAAGTCCCCAGATATTTCTTAAATTGGACTTGGCAACCCTACATGGAACTGTTCAGCAAATCACACAATTAACAACTACTTCAAATCCAAGTCTTAGACTCTAAATCAGCGGCGTCGAAGTCATTTGTTATGAGGGCTGGATCTGACATAAATGAGACCTTGTCAGGCCGGGCCATGTGTGTCATATGCCAGGAAGCAGAGATATAAACTTTATAAAGGCCACAGACAAACACAAAGATTTTTTTAAAAAAACTTAAAACATTAGCACTCCTTAGTCTTAAAGATGCTTTGTTTGTCTCTCGCGCGATCCAGGGAAATGGGCAAAGGAAGCAAATCATAGCTCTAACCATTGGATGGTATATGCTGCTTAAGCACTGGGAACTGTTTTCTACAGATATACGAATCGTTGACGTTACAAGTCAAGCCAGCGACATCTGGGCAGTAAGGATGAGGCATGTCGAAAGACCTTATTTCTGCCCTTGACCCCCATCCCAGTGCGTAAGCAAAACGAACTGCCAATAGTATTTATTTAGAACAGAAATTTTCATTTCCCATTCCACCAAGCGCAGAGACGTGGCATTTCCATCTTCTTAATGAACACCCACCCATCTTCTTTTGCTATATTTTTCCTAATGGCTTTCTTAAGATGAGAATAAATCTGATTTAAGATCTACAGAGATGCAGCGTCAGTGAGTAAACCTTCGTAACTATTAGACAAAATTAAATCACTGCGGTTCAAAACAACAATTCCTCCATTTAGAGAGGACATTCTAATGGCAAACCACTGCTGCAGTTCTGAGCTGTTCTCATCACAGAATCTGGGAGGAAGGACTATAATTTAATCCTTTGGAATGATGCTTCGTAATCACTCAATAGATTCAAACACATAGTAGTTAACTATGTGCAAGTTCTCTTTGTTTTTTGAGCATCACGTTCTTGTACTCTGCGCTACAAAATGCTACAGCCAAAATGACTGGAATTTGCACCGTCTGACAAGTGAGAGATGGGATCTCGTTTGTGGCTCATCTATTACCCTCCCTGTGAGCAATCATCTGGTTTATTATTTGCCTTCATACGTCGCTTGAATGGAGTACATCACTTGAATGGTTATCGGTGCATAAAGATAAGCATTTAAAATATGCTCTCCAATAAGAGTGAATTTGCTGCTTTATGATATTTTCTTATTCTGGGCATGCCTTATATATGCTTCTAAAGCAAATACTTTGTACCTGCGTATTCTAGATACCCTTGTGTGATAACAGTTTAATGTCATTTTGTGCTGTACAGATGACAAGAGGTCTACAGAGCACTAGCACTAAGTATATATATGCAGAAGTGTATCTTCAACGGCAGCAGCCATTAGACTACTCATTATTTTAAGGTTGCATAATAGGTCAGTGCCAACACTGAACACAGCTACCAATTTAAACTGTTAGCTGAAAACAAGAGAAGAAAACACTTATTTTTTAATTTTTATTTGCTTTGATTTATATCCCGTCCTCCCCGCCAAAGCTGGCTCAGGGCAGCTAGCAGCCGTCAGTGAGTAAACCTTCATAACTTATTTGGGGTATAGGCAACCTTGAAAGAAGGGAGTTGACATTTATTTTGGTCCTTTAGGGGTGCACTATTCCCCACCCCCACCCCTTCTACATCGCTGGGCAGGGCATATTTCTAGGATGGAAAACCACCGCCTTCCCAAGATTGCTCTGTATGGCGAACTTTCCACCGGCCATCATAAGAACATAAGAACATAAAAGAAGCCATGTTAGATCAGGCCAATGGACCATCCAGTCCAACATTCTGTGTCACACAGCGGCCAAATATGTATGTATATATATATATATATATATATATATATATATATATATATATATATATATACACACACACACACACACACACACACACACACACTGTGGCTAATAGCCACTGATGGACCTCTGCTCCATATTTTTATCTAACCTTCTCTTGAAGGTGGCTATGCTTGTGGCCGCCACCACCTCCTGTGGCAGTGAATTCCACATGTTAATCACCCTTTGGGTGAAGAAGTACTTCCTTTTATCCGTTTTAACCTGTCTGCTCAGCAATTTCATGGAATGCCCACGAGTTCTTGTATTGTGAGAAAGGGAGAAAAGTATTTCTTTCTCTACTTTCTCCATCCCATGCATTATCTTGTAAACCTCTATCATGTCACCCCGCAGTCGACGTTTCTCCAAGCTAACGAGCCCTAAGCGTTTCAACCTTTCTTCATAGGGAAAGTGTTCCAGCCCTTTAATCATTCTAGTTGCCCTTTTCTGGACTTTCTCCAATGCTATAATATTCTTTTTGAGGTGCGGCGACCAGAACGCACCATCGATTTATACAGGGGCATTATGATACTGGCTGATTTGTTTTCAATTCCCTTCCTAATAATTCCCAGCATGGCGTTGGCCTTTTTTATTGCAAACGCACACTGTCTTGACGTTTTCAGTGAATTATCTACCACGACCCCAAGATCTTTCTCATGGTCAGTCTCTGCCAGTTCACACCCCATCAACTTGTATTTGTAAACAGAGGGGCACCAAAGAAGAGGTACAAGGACTCCTTGAAGAAATCCCTTGGCACCTGTCGCATCAACCATCACCAGTGGTCTGACTTAGCCTCAGATCGTCAAGCATGGAGGCACACCATCCACCAGGCTGTCTCTTCCTTTGAGAATGCACGCATAGCTGGTCTTGAGGACAAAAGGAGATTGAGGAAGAATCGCACTGCTACAGCACCAACCCCAAATCAGACTTTTCCCTGCAGCCACTGTGGCCGGATCTGCCTATCCCGCATAGGTCTTTTCAGCCACCAGCGAGCCTGCAGCAGACGTGGACTACTGCACCCTTAAATCTTCGTGCGCGAAGTCAAGCCGAGAGAGAGATTCCCCACCCCCACCCCTTCTACATTATGAACGTTTTTTCAAGAATTCGGAAAATAGTGATACTATTAACGTACATGACACGTTACACCTAAGCATAAGCTGAAAGAAAGGTCTTTGCCCTATAAGATTATGATCTACAATTCAACAGAGGGGAGAAACAAAAATAGCGATAATGCCCTATTTAGCAGCTGTAAATATGAGAGCCAAAAACTTGTCACAATATCGAACTCTCTCAATGTGCAGCCATCATCATTAAATTTTAAACTAGACCGTAAAGCAAACCCTACACCTTTTTAATGCTATCACCGTCATCTACATTTTTAAACACGTGTTCAATTACACCAAATGTGGTCAGATGCCTTAACCGTAGAACTTACGTAAAGGCTAACAGTTGTGGGGGTGTGCACTCTACACCAGCTCAGAGGCTTTTACAGAGGTCTTTTACAAGCTAATAGGGTATACACAAGGGGAAAGTGGGGTTAAGATGACTAATCGCCCAACCCAAGAGCCATCTAGCTGCCCATATATGCAAATGAAGAAGAAGAAGATGAAGATGAAGATATTGGATTTATATCCCGCCCTCCACTCCGAAGAGTCTCAGAGCGGCTCACAATCTCCTTTACCTTCCTCCCCCACAACAGACACCCTGTGAGGTGGGTGGGGCTGGAGAGGGCTCTCACAGCAGCTGCCCTTTCAAGGACAACCTCTGCCAGAGCTATGGCTGACCCAAGGCCATTCTAGCAGGTGCAAGTGGAGGAGTGGGGAATCAAACCCGGTTCTCCCAGATAAGAGTCCGCACACTTAACCACTACACCAAACTGGCTCTCCTAGCACAGGAAGAACAAAGGACATATATGTCATACCAAAACCATGGCGCTGGGGAACCAAATGGGAAAGAACAGATCTTCCTGTTGTGACAGGAAAGGAGAGAGGACATACAATGATGCACAGGGGGGGAAAGTATTTTTAAAAACCCTATACTCGCATAAAGAATTATCTTAGCCATCATCCTTTTTTTTTTTGTATTTTTGTATTTTGCACACACACACACACACTGGAAGTCATGGTGAACTCTGGTGATTGACCTCTACTGGGGCCAGGAGGATATTCAGAGAAATAGCTGAATACAGCCTGCTCCCACCTCCCAGCTCTGGTATTTCAAGGAGGTCTCCCATCCATGTACTTGCCCTGTTTAGCTTCCAAGATCTGATGAGATCAGGCTTGCTTGGGCTATCAACGTCAGGTCTCCCAGCATCCCTTCTTATGGGGAGTGATCCCATGCCAAACCTCCATTGTGATGCCAACCAACAGGGGTGGAGAGCAGGAGCTCCTTTGCATATTAAGCCCACACTCCTGATGTAGCCAATCCTCCAAGAGCTTACAAGAGCTCTTGGAGGATTGGCTACATCAGGAGTGTGTGGCCTAATATGCAAAGAAGTTCCTGCTAGAATTCCACTTTTGGCAACCATGATGCTATATTGCGGAACAAAATGGAGAAATCCCAAACTATGAAACGACGATAAAGGATATCTTCTGAAACTTTCCTGCTTTAAGAATGTACAGCCTATCCTTATTACTACCCTTAGTGATAAGTCTACAATCAGGGTTGAATGACTGCTCATTTATTGCTTCTCTTTTAATCTTTGCTCGTTCCCTTGTGATTTCAAAATGCTATCTGGGGTTGTTATTTCTTCATGAAAGCTCTTAACATTTCGAATATTGGTAGATTCTTGTAACCAAATATGGTCACCTTATCAAGGAAAAGCAAAGGATAACAGCTAGCAGTCTATTCCTTCATCCTCATTGTAACTACGTGTGAGAGCCAGCATGGTGTAGTGATTAAGAGCAACAGGCTCTAATCTGGAGAACTTGGTTCAATTCCACACTCCCTCCATATGAAACCAGCTGGGTGACCTTGGAAAAGTCACAGCTCTTTCAGAACTCTCTCAGTCCCAAAAATAAGTCTAGCTCATGACTTCATTGTTGCTTGTTGTATGGCATTGTGTACAGTATAGCCAGGAGATCCTAAGATTATCTGGCAGCAAGAAGTTCTAGCTCATTTAGTGTTCTGCGCTGCTAGGTAGTGAGCTAGAGTTGTTTTTAAGGCAAGAGATATTTGCCATTGTCTGTCTCTGCGTCATGACCCTTTTACTCCTTGGAGGTTACCCATCCAAATACTAGCCAGGGCCAATCCTGCTTAGTTTCCAAGATCAGACTAGTTTGAGCTATGCAGGTCAAAGCAAGCTTGCCATCTAGTGATCCATAACACGACAAGAGCTAGAACTTCAGGCTGCCAGACAATCTTAGGATCTCCTGGCTATACTACACATGCTGTACTACTACTACTACTACTACTACTATTGCTGCTGCTACCACTACTACCACCAAGTGTATTTGTTCATCCCCATGTTTGCTGTGGCAAATGTAACAGGAGACAACAAACCGAAGGGCAGCCTTTAGGTGGCACAAAACTATGAGCGCTGGACTTTGATGACTAGTTGATGGGAAGCAGGTTACACTGGAAGTAAGGGAAAGAGGGCCCTGAGTGATCTTAGCAGTCCCGGCATGAGTTTAAACTGGATAAATGACAAAGGCATTGCGAACAACAGGAAAAAATGACCGCTCTTGAAATCAGGGAAGTCAGCAGTTGGGGCCACAAAGATCAGTAATGGGGAAAGAGTTCGATCCAGATGGGCAGCCGTGATGGTCTGAAGCACAAGAAGAACAAGCGTCAAGTGGCACCTTTAAGACCAACAAGGTTTTATTCAGAATGTCAGCTTTCGTGCGCTCGAAGCACACTTCATCAGACAATAGTATGGAATGGCAAGCAGTCCTAAATATAGAGCAGGGGTGTCAAACCCATTTGTTATGAGGGCCTGATCTGACATAAATGAGACTTTGTCAGGCGGGGCCATGTCGGGCAAGGCCATGCATGTACCTATTTAAGATTAGGTAGCAGAGATATAAACTTTATAAAGGACACAGAGAAACACAATTAAATATTTTTTTAAAAAAAAATAAACAACTTAAAAGAAAACATGCTTAAAACATTAGCACTCGTTGGTCTTAAAGGTGCTTTCTTTGTATCTCTGCCATGGGATCCAGGGAACTGGGCAAAGGAAGCTCTGGCTCTTTCCTTCCTTCCCCATGGGGGCCAGGAGGTTGAAGAACCTCAGCCAATAGAAGTAAAAGAGGCTTGGCTGAATAGCTCTGCTGTGCAATTGAGAGAGCCTGGCAAAGCAAGCTCTTCCTCCCCAAGGGAGGAGCCTCAGCCAATGGAGAAAATTATAGCGGTTTTGCTCTGTAGCTCCTGTGCGATTGAGCAAGCCTTGCAAAGCAAGCTGTTATGCAGAGGGAAGCAAGAGAGAGGAAGAAGGAAGCAGATGACAGCCGGTTGCTTGGGGGCCTGATAGGAGCCTTCCAAGGGCCTGATTTGGCCCCCGGGCTGCATGCTTGACACTCCTGATGTAGAGCAAGTGGGCAGTGAGTTAGTATGCAGAGTCATGGATATGTTTTTAGCAGATTAAAAGAATCACAAGTTGGAGTCTGGTGTCTGTTAGTGTTAGCTGGGCTGAAACAACAACGAAGGGTAATTTTAGTACATGGATTGCTGTCCATGTACTAAACCCATTAAGTATCTAGGGTGTGAAGTGCAATAAATGAGAGTCTGTTGTAATATTAGCTCTGGGTTAAAATGAGGGCATAGGTTTCTCAGAGGTTTGATTTAAACATGTAACACACATATAAACCTAATTCTAGTTTGCCATTAGAAAAAAGAATACACTAAAATATAGTGGAAGATGGGTTAGTATACATAATGAGATAGACAGTATTCCTATTTGAGTATGCCAATACAAAAAAAAAAGGCGTTATTTAATTTGTTTATAACTGATCTGAAATTTGTAGTGAGCACTGCAATGACCGAGTTTGCAGATGATACCAAATTATATAGGACGGTGAAAAGCAGAGTGGATTGTGAAAGGCTCCAGGAAGATCTCTCTAGGCTGGGTCAGTGGGCAACAAGATGGCAAATGAAGTTCAGTATAGGCAAGTGCAAGGTAATGTGTACTGGAGCAAAACATCCTGCCTTTAAACATATCCTAATGAGATCTGAAATGGCTAATCCAGAGAGGGAAAGAGATCTGGTGGTGGTTTTAGGCCGGGGTTGTTTTGTAGAAAAATAGGTGGTGGAGCTCATTAGCATAACTCATTAACATATGCCATGCCCCCCACACCAACCAAAAGCAACCGGACGTGAGAAAGGAGAGCCCTGGGCAAGTGAGGCCTGCTTGAGATGGCTAGAGATCCAAGCAGGCCTCCCTCACATGGGCCACCCCCCCCCCAGTCAAAAGGCCAGCAAGCCACCCACTGCCCAAAATCACATAAAAAGTGGAGAAAGGGTGGTGCAGGCTTCTCCCGGGGTTAATGAGGGCTGCTGGGGGAGTGGCAAAGCCCCTGGTGGCTGCTCGGCTGCCCGCTCTCCTAATCCACCTGCTATTCAATGGACAATGGAGGGAGGAGGAGGAGGGGGGCCATCAGAAAAGTTCAGGAGCTGCGCTTCTGTGAGCTCCTGCTGAATTCAAGGCCTGGTTTTAGGTCCAAGCTACATAATGCAATGTTTTGGCTTTTGTTTTTGAGGGGGTTGGGGGGGAGGGTTTTGGTGTTTTGTATTTTTATGTACATCTGTGTGCACATGAGAGTGAGTGTGTGCACCTGGAACTCACGCTGACTTCTGCTGACTGACCCCCTACTGAACCTACCCCTCCCAGTTCTGCTATTCGAAGGAGGTCTCCCAGCAAGTACCTGCCAGAGTCGACCCTGCTTAGCATCTGAGATCTGACGAGATCAGGCTTGCCTGGGTTATCCAGGTCAGGGCAATACGCTGTTTAATGTGTTTGGGTTCCCTAAACCAACACACTTAGGGGAGGGACGGTGGCTCAGTGGTAGGGCATCCGCTTAGGAAGCAGAAGGTCCCAGGTTCAATCCCTGGCATCTCCAAAAAAGGGTACAGGCAAACAGGCGTGAAAAACCTCAGCTTGAGACCCTGGAGAGCCGCTGCCAGTCTGAGAAGACAATACTGACTTTGATGGACTGAGGGTCTGATTCAGTAGAAGGCAGCTTCATATGTTCACTTACGCCTCAGAGGAAACAGCAGCTGCAGAAAGTGTCAATTTCAAGGCCTGCAGGAAACAACAGCAGCCTGGGGAGAGAAGAAGGCTCCTGCCCGCCCCCCCCCCCCCCGCTTAATCCAATTAACAGTGCAGTAGGACTAGGCATACAAAATGGAATAACAATGTGAACAGGCCAGCATAATGCAAGCAAATACAGTGGGCGATGTTGCAAAGGTACGTGCAATGTCATGCCCACTTCCCTCTCCCCTGCGAAGGGGCCCTTCTGTAATGCCCTGTCCAGCCGCAGATATAATTCCGTTACAAGATGTCTTCTTGATCATTTTTGTTTTGCACATTTTATGGAATGAAAGTTCTGTGGGAGATCTCCAGATTTCCTCAGGCAGACTATTCTACAAGGTGGGAGCCATCCCAAGAGAACATGCGGGAGAAGGCAGTCGCTGATCTGACCACTCTGTATAGAGGAATCCCTGAAAGGGCTCTGTTCAGAAAACCAAAGCTGTTGCAGCATGCATGCCAGCATCTCACAACAGGGGCTAGAACGCATCTGTGTGTTGAGTTAAAACAATTTTATTGGTAACATATGGCAACAAAATTATTTCTTAAATCTTAATGCCTTCTTTTATCTACCCCATATGTTACTTTCTACCCACCCTTCCCCCCCCCCCCGTTACTTGACCCCCGCTGGTGTTATTTACTTAAAATGCTAATATTTAAAGGTACCCTTAACTATTAAAACAAAAACTTATATTCTTCTTCTTCTTCTTCTAAAACTTAATCATTATCAAAAATTGTCCAATGTCCTTTTATTTTCACTCTTTTTCTACATATCTTTTAAACTTTTTCCATTCCGTCTTAAAAAATTCTAAATCATAGTCTCTTAATGTTCTTGTTAATTTGTCCATTTCATTCCATGTCATAACTTTTATAATCCAATCCCATTTCTCTGGTATTTTTTCTTGCTTCCGCAACTGCGCATATAGTGTCCTAGCAGCTGAAAGCAAGTACCAAATTACAGTTCTATCTTCTTTTGGAAATTTTTCCATTTGTAATCCCAACAGAAAAGTCTCTGCAACGTTCTTAAATTCATATCCCAAAATCTTAGTAATTTCTTGCTGAATCATCTGCCAATACTTTTTCGAGAACGCATCTGTGTGTTCACCTGCTGCATTCTATGCATTTTCATTATCGAAAAACAGGCTCAGTTAAGGGCTTGACAAACAGGGGCAACTAGCCATGGAGACTAAAGGGAACCTCCATATCCAGAGGCAGTGCACCTCTAAATAAATATTTTAATAGGTAACATCAGGGGAAGGCCTTACCCCCTATGCCCCATTTGTTGGCCCTTCAGGGCAACTGGTGGCCACTGCATAAAATGCCCTATGAACAAGATGGAACCCTAGTCTGATCAAGCAGAAGCCAGGGGTCGTTTTGTAGAAAAAGAGGTGCCAAAGCTCATCATCACAACTCAATTGCATATTCCACACACCCCTGTTATCACTGGGAGGTGTACTAAATTATAGCAGCTCAGCAGGGCTATTTTTGTAGCAGGAACTCCTTTGCATATTAGGCCACAGACCACTCTGATATAGCCAATCCTCCAAGAGCTTACAGGGCTCTTCGTACAGGGCCTGCTGTAAGCTCCAGAAGGATTGGCTACATCAGGGGGTGGGGCCTAATACGCAAAGGAGTTCTTGCTACAAGAAGAATATAAGGTTTTGTTTTAATAGTTAAGGGTACCTTTAAATATTAGCATTTTAAGTAAATAACACCGGCGGGGGTCAAGTAACGAGGGGGAGGGGAAGGGTGGGTAGAAAGTAATCTTGCCTAATATACAAGGGAGTTCTGCAGAAAAGCCCTGCAGCTCAGCATCTACCTTACAATGCTTCTTGAATGTAAATTGTCATAACGGGCTTTATTCCTAGTCATTCTATAAAGTTATACCCAAACACACTGAAACGAGCAAAAGAGCAGATAACACAGCGACAAGTGACTTACCTGTGTAACTAGTGGCTCCAATAGCCTCTCTACAGTAAGAGTCCGGATTTCCAAACTTTTGGGGTCCCATTTTAAAATGATAGGTGAAGTTGCAGACGTCATGCTCCCTAGAAGAAAGACAAATCCGCTGTGAATGTAAGCAGCAACTGCAGTCATATTAGAATTTTAATCAGATGCTACCTTGAGAAATTGGCTACCAACAGTATGTCACAGCAGTATAAGTGACATTAAGGGATTCACACATTACAGCTCACTGGGTCTGCTGAACACTTGTTTTACAACATTAACAAACACACACACACACACAAAGTCCTCAGGCACAACACACCTTTTTGAAAAAAATATGTAGTAACTTTTTGGTGATAGGGCTACCCTGAGCCTGCCACGGCGGGAAGGGCAGTGTATAAATTGGATGATGATGATGATATTGGATTTAGATCCTGCCCTGTACTCTGAATCTCAGAGTCTCAGAGCAGTCACAATCTCCTTGACATTCCCCCCGCCAACAGACACCCTGTGAGGTAGATGAAGATATTGGATTTATATCCCACCCTCCACTCCGAAGAGTCTCAGAGCGGCTCACAATCTCCTTTCCCTTCCTCCCCCACAACAGACACCGTGTGAGGTAGATGAAGATATTGGATTTATATCCCGCCCTCCACTCCGAAGAGTCTCAGAGCGGCTCACAATCGCCTTTACCTCCCCCCCCCCCCACCCACAACAGACACCCTGTGAGGTAGATGAAGATATTGGATTTATATCCTGCCTTACACTCCGAAGAGTCTCAGAGCAGCTCACAATCGCCTTTACCTTCCCCCCCACACAACAGGCACCCTGTGAGGTAGATGAAGATATTGGATTTATATCCCGCCCTCCACTCCGAAGAGTCTCAGAGCGGCTCACAATCTCCTTTACCTTCCTCCCCCACAACAGACACCCTGTGAGGTGGGTGGGGGTGAGAGGGCTCTCACAGCAGCTGCTCTTTCAAGGACAACTCCTACGAGAGCTATGGCTGGACCCAAGGCCATTCCAGCAGCTGCAAGTGGGGGAGTGGGGAATCAAACCCGGTTCTTCCAGGTAAGAGTACACGCACTTAACCACTACACAAAACTGGTTCTCAAGGTTTTACTCCAAATGGGCAGATTTGCAATGCCAGCCATGGAAATGAATTATTCAGTGTGAAGGAAGGGATTTAGGTAGGTGATAACCCTAGCTACTATGCTTCCGTGAATGGCCTAAGACAACACTCATTTTTCTTGCCCCAGAGAAAACTCAAACAGTATTAAAAGACGGCCAAGGTAACCTATGTCAGTGGACCACACAGTTTATTAAAAATTCTACTTTTGTGCAGAGCACACTGCACCAGCATCCATGCAACTCTACTTAAGAGCAACTCAGTGGTATCTCAAAAGGTAAATCTAATTTATCAAGAGCTGTCCTCATCTTATCTTCCTACACGTTAAGAAAGTAACGGCTCAAACCTAGAGAACTACAGCAGATTCCAGTCGTGGGCACGTCATACAGTGCTACAATCTGTTCAGAAGCCAAGCAAAAGTGCAAAGCATACGTTACGTGTTCTAATGCTGTGCCCTGACCTGGACAGCCTGATCTTGTCAGAACTCAAAAGCTAAGCAAGTTCGGCCCTGGTTACTACTTGGAAGAGAGACCGTTGAGGAAGCCCAGGGTCTTGCTACACAGAGGTAGGCAGTGACAAATCACCTGTTTGTCTCTTGCTTCGAAAATCCTATGGGGTTTCTGTAAATCACCTGCGACCCAAGAGCACTTTCCATCAATGGTGCAATGTTTTGTTTTGTTTTGCTTTTAAATGGCAGGCGGTTTCGAAAAGGACAATTGTGAGCAGGGGAGAGGCAGTGAAAGCTTAACTGTTTTCCATCTATTTCCTGCTCCAAATAATCCTTCAAGATGTTCCTTTCTCTCTTCTTACCACTGAAGCAACGCAAAGGGTTTTGATTGCACCAGGACTCTTCAAGGCAGGAGACAGCAAGCTCACTTCAGAAGCCATGTACAATCCCCTCCACACACACACACACACAAAATCCTCCCTTTTTATATTTAAGAGGCCACATAAAACATGGGAAAAGGATCATGTCAATTTATTACATTGTCCTATTCAGGGGTGGGATTCTATCAGGAGCTCCTTTGCATATTAGACCACACATCCCTGATGTAGCCAATCCTCCAAGAGCTTACAAAAAGGAGCCTTGTAAGCTCTTGGGGGATTGGCTACATCAGGGGGGGTGGCCTAATATGCAAAAGAGCTCCTGCTAGAATCCCACCCCTGGAAGATGACAACATAATGCAAAATGCCAAGTAAAACAATACCCCACCCATAGTCTGAGGCCAATCTCTCAGAAAGAAATGACAGACACTGATTCCTCACTGGCAGTTTCTTCACACCCAGGCTTCTGCTTCAGCCAACTCAAGTGATCGATTCCCCACCAGTTGCTTCATGGGTGCCTTTTGATCCGCGGCAACTTCCCATTCTCCTTGCAGCAACCGGATCTGTTTTTTTTTTTAATGGGAGGAAGCCGTGGATCAAAAGGCATCCATGCAGCAACCGATGGGGAATCAGTCATTTCAGCCGGCTCAAAGAGAACCCCGGGGGTAGAGCCACTGCCGGCGAAGAATCAGTCAGAGCCTCGAAACAGAAACTAAATGAAAGCTGAGATCTCAGTAAGTGTATAAATGACAAAAATGAGATATTTTGCCATCAGAGTTTAAAATTGCAAAGTATAACACTGGAAAAAATTTTTTTGCATGTTTTCCACAGTCCCTTTAAATGCGATGGCCAGAACTCTTCTGGAGTTCAATTGTGCTTGTCACGACCTTGCTTTGGCTCCACCCCCAAAGTCTCCTGGCTCTGCACCCCCCCCCAAGTTAAGAGGCAATAATATTGTGTAAAGCAATAACAAGATTCTGTCATCACTGACATTAATATATTGGATTTATATCCCGCCCTCCACTCCGAAGAGTCTCAGAGCGGCTCACAATCTCTTTTACCTCCCCCCCCCCACAACAGACACCCTGTGAGGTGGGTGGGGCTGGAGAGGGTTCTCACAGCAGCTGCCCTATCAAGAAGAACCTCTGCCAGAGCTATGGCTGACCCAAGGCCATGCTAGCAGGTGCAAGTGGAGGAAGAAGAAGAAATTGGATTTATATCCCGCCCTCCACTCCGAAGAGTCTCAGAGCGGCTCACAATCTCCTTTACCTTCCTCCCCCACAACAGACACTCTGTGAGGTGGGTGGGGCTGGAGAGGGCTCTCACAGCAGCTGCCCTTTCAAGGACAACCTCTGCCAGAGCTATGGCTGACCCAAGACCATTTCCAGAGCTGCAAGTGGAAGAGTGGGGAATCAAACCCGGTTCTCCCAGATAAGAGTCTGCACACTTAACCACTACACCAAACTGGCTCTCCATATTTGTTCTATTACAGCTAACACTGTATTAGTTCTATTTATGCCCCCCCCTGCAAAGTCCCCAGATATTTTTTGAGTTAGACCTGGCAACCCTAGACCTAAAGAATACTCAACAGGTTGCTGTCCAGTTTCCAATTGGTTCCGTTATTAATTGATTCCATCGTGAGCCTGCTATCACTATTAAAAAGTTTCTCCTAAAATTCAACTAGCCTAAACTCCTACGACTCCAGGAAGCTTAACTTCGTATAGCTTTGCCATATGATGCAGCAGATAACAAGTATTTCCTTTTCCCTGTGGAAAACTCTCGGGTTTTTGAAGACTGCTCATGTCCCCACTCGGTCTTCTCAACACGAAACATACCCAGTTCTCTCGGCCTTCCCTCATGCTACTTGTTTTACAGAATTCTTTCCAGAACTTTTTGCTCTCTTCTGAATGTGTCCCACTTTGTCTTCATCTTTCTTAAAGTGTGGTGCCCCGAACAATGAGTTATTGTGAAGGCAAAATGGAGGAAATGTTATGTTTGGAGGAAAGATAAAACTGCAGCAGGCAGATAAACCACATAGCCACAAAGATGGCTCGTCTCTGGGTATTGCGCACCAAAGTCAATTAAATTTTTAGCCTTCATATGCAGAAGGCTATTCTCTTCCCTCTCCCCCCTCTCTCGTGAATCTGTGGAATCACATTAGAATCTTGGGGAAGGTTTAACATGGTATAATAGAAATCCCTTTGCATTTAATTTTGAACAAATTCTGCACTATTTGTGCTGACTTATTTCATTAAAGAGCTTTCTAATGTGTTTTAGCTTTTGCATTGCACAGTTTTGTTCTAATTGGAAAATGAAATGGCTAAACAGAAAGAACAAGCTTCTTTTATATCTTCATGAATGTGGGTAAACGCTGATGTAAGAAGCTAAAGGTGCTTTCTCGGACCGCAATGTTAAATATATACCATTTTCTCACACAGCTTACCTCGCAGTCACAATCCTGTTCCCTCCGCAGCGTCCGGTCGGATTTCCCACCATCTGCGCCGGAGTTACAGGAAGTGCCGCAGCTTCTGCGTAGCAAACGTAAACTGGGTTTTAGCAGTTTACGTTTGCTACGCAAAAGCCGCAACACTTCCTGTAACTCCGGCGCAGATGGTGGGAAATCTGACCGGACACTGAGGAGGGAACAGGATTGTGACTGCGAGGTAAGCTGTGTGCGAAAACGGTAATAGTTATATAGTGCCCTCCTATTTCAGTCTGCCCTAATCCTCAATGCTGTTTGGATTGCTTCTCTCCAGTTACATTTACAAAGACCAAGAAAAAAGGATGCATAGCATTGCCTGAAAGTAGCTCTCAGCAAAAGCTATGGTTGGTTTTAAAAGAAATGGGTGGGCCAACATCTGCTCATTTTTGATGTGGAACCTGTGTTCTGGACAAGAAGCTACTGTTAGGATAGAAGGTGGAGAAACATAATGGTTTCCAATTGGCAAAGGTGTCAGACAAGGATGCATTTTATCTCCCCATCTCTTCAGTCTGTACACACAACATGTCATAAGGAAAACTGGATTAGGTTTAGATGAAAATGGAGTAAAAATTGAGGGAAGGAACATCAACAATTTGAGACATGCAGATGACAGCACATTCCTGACAAAAAATAGTAAACACTTGAAATACTGATAAAGATTAAAGCAGAAAAGTTCCAAAGCAGGATTACAGCTGAACATCAAGAAGACAAGAGTAATAACTATGGAGAAAGCCTTTACGGCTGACTGCTGACAGTGAAGAAATTGAAATTGTTCAAGGTTTTCTATTCTTTGGCTCAATCATGAACCAAAAGGGAGACTGTAACCAAGAGATCAAAAGGAGATTGTGTTGGACAGGAATGTTTCATGGGTTAGAGAAGGCAGAGAAAGAAGTACTTTTCTCCTTTTCACACAATACAAGAACTTGTGGCGCCAAAATGACATGAATTAGCAGTAGGCTCAGAACAGAAAAAGGACATACTTCAACACCCAAAGGGTGATTAACGTGGAATTTCCTGCCAAAAGAAGTAGTGATGGCTACAAGCACAGACAGCTTCAAGAGGGGATTAGATAAACATATGGAGCAGAGGTCCATAAGTGGCTATTAGCCACAAGGAATAGATGGAACACTCTGTCTGGGGCAGTGATGTTCTGTATTCTTGATGCGTGGGGGGAGGGAGGGCTGCCGTAATTTTGGCCCCACCGGTGAACCTCTTCATGGCACCTGGGTTTGAGCCACTGTGTGACACAGTGTTAGACTGGAAAGGCTATTGGCCTGATCTGACATTGATTCTCTTATGTTCTAACTGCACATTATAGGGAAAACACGGCACTACTGTGCATTCCTCATAAAGTAAAGGGGCAGGGAACACAACTCCACTTGCACTTATTTTCCTCTGGCATCCACACCTCTCAAGTTATTGTAAATGTTTATCCAGCCAGCCAGGCTCTGAAAAACTAAAGCAGGCATGAATGAGGGAAAGACTATTAATGTGGTTATATTTTGTAAGGGATTGACAAATACTTCTCCTTCCTACCAGCCTTCCCTTTCAAATCCTCCCTCTGATCCTTCATTACCACAGCATGTCACTTGGTGGCAAATATTTTCCAATCCTAACATATATTTTTGGCCCTTCTTCCCAATACACAACTCAAACAACATTTCCTGCTCTTTGAGGTCTCTTTCTAGCATCACAATTATACAAATAAGCCTAAACTAACGTATCTAATTAAATCTCCATACAGCTGGGAGAAGTAAGAAAGTAATATTCTACCAAAATAGCACTTATTAAACTTTGCAACTGACATTAAACAAATATTCTACTAATCAGCTTATTTGTTTGTTTGTTTGTTTTAAAGGAACAATAACTACTGAAATTTGCATAATGCTGCAAATTAGCTTCAGGACAGTGCTGTTGGCTCCACAGAATTAACTACCTGACTTAGGTCGTTTTCGCACTCACCTTAATCAGCAGCGACGACCCTCTTCACCGCGCAGGATCTGTGCAGATTTCGCACTAATTGCCGCGGAGCACCCAGAAGAGCCGGAAAGTCCTGGCGCTTTTGTGGCGCAAACGGAAACTGGTTTTTGGCGGTTTCCGTTTGCGCCGCAAAAGCGCCGGGACTTTCCAGCTCTTCTGGGTGCTCCGCGGCAATTAGTGCGAAATCCGTGCAGATCCTGCGCAGTGAAGAGGGTCGTCGCTGCTGATTAAGGTGAGTGCGAAAACGACCTTACAAAAGCTCTCATTACAAAGTACTTTTAGGAACATATTTAAATAAAAATAAGGTGTCCAAGTCCAACCATCTATACAACACGTCGCACTGGCTCTCTTTCCAAAATACATTGATCTCCAACATATTAAAGTTTTATTAGACGTTAAATAAAGCAGTAATTTCTGTTTCTATTTCAATTGATAACATATTCTGCTCTCGTTCATCCTTGCAACCGCATTGCTGAGTCTTGTGTGAGGATGCATAGTAAAATCTTGGCCTGGACTATGATTTCTGCATTTCGACATCACATATTTAGAAGAAATCGCAGTGAACAAGCCTGGTACAAAACATTATTTAGAATACTAGTTTAGCACTCACCAATAAACTGTTGATAGACTTTCTATCACATCACAGTTTATAAATTTTAATGCCTGCATGCAGCTATATTCTGAAGACATTCATACGCTGCGATAATCCAATTTGTCATTATATCTCAACCACAAACTGTGGTTCGCTTCTTTCCTAGAAACCAGTATAACAAACCATGAACTAACCTTCAGTCTCTGAGCCATGTTTGAAGGGAGGGGGCAGTGGACCACATGATTCGGAGCACTTCCAAAGTTCATTCTCATCATAGCAAGTTCCATTACACAAGAGTATAGCCTTAATATCGTTAGACAACAACTACAAGTAGCACTCTGTTCCAATCAGATCTGACCTCCAAGACATGAAAAAAGAACCAGAAATAGAAGAACACAAAGACATGAAGCCCAGGTTCCTTACCTGTAACTGCAGTTCTTTGAATGGTCATCTGTGCATTCCCAATACCAGACGTTGCATCTGAGTATACCTCAGCAAGCTGAACATGTCTATTGAAGGGAAATGGAGGGATTGCACGAATGCACCCATAGCCACTTGAACAACAACAGTTACAGGTAACCAGCTATTTTTATTTCTCTGTCTATCACACTGGTGGCTATGGACCAGTAAGGTGACCTACCTGGAAACAGGTACAGGTGAAACTTGGAGAAAAGAGATTTGAACACAGCTCTGACAAATGATGTGTCTTCTCTGGCACAGGTATAGAGGGTACAAGTGCCTCACAAAAACAGGGTGTGAGCCTAGGTGGCCACTTTGCAAAGCTCGAGGAGAATCCTTTGCTGAAGACCAAAGATGTAGCAACATCTTTGTAGCAACAGCCATGGCAGAGTGAGCTCTTGTGGTCTGCAGAGTGCCTTATGAATCAGTCCACACCATAGTTTAATGGTCTGAGAAATCCATTGGCTAATTATCTGCAAAGAGACCCATCGTGCCAGTTTGGTGTAGTGGTTAAGTGTGCGGACTCTTATCTGGGAGAACCGGGTTTGATTCCCCACTCCTCCACTTGCACTTGCTAGCATGGCCTTGGGTCAGCCATAGCTCTGGCAGAAGTTGTCCTTGAAAGGGCAGCTGCTGTGAGAGCCCTCTCCAGCCCCACCCACCTCACAGGGTGTCTGTTGTGGGGGAGGAAGGTAAAGGAGATTGTGAGCCGCTCTGAGACTCTTCGGAGTGGAGGGCGGGATATAAATCCAATATCTTCTTCTTCTTCTCTGGACCCTAGTAGTAGTAGTATTTTTAAAAATACTGAAAAGAAGTAGACTCATAGATGCAAAAGGAATGGGCTCCCTTAACATCCAAGGAGCGCACACAAGAAAGTGAAGGGAAGTCTTCATAAGAAGCCCCACCCTAGTTGAGCTGGAACCCTGACACCACATCTGGTCGGCTGATGATGGCACAGACCAGGAAGTACCTTGTCTCTATGGAACCTCATGGAAAGAAGACTGGAACATAAGGCACAAAGTTTACTGGTTATCCTTAACGAGCAGACAGCCGTAAGAAGCAATGCTAAAAGTAATTAGCATATAATCTAGATGTTTAAATGTCTGGACGCCAGGACAAAACTTCAGATCTCACGCAGGAAACTGGACAACAGGAAGATGAATGACAAACTGGAAAGACGGTTTTTGCACACAGTTGTGTACATTGGCCTGATCCAACATGGCTTCTCTTTATGTTCTTAAGTTGTGTACACAGTGAATGACTGTGTATGAGAAGCTGGGAAATGAAGACAGCTGCCATACAGACAACTAAGCGTGCTAGACACAGAGACCAAAAATGTAAACAAGCACTCTAGGAGGCAGCTTGCTGAACAGGTAGATGAATCCCAGCTCCACACCGTGAAGCAAAGTTGGGAAAATGTTTTTCACTTGACAGAAGGTTTCTCACAGTTGAACAGGACTCCTCTCAAGGCCTTCAGAGGTGCTTGATTGGGTGAATATTCTGTGCCCCGGAATTCAGCACGTCCGGCTGGATACAGAATGGTGCCCCAGTGCTGAGACAGAAGATCCAGAGTCCTGAGCCAACTGACGAAATGAACATCCAGTCTCTATAATGAAGTAGATTGGCCAACATGCTTTGATGTCTTCTTCTTGATCTGAGGACAGAGAACATCCTTTATATTTGATGCCAGTTCCAAGAAACAGGGAAAATATACCCCAAGCAAAACAGCACAGAACCCAATGAGTCATTACTGACCGGCCTTTTGCTAAAACAGCTACAATGGGGATGGCTAAAAGAAAACTGAGCCGTGGGGGGAGAGAAGCACAGTCAGAACCATATCTGAGGGAAGATAAAAAAATTTTGCACCTGAAATGTGGCTCTACAAGCTTCCAAGCTGCTGTTCTGCATGGGCGCACGGCCGATTGGGGTGATGCGCAGATTTCACAATGTTTATGAACGAAAGTTGAAGATTAAAAGGACAAAAAAGAAAAGAAATTTGAGGAAGAGCTTTGGAGAAAGATCAAAAGGCGAAAAGATATCAAGGAAGCACCCTTTAGACAAAAGCGCCTGTCATCCTTGCCGAAAGACTGCACAGCCCACAGGAGATCTTGCTAAGGTAATGTAAGATGACAGAGAAGACCAGGATGGTTGCTTTCAGCCATATAAAAGAATGGAAATAGGTGAGGCAGAAGGATTGGAGGGATGCCTTGTACCGCACCATACCATTCTGAGCTACTCAATTCTGACATACTAAATTATATATTTCAGTTTTTTTGTTGCCTTTAAAGTTATTTCTATAAGTTCTATAAGTTCCGTGGAGGAGAAAAAAACAACCAGTATCCTCATCTTGAGGCAAGAAAATGCAAAGAAACGACTCTGATTTCCTTTTTCTTTTTTGCTATGCCATTCTGGGTACTGTTCCCATAAGAAAGCTAAATTGCTTTAATGCAAAACAACCATATCAATTACACTACTGTACACTACTGTATAATTAAGTATACAATTGTATATTTTATATAATTAAACTGTGTTATTAGCTGATATTAAATGATATTAGCTGATATTAAATATTAGCTGATATTAAATGATAAATATATTGTAGATAATTTTTAATATATAACAACCTTCCACCTTACTCTTTCCTACTGGTTCTACCCACCCCAACTCTCTCAGGGGGTTTGACTAGATGACCCTAGAGGTCCCTTCCAACTCTATGATTCTAATAGGAAACAGAGAGTGAGTATAAATGGGCAATCTTCACAGCGGAGGACGGTAAGCAGTGGGGATGTCGCAGGGCTCAGTACTGGGTCCCATGCTCTTTAACTTGTTTGAGTTGAGAGTAAGCAGTGAAGTGGCTAAGTTTGCAGATGACACTAAATTGTTCAGGGTGGTAAAAACCAGAGAGGATTGTGAGGCACTCAAAAGGGATCTGTTGAGGCTGGGTGAGTGGGCGTCAACGTGGCAGATGAGGTTCAATGTGGCCAAGTGCAAAGTAATGCACATTGGGGCCAAGAATCCCAGCTGCAAATAAAAGTTGATGGGGTGTGAACTGGCATAGACTGACCAAGAGAGAGATCTTGGGGTCGTGGTAGATAACTCACTGAAAATGTCAAGACAGTGTGTGATTGCAATAAAAAAGGTCAACGCCATGCTGGGAATTATTAGGAAGGGAATTGAAAACAAATCAGCCAGTATCATAATGCCCCTGTATAAATCGATGGTGCGGTCTCATTTGGAATACTGTGTACAATTCTGGTCACCGCACCTCAAAAAGGATATTATAGCATTGGGAAAAGTCCAGAAAAGGGCAACTAGAATGATTAAAGGTTTGGAACACTTTCCCTATGAAGAAAGGTTAAAACGCTTGGTGTTCTTTAGCTTGGAGAAACGTTGACTGCGGGGTGACATGATAGACATTACAATATTATGCATGGGAAGGAGAAAGTAGAGAAAGAAGTACTTTTCACCTTTTCTCACAATACAAGCACTCATGAGCATTCAATGAAATTGCTGAGCAGCCGGGTTAGAACAGATAAAAGGAAGTACTTCTTCACACAAAGGGTGATTAACATGTGGAATTCACTGCCACAGGAGGTGGTGGCGGCTACAAGCATAGACAGCTTCAAGAGGGGATTGGATAAAAATATGGAGCAGAGGTCCATCAGTGGCTATTGGCCACAGTATATTATTGGAACTGTCTGGAGCAGCGATGCTCAGTAATCTTGGTGCTTGGGGGGTTTTTTTGGCCACTGTGTGACACAGATTGTTGGCCTGATCCAACATGACTTCTCTTATGTTCTTATGATGTTTCATACTATTGATTGCATTAACACTGAAGAGAAGAAGAGTTTGGATTTAAATCACACCCTTGGTTTGATTCTTCACTCCTCCACATGAATGAAACCTGCTGGGAGACCTTGAGGCAGTCCCAGTTCTCTCAGAAGTCTCTCAGCTCCAGCAGCATCACAAGGTGCCTTGTTGTGGGGAGGGGAAGGTGATTATAAGCCACTCTGAGACTCCTTTGGGTACAGAAAAGCAGGGTATAAAACTCTTCTTCTTCTTCATAAACTGCACAGTGAAAGCCACAGTCAGGAAATCCACCCATGGTGCAGTGTAAGGGCACTGGCAAGGTTTGGCAGGAAAAAGTTCACCAGGCTCAAGCAACTGGACTAGTAGCCACCACAGATAAACATCAGTACCTGAGCCAATGGTAGATGTTTAGCCAAGGCTTTTTGTTTGTATGTGTCGGGAAAGCCCAGCAGGAACTCATCTGCATATTACGCCACACCCCCTGATATAACCATTGTTTTGTGCAGGGCTTTTTTTGTAGAAAAGGCCCAGCTATAACTCATTTACATATTAGGCCACACACCCGATGCCAAGCCAACTGGAACTGCATTCCTGTGTGTTCCTGCTCAAAAAACTCCATGTTTAGCCAACCCAAACACTAGGATGTGGGCCAGTCTTGGCCTCAGGAAGTTCAATGGCTACATGATGCAACCTCAAATGAAGGCTGAAGGACTTCTTTGGCCTGATGGGACAATGGCACGTTACAAGCTTCCACAGCACCTAAGGAGATCAGTGCCAACTTTCATACGCACTGGTCCGTGAAAGTGATTTTAATCGTCTTCTTTCTACCTTACCACGAACAGCATCGTGAACTTAAATCGCCGGCATTTCATTTGCATGGCCAGAGTTTGCGACAGCTGATTTTACAGGTTCCCCGTTGATATATGCATAAATATTTCTTTTTGATTTCTTATCTGCATTAATCTCCCTGTTCTCAGGAGGGCTTCAGTTTTTGCAGACATTTTAAAGGTTAGCAGTTGCCCTTTTAATCACCTCTTTTTGCTGCTTCTTTGGAGAATTCCCCCCCACCTCCCAATACTTCAACGTAAGAAGCAGTGACAACTCTGAAAGCGACAGGCCCAAGGAACAAGGTATATTGTGCGTGGCGGGACACGATGTACTGAACTAGAAGCATGCCCAGCTCTCAGTTCTAGGGTCATCGGGTGCAAGGAGCAGATTTAATTGCAAATAATTACAGGGGGACCCCTTCACACTCCAAACAGTTGCCATTAACTTCAGCCGGGAAAGAAAAGGAACACGCTTCAGAGCCCCGCTGCTGAGCTTTTCACCCCTTACAGGGTATACGCCCTGCACATTAAAAACAGTACACAAGCAGCCCCTGACTTCCCTACCATTACTAGGGCTTCGCTGTACTTTGGATGACAGACTAGATTATTCTGGACGTTAAAGTCGGCATTGCCACAGCTACCATAATTGTTAAAAAATGTTGTTTTTTACTGAATGACGGAGAGAGGGGGGGGGGGACAGCAACACCGTAAGCATGCTGGATGCCCCACGGGGGACAACATTCTTCAGATTTGTTGAGCGGAATATTCAGGGCGGTTCAGTTACAGTGAACTGGATGACACCTGGGGAGACTGACACTCAAGACCGCTTTAATTACATCAGGCTCATTTCATGATCTCGGGCTGGTCTCCTGCTCACTATGCCTAACCCGGCTGGCTCTGGGTTGGAAAATACCTGAGGATTTGGGGGGGGGGGGAGGGGGAGCCTGAGGAGGTGGGGTTGGGGGACCACAGCATAGTGCTGCGCCATAGAGGCCTCCCTCTTCAGCAGCCATTTTCTCCAGAAGCGTGGAATAAAAACCAAATATGTAAAATGCAATAGGGGGGAGAACGCCACAGTTTCCCAGCCTTCATTGGGCTAGGGCTCCCTGATGCACTCACACAGACATTTACAAAGCTATGTGTCAAATTGTGAGTCCAGAGGCACCTTTAAGACCAACAAAAGTTTATTCAGAGTGCCCTGATCTGGATAGCCTGATCTCGTCAGATCTCGGAAGCTAAGTAAGGTCGACGACCGTGGTTAGTACTTGGATGGGAGACTTCCTTGAAATACCAAATTGAGAGGACAGGGGCAGGCTCTATTCAGCCACTCTCTGAATATCCTCCAGGCCCCCCATAGGGGTCTGTCACTAGAGATCGACATGACTTCCAGGTAGGGTTGCCAATCCCCAGGTGCGGGCAAGGGATCCCCCGGTTTGGAGACCCTCCCCCCGCTTCAGGGTCGTCAGAAAGTGGGGGGAGGGGAGGGAAATGTCTGCTGGGAACTCTATTATTCCCTATTATTCCCATAGAAAATCATGGAGAATTGATCCACGGGTATCTGGGGCTCTGGGTGGGCTGTTTTTTAAGGTAGAGGCACCAAATTTTCTGCACAGCATCTAGTGCCTCTCCCCAAAATATCTCCCAAGTTTCAAAACGATTGGATCAGGGGGTCCAATTCTATGAGCCCCAAAAGAAGGTGCTCCTATCCTTCATTATTTCCTATGGAAGGAAGGAATTGAAAAGGTGTGCCATCCCTTTAAATGTGATGGCCAGAACTCCCTTTGGAGTTCAATTATGCTTGTCACAGCCTTGATCTTGGCTCCACCCCTAATGTCTCCTGGCTCCACCCCCAAAGTCTCCTGACTCCGCCCCCAAAGTCCCCAGATATTTCTTGAATTGGACTTGGCAACCCTACTTACAGGTGCGCAAGCGTGCGCGCACACACACACACACACAAATATATACAAAAAAATTTTAAGACTTTATTCGAGGGATGAGGTTTCAAATGCAGGCACACTTCCTCAGAGACATAGAGATGAAAGTTATTTCATATATACAGGTAGATGCCTATTCTTACATGAACAGCAAATCAGCATACAACTTACGGAAGATGCAAAGGCTAAATAGCAAAAACAAGCTAAGTTTATAGGTCACAATATGTTTGGCTTGAACTACTGGGGGGGGGGGGAGAAACAGTGGATCAAGAAATATGTCAACGTATGGAGACTAATGTGTAAAAGTATCTTTCATAATCGTTAACAGTAACTGAGACTCTGCTGTTACGCTATATATGTTATGGGCTAGCCTGATCATGTTAGATCTGGGAAGCTAAGCAGTGCTCGGTCTAGGCCAGGGGTCCTCAACCTACGGCCCACGGGCCAGATGCGGCCCGCTGAGGACGTTTATGCGGCCCGCCGGGTTATGGCAAAATCAGACCGGAAGTGACGTTCGACCTAAACTCGCGTTAGCAACGCACACTTCTGGCACTGGGCTGAGGTGGCGGAGACAGAGTGTGAGGTGATACCGAGGTGAGGTGAGTTCCCAGGCCGGGGTGTGTGGTGTGGGGAAGGGAGAGAGATGCAGAAGACGGAGAACTGACGGCCCGCAGCCTTGTACAGTAATGGCAGTCCGGCCCTCCAACAGTCTGAGGGACAGTGAACTGGCCCCCTATTTAAAAAGGTTGAGGACCCCTGGTCTAGGCAGTATTTGGATAGGTTACCACCAAGCAATACCAGGGTAAGGGACAAGTAGTCAGACAATGCGAAGCCAGTTATGGAAGTCTCTTGCCTAGAAAACCCCATGAGGTTGCCATAAGTCATCTGTGACTTGATGAGAATGAATTAAATAAATATGTTGTTCACATGTAATATATTTGCTGTAGGAAACACTGGGGGGGAAACTGATGTATTAGCAACCATCATGTTAGCTGTGCTGAGTGTGAAGATGAGAGCCAGTAGGCATGGATGATATAGTAGGTTTGGCGACAGACAAGGATCAGTTCCCCACTCTAGCCCAAGTTCACCCCTTTTTGGCCCAAAGAGAAAGTACACCAGGTTCAAGCAACTAGGATTGGCCCTAGATTGGCTGGCACCCTAGTCAAGGCTAACTGCTGGCACTGATAAAATCATTGAGTCACACATGGGGAGCACCCAATTCGGTGCCTCCAGAAGGCTGGCGCCCTAGGCGATCACCTAGTTTGCTTAGTGGCAGGCTGGCCCTGCAAGCAACTAAAGTAGCAGCCACCACAGCACCAAGACAGAAAAAAAAAAATCAGGACCTTCCTTGGCAATCACTCTCTTTCTCTCTCCCTCCCTTTGTCTAACTTACTTCCTGTGGTTATAGTGAGGATAAAAAGGTAAAGGAGAGAATTATACATACCACCCTGAGCTCTTTGAAGTAAGAGTGTGATAAAAAAAATGTACCAAACAAACTGGGGTGAAATTCTAGCAGGAGCAACTTTGCATATTAGACCACACACCCCTGATAGAGCCAATCCTCCAAGTCTTGTAAGCTCTTGGAGAATTGGGTACACTGACGAAGACGACGACATTGGATTTATATTCCGCCCTCCACTCAAGAGTCTCAGAGCGGCTCACAATCGCCTTTATCTTCCTCCCCCACAACAGACACCCTGTGAGGTGAGTGGGGCTGAGAGGACTCTCACAGCAGCTGCCCTTTCAAGGACAACCTCTGCCAGAGCTATGGCTGACCCAAGGCCAAACCAGCAGGTGCAAGAGGAGGAGTGGGGAATCAAACCTGGTTCTCCCAGATAAGAGTCCACACACTTAACCACTACACCAAGCTGGCACTTGTGTGGCCTAATATGCAAAGGAGCTCCTTGCTAGGATTCTTGCTAGGTGTGGCCTAATATGCAAAGGAGCTCCTTGCTAGGATTCCACCCCTGTAAATAAATAAGGTACTGTAATGCACCACACAGAGAGCTTTAATTCAGGATAAATACAGAATTATTACATATTCACAATTTAGCTAAAGATTAAAATCAGGGTTAACACATTTCAGATGATTTGATGCTCATTACTCTCTAAGTGTGCCACGCCAGGCTGCAAAAGAAAGATTCACAACATAAAGTCTAACAAGCTTACCACAAGCCTATTAACCATGCACTGTCGGGGAGCCATGAGCTCCCCCGCCCAAACACATGCCCACGTGCTGGAGGACCAAGCGGTTAGAGAAGCAGAAAGTGAGTCACATACTTCACAGGCTCACTCCAAGAGAATGCTTTGCCATATGCGTTAAAGTGAAATCAGAGAAGCTGGCAGAAGAGAGCAAGAGAAATTAAAGGTGTTTGCAAAGAAAAACCATCAGAGCTCTGATTTTTCCAACACCTTTTTTCCTGACGTTTAGTTGTTTTCCTAATTCTTTCCGACAAACTCAGCTACTTCACAATCCGGTGGAACACACTTCTGAATAAACACCCTCAGAGCTGCTGGTGTTAGAAAAGCGTTTGAAGGGATTTTTAAAATAAAAAAAAAAAGAAAGAAATCGCCTGTGAAGCTCTCCGTGCAATCCATTTGATAGAGAAGGGGTCTATTACACTTCTCTGAATCCACTCTCCGTTAATCCCCAAGAGCGAAGGGGAATGCATATCACAGCCAGCAATATTGGCTCTGCAGTTCAAGCATAGCTAGCGGAATGGATTCCAATAACAGATTGAATTTCCTACAGTAATTACTACATCAGGCCCCATTAGCTTGCATTTGGCTACGGCATCCCTTTCAGGAAAGCATCTAATCTTCATTCAAAGCTGGAAACAGCGACGATCCACCTTTTCACGCTGGACTCCAGTCCTGGGGTTAATATGCCTACCATCTCTGTAAAGGCTGCATGTTCCCACCACCGTACGTAACTGAGCAGCACAGTAGCTCAGATGAAACAGTAAATATTTTGTTTTATGAATCAGCAGAAACCAATATGTGATAAACACAAGGAGGGGAAAGCATAACGAGGCTTTGTTAGTATTACAGTAATTGCTCTTCACCCACAAATGTCCCTGGGTTCTACGGCCTGTGTGCATAAGATACATACTGCACTTTGATAAGGGAGCCATGGTGATTAATTGCACAAAATGCTTTGATTTTTTTCTTTTTTAAAGCTTAGAAAATGAAAGGAACAATGGGGGGAAAAGCATTAAGCATTTATCACGACAGGATGCTCACCGTATTTCTGATAATTGCACACAAGAGCAAAACGATGTCCAGAATTAGTTCTCAAATGATTCTGTATTTTAATAACGGGTAGAGTTCAAAAAGGAGAACAAAGCATAATCGGGGGGGGGGGGAGGGGAGGGGAGAGGAAAAAGTTGCTGCAATATGGCATTTCAGAGCTACCCCTCAGACAGCACAATGCGCGCACCAAGTAATTTTGCAGAATTAACATAATTGTGAGATGGTCAGAACCTTTAGTCATATCAAAAGAACCAACAGCACAGATTAAGGCTTGGATTCTTTGGAGAATTTCCATGGGAGGGTGCAATTTGCATTGGTTTCCTCTCCCCCATGCGTGTAGGGTTACCAGCAGGCCTGAAGGGAAGTGACCGGTCCCTTTAACAGAGGCTTAATGTGTAGAATTGGGCAGCTGAAGCTTTCCATGGGGGCATGGAGGTCAGTCTCATCCGGTAAACAATATCTCATTCAGTCTCTGTTAAAAAGGGACTCTCTCACACTTTCTCTCCCTCTCCCTGTTGTGTTTGTGTCCTTGATATCAAGTTTATATCTCCACTACCTCACATTACATTTTATAGCACACATGGCCTGGCCTCACAAAGCCCCATTTGTGTCACATCTGGCCCGCCTAACAAATGAGTCTGACACCCCTGAGAGTCTATGCCAATATAGTAGTTCAAACCAGGGCTTCAATTGAGCAGGAACACACAGGAATGTAATTCCAGCTGGCTTGGTGTCAGGGGTGCGGCCTAATATGCAAATGAGTTCCTACTGGTTTGGGTTTTTTTACAAAAAAAGTCCTGTGTAGAAGATGATGATGATATTGGATTTATATCCCGCCCTCCATTCCGAAGAGTCTCAGAGCGGCTCACAATCTCCTTTATCTTTCTCCCCCCACAACAGACACCCTGTGAGGTAGATGAAGATACTGGATTTATATCTCGCCCTCCACTCCAAAGAGTCTCAGAGCGGCTCACAATCTCCTTTCCCTTCCTCCCCCACAACAGGCACCCTGTGAGGTAGATGAAGATATTGGATTCATATCCCGCCCTCCACTCCGAAGAGTCTCAGAGCGGCTCACAATCTCCTGTACCTCCCCCCCCCCCCCCCACAACAGACGCCCTGTGAGGTAGATGAAGATATTGGATTTATATCCCACCCTCCACTCCGAAGAGTCTCAGAGCGGCTCACAATCTCCTTTCCCTCCCCCCCCCACAACAGACACCCTGTGAGGTGGGTGGGGCTGAAAGGGCTCTCACAGCAGCTGCCCTTTCAAGGACAACCTCTGCCAGAGCTATGGCTGACCCAAGGCCATGCTAGCAGGTGCAAGTGGAGGAGTGGGGAATCAAACCCGGTTCTCCCAGATAAGAGTCCGCACACTTAACCACTACACCAAACAACAGTGGCGTCAGGGGGTGTGGCCTAATATGCAAATGAGTTCCTGCTGGGCTTTTTCTTTTAAAATTTCTTTTATATCATTGAACTGGTTTTTAATGTTAGTAGTTTTATTGTTGATGTTTTATATTGTTGGATTTAAATGTTTTTATAATATCACTGTATGTTTTGTAATATGCTGTTAGCCGCCCTGAGCCCGCTAAGGTGGGGAGGGCGGGATAGAAATAAAATTTATTATTATTATTATTATTATTATAATAAAATCGCCCTGGTTCAAAAAAGTTAAAGAGTGATTCAGAAAGCCCTTCCATGTTGTTGTTAAGTTCACATTTCTACACAGAACCTTGAACTTCTCAAGAAGACATACATACCAGTCACATTTGCAACACTTTGGTTTTTCTACCCAAATAATCTCCTGGACCTGGAAACGCGGGGCTCCTGGAATGGGGCTATCTGACTGGCAATGTGACTCAATACCGGCAATGTGACTCAAAGACTAAGATGTTCACACATCATAGCTGTGTGTCCCTGGAGACCCCTGTAAAGGATTGATATGTATGAATCTATAATGTTGTCTTATACTTGAGTCATCAAAATCAGTATTGTCTACTCAGATAGGCAGGAGCATTCCAGGGTTTCAGGTGGAGGTCTTTCACATCACCTGCTAACTGCCAGTGTGGTGTAGTATGGTTAAGAGCGGCAGACTTCAGTCTGGAGAACCAGGTTTGATTCCCCACTCCATCAAATGAAGCCTGCTGGGTGACTATGTGCTAGTCACAGTTCTCTCAGAGCTCTCAGCCCAACCTACCTCACAAGGTGCCTTTTGTGGAGAGAGGAAGGGAAAGGTGATGGAAAGCCACTTTAGACTCCTTAGGGCAGTGGCGGACTGGCCAGGATGTCAGCCTGCCCAATGGCAAGTGGGGCCCCTTAAACATTAGACAATATGTTAAAAATGTTAATGAACTTTTAGTAGCTTGAAAATATAATAGAAGTCCCACTATTATTACTGTAATTAAGCTAAAAATTTGCATTGTATTTAGGGTTGCCAGCCTCCAGGTGGAGCCTGGGGATCTCCCGGTTTTACAACTGATCTCCAGCTGGCAGAGATCAGCTCCCCTGGAGAAAATGCAATCTGTATTTACATTTAGAATCGCCTGTTTACTGCAAGTAATATGTGCAATATATGTACACTGTAATTACTAAAAATATATGCATTTATTCCGCAAAAAGTTTTAATTGTACGTTTTTTCCACTTACGTATTTTTTTGAAAATTTTATTTATTTCTTATACAAATTAAATGATAGCCTTACAGTTCGTCTCCTGGCAACCAATATTTTTAGACCCAGTCCGCCACTACCTTAGCGTATAAAAACCTTCTCAAGTAGAGATGCCAAAGATTGAAACTGGGACATTCTGCATGTCTGGAGAGCCAGTTTGGTGTAGTGGTTAAGTGTGCAGACTCTTATCTGGGAGAACCGGGTTTCCCACTCCTCCACTTGCACCTGCTGGAACGGCCTTGGGTCAGCCAGAACTATCGCAGAGGTTGTCCTTGAAAGGGCAGCTGCTGTGAGAGCCCTCTCAGCCCCACCCACCTCACAGGGTGTCTGTTGTGGGGGGGGGGGGGAAGGTAAAGGAGATTGTGAGCCGCTCTGAGACTCTTCAGAGTGGAGGGCGGGATCTAAATCCAATATCTTCATCTAGCTCACAGGGTGTCTGTTGTGGGGGAGGAAGGTAAAGGAGATTGTGAGCCACTCTGAGACTCTTCAGAGTGGAGGGTGGGATATAAATCCAATATCTTCATCTCTCTCACAGGGTGTCTGTTGTGGGGGAGGAAGGGAAAGGAGATTGTGAGCCGCTCTGAGACTCTTCGGAGTGGAGGGGGGGATATAAATCCAATATCTTCATCTACCTCACAGGGTGTCTGTTGTGGGGGAGGAAGGTAAAGGAGATTGTGAGCCACTCTGAGATTCTTCGGAGTGGAGGGCGGGATATAAATCCAATATCTTCTTCTTCAAACAGGTGGTCTACCACTGAACCATGCATCCTCCTTATTAGAAAAGTCACCAATGGAAGACAAACCTCCCTGAAAGTCAGCTGGCCTGCTTCTCACACCTGAACTATGAAGCTACATGTAAGAGGATGCCCTGAGGGGGGGGGGGTTAAAATGAGATTCCAGTTGATGTAGGGTTACACTAAGGCTGAACGGGGGGGGGAGGGGCATTAACTGTGTGCACAATCAGCAACAAGCCACAGAATCTGCTGATGCACATGGGAATTCAACCACCAATATCCTGGTATTAACTAGTAGAGAAATCAGATATGGAAGGGGTTCTCCAAGAACAGAAAATTTGAAAAGCACTGATCTGCAGTGATACCGGTGGATTTAGAAACTGGGGAGTCTGTGAAAGAAGAAGAGGGACAAACGGGAACAGTAAGAAGCAGGTTCTCTTCGACAAGGTCTTTTTAAATTATTGAATAATTCTCAGAAACACAAAGTTTTGTAGGTGCCCCCCACCCCAGGAGGTCTCTAAGTAAACTAAGTTTGGGAAAATCCATCCAATTATGCAGTGAACCAGGGTGACACTTCTCCCCTAACCCACGACTACTACATTTAGCAGAATAAAGAGTGAGAGGAGAGGTTTTCAGAATAGCTTTGACTATTACATGGCTTTTAGCAGAAGACAGTGATGACTATAATGCAACAAAAGTAATCTTTTGCCTTCCTTCAATTTACACCTTCCTACAAGACTTCTGCCCTATATTGCTTCCCATTACAGCAATTACCAGGCTTTGTGAGCTGTTGCCTAGCTGCCAAGACATCTGAGAACTTTCTGAACCAAAAATGTCTTTCAGAGTTTATACAAATGACTGGGGGCAGGAGAGACTATTCAGACTACCATGTGTATACACTGACTGACATTCTATGCTAGAATCAGAGAATCAGACAAACCAACTCTATGACTCTATGATACTATAGAATGTCAGTGTAGAATGTCAGCTCGGGGGCAGGGCTAACCAGGATTAAAAGCGTTGTGCGAAATTGGTCTGAGGCTAAGACTTTCTGTCTGCTCGCACAGTACAACTCTTCTAGATGAACAAAGCAGGAGTCAAGTTGCACCTTTAAGACCAACAAAGTTTTATTCAGAACAAAAGCTTTCGTGTGCTCTCTAAGCACACGTCATCAGACGAGGGGATCAGGTATTGTGGGCTGAAATACAAGCAGTTTGTTGATGAAGTATGCAGACGGATCACATGGTAAACCAGCGTGGCTTGGCCATTTGATCTGGATAGCAATAAAAGGTAATAAAGTCCTCTGCCAATTGGTGTTTCTGTAAATCTAGGTGGATCACAAAAGGACGTGTATTTCCTAGTTGCAGTCCACCCTATTTATAGTTTATAGTGGAGGAAAGCAGAAGGATGTAAGCTGTTTTGGGTTCCTTTTGGGGAGAAAGGTAGAACAGAAATGAACTAAATAAGTAAATCCAACTGTGCGGCGTTAACCATCTAGAAGAGTTGGATCCAAGCGGGCAGCCGCGTTGGTCTGAAGTCGCTGAAAAAAGCAGGAGTCAAGCGGCACCTTTAAGACCAACAAAGTTTTATTCAGAACGTAAGCTTTCGTGCGCTCTCTAAGCGCACTTCATCAGACACTGCACATCGAGAGTTACCCACCTGAACCTATCCAACAGAAATGCAGCTTTGACGTGGACTCACCCTAATGTAAGCATGATGCAATTACGTACTGTGTCACTTTCTTCTACCCTATTATTTCTTACCTACTTATTAACATCTACAATTTCTTTACTTTTCATGATACTTTTAAATCTACTTTAAGGGGTAGGGGTGTAGCTCCCTGGCACACCATCTGCTTCGCGTGCAGAAGGCCCCAGCTTCAATCCCCTGCATCTACAGATAAAAGAATCAGATAGTGGATGATGTGGAAGATCTCCACCTGAGCCCCTGGAGTGCCCTGCCAGTCAGAGTACACAATAGTTACTTTGATAGATCAATGAATATAATACAGCTTCACGCACATATATCTATTTACGCAACTTTGCTTCTAAAAGAAGCAACCAATATCCACTTCACTTGCACACAAGCAAATTTAATTACATTTTAATTTTGTTCACATTATAACTAAAAGAGGAAAGCTATGAGAAATGTTGTCTTGGTCATCTCTGCAAACCAAAGCTCCATCTCATGAGCTAGGACAGGGCAAGGGCAAATCATGCAAGCCTTATTTGTCAATGGCTGTGTCAATTTAACCCTAGGGAAGAAGACAATAGATAAACCATTCAATACCTGATGGCTGTGTCAATTTACCCCCCAGGGAAGAAGACAATAGATATACCATTCAATACCTGATGGCCCATCTCAGAGTAATTTCCTTCCAGTTTGACATCTTGGTGTAGTGGTTAAGTGTGCGGACTCTTATCTGGGAGAACCAGGTTTGATTCCCCACTCCTCCACTTGCACCTGCTAGCATGCCTTGGGTCAGCCATAGCTCTGGCAGAGGTTGTCCTTGAAAGGGCAGCTGCTGTGAGAGCCCTCTCCAGCCCCACCCACCTCACAGGGTGTCTGTTGTGGGGGAGGAAGGTAAAGGAGATTGTGAGCCGCTCTGAGACTCTTCGGAGTGGAGAGCGGGATATAAATCCAATATCTTCTTCTTCTTCTTCTTTAGTGCAGACTTTCTAGAAAACCTTTGCAGCCCACTTTCAGGTCTGTATATGACCCTAAAAGAGCACCATGGGGGAAAAAAATGCACACCTGATCCTAGATACTTTGATTCATCAAGGGAGGGGGGTGGTGCCATTTTTTGACAGCTACAATCCCTCATGCCTTAACCTGGATGGCCTAGGCTAGCCCGCTTTTAGAAGTTCCTGTTCTCCTTTTCTCACAATACAAGAACTACTGCCAATGCATGATAAGGACTTTAATTTAATTTTTCAATTCATACCCCACCCTATCCCGCAAGCAGGCTCTGGGTGGCTTACAACATTAAAACCAGTTTGGTGTAGTGGTTAAGTGTGCGGACTCTTATCTGGGAGAACCGGGTTTGATTCCCCACTTCTCCACTTGCACCTGCTGGAATGGCCTTGGGTCAGCCATAGCTCTGGCAGAGGTTGTCCTTGAAAGGGCAGCTGCTGTGAGAGCCCTCTCCAGCCCCACCCACCTCACAGGGTGTTTGTTGTGGGGGAGGAAGGTAAAGGAGATTGTGAGCTGCTCTGAGACTCTTCGGAGTGGAGGGCGGGATATAAATCCAATATCTTCATCTACCTCACAGGGTGTCTGTTGTTGGGGGGGGGAAGGTAAAGGAGATTGTGAGCCGCTCTGAGACTCACAATGGTCTGAGAAATCCATTGGCTAATGGTCTGAGAAATCCATTGGCTAATTATCTGCAAAGAGACCCATCGTGCCAGTTTGGTGTAGTGGTTAAGTGTGCGGACTCTTATCTGGGAGAACCGGGTTTGATTCCCCACTCCTCCACTTGCACTTGCTAGCATGGCCTTGGGTCAGCCATAGCTCTGGCAGAAGTTGTCCTTGAAAGGGCAGCTGCTGTGAGAGCCCTCTCCAGCCCCACCCACCTCACAGGGTGTCTGTTGTGGGGGAGGAAGGTAAAGGAGATTGTGAGCCACTCTGAGACTCTTCGGAGTGGAGAGCGGGATATAAATCCAATATCACCTTACAAAAAAAGTTAAACAAACCACATCCAGACTAGACAATAATCACAATCAAAGAATCTGTAGAATTACAGAATTATCCAAGTTGTAGTCAACAAAACTTAAGCACCTAGATGATAAGGTGCTGGGGGAAGCGATGACTTCAGGGGACACCCACTGGATCAGCTGAAAGCCTGGCAAAGAGCTCCATCTTACAGGCCCTGTGAAACTTGGATAAGTCCAAGACTCTGGCTATCCTGGACAGATTATTCCTATGAGTTTCTAAGAGCTGGCTTCATCCTGACATGTTGGCTAGAGCGAGGAAAAATCATTTCTGTGAAGGCGAGGAGAAATTTTTTTTTTTATCTAATGTAGTATCCCAAATACTAGTATTCCTTCACAAATATGGGTCAGAAAAGGCTAGCAAAGGCTATTTGATCTAGTGATATTATATTGGAAGGCAAGGAAAGCAGCAGTTCTTCAAATGCACTTTGGGGAAGGTGGGGGTGGGGGGGAGAGGAGAATACTCTCCCTTTAACCCAATACATTAAAGAAAGAGTTCTGTCAGAAGCTTTATAAATGGTGTTGAAAGGAAGTTCCAGGCTTTGTACAATAAAGACAGCTGAAAACCTAATTTATGAAAAAATGTTATTGATGATACAAGCTTTTCAGCGCCGCTGTGTGTCTTGAAACATCAATAGGATCCACTAGATGCTTTCCTTGGCATTGCACTGAGACTCATCCACCTATTTTCAAAACAATGTTATATTCTTACATTACCATCCTAAGCAGAGCTACATCCTTTTAATTCCATTGATGGCTGCACACGTAGAAAGGTGTAACGCTTCTTAGGATGGAGAACTGTGTACAATTCTGGTCACCACACCTCAAAAAATACAGCATTGGAAAAAAGTCCAGAAAATGGCAACTAGAATGATTAAAGGGTTGGAACACTTTCCCTATGAAGAAAGGTTAAAATGCTTGGGGCTCTTTAGCTCGGAGAAATGTCAACTCAGGGGTGACATGATAGAGGCTTACAAGATTATGCACGGGATAGAGAAGGTAGAGAAAGAAGTACTTTTCTCCCTTTCTCACGATCCAAGAACTCGTGGGCACTCAATGAAATTGCTGAGCAGTTGTGTTAGAATGGATAAAAGGAAGTACTTCTTCACCCAAAGGATGATTAACACGTGGAATTCACTGCCACAGGAGGTAGTGGCGGCTACAAGCATAGCCAACTTCAAGAGGGGATTGGATAAACATCTGGAACAGAGGTCCATCAGTGGCTATTAGGCACAGTGTATTGTTGGAACTCTCTGTCTGGGGCAGTGATGCTCTGTATTCTTGGTGCTTGGGAGCGGCAACAGTGTGAGGACTTCTAGTGTCCTGGCCCCACTGATGGACCTCCTGATGGCACCTGGGTTTTTTGGCCACTGTGTCACAGTGTGCGGGGCTGGATGGACCATTGATCTGATCCAACATGGCTTCTCTTATGTTCTTATGTTCTGTTATAGCATGGTGTGTTAAAGACTGGCTGTTAAAGACTTTGAAACCATCCTTGCCATATAAGCCAGACATCTGAATACTGTCTCAAGTGAAAATAAAAGAGAAGCCAGCTTCAGTTATGGAAGCTGGAGCCCTTATTAACTGTAACTCAGCAAATATTATAATAAACTCTGCAAAAATGGCAAAAAAAAAATCAATTCAGGTAAAAAGCTGATCTTTCTCCCAAGAATGTGCTTCAAGGGAACCATCTCCAGTCCCAAACTGCACTAGCCAGCAAACATTAAATTGCATGCAGAGGTTGTTATCTAGCTTGCTTAGTTCCTCTACCAAAATATTACGAGCACACTGGAAATAAGTATCTCTGTATCTCAAAGCAGCGACCTTCCTTGGAACCTGTATGTTCCAAGATAAGTAAACCTTTCTAAGACAAGGGAATGGCCCCTCTCCACTTTGATCCCATGACTATTACAAGATCTCTGCTTCCAGGAGGAAGGGACTCAACTATGTATCATCTAAGCAACCGCCAGGCCATTCCTGCATGAAATGCTATTTCTGCATTTTCTCCCTGCCTCCCTGCATGCAGCTAAACCACTCTCCCAAGTCTGCTTCTTGACGGGGTTGCTTTCCTTTGCTTGTTCTTTGCTTTTTTCTAAGTTGGAGAGTCTGGCTTTCCCTTGCACTTGAGTCCGTGAAGGATTGTATTTCACTTCCATCAGTGCTTTTGTTGCTGTAGGGGCAGTGATGTGCCACCCCTAGTTTTTCTTCTTGCGTATGCACTATGCCAACACAGCAGGATAATGCAAAGTGCATCACAGAACTCAAGAGGGGGGAGGGGGGGTTAGTCTGGAGGCTGCATTTTTAAACAGTCCAGGCCCCAGCACTCATAAAGAAAACCCAAGCAAACCTATCCAGGCTTACTGGAATCCCTATTAAAGCAAGAAAGGAGAGAAGGACACAGCTGTGTTTCCCCTCCAGTCTAAGCCTCCCAAACCCCTAATTCCTCAGCTGTTGTAAAAAGAAACCTTAATAGCTAAGCAACCCATTATAGTGTGAGATAAGATGCTCCTAAGGTTGCCGACCTCCAGGTGGCACCAAGAAGTCTCCCTTTATTATTATTCATCTCCAGATGACCAAGATCACCTCCCTTGGAGAAAATGACAATTTTGGGAGGTGGACTCTATTGCAGGGGTGGCCAACGGTAGCTCTCCAGATGTTTTTCTTTTGCCTACAACTCCCATCAGCCCCAGCCATTGGCCATGCTGGCTGGGGCTGATGGGAGTTGTAGTTAAAAAAAACATCTGGAGAGCTACCGTTGGCCATCCCTGCTCTATGGCATTATACCCTGGCTGAGGTCCTTCTCCTCCCAAAACCCTGCCCTGCCCAGGTTCCACCTCCAAAATCTTCAGCTATTTACCAATCCAGAGCTGGCAACCCTAGACACGCCCCTTCCACACACATCCCCCTCCCTCAGTTTATGGTTGCCTGCTACAGCGGTATAAGTGTAGTGGTTTAAGTACATGGACTCTTATCTGGGAGAACTGGGTTGAATTCTCCACTCCTCTACTTGCAGCTGCTGTAAGAGCTCTCTCAGCTCCACCTACCTCACAGGGTGTCTGTTGAGTGGAAGGAAGATAAAGGAGATTGGGAGCCGCTCTGAGACTCAGAATGGAGGGCAGGATATAAATCCAGTATCATCTTCTTCTTCCGTTATGTTGATAGGGTTACAAAGTTTTGTTGCTGTTGTTTTGGAAACACAGGACAGTGCAAGGGAAAATGGCAGCAGCTCAGGAAAAAAGGAGGGTGTTAGGAAGCTGGCCATGGGAATGGTACAACGTGGGTAGGAGTTTCAAGTGCAGGAAACTGTATGGACTATTTGACTCACTGTAACACAACTACATATGAGTTCATGTCCCAAAAATATAATGAGTTTAATACTGATATCAGTTTTAAGCCGGCAATTTGAAGCAGGAAAAAAACAGGAATGTCCAGTTACTAATCTTAACCCATACTTCCCTGTGGCATTTCACAAGACTTCTCCCACATTAAACCTTGTTTGAAAATAGCACTGCAGCTGCAGCTGAAAAATGGTCAGATACTCTCATGATATCTTTGCAAATTTGAAACATGAAAATCAGATATACAGCATGGGTTCAAACATATCTGTTCGATCACGCTAAACAATTCAGAACAGCAGATTACTATATTAAAAAGACCTCCTTTAGCAGCAATGGTCTACTTTTTAAAACTGCAATTCAGCCCTTCATTTCTTCACAGAACAAGTGGAAACATTTCTTTACAAAGAGAGTGATTACAACGTGGAATTTGCTACCACAGGATGAAGTAATGTTCACAGGAATAGCAGCTTTGAAAGGGGATTAGATAGATTCGTGGAGGAGAGGTCTATCAGTGGCTACCAGCCCTGGTGGCTGAGGGGAACCTCCACATTCAGAGGCCCTAAGCCTTTAAATCCCAGAGACAGGAGGCAACATCAGGGGAAGGCCTTGGCCTCTATACCCTGTTGTTGGCTGTCCCTAGGAACTTTTTGGCCCCTGTATGAGACAAGATGTTGGACCAGATGGAACCTCACTGCTCTGATCCAGCAGGGCTCTTGTGATGTTCTTATCAGGGAAAGGCCATGACCTCTCTGCCCTGTTGCTGGCCCTCCAGAGGAACTGGTTGGCCACTATGTGAGACAAGATGTTGGACCAGATGAAACCTCACTGGTCTGATCCAGCAGGGCTCTTGTGATGTTCTTATCTCTGGGAAAGGCCATGACCTCTCTGGCCTCTTGCTGGCCTTCCAGAGGAACTGATTGGCCACTATGTGAGACAAGATGTTGGACCAGATGGAACCTCACTGGTCTGATCCAGCAGGGCTCTTGTGATGTTCTTATCTCTGGGAAAGGCCATGACCTCTCTGGCCTCTTGCTGGCCTTCCAGAGGAACTGGTTGGCCACTATGTGAGACAAGATGTTGGACCAGATGGAACCTCACTGGTCTGATCCAGCAGGGCTCTTGTGATGTTCTTATCTCTGGGAAAGGCCATGACCTCTCTGGCCTCTTGCTGGCCTTCCAGAGGAACTGATTGGCCACTATGTGAGACAAGATGTTGGACCATATGGAACCTCACTGGTCTGATCCAGCAGGGCTCTTGTGATGTCCTTATCTCTGGGAAAGGCCATGACCTCTCTGGCCTCTTGCTGGCCTTCCAGAGGAACTGATCGGCCACTATGTGAGACAGGATGCTGGGCAAGACTGACCACTGGCTCTTCTCGTGTTCTTAAGGTAACGTAACATTTTAATTTCAGAGGGCAGTCATGATTAATGGTCTGCAGTGGAACTGTTAGATTCAAAGGGAATTTTATTCTGTACGAATAGGATAGAGCCGCTTTGGGTCCCCATTGGGGAGAAAGGTGGGGTACATATAAATAGAAACAGAAACTGAAAATAAATAAATAAAACTACTCTCAGGGAGAAATGTGCCTTTACACTTAGGAAATGTGAGTGACTTGAGAAAGGGGCGTCCAAGAAAAAAAAGCAGCATCCATTCAGCCTCAACCAAAACTCTGCCTAGCATGACCCAAGGGTAACAAGCAACATGGGTATGACTTACAATTAAAATGTTCCTGGCTCTCACTTCAGCTCTGCCCATACTGATAAAGCCAGATCTATAAATTTACCGATCTCCTTCTTCATGGCCTATTTTGGAATCTGCATTGCCAGGCAAGCAATTGGCCCCTCGAGTCTTCCTCTCCTCCAGTTAACTTCTTTAAACAAAAATAGTTCACAGTTCCTCAGAGCAGAGGAGGTTATGTCCTTTTTGAAGATGAACAAGCAAAAGAGAGGGGGGGAATAAGAGAGGAGCTGGGAGCCACATGGGAGAAAAAAGGGTTTTGACCTTGCTAAGATAACTCTTAACTGTTCTGTGATCCCGATTCAAGACAGACAAAGGATGTGTTGTTCACAACAGAATGGGTTTTTTTTTTCCCTTTTCCCCCCTGATATGTGCACTGGAACAGCTGATGGTGGTCTGTCCTGTCCTGGGTGATCCAGGCCCTGAATGAGCTTTGTAACAGGGAGGGCAGATCTTCATTAGAATCACTGACTTCCTTCCTATTTTCTTTACAGCGTTTTAACAGACATCACACAATACTCTCAACCGCAAGTCTGCTGGTCAGAATGGCAGGATGCGGTTCAAATTTCTGAGCAGAGAGCTATTGGCAAAAAGGTACTTGAGCCTGCCACATTAAGCAAAGATCCGCAGCTGGGGGCCCTTCTCCACCGGCCGATTTGGTGATAACTTGGCATGCCAGCATGCAGCTAAAAAAAGAAAGGTGGCAGCACCTGACTCCCGAAGCTCAAGGGAAAAGGCTCCAGAGCTTACTGTGCCAAGGAACAGCCTGAAACAGTTCTCCCAGTCAACATCCTTCCAACAAATAGCTCTGCCCACCTCCTAGCATTGCTAGGTAGTCCCCTGTGCAAGCACCAGTCGTTTCCGACTCTGGGGCGATGTTTCATCATGATGTTTTCACGGCAGACTTTTTACGGGGTGGTTTGCATTGTTTTCCCCAGTCATTTACACTTCCCCCCCAGCAATCTGGGTACTCATTTTATTGAACTTGGAAGGATGGAAGGCTGAGTCAACCTCAAGCCGGCTACCTGAGCCCAGCAGGCCGTGAGCAGAGAGAGAGCTTCGACTGCAGTCCTGCAGCTTTACCACTCTGTGCCATCAGGGCTGCTTATACGCGGGGCAGTCGCTTATGCACTTATACACAGCTTATTCCTGTGTTGCATTTTTTAAGCATCCAGTAAGCAAGCAGCAGAGGAGGGACAATTCGGGATGTGGAAAGGACAGCTTCCTTGAAAGAGCACATAGTTTAATTAAACCACCAACACTAAGAACAACAATTCAAAAATAGTACACATCACAATAAAATCTATGATAACAATGCAGTTCAGATGGTGGCCAAAATTTCCAGCTGTGCTACCACTTTGTTGGGGGGGGGGGGGAGAGGGAGAGTGCCAACCGGATGGATACCATCGCAGTCCTCAAACAAACGCTCGGCAGAACATCTCTGCCTCACAGGCCCTGCATGCCCACAAACGTCGCTGTCCTCAACCAGCCTGACGGAACATCTCTGCCTTACAGGCCCTGTGCGCACAGAACTGCTAGTGGCGACCAAGACTGTTAAGATCTCTAGCAATTGTGCTCTCAGTTTGTTTTTGTATAAAGTGCTGTCACGTGACAGCCAAAAAGGAAATACTTCTTTACACGGTAAGTGGAATTTGCTGCCAGAGGATGTCATGACGGCTGCAGGCACAGCTTTGAAGGGAATTCAGAGAGGATTCACAGAGGATAAGTCTATGGGTGAGTACCAGGCCTGGTGATTAATGGGAACCTCCACCTTCAGAGGCAGGCAGTCTATGAATACCAATGAAAGGAGACAACTTCAGGAGAAAGCCTTGGCCTCTAAGCCCTGTTGTTGGACCTCCAGGGGAAGAAGAAGATGATATTGGATTTATATCCCGCCCTCCACTCCGAAGAGTCTCAGAGCGGCTCACAATCTCCTTTCCCTTCCTCCCCCACAACAGACACCCTGTGAGGTAGATGAAGATATTGGATTTATATCCCGCCCTCCACTCCGAAGAGTCTCAGAGCGGCTCACAATCTCCTTTCCCTTCCTCCCCCACAACAGACACCCTGTGAGGTAGATGAAGATATTGGATTTATATCCCGCCCTCCACTCCGAAGAGTCTCAGAGCGGCTCACAATCTCCTTTCCCTTCCTCCCCCACAACAGACACCCTGTGAGGTAGATGAAGATATTGGATTTATATCCCGCCCTCCACTCCGAAGAGTCTCAGAGCGGCTCACAATCTCCTTTACCTTCCTCCCTCACAACAGACACCCTGTGAGGTAGATGAAGATATTGGATTTATATCCCGCCCTCCACTCCGAAGAGTCTCAGAGCGGCTCACAATCTCCTTTACCTCCCTCCCCCACAACAGACACCCTGTGAGGGAGATGAAGATATTGGATTTATATCCCGCCCTCCACTCCGAAGAGTCTCAGAGCGGCTCACAATCTCCTTTACCTTCCTCCCTCACAACAGACACCCTGTGAGGGAGATGAAGATATTGGATTTATATCCCGCCCTCCACTCCGAAGAGTCTCAGAGCGGCTCACAATCTCCTTTACCTTCCTCCCTCACAACAGACACCCTGTGAGGTAGATGAAGATATTGGATTTATATCCCGCCCTCCACTCCGAAGAGTCTCAGAGCGGCTCACAATCTCCTTTACCTCCCTCCCCCACAACAGACACCCTGTGAGGGAGATGAAGATATTGGATTTATATATTTATAAGATAAAAAAAATATGTGTGTATATATATATATATGTGTGTGTGTGTGTGTGTATATTAAAATTATTATTATTATTATTCCTTTCTTAATTGGTTGAGACGATTAGTAGTGGTCAGAAATTTTCAGGTAGTGTGGGCAAACGAACAGAATACGTTGTGTGGTGGCTGACTCAAGACAGAGACCCAGGCTCCGGAAAATCTTTGGTAAGTGATGTCGGGCCAGGGGATTCCAGTGCTCCTGGGGAGGGGAAAGTACAGCGATGGGAGCAGGCAGAATGTGAATGGAAGGAGTACGAGACACAAGAGAGCTCGCCCCCCCTTCCAGCCTGTGTCCCATCCCAAGGATGGCAAGTGGGAGGGCCAAGTGGAAACACTCGCCTCCGTCCCTGGTGCTGTGCAATACCAGGTCCATAAATAATAAAACCTCAGTCCTGCAAGATTTTTTTATCAGGCAGGACATGGACCTGGCTTGCGTGACGGAGACCTGGGTGCAGGAGGGGGAGACAGTTGCTCTCTCCCAAGTAGCCCCGCCTGGGTTTTCCGTCCTTCACCAGGCCCGGACTAGCGGGCAGGGGGGAGGGGTGGCCTTTTTAATGCGGGAGGATTGCTCCTTCAGGAGACTTCCGCCACCAGAGATCGAGGGCGTGGAGTGTGTGGGCCTGGAGTGGGACGTTGGGGAAAGTTTGGCAATCTGGCTGGTGTACCGTCCGCCTAACACACCAGCCAGTGCCCTGCTGTCCTTGATGGAGGCTGTAACAGGCTGGGCATTGGAGCACCCTCGACTTATAGTCCTGGGTGACTTCAATGTCCATGCCGAGGACGCAGCTTCCACACGTGCGACGGACCTAGTGCTTTCCATGGCAGCACTAGGACTTTCCCAATATGTAACGGCACCCACGCATCAGGCTGGACACACACTAGACCTGATCTTTGCGGCGGGAGTAGCAGTGGATCAGATATCTGCTGAGGCAGTGCCATGGTCTGACCACCAGGTCCTGAAGGCCCGTGTGGACATGCCACCCCTGTCCCGTTTAGGCGGTGAGCAGATTTTGGCTCACCCGCGTAGTCAGATGGACCCATTGCGGCTTCAGATAGCTATACGGGACCCTTGGCCCACCGGCGACTCGTTGGATGAACTAGTGGAGACCTGGAATAACCGGCTCTCCGAGGCCATCGACGAAATCGCTCCCAGACGTCCTCTTCATCCTCGATCACGATCCGCTCCGTGGTATACCCCACGGATTCCCCACTCCTCCACTTGCAGCTGCTGGAATGGCCTTGGGTCAGCCATAGCTCCCCCAGAGCTGTCCTTGAAAGGGCAGCTGCTATGAGAGCCCTCTTGGCCCCACCCACCTCACAGGGTGTCTGTTGTGGGGGAGGAAGATATAGGAGATTGTAAGCCACTCTGAGTCTGATTCAGAGAGAAGGGCGGGGTATAAATTTGCAGTCTTCTTCAATTTTTTAAAAAGTTCAGCATGTCATGCTAAGTTCCAATTAGAGGCAGTTTAGTTCAGCTTACTGGCTGCCCAAAGTGTATCCGATTCGCTACAAGGTGCTAGTTATTACCTTTAAAGCCCTATATGGCCAAGGACCTGTCTACCTTCGAGACAGACAGGTTGCTTACCTGTAACTGTAGATCTTCGAGTGGTCATCTGTGCAGTCACACTTGTGGGATACTGCGCCTGCGCTGGTCCCCGATCGGTATCTGTAAGAAAGCCCGGGAAAATTTCCGCGGCCGGCGCCACTGGGCATGCGCAGGCGACCCACTGCGCACGCCCAACGGCGCCACCGCGGCAATCCCACCAGTTCCTTCATGACCGCTGAAAGCCCCCAGAGAAGGGAGACCGTCAGCAGCGGGGAAGGAGGGCGGGTAGTGTGACTGCACAGATGACCACTCGAAGATCTACAGTTACAGGTAAGCAACCTGTCTATCTTCTTCGTGGTCTCTGTGCATCACACTTGTGGGAGATTAGCAAGCAAGGCATACCTGGAGGTGGGAAGACGGTCAACCAGAGATGGCAGATTGAAGAACCGCAGTCCCCAACCGAGTCCTCTGCTGGGCATGTACGTCCAGTGCGTAGTGCTTCATGAAAGCGTGCGGAGAGGACCAGGTAGCAGCTTTGCAGACGTCAGCGAGGGGCACGCCTCTCAGGAACGCCACCGATGTCGCCATCGCTCTTGTGGAGTGGCCACGCACGGGTCCCGGCAGTGGTCTCTTTGCTAGGAGGTAGCAGAGCTTTATGGTCTCCGTCAGCCACCTGGAGAATCTCTGGGAGGAGATCTTATTACCCAGCTTGGGCGTAGCGTATGAGACGAATAACTGCTGGTCCCTGCGGAAAGCTTTAGAACGCTTTAGGTAGAAGAGCAAGGCACGCCTGACGTCTAAGGAATGGAGCCTCCGCTCCTCGTCCGAGGAGGGATTAGGGAAAAAGGCGGGCAGCCATACCTCCAGATTGAGGTGGAATTGGGAGGGCACCTTAGGGAGGAAGTTAACATCCGGGGCCAGGGAGACTCCTGACTCTCTAAAGGCTATGTATGGGTAGTCACAGCGCATTGCTGTGAGCTCCCCCACACGGCGGGCAGAGGTGATGGCCACCAGGAAGGCGGTTTTCCAGGATAGGAGCTGTAGGGGGCATGTGGCCATAGGCTCAAAGGGTCGTCTGGTTAGCCTGTCTAGCACCAGAGTCAGGTCCCACATCGGAGTGGGAGGCTTGGAGGGTGGATGCAACCTAAACAGTCCTTTCATAAACTTTTTGGACTGGGGGTGGGCGAAAACTGAGTATCCTCCCACAGGTTCGTGAGAAGCGGATACGGCTGCCAGGTAGACCTTAATGGAAGAGAAGGTCAGGCCTGCGTCGACTAGGGAGAGCAAAAAGTCAAAGATTGCAGGCAGGCCTACCTCCCTTGGTGCGCCTGGCCGGCCAGCTACAAAGACGGAGAATCTGTTCCACTTTCTGGCATAGGATGCTCTTGTGGAGGGTTTCCTGCTGTTTATCAGGACCTCCTGGACCCTGCCGGAGAACTCTAGGGGTCTATGAGCCACGCCGTCAGTTTGAGGTGCGGCACATTGTGGTGCAGCACCAGGCCTCCCTGGGATGACAGGAGGTCTGGTTCCGCTGGGAAGTGGTAGAATTTCCCTCCTGAGAGGTGCATTAAGGAGGAGAACCAGTTCTGTCGCGGCCACCAGGGGGTTGCCAGGATGCCGCGTGGCTTCTCCGATGCTAACTTGTTGATTACCCTCGTCAGCAGTGGGAGGGGCGGGAACAGGTAGAGGAAAAGGCCCTCCCATGAGATGAGGAGCCCGTCCCCCTGGGATGTGGGGTCGGCACCCCCTCTGGAGCAAAACACGGGGCACTTCTTGTTGTCCGCCGTGGCAAAGGCATCCAGCTGTGGGTAGCCCCAGAGCTGGAATACTGGTTGGAGGAAGCGCCACTGAAGTTCCCACTCGTGTGGTGATGCCCCCCCTCTGCTTAGGGAGTCCGCCTGCGTGTTGAGGACCCCTGGGAGGTGGGCAGCTTTCACAAAGATGTCGTGCTGGATACATTCCGTCCATAGGGCCATGGCTAGCGCACAGAGGCGACGGGATACCGTTCCGCCCTGCCTGTTGATGTATGCCAGGGCGGTGGTGTTGTCCGTGAGCAATGCCACCGTCTTCCCCAGCAGCTTCGGGCGGAAGGACCGTAGGGCAAAGTGGACCGCTAGCAGCTCCAGGTAATTTATATGGTATGCTGCCAACTTGGGAGGCCACTGGCCCCCCACCGAAAGCCCTTCCATGTGGGCGCCCCAACCCCACAGGGAGGCATCTGTGGTAATGGTAACCACAGGGGGCGGGAGGTGGAAGGGTGCTCCCTGGCAGATATTGTCCGTCGAACTCCACCAGCGGAGCGATTGGAGCGTCGAAGGGGGAATCGTGAACCTCTTTCGAGGTGAGTCCTTGTTTGGGCGGAACTGACGAAGGAACCATAGCTGCAGGTTTCGCATCCTCAGTTTCGCATGGAGAAGCACGCTTGTCGTTGCTGCCATAAGCCCCAGCATCCGCTGAAGCTGTTTCGCAGTGCCCCAGCCTTGGTTTTGGAGCAGCTGTACTGTGTCGGTGATGTCCTCTGCCCTCTGGGCGGGGAGGAACGCCCGGTGCAGGTTTGTGTCCAGAACCGCCCCTATGAACTGCACCGTCCTTGACGGGGTGAGTTTGGATTTCTCTAGGTTGACCTGCAGGCCCAGGGCATCTAGGAGGCGTAGTGTGGTTGTGATGTGGGCAGACAGACTTTCCCTTGAGTCGGCTACCAGGAGCCAGTCGTCTATGTATGGAAAGACTATCACGCCCTGTAGCCGCAGGTGGGCGGCCACTACGCTCATCATTTTTGTGAACACCCTGGGTGCTGTGGAAAGTCCGAATGGTAAGGCCGTGAACTGGAAGTGTTGTGGGCCTATCGCGAACCTGAGAAACCTTCTGAATTCTGGGTGGATGCTGATGTGGAAATAGGCATCCTTGAGGTCTAGGGTAGCCATCCAATCCCCCTGGTTGATGAGGGGCAGGATGGATTGCAGTGTGGACATCCTGAATTTTTGGTAGAGGATGAATCTGTTCAGACTCCGGAGATCCAATATGGGTCTCAGACCTCCATCCCTCTTTGGTACTAGGAAGTAGCGGGAATAGAAACCGCCGGTTCTCTCTTCTGCTGGAACTTTCTCTACGGCTTGTTTCTGGAGGAGGGAGGCCACCTCTGCCAGCAGAGGAGGGGAGGGAGGAGTGGTGATTACCACCGATTGGATTGGAATCTGAGCAAAGTCTATTTTGTAGCCCTCCTTGATTATGGAAAGAGCCCACCTGTCTGAGGAGACCCGCTCCCAGGCAGGCAGGAAAGGGCGGAGGCGGATAGTTGGGTGGGCAGTGGCAGCGAAGCGTGGTACAGAAAAGTCAAAGGCCCTGCTTGGTGGGGCGGGTGCCCTTCGACTTGGCGGAAGACTGGGAGTTGTAACGACCCCTGCTGTTTCCCGAGTACGCCTGCTTGTCGGGTTGCGGGGGACGTGGTCGCCAGTGTTGGTCCGAGGGTGGCTTTTGGGGGGGGTTTCTGGGCCAGGACCTGCTCCATTGCCTCGGCCTAGATTGCCTGGGCGATGGCTGCACCCCCAGGCTCCTGGAGATCTTAAGGTTCTTGTCCAGCTCCTGCAATGCATTGTCAGTGGTGGAGCTGAAGAGCCCTTCCCCGTCGAAGGGCAGGTCCTCTATGAGAGCCCTGGTGTCGTGCTGTAGGGCAGTGGACCTCAGCCAGGAGTGCCGGTGAAGGGAAACCGCTGACATGATAGCCGAGGCGGAGACGTCAACTAGGTGCTTGGCGGCTGTTAGTTGCTGCTTCGCAACCTTCTGGCCTTCGTGCAGGAGATTCTTGGCGGCCGTTCTTTGGTCCTCTGGTAAAGAGGACAACAGAGGGGACAGCTGATCTAGGATGGCGTACTGATATCTGGCCATGCAGGCCGTATAGTTGGAAACCTTTGCACCCAGGGACCCTGCCGAGTAGATCTTTCTACCCATGGCATCTAGTTTCTTCCCTTCTTTATCCGGGGGAGCGGAGTGCACCCTGCGCGACCTCGAAGAAGACGAGACAATGGCTGAGTTTGGTTTTGGGTGTGAAAATAAGAACTCAGCCCCCGTCTCCTGGATCTTGTACATGTGATCCAGCTTCCTCGAGGACACCGGTGCCGAGGATGGTTTCCTCCATGGGTCCTTTAACGCCTGCAGCATGACTCTGGTCATGGGAAGTGCAACGGCCGCTGATGTGTCCCTCTGGACGATGTCAAACACGCTGTCGTCCACCACCGGCTGGGGTTGTGAGATGGGTAGGGAGATTGCAGACGCCATTCTCTTAACCATGTCTGCATAGGCCCGCAGGTCTTCGGAGGGCGACACTGGGAGGTCCTCAGATGTATTAGGGTCCGGTGATGGCTCCCAGGTTCTGGCGTCGTCGGGCTCCGACCCCGATGGGGAGGACTGTCTGTGGTCCGATCGCTCGGATAGGTGCGGTGACGGCTCCCTCGGTGGCGACTGGGCCGGCGTCGGTGGCCGAAGTGGGGGTGCTGCCGGCGCGGGGCGGTGTGGCGGGATCGAGACCGATGCTGGAGGTCTCTTCGAGCGGTGTGACACCCTGGAGAGCGAAGATCCTTCGGACCGACAATCCCAGTCCGGGTAGTCGGTCGGTTGGTGGTAGTGGTATTGAGTGCAGCAGGGATACGTCGGCTGCCATCTGTGCTGCTCCCAGGATGGTATTGTTGGGGGCCGATGCGATTCGACCGATGGCTCCCGTCGTCTCGCGCGCTTGGGCGCCGCCGGCGTTGTTATGTCGGCCTGCTGCAGTGACTCGACCTCCGATGTCGAGTCGATGCTCCGTCGACGCGACGCCACGGAAGGTGATCGACGGGTTAGGTCGATCTCCAGTTCCGGCGCTGGGGGCTGCGGTCGATGCCCGCTAGGCCCAGGGATCGGCGACTTATGATGCCGGTGCGCGGGGGTCCGTGGTGTCGTCGGAGGACTGTGCTGCCGGCCTGCTCCAACCCCTGGAGTTGGGGGGCTGCGGAGCGGAGAGGGGGGAACCCTTCTCGGCGGGTCGGTGTCGATCGGTGCCGACACGTCGGGGGTAGGCAAAGGAGAGCGTGGTCGCTTCCGCTTCTCCTTGCTCTTCGCCTTTTTCACGGACTCCTGTCCAGGTTCCTCCCTTCGCTTCTTCGGAGGTTTCTCGATCGGTCCCTCGAGGGGCCGCTTCGCCGGCTGTTGGTCGTGGCGAGCGTCGGCATCGACAGGGGTCCCATCGGTCGATGGAGCCGTCGGAGGTGGGGCGATCGCCATCTTCGGTACCGATGCCGAAGGGCCTTCCGTTGCTCTTAGGGGACGAAGTGCCGAGGCAGTGAGTGCGGCCAAGAGCCTTGCCGCCCTGTTCTTTCTGGTTTGATTGGAGAAGCGGAGACAGTGTTGGCAGGTCTCCACGCGGTGTGCTTCTCCCAGGCAGAGGAGGCACAGGGAATGGCCGTCGGGCGGGGCGATCTTCTGCCCGCAGGCCTGGCACCTCTTAAAGAAGCCCCAGCGGCTGTCCATAGACAGCGGTCGCTAGGAGGGTCCTCTCAGAGTCCTCTGAGAGGAGAAAACAACTAAGGGGCGGAAAATGGCGGGGGAAGTCCCGGAGGAAGACCCACCGCGGCACGCACCCAAAACAACAACAGCAACTTTTTTTTTTTTTTTTTTACTAACTAACTAGACTACTAGAACTAACTACTACACTACGAAAACAATAAACAGGCTGATAATACAGAGGCTAAGGGAAAAAAAGGGTTAAAAACCCGAAGCTCACCGACCGGGAACACGAGGAAACGCAGCTCTTCGCGCAGCGGTCAGAAAGGAACTGGTGGGATTGCCGCGGTGGCGCCGTTGGGCGTGCGCAGTGGGTCGCCTGCGCATGCCCAGTGGCGCCGGCCGCGGAAATTTTCCCGGGCTTTCTTACAGATACCGATCGGGGACCAGCGCAGGCGCAGTATCCCACAAGTGTGATGCACAGAGACCACGAAGAAGATCATCTCTTCCCATATGTTCCCCAGAGGGTACTCAGATCAGGGACACGGAACCTGTTATCGATCCCTGGGCCGAGGGAGGCAAGATTGAAGATCACTCGAGAGAGAGCCTTCTCTAGAGTGGCCCCCTATTGGTGGAACCAACTGCTGGAAGAAGCAAGAGCCTTGCGGGACCTCGTTCAGTTCTGCAGGGCTTGCAAGACAGATTTATTTCAACTTGCTTTTAATCGACAGGATACTCAAGAAGGCTGAAACTGAAACTACTGGAATGTATTGTTAGCACCAAATTACGTTAAAATGTTTTGTTACATTGCTTAAGGTTTTAATTAATGTTTAAAATTTGTATATGTTTTTACTGTTGTGAGCCGCCCTGAGCCTGCTTCGGCGGGGAGGGCAGGATATAAATCCAATCAAATATATAAATAAATACTCATAAGCATCCACAGCCCACCATTTCCTTTGGAAACCCTGTGTGCCTACCTTCAGGTTTCCCAGGCCTACCACAAAGCAGCAGGCTGGAAAGCAGTATACGTCACTCTGAATTCTATGGAGGAAGGGAAGGCTTAAAAAGCGCTAAATGAAAACCAATGAAACAAACCCACTCAACTCCAAAGCATCTCTCAATTCTATTTAAAAAAAATTAAGTATAGAGTTCAACTGACACCCCAGATTAGAGACAAAAAATTTGATCTGCTTTTCGGAGGAAGGAGGGTAGATACAGTACTGCAGACTGCCAGTGACATATTCTGCAACTAGACACTGTAATAAGAACAGCGGGGAGCAGATGAACGATATTGAGCAGTTAAGGGTTAACCTGAGACCAAAAACACCTAGAGCTATCCGCTTAATGACTTTAACAGAACCTCAGCCAAGTCACCCTCGCTGCACAGCTGGTCTGCTAAGGTTGGTAGAGGGAACTGGGAGAAGAGGACTGCTATTTTCCTGCTATTTCTTGTTTTATGGAGCAAACTAAGGACTCAATTTCACAGAGCAATAATCACCTATAAACCAAGTTACAGCCCAGTCCACTGCAAGAGTACTCCATATCCTCTTCAATGGGACTTGGGCCAGCACAGGTTCTGAACATAAGTTGTGCCAGGTACGTCGAAGGAAGGCTAGCTGGCTATATCAGATCCTCCACTTCCATATATGTCAATACTATATGTCAATACTATATGGGGAAAGTGCAGAAAAGGGCAACTAGAATGATTAAAGGTTTGGAACACTTTCCCTATGAAGAAAGGTTAAAACGCTTGGGGCTCTTTAGCTTGGAGAAACGTCAACTCAGGGGTGACATGATAGAGGTTTACAAAATTATGCATGGGATGGAGAAAGTAGAGAAAGAAGTACTTTTCTCCCTTTCTCACAATACAAGAACTCGTGGGCATTCGATGAAATTGCTGAGCAGACAGGTTAAAATGGATTAAAGGAAGTACTTCTTCACCCAAAGAGTGATTAACATGTGGAATTCACTGCCACAGGAGGTGGTGGCGGCTACAAGCATAGCCAGCTTCAAGAGGGGGTTAGATAAAAAATATGGAGCAGAGGTCCATCAGTGGCTATTAGCCACAGTGTGTCTGTGTGTGTGTGTATATATAATTTTTTGGCCACTGTGTGACACAGAGTGTTGGACTGGATGGGCCACTGGCCTGATCCAACATGGCTTCTGTTATGTTCTTATGTCAATGAGTGGAAAGAGAGGCAGAGTATTAGGATAAGTTGGCGCTGAGACTTCGGCCCATTTTGAAAAAAAATATCTAGAAAGGGAGAGAATAAAGTGAGGCAGAAACAATATTATGTGATTAGATACTATGGTAATCATAGTTTAAAAACATGGCCCTATTATGCATGCTGAGAGCCCCGTGGCACAGAGTGGTAAAGCTGCAGTACTGAAGTCCTAAGCTCTGCTCACAACCTGAGTTCGATCCCGGCGGAAGCTGGGTTCAGGTAGCCGGCTCCAGGTTGACTCAGCCTTCCATCCTTCCGAGGTCAGTAAAATGAGCACCCAGCTTGCTGGGGCGGGAGAAGCGTAGATGACTGAGGAAGGCAATGGCAAATCACCCCGCAAAAAGTCTGCCATGAAAACGTTGTGAAAGCAACGTCACCCCAGAGTCGGAAACGACTGGTGCTTGCACAGGGGGCTACCTTTACCTTTTTATTATGCATGCACAGTTTACCCACAGAAAATCCAAGCAGTCAAGCCTTTAAGCTTGACTTCGGATTCTGTGCCTGCCATACGCTCCATTCTTTTTCCCCCAGTGTATTTATTCTGCAGCTTGACTGCTCAGATTCTCTGCAGTAAGCTGTGCGCTGCCTCCTTTCTCCTGCTTACTTTAAACCGGATAGCAAGAGAGGGCAGCCCAGCCAGGAGTAATTCCTTTCATTCTTTTTGCTTTCACCATGATCTGAGACTAGCAATCTGAGACCGATGCACCTACACGACCGCTTCTCCTGGTATACCCTGTGAAGAGCATTACGCTCCGGGGAGAAAAACCTCCTGGTGACCCCTGGCTTTCCTTGACCAGAGTCAGGCCCTTTTCAGTCTTGGTGCCAGCCTAAAGGGACTTAGTGCAGTTCCACAGCGCCTGCAAGACAGAGATGTTTTACCAGGTCCAAGGATGAGGAAGCAACAGTCTGTCATCGAGCCTGGCCTCCTCCATTCCTCCCCTTCCCCATCATGAGGAAAGGATATAAATTGGTATTTAAATGTCATCTGAAATTAGTTGTGCCTTGCTGTTTTAACATTTATTTTGACTCAAATCGGTTAATAGACGTATTCATTGAATTGTTGTTCGCTGTCCTGAGCCCTTTGGGGGAGGGTGGTCTAAAAGACAAGCAAGTAAAATAATTATTAGGGTTTGTAGAATCTTTCGGGCTCAAGTGCCGTGTTCTACTGGAGAAAGTTTTTCTTCCAGACGTTTCGTTCTCAGCTGCAGAGAACATCCTCAGTGGCGTTGCAGTGGGGGGTTTGCGAGGGGGACCCTGAAATTTTGACTGCCTAGAGGCCTCCACAGGGTTTAATCCGACACTGGTCACCACCACCATGTCTTCTCTGCAGATGGGTGGGGATGGCAGAGGGGCCAGCAGCAATAGCAGCAGCACTTCAGGCAGGCAGGTGTGCTGGCCGGCAAGCGGCTCACCCAGTGGAAGAGTGCGGTGGCAGAGGTTGTGATTTCCCCCACAACAGTCTCATATCTCCACCACTCGTATTGCTTCGGTAAGACTTCACAGAGGGACACTGACTTATGGTTTCATTGGAGAGCCAGTATGGTGTAGTGGTTAAGTATGCGGACTCTTATCTGGGAGAACCGGGTTTGATTCCCCCACTCCTCCACTTGCACCTGCTGGAATGGCCTTGGGTCAGCCGTAGCTCTGGCAGAGGTTGTCCTTGAAAGAGCAGCTGCTGTGAGAGCCCTCTCAGCCCCACCTACCTCACAGGGTGTCTGTTGTGGGAGAAGTATAGGAGAGTGTAAGTCATTCTGAGACTCTGATTCAGAGAGAAGGGCAGGGTATAATTCTGTGGTCTGAGAGCCAGTTTTGTGTAGTGGTTAAGTGTGCGGACTCTTATCTGGGAGAACCAGGTTTGATTCCCCACTCCTCCACTTGCACCTGCTAGCATGGCCTTGGGTCAGCTATAGCTCTGGCAGAGGTTGTCCTTGAAAAGGCAGCTGCTGTGAGAGCCCTCTCCAACCCCACCCACCTCACAGGGTGTCTGTTGTGGGGGAGGAAGGGAAAGGAGATTGTGAGCCGCTCTGAGACTCTTCGCAGTGAAGGGCGGGATATAAATCTAATATCTTCATCTACCTCACAGGGTGCCTGTTGTGGGGGGGAGGGGGGGAAGGTAAAGGAGATTGTGAGCCGCTCTGAGACTCTTCGGAATGGAGGGCGGGATATAAATCCAATATCTTCATCTACCTCACAGGGTGCCTGTTGTGGGGGGGGGAGGAAAGGTAAAGGAGATTGTGAGCCGCTCTGAGACTCTTCGGAGTGGAGGGCGGGATATAAATCCAATATCTTCATCTACCTCACAGGGTGCCTGTTGTGGGGGGGGGGAGGGAAGGTAAAGGAGATTGTGAGCCGCTCTGAGACTCTTCGGAGTGGAGGGCGGGATATAAATCCAGTATCTTCATCTACCTCACAGGGTGCCTGTTGTGGGGGGGGGAGGGAAGGTAAAGGAGATTGCGAGCCGCTCTGAGACTCTTTGGAGTGGAGGGCGGGATATAAATCCAATATCTTCATCTACCTCACAGGGTGCCTGTTGTGGGGGGAGGGAAGGTAAAGGAGATGTGAGCCGCTCTGAGACTCTTCGGAGTGGAGGGCGGGATATAAATCCAATATCTTCATCTACCTCACAGGGTGTCTGTTGTGGGGGAGGAAGGGAAAGGAGATTGTGAGCCGCTCTGAGACTCTTCGGAGTGGAGGGTGGGATATAAATCCAATATCATCATCATCTTCTTCTTCTACAGATAAAGAGCATGCATCCCCAAGCTTATCAAAGGTTATGGTTCTGAAGCAGCATTTTAAAAAATGAATGCTAGTTAAGCGTCTCTAACTGCAGACTGGAATGCAGTTTACAGAAAGGCTCCCCAACCCTTTTGAGTCTCTAAGCACCTTCGGTATTCTGTCACAGGGTGGTGGTGGGAGCAGGCACAAAACGGCTACCACAAACTGGCTGCCACAGGAGGCAGAACCAGCCAAAATATGGCTGCTATAAGTTACCTTCAGTCACACAGTGCAGAGCCTTATGTGGTGGTGGCAGCTGCTACCTAAGCAATATTTAAAAAAAATCTATATGCACAGCCAATCAAATTTCCAGTGACCAGTCAAAACCCTTGCTGGGCAAAAGACCTGCCTGGCCACATCGACTTTCTAAAAACATTTGGCGAGGACCAGAAAAGGTGTCGGTGGTCACCATGGTTCCCATAGGCATCACAGTGTGGATGTCACGGCCCGAGTCTCTGACACGAAGCTGCGGCTGCTATCGTCCTGGCAACGAGCCAGGACCTCTCGCAGACAGCCCAGGCGAAGCACAGGGAGTGGTCGTAAAACAGTCCAGTTGATTGATAACGTAAACAGGCAGGCTGGAGGGTGAGACGGAAGCTTGGTCAGGGAAGCCGAGAGTCAGAAGCCGGGGAGCCGAGCCGAAAGTCAGAAGCCGGGAAACAGAGCCGAGAGTCAGAAGCCGGGAAGCAAAGCCGAGATCAACGATACCTAAGCCAGTCCGATAAGCAAAGCCAGAGTCCAGAATACCAGTCTATGGGTCAGGCCGGGTCAGGAATGCACAGGTTCTTTCCGAAGCAAGGGGTGCGAGACGCAGACACATCCAAGGGTGTTCGCTTGTTGCCAGCACAGTTTGGCCTGAGGCCAGGATCCCAGATATACTGCTGGCTAATTGGCTCGTTAGAACTCCGGGCTCAGATCTCTTCTAGCCCGCATGCGCGCCTCTCTACGCCTGTTCCTGAATTCCAGGCGTCTCCTCTCGCGCAGGCGGGCCCCAGGTGTTGGTGAGTCTGGGGGAGATGAGCTAGTACCTGGTGTGGCCAGATTGGTTTCAGGTGGCCCCTGCTGCTGGCTGGCTCCTTCAGGACTTACGTCCTCTGTTGCTGAAGGCATCTGCACAGCAGGGGCGGGGTCAGAAGCAGGCACCTGCTCTGAGTCAGCAGGGGCAGGCATGACACTATCCCCCCCCTCAGGCCCCCCCTCATCCAAGCCGCCTGGCTTATCTGGGTAGGCCTCATGAAACTGCCGGAGCAGGTCAGGGGTATGCAGGTGGGCAGCCGGTTCCCAGGAGCGATCCTCGGGAGGGTAGCCTTCCCAGTCCACCAGGTACTGGAGTTGACCTCGGTGCAGCCGGGAGTCTAGGATCTGGTGGACTTCAAACTCTTCCTCATCGTCCACCAGCACCGGTGGCGGAGGCGGTGGTGGAACGTCCCTGTTTGGGTCCGGCGCTGCCGCTGGTTGGAGGAGGGAGCGGTGGAATACGGGGTGTATCCGGAGGTGGGCCGGAAGGCGTAGGCGGAATGCCACGGGGTTGACTTGCGCCTCTATGGGGAAGGGCCCGATGAACCGATCGGTTAGCTTGGAGGACCGGCCAGGAGTCCGGAGGTACCGGGTCGAGAGCCAGACAGAATCTCCGACCTTGAGGGGGGCTCCGTCCTGGCGATGTCGGTCCGCGGCCAGTTTGTAAGCGTCCTTGGCGCGCTGGAGCTGAGTGCGCAGGAGGGCGTGGAGCGCGTGGAGTTCCTCAAGTCGGTCGGTGGCTGCGGGAACGTTGGCGGAGGGGCCGAGCGGAGGGAAGAATCGGGGGTGCAGTCCATAGTTGGCGGCAAACGGCGTGGTCCGCGTAGAGCTGTGGACTGCGTTGTTATACGCGAACTCTGCCAGGGGTAGCAGAGTGGCCCAGTTGTCTTGCTGATAGCTGGTATAGCAGCGCAAGTACTGCTCCAAGGTGGCGTTGGTCCGCTCGGTCTGCCCGTCGGTCTGGGGATGGTAGGCGGAAGACAGGTGTAGTTCTGTCCCCAAACCGTGCTGGAAGGCCTGCCAAAAGCGGGATGTGAATTGTGGGCCCCGATCCGAGATGACCTGCGTGGGTAACCCGTGCAGGCGGAAGACGTGGTTTAGGTACAGCTGGGCAGTCTCCGGCCCGGATGGTACTCTGGCACAGGGGACGAAGTGGGCCATTTTGGTGAACAGGTCCACCACAACGAAAATGCAGGTGTGGCCCTGGGATCGTGGCAGGTCTACGATAACGTCCATGGACACCACGTCCCAGGGACCGGCGGGAGTCGGCAGGGGTTGCAGGAGACCGGAGGGCTTGGCCGGTACGTTCTTGGCTCGGCGGCAGACCTCGCAAGAAGCCACGTAGCGACTAACGTCCGCTCGGACGCGAGGCCACCAGAAGTCCCGGGTCAACAGATGGGCGGTCTTGTGCTGCCCGAAGTGCCCAGCCGGGGGGGCATCGTGGGCCAGCCGGAGGATGCGGGATCGGAGAGGCCCGGGAGGGACGTACAACTGCTCCCGATGGTAGAGCAGCCCATCCCGGGTGGATAGTTCTCCGGCAGGGTCTTGCTGCGGTTCCTGCAGGTGTTTCTGCGCCCACGGGTCGGTGTCTTGGCTGGCCTGTATCTCGGCCACCAGGGCGGGTGCGGTCAGAGTGGCGGCAAAGACCGAGGGTGGCAGAATACTAGCCCTGGGGGCTTCGGTGGCACTAGAGGTGTTATAGTCCGGCCGGCGGGACAGAGCGTCGGCTCTCTGGTTCTGGGAGTGCGGGACGTAGGTGATGGTAAAGTCAAATCGTGAGAAGAACAGGGACCACCGGATCTGCCGCTGGTTCAGCCGGCGGGTGGTCTGCAAATGTTCCAGGTTACGATGGTCGGTGAAGACTTGGACCGGATGCCTGGCCCCCTCAAGGTGGTGGCGCCAGACCTCAAAGGCCACCTTGATAGCCAGGAGCTCTCTCTCCCAAATGGTGTAATTGCGTTCGGCAGCCGAGAGCTGCCGGGAGTAGTAGGCGCAGGGCTGCCATGGCTGGCTAGGCTCGTCCCGCTGGGAGAGCACGGCTCCGAGGGCCACATTGGAGGCGTCCGCTTCCACCATGAAGGGCAAGCTCGGGTCAGGGTACCGCAGAAGGGGACTGGAGGAAAAACTCTGCTTGAGCTGGCGGAAGGCCCGGTCGGCTTCGGGGGTCCACTGAAAGGGCTCCTTCGGTCGGAGGAGTCTGGTCAAGGGCTTGGTGAGGTCGGCGTAGCCCGCGATGAATTGCCTGTAATAATTGGCGAAGCCCAGGAGGCGCTGGATGTCCTTCCGACTTCGAGGGGCCTGCCATTGAAGGATGGCGTCGACCTTCCGCGGATCCATCTGGGTTCCCTGGGGGGAAATGATGTGCCCCAGGAACTCAACGGACTGGAGGTGGAAAGCACATTTCTCCAGCTTGGCATACAGGCGATTGGCTCGGAGTCGCTGTAGCACCTGGCGGACGTGGTGGATGTGCTCCTGTTCGGATGCAGAGTAGACCAAAATGTCATCTAAATAAATGATCAGGAACCGGTCTAGCAGGTCACGGAAAACGTCATTCATAAAATGTTGGAAGACGGCGGGGGCATTGGTGAGCCCAAAGGGCATGACCAGATGTTCGTATTGGCCATACCTGGTGCCAAAAGCGGTCTTCCACTCATCCCCGGCTTTGATACGAACCAAGTTGTAGGCCCCGCGAAGGTCGAGCTTGGTGTAGATCGTGGCCCCTTTGACGCGGTCGAGGAGCTCAGGGATCAGTGGGAGCGGGTAGCGGTTCCGAATGGTAATCTTATTGAGGGCCCGGTAGTCGTTGCAGAGTCGCAGGTCCCCGGTCTTCTTCTTAACGAACAGGACAGGTGAAGACAGGGGCGAGGTGGAGGGTCTAATGAACCCTCGGGCCAAGTTCTTGTCCAAGTACTCCCGGAGGGCAGCCAGTTCCGGGTCTGCCATGGGGTACAGGCGGCCTGCGGGTAGCGGAGCGCCGGGCACCAGGTCGATGGCGCAATCGTAGGGCCGATGTGGGGGAAGCTGGTCTGCTTCCTTCTCATTGAAGACGTCCGCGAACTCCTGGTAGGGAGTTGGGAGTGTGGTGGCGGCCCCCAGGAGGCTGGTGGTGCGTGGGGAACCGGGTTGGTTGACAGGCGGCACCTGAGTCGAGTCGGGTGGTAGTGGGGAACAGGGTGCGAGGGTACTCGAAAAGCTCAGTTCACGTTGCACCCAGTCCACATGGGGGTTGTGGGCTTGCAGCCAGGACAGGCCCAAGATAACAGGGAAGCGTGGCATGCGGGCCAAATCGAAGGTCTGCTTCCCTTGGCGCTGTTGGACCCACAAAACGAGTGGTAGAGTTTCGTGGCGGACCGGCCCCGAGCGCAGCAGACGACCATCCACTGCCTCGACCAGTGTAGGAGTTCCCTTTTCCCGAACGGGGACGCCATGCTCCTTGGCAAAGTGGCTGTCCATGTAGCAGCAGGCAGCCCCTGAGTCCAACATGGCATGGACGAAGATCCACCGGTCGTCGGGAAGCTGCAGGCGGATCGGGACCAGGAACGGGGTGGGTGGTGGATGGACGGAGCTAGAGGACCTCAAGGAGTGCCCCAGGCCAGGAGATCCGGCTAGACCTGGGGCTGGCCTTTTACCGAGGCAGCGGAGCTCGGGGTGCGCTTTGATTTGGCCGGGCAGGAGCTTGCAAAATGCCCGTCCCCTCCACAATACAGGCACAGGTTGTGGGTGCGCCGTCGGTTCTTCTCCTCAGGGGTCAGGCGAGGGCGGGCGCCGCCCAGCTGCATGGGTTCTACAGCCGGCGGTAAAGCTGGGGTACCTGGAACGGGAGCCGCCGGGGGGGGCCTTGTTGGAGTAGTGCCCCTCTTCTGCCTCTGGCGCCGACCTTGCAGTCGCCCATCAATGCGTAGACACAGCAGGATCAGGTCCTGGAGGGCGGCTGGGCGGTCGGTGCGTGCCAGTTCGTCCAGGACGGCATCGGAGAGGCCTTCAGTGTACTGGTCCACCAAGGCAGCTTCATTCCAGGCCAGGTCTTGAGCCAGCAGCTGGAACTCTGTGGTATACTGAGACACAGAGTTCTGGCCTTGGTGCAGAGCCCGTATCTTGCGATTAGCTGTCTCAGCACGCACAGGGTTGGCATAGGCGGCCTGGAAGTGTGCCTTGAACCGTGTGTAGTCTGCTAGCAGCGGCGAGGGCTCTAGCAGCAGAGGAGTGGCCCACTTGGCCGCTGGCCCTTTAAGCAGGCTCAGGATAAAACAGACTTTTGTTTTGTCTGTAGGGAAGTCGCCCTGCCTTATTTCCATGTATAGTTCACACTGGGCGAGGAAGGCAGGGAACTCTTCCAAGTTTCCTGCGAATTTCTCAGGAATGCTCACCGGGCAGCGAGAGCGGGGAGCAGCGGCGGCAGCCAAGGCCACGGCATTGGACGCAGTCTGCTGCTGCAGAGTAATCACCGCTTGGGTTAATTGCTGCACCTGGTCTAGGAGCCCCGGCAAGGGGTCCATGCCTCCTGCCGCTTGGTCCGTCATGAGCGTGCCTGGTGAGTTTTGGGTGCTGGCAAGCTGTCACGGCCCGAGTCTCTGACACGAAGCTGCGGCTGCTATCGTCCTGGCAACGAGCCAGGACCTCTCGCAGACAGCCCAGGCGAAGCACAGGGAGTGGTCGTAAAACAGTCCAGTTGATTGATAACGTAAACAGGCAGGCTGGAGGGTGAGACGGAAGCTTGGTCAGGGAAGCCGAGAGTCAGAAGCCGGGGAGCCGAGCCGAAAGTCAGAAGCCGGGAAACAGAGCCGAGAGTCAGAAGCCGGGAAGCAAAGCCGAGATCAACGATACCTAAGCCAGTCCGATAAGCAAAGCCAGAGTCCAGAATACCAGTCTATGGGTCAGGCCGGGTCAGGAATGCACAGGTTCTTTCCGAAGCAAGGGGTGCGAGACGCAGACACATCCAAGGGTGTTCGCTTGTTGCCAGCACAGTTTGGCCTGAGGCCAGGATCCCAGATATACTGCTGGCTAATTGGCTCGTTAGAACTCCGGGCTCAGATCTCTTCTAGCCCGCATGCGCGCCTCTCTACGCCTGTTCCTGAATTCCAGGCGTCTCCTCTCGCGCAGGCGGGCCCCAGGTGTTGGTGAGTCTGGGGGAGATGAGCTAGTACCTGGTGTGGCCAGATTGGTTTCAGGTGGCCCCTGCTGCTGGCTGGCTCCTTCAGGACTTACGTCCTCTGTTGCTGAAGGCATCTGCACAGCAGGGGCGGGGTCAGAAGCAGGCACCTGCTCTGAGTCAGCAGGGGCAGGCATGACAGTGGACTCCTTGCCTACAGCAAGGGTTTTTGAGGAGAGGCATCAGATGCTATGCTGCAAATTTGGAGCCTCTACCTCAAAAAAGCAATAATTTGCCTCTAGTTGTCCCAATATTTCTAACCAGAGCTAGATAGACCTAGACCCAGGTCTAGAACCCAGAGCTGGACCCAGGATGGAATTCATGCGACTGAGACAACGGAGTGACTTGCATCAGAGATGGTGGGGCTCAGCTGCACTTACTTCAGCCATGTTTCCTAAAAGGTTATTATTAAAAATCACCATGACCAATTAATGCTGCATGTGCATTTATCTGCTCCAGGAGCCCTGTGGCGCAGAGTGGTAAAGCTGCAGTACTGCAGTCAAAGCTCTCTGCTCACGACCTGAGTTCGATCCCAGCGGAAGCTGAGTTCAGGTAGCTGGCTCAAGGTTGACTCAGCCTTCCAAGGTCGGTAAAACGAGTACCCAACTTGCTGGGGGGAAAGTGAGATGACTGGGGAAGGCAATGGCAAACCACCCTGTAAAAAGTCTGCCGTGAAAATGTCACGATGCGACTTCACCCCAGAGTCGGAAACGACTGGTGCTTGCACAGGAGGACTACCTTCAATTATTTATCTGCTATTTCCTGTACCTTTTGATATAGTCTATTGGACAACCAAAGTCTGCACAGCACCAGTCAGTACGAGGATCAGAATGTAACATAAACCCTGCAAGGCTGGCGGGAAGGGAAACGCTACTTCTGGACTCCGTTTCAATGAAACATTTAAACCCTCACCAGACTTCTCAGTTACAGAGCTGCTGTATTGTTTGCCAGCAAGAACAGAACATTGTTTGGACAAAAGGGAGAAGCTAAAGACTACTTTGACAAATTACTGAACTGATACAGGCTATTGTTGAAGGCTACCCCCACAGAACCGCATGTCAAAGCTGGCAAATTTGTGTATGGCCAGCTTAGGAAATCTCTCAGCAGGTAAACAATGGCACTAAACCTCAAACTGGTTTTAAATGTTGGTGTCTGACACACTCTTCAGTGCGACGATCAAAGCCACCCTGAGGCTCAACAGAAACTTTTTTTTTTCCAAAAGGTTATTTTCCTCATTTATGTAACTCAATTAAACAGGGTGTTTGCCCTAACAGTGAGCCGCTATTACTTATGCATCTCGGATATTGTTTACAATTAAATTAGTCATGCATTCTAGCACTATAGCAGTCACCTTAGATCAAACCATCCAAACCAGAGTTACAGCAACGGAGCAGCTCCTCTTCCTCCAACGGTAGATGAATATCACATTGATTTTAATGTCCTTCCACATTTGCCATACTTAGCAACTGTTGTGTGGCCCAAAATGACAATACGAGCCAGTGCTTTGCAAAATCATGCCAAAAAGCATTACAGGAGATCGCAGTGGATGCGGAGATAAAGGTCTTCCAGCCCAGAAGTCCCCAAGGATTCACACTTTTGCATTTCTAGTCAACTTCATGTCAGCTACTCTGCTGTAGGCATGACAGAGAGAGAGAGAGAGAGAGATTTTAAACAGGAGCATTCTGGAGTGAAGCACTGATCCACAGCCTCTCTTCCCTTGGGGAGGAATGGTGGCTCACTGGTAGAGCATCTGCTTGGTAAGCAGAAGGTCCCAGGTTCAATCCCTGGCATCTCCAAAAAAGGGTCCAGGCAAGTAGGCATGAAAAACTTTCGCTTGGAGAGCTGCTGCCAGTCTGCGTAGACAATACTGACTTTGATGGACCAAGGGTCTGATTCAGTATAAGGCAGCTTCATATGTTCATATATGTTCATTTTCTTTCAGACACAAAAGAACAGCTTCTCTTTATTGCAACTGTCAAACATATGTTTTTAATTCATTATAACATGAAGAGAATATTCTAAATTGAGGCATATACCCAGTTATGAGTCTACCATAAGTTTAGAACACCTGGTGAGATGCCATGGAAGGAGTTTCTTCATGGCAGAATTATGTGGTCAAAGACTCAAGATGGCACCAGGCTAGTAGTGTTTCTGCGACTCGTTCCAGACCCCTTTTTTATTTATTTTCATTATCTAGGTTCTATTGCTCCTTTTGCAAGCATACAGAAACCAAACTGGACAGAAGGCATTGTTCTTCTCTGCTCTGCTCAGTTAAGAGTTGTTTTCTTCTGCTGGAAAAGGACTCCTCCCATATTCTTTCCTTCATACAGTAAGGTATTTCATTTGGTATCTAGCTGTTTGGTGAGGTCAATGAAATGGCATTTCAGGTGACAGGTACAAATAATATAGGGCTTTGCTTCCAAATACTGTAGTGATGGTACAAATATATCAAGAAATAAATAAATCTTGTTCAGTCACACAGTCGAGTCCGACTCTTTGCGACCTCATGGACCAAGTCACGCCAGGCCCTCCTGTCTTTCACCATCCTCCAAAGTCTGCTCAAATTCATGTTCATTAGATCAGTAACGCTGTCCAGCCATCTCCTCTTTTGCCATCGCCTTCTTCTTTTGCCTTTGGTCTTTCCCAGCATCAGGGTCTTCTCCAGCGAGTGCCCCCTTCTCATTGGGTGGCCAAAGTATCTGAGCTTCAGCTTCAGCATCTGACCTTCCAGTGAACAGTCTGGGTTGATTTCCCTTAGGACTGACTGATTGGATCTTCTTGCAGTCCAAGGGACTCTCAAGATTCTTCTCCAGCACCACAGCTCAAAAGCATCTATTCTTCTGTGCTTGGCCTTCCTTATGGTCCAACTCTCACAGCCATACATTGCTACTGGGAATACCATCACATACTTAATACTATACGGACTGTTGTTGGCAGGGTGATGTCTGTACTTTTTATTATACTGTCTAAGTTCGCCATAGCTGTCCTCTCAAGGAGCAAATGTCTTAATTTCATGGCTACAGTCACCATCTGCAGTGATCTTGGATCCCAGAAATGCGAAGTAAGCCTACAGTACTTCAAAAGGCCATTATTTCCCTCCATTTTTTAAAAAAAGATTAAAGTATTCTGTGACGTGTAGCTTGTGATGTACTCCAAAGATCACTTTCAGCATAAGTGTGTATTCTTTTCTGTTTCCACATACTCTTGTTCCTTCTTTTGTCTCCATCTTGTGTTTCTTTCCTCTCAGATTGTGATTTGCTTGGGTAGGGATTTTTCCCCCCAATTTCTGTAAACCACCACATTAATCTTCCACACACGTAAAATTGTTCCCTACATTAAATTATTGCAAAAGGGGGAAAAACCCTCACAGGTTGATTCTGATAAATATTTGAAGGATATTTGTTTAAAGGTAATTAAAAAAATGTGTAGCACAGAGGCGTCAAACTCATTTGTTATGAGGGACGGATCTGACATAATTGTCACTTCGTTGGGCCAGGCCCTGTGCGCCATAATATGTAATGCAAGGTACCAGAGATATAAACTTTATAAAGGTGATTTCAGATGCCCAATGGCAATAGCATGTGCATGACAACAGCAGACTTGATTGGATTAGGTGTGGAGAGGGACGGTGGCTCAGTGGTAGAACATCTGCTTGGCAAGCAGAAGGTCCCAAGTTCAATCCCCGGCATCTCCAACTAAAAAGGGTCCAGGCAAATAGGCATGAAAAACCTCAGCTTGAGGCACTGGAGAATCACTGCCAGTCTGAGTAGACAATACTGACTTTGATGGACCGAGGGTCTGATTCAGTATAAGGCAGCTTCAGATGTTCAGATATGCAGAGGAGTAGTAAGCGTGGAGATAACAGCATTGGTAATGAGACAGGAAACCTAGTTAAGAGGACCAATTCAAGTGTTCTAGTTATAAGGACCAATCCAAGTGTTCTAATACATATCAGGGTCTCTGAAAGAAATTAAAATCCAGATAGGAACAGATAGATCCAGTCTTAAAAAAAAAAAAAAAATGTTTCAGAATAAGCCAAAATAATTTCTTCATTGTAAACCATGCTTGTCAGAAGAACCTAACTTCTTCTGAAGAAATATGCTTGCACACAAAAGCTTATACCTGGAATAAAATATTGCTGGTCTTAAAACTGCCATGGAACTCCAACAACTTTGTTTCTTCTCTCTCGCTCCTCTCCCTCCCCAAAAGAGGAGCAGCCCCAGGGAAGGAAGCAGCTGTGTGTGAGGGGGGGGGAAGGGCTTGTCTTTGTATCTCTCCTACATGAAGTAGCCATGGAGCTCTCTCTGCGTGTATGTGAGAGAGAGGGAGGGAAAGAAAAGACAGGAAGCAAAGAACTACTGAAGGATCTGGGGAAAAGCAAGCTACCGTGTTGCTGCAACAGCAGCCTTGGAAAAGGAAACCGGAGAAGGAAGTTGCTCAGGGGCTGGATTTGAGCCCTGCAGGAACTAGATCCACCCCTGGTGTAGCAGATTAAGTTTTCTACATATATTCCTTTTAAATTTACACTGCAATCAAGTTAAAAAAAAAAAAAAGCAAGACAAACATCCCCTTGCACTAAGGTAAACTAGACATCTCACAAGAACTATGAGTTTACATTCAGTTTTTTCCCTCGGCTGTTTGGCTACTTCTGTGTGTGGTGCCTGATAAACCACTTGATCCTCATACTTCACTTCCCCCTTCTATAAACTGAGCTAACAGAACTGTTGTGCCTGACATGGTGCTGCAGAGATAACTGCCTTGCAAGACCCGGAAGAAAAAGAATGGGGAAGGGAATACCATGGGATCCGGGTACCCGATCATGAAGTTTAAAGGGTTGCCAGGCATCTTTCGTTATATTGCTCTGTAGCAATTGTAGCAATATTGTAGACACCCACAAGCGTTAACAGAGTAACACTGAAGCACCAGCTCTAGGTCTCCTTTTATTCTGGCGGAAAGTGCCATCAAGTCACACCTGACACGTGAACCTCGTAGGATTTTCAAGGCAGTAGACGTTTCGACTTGGTTTCCCATTGCCCGCCTCTGCATAGCGACCTGGTCTTCCCTGGTTGTCTCCCACTGACACACTAAACTGGGCTCAATCCTATTTAGCTTCCTAGATCTTATGAACTTGGGGTGGCCTGGGCCATCAAGGTCAGGGCTGTCTGGAGTTCCTTCTAAAGAGTCTAGCAAGGCTAGAACGCCATTTGCTGACGGAAGCGAATGTAAAATCACCCAGATTTTTAAATTAAATTTAATTTAATAGATACGAGTAAGCATCTGAGGCAGAAATGAGCGGACGGCAGGCTGATTTAGAACTAAGTAGCATTTATAAAAAATTTCAGAAGTTATTAAATCATTTTAAATTATTATATGCCCTCACCCTTCAGAAAGATGGTTTATTTTTTTAAAAATATACGCGCACTTATTACAAGATGAAGAAGATGAAGATGATATTGGATTTATATCCCGCCCTTCACTCTGAAGAGTCTCAGAGCGGCTCACAATCTCCTTTACCTTCCCCCCCCCCACAACAGACACCCTGTGAGGTAGATGAAGATATTGGATTTATATCCCCGCCCTCCACTCCGAAGAGTCTCAGAGCGGCTCACAATCTCCTTTACCTCCCCCCCCCCACAACAGACTCCCTGTGAGGTAGATGAAGATATTGGATTTATATCCCCACCCTCCACTCCGAAAGAGTATCAGAGCGGCTCACAATCTCCTTTCCCTTCCTCCCCCACAACAGACACCCTGTGAGGTAGATGAAGATATTGGATTTATATCCCCGCCCTCCACTCCGAAGAGTATCAGAGCGACTCACAATCCTTTACCTTCCTCCCCCACAACAGACACCCTGTGAGGTAGATGAAGATATTGGATTTATATCCCGCCCTTCACTCCGAAGAGTCTCAGAGCGGCTCACAATCTCCTTTACCTTCCCCCACCCCACAAAAGACACCCTGTGAGGTAGATGAAGATATTGGATTTATATCCCGCCCTCCACTCCGAAGAGTATCAGAGCGACTCACAATATCCTTTACCTTCCTCCCCCACAACAGACACCCTGTGAGGTAGATGAAGATATTGGATTTATATCCCGCCCTCCACTCCGAAGAGTCTCAGAGCGGCTCACAATCTCCTTTCCCTTCCTCCCCCACAACAGACGCCCTGTGAGGTGGGTGGGGCTGGAGAGGGAAAGTGGAGGAGGGGGTCATCAAACCCGGTTCTCCCAGATAAGAGTCCGCACACTTAACCACTACACCAAACTGGCTATTTAAATAGGAAGATATAGAACTTTGTGGTCAGCTTTCTGCTGTGACTCCAAGTAGTGGCTCTAGATGTCACAGAACACGGCAAAGGAAGGACAGGTCTTGCCCTTCTGTTGCCTCCGCTCCTCTGAATCGCCCCAATGAACCAGCAGAACTCCCACTGGGAGGAGACGGGCAAGCGCTCAGCACAGAGACAGACTGCATGTCTGCTTATGAGAAGACAAATGCCAGGGATGGGTTTTAAATATACCAAAGAAGCACACAGAGCAGGAAACGCAAGGCAACTGCAGTTCCCATTCGCACTTTTCATTTTAGCAGACCTGCCGCAACTAGTTATGGTTGCCATCCTCCAGTTGGGGACTGGAGTTCACCCAGATTTTAAAATGTAGTTTAATTTTTTTTAGATTTATATCCCGCCCTATCCCGCAAGCGGGCTCAGGGCAGCGTACGACAATAAAACCACAGAGTTAAAGTAAGATCACAAAAACAAACATCACAAACCAGGAGCAGCAGAGTAAACAATCTTACAGACACAGGCAGTAAACAGCATGCGGCTGAAGGCTAACAGCACAGTACAACACCATAAGAGTGAAATGCTGGGGGAAGTGATGATAGATAATAACTGGTTTTATGATTTTTTAGAAAATCAGATCTCTTGGAGGAAATGGAAGCTTTGGGGGGTAGAGTGGGACATCATAAGCCCACTCCCTCCCTCCTCCCCCCAAAGCATGCCATGTCTCCCAAGCTGGGAGTCGCAACCCTACGAGGCAACCCAAGACTCTTCCAGACAGGTTTGCTTTCAGCTGTTCCCCATTCATTGGAGAATAATATAACTCCATGTAGTATGTATTTAGCAATGAGTCGGACTCATTTGCTTAGCTAATTCCTTGAAATGAGAACAAGAAAATATTTTATTGACCAATTTTAAATGTGATCGAGTGGTGCAAGGTTGTTATATATGATGTTTTATGGCAATATGTATTTGTTTAAGGTGTTTACTATTTTTTTTAACTTCTGTTGTATTTATTGACTAACAGTGTGGAGCAACAGAAGAAGCAGGATACAAATCCCTTTAATCAGAAATCCCCAACCCCCGGTCCATGGACCAGTACCGGTCCGTGGCCTGTTAGCAACCAGGCCGTGAGTTGTGTAGTTATTTCATTACATATTACAATGGAAGAAGACGACGACATTGGATTTATATCCCGCCCTCCACTCTGAATCTCAGTCTCAGAGTGGCTTACAATCTCCTTTATCTTCCTCCCCCACAACAGACACCCTGTGAGGTAGGTGGGGCTGAGAGAGCTCTCACAAAAGCTGCTCTTTCAAGGACAGCTTTGTGAGAGCTATGACTGACTCACGGCCATTTCAGCAGCTGCAAGTGAAGGAGTGGGGAATCAAACCCGGTTCTCCCAGATAAGAGTCTGCACACTTAACCCCTACACCAAATGAATAGAAATAAAGTGCACAATTGTGTCATCCTGAAACCATCCTTCCCAACCCCCCAACCCCCGGTCTGTGGAAAAACTGTCTTCCACAAAACTGGTCCTGGTGCCAAAAAGGTTGGGGACTGCTGCCTTAAATAAGTAAACAAAATAAGCATTTGGTCTGCTGATCAGTCTAGATTTCTTTCTCCATTAATTTCTCCCATGGTGAGAAAAGTACTTTGAATTCCAGATCTAAATACAAAATAGAAGCGTTGCCGTAATGCGTCTCTCTCTTCCTCCTCCACGTTTTTGCTATTGCCACATTCTGTGCCCAAGCAGCCCAAAACAATACTACACACACACACACACACACACAATTCTGCCTCAGGGACCCCTGGGGGAGTTCCAGCTTCTCCCCTTAGACAAGCACGCTTAAGCAATACATCCCCTAGGAACAACCATCATTGCTAATTAAAGGCTCAAACCAGAGGAAGCAAATCCTGGTGGCACATCTATCTGCTATGAGCTCCAAGTTTAGCTCACAGCTGCAGGAACACCGAGCACGTTCTCCCCATCCGACTACAGGGGGAAATATCGCCATTGGCTAAGCCACTCCAAAGCGAGAAAAGTGCAGAAGTTATTCATTCATTGCCTGGTCAAATTGTGCCCCCTTTCTGCAATACTTCAGAAGTATCTTGAAAATGAATGACTGCTGAAATAACAGCAGCCACCCCAAATCCACCTCCGTGGTTCAAGAGCTCGTGAGCATGGGTGCTTGATAATTATTGTTTAGAGAGAGAGGGGGGTTTTTTCAGTTTAGAAAAGAGATGATGGGAAAGAGGGGGGGACATGATAGAGATTTATAAATTTATACATTAGGTAGAGAGAATCCCTGTCCCAAAAATATGAGAACTTGGGAGCTCCCAAAACAGTTGACAGGGAGTAGATTCAGGATGGACCAAAGTAAATGTTCTTTACTCAGACCGTTTTCGCACACAGCTTACCACGCAGTCACAATCCTGTTCCCTCCGCAGCGTCCGGTCAGATTTCCCACCATCTGCGCCGAAGTTACAGGAAGTGCCGCGGCTTTTGCGTAGCAAACGTAATCCGCTAAAACCCAGTTTACGTTTGCTACGCAAAAGCCGCGGCACTTCCTGTAACTCCGGCGCAGATGGTGGGAAATCCGACCGGACGCTGCGGAGGGAACAGGATTGTGACTGCGAGGTAAGCTGTGTGCGAAAACGCTCTCAGTGGATGATAGAATTTGCTACCAGAGGATGTAGTGATGGCCACAGGCACAGATGGCTTTTAAAAAGGATAAGACGTATTCATGGAGGATAGGTCTATTGGTTGCTACCAGCAATGGTGACTACAGGGGAACTTCATGTTCAGAGGCAGTCAGCCTCTGAATCCCAAAGCCAAGAGGCAACAACTGAAGAAGGCTTTGGCCTCCTTGCTCTCTTATTAGCCATCCAGAGGAACTGGTTAACCACCGTGTGAAACAGGATGCTGGACTAGATAGACCACTGGCCTGGTCCAGCAGGGCTCTTCTGCTCTTATCTTTAACAGCATTCTCTATCCCTTCCCACACCCACCCACTTTTTATATCTACTCTGTGCTTGAGCCAAGGTAGTTTGGAAACTGCAGGAGGCTGCCTGCCTCATGGTGATGGGAAGTACAGCTGAATTCACCTTTGGAGAGACATCTCCTGTCACAGCTCTCTTCCTTTCTTTTTTTTTTTTAAACTTTAAATTTTGATGCATGGCAGCCTGCAGAAGCAGAACAGAAAAGTAAATTTGACCCCATAGGCAGTGGCCGCATTACCAGAGTAACTACCATTTATTCTCTGTGAGTAAATGGTAATTCCAAGGGTTAAATACAGCTGGTTTACAATCCGGAACACATTTCTAGATGGACTTCTATTTTTTTTCTTGCTCTGGGACCTAGGAATTCCAACAAATCTGATTAAACCAGAAAAGCCTTGCCATATCAGCAAATTTTCAGAAAAATAACGAAGGGTGTCTTCCCCACTGATTCCCCAAAGTCAGCTTAACGAAAATGCTAGATGCTGTCGCCAAATTCTTATTGTGCCATAAAATAACAGTTTACAGAGAATGAACCAATTACATAGCAATTGGTCAGCCATCTGCCCTCCCCTTTCTAGCACCACCACCGTGCTCAATATTCACATGGTAAACTGCTTTTATGAACTGCCCCCCCCTCCCAGGTGATGTGAATACAAAAGATCTCACCCACAGAAGTGCATCATCACCAGTGTTCTCCAAAATTCTCTAAACTGTGATCTCATTAGATGATGCTTCTTCATTAAATCCAGGGGTGGAATTCTAGCAGGAGCTCCTTTGCATATTAGGCCACACACCTCTGATGTAGCCAATCCTCCAGGAGCTTACAAGGCTCTTTTTTGTAAACGCTTGGGAGGATTGGCTCCATAAGGGGTGTGTGGCCTAACATGCAAAGGAGCTCCTGCTAGAATTCCACCCCTGACTAAATTGTTTTATCGTGTAGAAGAGAGGAAAGATTTGGCCTCCCCTTTAAAAACAGAGATATAATTTAGCTCAATTATTTTCTTTTTTTTTCAATTCCAACCAAATGAGGGCAGACCATCTTGCATACAACCCCAGCCTGCAATGCATCAATTGTACCTGACATCTGAGACTGTCTTCCTTCCTTCACATATGCCTACAATCCCTTTCATGAACACACAAGAACTCAGGGACAAAACAACTCCATAGCAACAGTTAAAGCACGACACAGCTCAGTGCTCCCTATGTTCTTTGTGCTATGCTCTTGAATCCGTTCTTGAACTTGCACAGTACCTTTGTATTATCTACTAGTTTGCAGATTTAAAAATTATTCTGCAATTTTTTTTTTTGGTTAACTGTTCCCCCTCAAATAATATGACACAGAAAAGCTATTTTGAGCTTCCGCCACTATTCATAAATTGGTCTTGCCTTAATGTCATGCATGTGAGGGCTGGCTATGGTTACTCAGTATGCGGAACATATTTTCATGTCTAGAGGCACTCATTTCTCAAACCAACAATAAGGTGAGAGGCAAGTCCTAGCTACTTGCTAGGTAAGAGGAGTCCAGGTACACAAACAGTCTTGGCTCTAAGCTCAGGGTCGAGGAATGACAGACACATTTACAGATATAAGTGCCACAAGACCAGCTTCATCAAACGCTTCAGTCTATTTCCTGTTTCACGTGAACGGCCAGCATGTGGCCCAGAGAGGAGGAGGAGGAGGAGGAGGAGGAGGAGGAGGAGGAGGAGGAGGAGGAGGAGGAGGAGGAGGAAGAAGAAGAAGAAGAAGAAGAAGAAGAAGAAGAAGAAGAAGAAGAAGAAGAAGAAGAAGAAGAAGAAGAAGAAGAAGAAGAAGAAGAAGAAGAAGAAGAAGAAGAAGAAGAAGAAGAAGAAGAAGAAGAAGAAGAAGAAGAAGAAGAAGAAGAAGAAGAAGAAGAAGAAGAAGAAGAAGAAGAAGAAGAAGAAGAAGAAGAAGAAGAAGAAGAAGAAGAAGAAGAAGAAGAAGAAGAAGAAGAAGAAGAAGAAGAAGAAGAAGATGATGATGATGATGATGATATTGGATTTATATCCCGCCCTCCACTCCGAAGAGTCTCAGAGCGGCTCACAATCTCCTTTACCTCCCCCCCCCCACAACAGACAACCTGTGAGGTAGATGATGATATTGGATTTATATCCCGCCCTCCACTCCGAAGAGTCTCAGAGCGGCTCACAATCTCCTTTACCTCCCCCCCCCCACAACAGACAACCTGTGAGGTAGATGATGATATTGGATTTATATCCTGCCCCCCACTCTGAAGAGTCCCAGAGCGGTTCACAATCTCCTTTACCTTCCTTCCCCACAACAGACACCCTGTGAGGTAGATGAAGATATTGGATTTATATCCTGCCCCCCACTCTGAAGAGTCCCAGAGCGGTTCATAATCTCCTTTCCCTTTCTCCCCCACAACAGACACCCTGTGAGGTAGATGAAGATATTGGATTTATATTCCGCCCTCCACTCCGAAGAGTCTCAGAGCGGCTCACAATCTCCTTTCCCTTCCTCCCCCAAAACAGACACCCTGTGAGGTAGATGAAGATACTGGATTTATATCCCGCCCTCCACTCCGAAGAATCTCAGAGCGGCTCACAATCTCCTTTCCCTTCCTCCCCCACAACAGACACCCTGTGAGGTAGATGAAGATATTGGATTTATATCCCGCCCTCCACTACAAAGAGTCTCAGAGCAGCTCACAATCTCCTTTCCCTCCCCCCCCCCCAACAACAGACACCCCGTGAGGTAGATGAAGATATTGGATTTATATCCCGCCCTCCACTCCGAAGAGTCTCAGAGTGGCTCAAAATCTCCTTTACCTTCCTCCCCCACAACAGACACTCTGTGAGGTGGGTGGGGCTGGAGAGGGCTCTCACAGCAGCTGCCCTTTCAAGGACAACCTCTGCCAGAGCTACGGCTGACCCAAGGTCATGCTAGCAGGTGCAAGTGGAGGAGTGGGGAATCAAACCCGGTTCTCCCAGATAAGAGTCCGCACACTTCACCACTACACCAAACTGGCTCTCCTGGACAGCATGAAAACACCCTGCAGAGATAGAAATGACAGAGTCAGTTAGACATTTCTGCCTGACTCTTCTTTGCTAAACTTGGGCCTGGCCAAGTAAATAAAAAGCAGAACCACAGGAAAGAGCAAAACATGTGAAGGACTGAGTTCAATGTGCACACTACAGCAGCACACGGAATTCACTGCCCCAGGAAGTGGTGGCAGCTACAAGCACAGACAGCTTCAAAGAGGGGATTGGATAAAATGCAGGGTTGGAATTCTAGCAAGAGCTGATTTGCATATTAGGCCACACACCCCTAATGTAGCCAATCCTCCAAGAGCTTGTAAGCTCCTGGAGGATTGGCTATATCAGGGGTATGTGGCCTAATATGCAAAGAAGCTCCTGGTAGAATTTCACCCTTGGATAAAAAAATATTTATTTAGTTATTTATTTAGATTTGTGCCACCACCACCACCCCACCCCAGCGGTGGCAGGGCTCAGGGCATGTTACAGCAATAGATATAAACAAATTTGGGATATTTAAAACATAATTACCCAAGATTAAAACCTACACACAACATCAGCTAATACAATTCACAAGATGGCGGTCAAGCACAAGTTGACAAGTGTTCCATATAAAAGGTCTCTGTATGTGTGCCCACAGATTATAATAAATACAGGGCAAGTGGGCAAAAAAAGCAGTAAAGCAGGGTAGGGGAGGCCAATGTAATTAGACATTCGCCACCTCAACCATATGCCTGGGAGAACATCTGCATTTTACAGACCTTGCAGAACCTTATGGAGCAAAGGTTCATCAGTGGTTATTAGCCACAACATATAAATAAAACACTCTGTCTGGAGCAGTGATGCTCGGCCTTCTTGGTGCTTGAGGGGCAACGGTGGGATGGCATCTGGAGTTCTGGCCCCACTGGTGGACCTCCTGATGGCACCTGGGTTTTGGCTACTGCGCGACAGAGTGTTTGACTGGATGGTCCACTGGCCTGATCCAACATGGCTTCTCTTCTGTTTTTACATTCCTATGTTTTTCATGTAATGTAATGGATTTTTGGCACACTTGCCAAGGTAGCCAGCCGCCACGGTTTCGTGGCATAAGGGGTCACAAGCGCCAGCTGATCCAGTCACCTTTGCTGATACATACCATTGTTATGTTGAGAATAAAATGCTCGCAGGGGAAAGCAGTGCCTTTCTCCTGCAAATTGCCTTAAATGCTCGCTTTTCTCCTTTGTAAGAGTTTTGTCTTAGTTTGCTTTCTGTTTGTCACTCGTACGGTACAAAATAGGGCAGCGTGACTTCACCCCACTAATGCTGTCTAGACTGCAGTGACCATTCTTTGAAACAAGTAAACAAACAGTTGCTAAGCTCTCTGCCTCCAGCACCGTGGAAAATGTGCTGACCACAATAAATGCACGACAATTTTGGTATAACAAGGGTCTACTTGGCGGAATTTGCAGAACAACAGCAGATTTCACTACAGTGAAACTAATCCTACAGTCAAAACCGAATTAACGTAGACAGAGGAAAAGGTCAGCAAAACGTACCGCAGGCATAGGGATAATGCAGGAAAGCACATCAAAAACAAAAACCTGAAAATAGTTAATGAAACAGTATTTGGAAAAAGGAAAGTTTAAAAGCAAAAAAAAACATTTGACAGTGGTTTGTGCTTGGGGAAATACTGGCTCCTAAGTCATTCATCATGAATTCATCAATGCGAAGGTCAACAATGGTATACAACTTTGTCTACAAGGCTGTACTTGGTATGTTGTAGGCCACACACTAAAGGACACAGCAAAATGCAGACAGTATGGTCTGTTCCCCACAGGAACTAAGTGTGCACCACCCAAACGGGCACTGCGATTCCATGCAGGGGTTGCCTCAGCAGATGAGCAGGTATGGCTTTTTTTTTTTGCAGCAGGAATCCTTTGCATATTAGGCCACACACCCCTGATGTAGCCAATCCTCCTGGAGCTTACAGCAGGCCCTGTAAGGAATTCTAGCAGGACTTCCTTTGCATATTAGGCCACACCCCCTGATGTAGCCAATCCTCCTGGAGCTTACAGCAGGCCCTGTATGAAGAGCCCTGTAAGGAATTCTAGCAGGACCTCCTTTGCATATCAGGCCACACACCCCTGATGTAGCCAATCCTCCTGGAGCTTACAGCAGGCCCTGTACGAAGAGCCCTGTAAGGAATTCTAGCAGGACCTCCTTTGCATATTAGGCCACACCCCCTGATGTAGCCAATCCTCCTGGAGCTTAAATTAGGCCCTGTACAAAGAGCCCTTTAAGATCTTGGAGGATTAGCTACATCAGGGGTGTGTGGCCTAATATGCAAAGGAGCTCCTGCTACAAAAAAAGCCCTGAGCCCCACACCCCTGATGGAGCCAGTCCTTTTGGAGCTTACAGTAGGCCTTGTACTGAGCCCTGTAAGCTCTTGGAGCATTGGCTACATCAGGGGTGTGTGGCCTAATATGCAAAGGAGTTCCTGTTACCAAAAAAAAAAAGAAGCAGCCCTGATTCTGCGACGATAGAAAACCTGAAAACAAATAGTTTGAGCAGAACGTTCAAGTGACATGAAAATGGAATATCAGGATACACTGTGAATAGAACAAAAGCAGCAAACATTATCTACTGCAAGAACATAAATCTAAAAGTTCTATAAGGGTTCACATATTTTAGCTTTCAGGAGTTCGACCATTAGGAATTACAAAGTTCAATCTAATTATTTAGTAGGATACATCTCTTCTCTTAAAAATTTAAACTAACCCAGAGAGCTAAAGGAAAGCAAAAGAGGACTGTCCAAAAGAATGGTTGTCAGTTATGACCAAATTAGCTGCCATTAAAAAGTACCCATCTCCTTGGTACTTAAATAGCAGATTTAAAAACGATTAGGATTTTATTTGGTTCAATTCTTCATCCTACTTAGAGCACCATTCCATTTGTGAAATCACAGAATGTGAAATCACAGAAGGGTGATCATACATATGCCAAAACATAATAGCTTGCTATCTATCAGTATAGACATAGATGAATGTTTGTATACACGAGCAACTACCAAAAAGATATGTTTTAAAATATTGTCTTAAAGAATGAGGAATAGAGTGTTTCTTATAGATATTAACACAAAGATAATTACTAAAGACATAACTGCTGAGGTCCAGAGTTTTTTCTTGCATCGAGTATTTCAAACAGAAAACAAAGAGCGATAGCAGAGCTTAGTTGTAGTACAAAAGGCTCCAGACATTAGCAGTAGCTCTCTGATGAGGTCTCAGGTAGAGGTCCTTCATATTACCTATCACCTGATTCCATTAACTAGAGATGTCAGCGATTGAACCTGGGACCTGCTGGTTGTCAAACAGATGCTCTACCACTGAGCCATGGCCCCACCCCAAAGTTGAAAAGGGAGGAGTACACAGCATACAAGTTCCATAGCTTGTATCCAACCATCCAAGTAATAGTTTTATTTCAAACCATTCAATTCTGCCTGTCTCCACAAGCACACTGAAGGTAGCAGGAAACAAGCAAGACTATCTACGTCAGGGGTGTCAAACATGCGGCCCGCAGGCCAGATCAGCCCCATGGAGGTCTCCAATCACGCCCTCCAGCAACTGGCTGTCATCTGCTTCATTTTCTCTTGCCTGCTTTTTTTGGTCACCATTTCGTGTTTCTCCTCAGCCAGGCCGAGCATCAAAGCAGCCTTTCCCTCTCCCCATTCCCTTTTCCCAAAGGGAGGAGGAGGGAGGAGCAGCCTCCGCCAATCAGGGAACTTGGTTCTATAGCTCTGCTGGATGATTAAGTTTGCCAGGCTCAATTAATCACCCTGCAGAGCTACTGAGACAAGCCTCTCTTCCTTCTAATGAATGGCTGAGGCTCCTCCCCCTCCTCCTGCCCTGGGGAAGGAAAGAAAGAGCCAGAGCTTCCTGCACAAAGTCCCCACCGTCAGGAGAGCTACAAATAGTGCTTTTAAGACTAGCAACGTTTTAGTGAAGGTATGAGCTTTTTGCCTTGCTACAGAGAGAGAAAGAGAGAGAGTTTTGTTGGGCTTGCAACTGGGTTCCCCTCCTCTTTTTCACTGTACTCATGCCCTCCAGTCTTTCTCAATAGGAAAGCATGTGAACTATTTAGAAGAGAAATATCAGCATTAGGCTGAGAGTGTGTTCCAGCCCAGGTTTATCCAGCAAATTTTCCTTATTTTTTTCTTTCACATTTTCCTTTGATTGGGGGTCTTGAATTCAGACTTCCCAGATAGTAGGCTAACACTGACCACTGTACATGGCTGTCTCTATGTTCTTGTAGTTGGTTTTTTTTTGGGGGGGGGGGGGTTGAATTTTTTTTTTTTTAGTTGTAGTCATTTTTCTGGGGAAATGGCTCAGTCTGTGCCATGGTGCCTTCACATGTTCTTAAAGAAACTTCTGTACAAAAGCTCACAGTGCCCAGCTGCTTCATGCTCCTCTGGGTCTTAGGCTCCAAGCACTGACCATGAGACATCTGTAATGAATGTCCATGAATCAAAAGGAGGTTTTGCAACTTACAGATGTGCACACCTGAACAGCACCTATTCAAGACTGGTACAGCACAGACATTGTCTGCAGTTTTTGATGCAATAATTCATAGCAAGAGGTGACATTTATCAGAGACTGTAAAACAAAATATTGCAAGGGGGCTAATATTTTAAGCATGCTTTATTTTAAGCAAAAAAAAAAAGCTTTAATGGTGTGTCTGTGCCCTTTATAAAGTCTATATGTCCGCTACCTGGCATTACATTTTATGATACACATGGCTCAGCCCGACAAGGTCTCATTTATGTCAAATCCAGCCCGCATAACAAATGAGTTCGACACCCCTGATCTAAGTGAACAGAATGCGTTTCCTTTTGAACAACAGAATGGGAGTCAGGGATGACTTCCAGAGATTCTTTCTTTGAACATCTTGTGCCAAATCTCACACCACTCCCAAGAGATCTACCTTGCAAGAATGGATGGGGAGCGTAGGGGGTCTTGCAGCAGTAAGCAGGAGAGATAGTTCTACAAGGGGAGCTCTGTTCATGGTAACTAACTAAGGAATCCAAACTGCTGAGTCCCTCAGGATGCAAGCGAAACTGCAGTTCAATCTATTTTAAACACTAAAGAGTGAGGGGGGGTGTTATTTCCTCTTCCACAATCTAGGGTACCAATTCTAAGGGAAACTGTAGTTTTGCTATTCAGGGCTGCATAAAGATGTGGAAGATGCAATGTTAACTAGAGCAATTTTTAATACATGCGCAGGAAAAGTCAAAATTCATGAAGTACTTACTTTTCTATCAAATGTAAACTTACTTTACTGTTTTGAATAAGGTTAAAATGCACTGTTTATCACTTGCCATGTAAACATGCACTGTTTGGTATATTTACAAAATTTAAAAGTATAAACGCTTTAACTTTCCACAAGTAAAACGGCACAAACAGCCAACAGTGAAAGAGTTTAAGACTGCTGCACCCCACACATATATGGTTTTGCTTTAGTTTTTGCTCTCTGACAGGTAGGGAAAAATGTAGAAGTAAAAAATTCAAAACACAAATTGTGTAGTAAAAAAATTGGGGAAGGACGGTGGCTCAGTGGTAGAACATCTGCTTGGTAAGCAGAAGGTCCCAGGTTCAATCCCCGGCATCGCCAGCTAAAAGGGTCCAGGCAAATGTGTGTGAAAAACCTTAGCTTGACACCCTGGAGAGCCGCTGCCAGTCTGAGTAGACAAGACTGACTTTGATGGACCGAGGGTCTGCTTCAGTATAAGGCAGCTTCATATGTTCAAAAGAAAGTATTACCAATTCCTCCCTAGCTGTCTCTAGTGCCCCCAGGCCTCTGCTTTCCTCGAAACAAGCAACCGATTTCCTACTAGTCGTTGCGTGGCTGCAGTTTGACTTGTGGTTCCCTCCTACTTCCCTCGCAGCTTCCAGATCTCCAAAAAACAGACCAAGTTGCTGCGGGGGAAATTGGAAGGAGCCGTGAGTCAAAATGCAGCCACACAGTGACTAGCGGGGAATCAGTCGCTTACTCTGAGGAAAGCAGAAGCCTAGGGGCGGAGCAACTGCTAGTGAGGAATTGGTATATGCAGGGGTCGTTTTTTAGAAAAATAGGTGGTGGAGCTCATTAGCATAACTCATTGTCATATGCCACCCCCACACACACCAGCCAAAAGCAACCCAATGAAAAAAAAGAAGAGCCCCGGACGAGCGACACCTGCTTGGGCTGGCTAGAGATCCAGCCAGCCTAAGCAGGCCTAGCTCACCTGGGGCTTTCCTTGGCCACTACCTCCCAGAGTCAAAAGGCCAGCAAGCCACCCACACCCAGAATCACATAAGAAGTAGAGAAAGGGTAGCGCGGGCTTCTCCAGGGGTTAATGAGGGCTGCTGGGGGTGTGGCAGAGCTCCTGGTGGCTGGCTGGCTGGCTGCCCGCTCTCCTAATCCAGGGATTGTTATACAGCTGCACCCTCAAGGTAGATGGGGAGGAGGAGGGGGAATCCTGTGAGCTCTTGCTGAATTTCAGGCCTGGGTATACGTTACTTGATCAGAAACTAGCAGCATGTTTGGATAGATATCCAGTTAAACTTTGTGACACTGAACGGTTTGATACTGTGTTATCTCATCACACATCTTATCGCATATTAACTATGGTCAGAATTTCTAATATTTTAACAACAAAGATATCCTTGATCACATATGTCCACAATAAACACAAGAACTACAGACAGGTATTCTAAGTGTACAAAATATATTCCAGCATAAGCTTTTTAGACGCAGGGTTCGGTTCGAGAGGTGCAAGAAACAGCGCTATCATTATATAATGTAGAATGTCTTAAATAAAAAACACTCATATTATACCTTGTGAGTAAGCAACAGCCCATCTGAAAAAAGCCATGTCACTCATTCAAAAAAGAGAAAATATTTCATAAGGGTTTCTTTTAGTGCTTCCTGAATTCTCCAATTTTTTCCCATTAAAAAAAAAAATCAGGGGGGAACCTCAGAGTAAAAAAATTATACTAATTTTCCCCAGGCCGGTATCGCTATTGTCTAAAATGAATCTAAACTATACTTCCAGGCCCTTCCTCCCTCTCCGCTCCCTAATGTGCAACATCATCACGATCACAACACGTGACCTATCATAGGAATGCCCGCACCACTCCCCTCCGGGTTTGAGATTGCAGGAGATGAAAGTGTAAAAAGAAATAAATCCACGATTAAGATAATCACTGATCTCGCATCCCTTCTCTGAAACGATCCCCTCCGTTCCATGATTCTTTATTTATTCAAATTATTCATCGTCTACCTTTCTTACTGTGACTGAAGGCAGATCACGCAGCACAAATCAAATCATTCTACGTTATAGGTCATCTATCTGGCTTGAAGAAATCTGAAAAGCAGCCGTAGAAGAGTCAAAAATGGCTTCTGCCAGCTGCAGGAGAACACAGTCCGATCAAGAGGGGTGGTATGTGACGGCACTGAAGTAGGGAGAATGTAGTGTTCGCAGACTAGACAATTTCACCTTGACCCCAGCCAGCTAATTGGTGACGAATACAGAAAACCATGCAGGCGTAATTCGGTTTTTAAAATGACACTGATAAAGTAATAAGAACCTGCTTTAAGAGGATTAAAAACACAGGGTGAAAAAACCTCATAAAAGCACCTAATTAATCACTCCGCAAACTCAGCCTATCCTTCATTCTTTTTTTAAAAGAGTAGATGGGCTCAACAGAGGAACTTCTCGATTCTGTCACACATCAAGGGGAGAGGAAAGCGTAAAAGGCACTGCTGTGACATAGGAGGGACTGATGTTAGTTAATACCCAAGCCTTCTCCTCATGTTCTTAAATATATAAATCTAACACAATTTATTGGCACAATTTATCAGCTAAAAGTCATTGAGAGGGCAGTGGCAGCACAGTTACAAGGGTTTTTGAATTACACTTCCACATTAGACCCATTTCAGTCCGGTTTTCGCCCGGGACATGGGACGGAGACGGTACTGGTTGCCCTCTTGGATGATCTCCTAAGACATCTGGATCAAGGCAGATCTGTCGGCTGCCTTTGATATAGTCGACCACCAGCTGCTGTCCCAAAGCCTTGCCGACATGGGGATTCAGGGGTCTGCCCTCCAATAGCTTACTTCTTTTCTCCAAGGTTGAGGACAGAGGGTGGTAGTTGGGGAGAGGCCGTCTCGGAGACACTCACTAGTATGCGAGGTGCCTCAGGGGGCGGTTCTCTCCCCAACAGTATTTAACATCTACATGCACCCCCTCGCCCAGATTGTCCGGCGTTATGGGCTGGGATGCCGCCAATATGCCGATGACACCCAGCTCTACCTCCTGATAGGTGGCCATGCCGACTGCGTCCCAGAAAACCTGGAGCGGACATTACAAGCTGCTGTGAAATGGCTCAGACAAAGTTGACTGAAATTGAATGCAGCAAAGACAGAGGTTCTGTAACTAGGCAGAGGAGACCTGGGAAGAGAGATCCCTTTACCGACCTTCGATGGGGCACCTTTAGCGCCAGCTTCGAGAGTCAAGAGTTTAGGGGTTCTTCTGGAGCCTTCATTAACTATGGAGGCCCAGGTGGCAGCCACTGCCAGATCTGCATTTTATCATCTTAGGCAGATAAGACAGTTGGCTCCATACCTGGAACACAGCGACTTGGCTACAGTAATCCATACAATGGTCACCTTGAGAAAAGACTACTGTAACGCCCTCTACATGGGGCTGCCCTTGACTCGGACCCAGAAGCTGCAACTGGTGCAGAATGCTGCAGCCAGGTTGGTATTGGAGCTGCCTTTATGGGTGCTTGTCCAACCTGCACTGGAGACGCAGCACTGGTTACCTGTAGTGTTCGAAGCCCAGTTCAAAGTGCAGGTTATGACCTTTAAAGCCCTATATGGCTTGGGACCTTTCTACCGTCAGGACCGCCTTTCCTCACATAAGCCCCAGAGAGCACTACGATCAAGCTCGTTAGATCTGTTAAAGATCCCCGGGCTAAAGGATGCCCGTCTGACCACCACAAGGGCAAGAGCCTTCTCCGTGGCTGCACCTGCCCTCTGGGATGCCCTTCCGGAGGAGACTAAGGCCCTGCGGAACTCGTCACTATTCCGCAGGGCCTGTAAGACATATTTGTTCAGGCAGGCTTTTAAGAACTAAAAGGTGGTACTTTTAACAACTATGGGGGGGGTGTATCATCTGCCCCACAGTATCATGACAAATTAATTCAAACAGAAGCCATCTGAGTTGATATTTTGAGCGGTATTTAAACTGTTTTATTGTTTTAATCATGTTTTATTGTCATACTGTGAATAGTCATCGAATTGTGACTGTTGTTAGCCGCCCTGAACCCATTTTGGGGAGGGCGGGATAGAAGTGCAATAAATAAATAAATAATGTTGACCATTATGAATAGGAAATGGAAGCAATATTTCTTTTAAAAGTCTGGATTTGATCCACAGGAGAGTTTCCTCACGTTGCTGGCGGTGGGGCAATTTTTGCAGATTTTCCTTTCATAGTAAATCTTTAATTACCCCCCCTAAATTCCATGGTCCCCCAAGTAGGGTTGCCAATTCCCAGTTGGAGGCAGGAGGTCCTCTGGTCTGGAGGCTTTCCACCTGCTTCAGGGCTATCAGAAAGTGGGGGGGGGGAAGGAAATGTCCACTAGGCACTCCATCACACCCTATAGAGACTGGTTCCCAAAGGGTATAATGAAGAATCAATACGTGAGTATCTGGGGGGACTGTTGTTTTTTAGGTAGAGGCACGAAACTTTCAGCATAGCATCTGGTGTCACTACTCAAAAGAACTGCTAGTTTCAAAAAAGACTGGAAGAGGGGGTCCAATTCTATGCACCCCAACAGATGGTGCCCCTGGTGAGATCAGGTAAAGAAAGGAAATAAGATAGAGGAAGGATTTTTTTATCTGTTGTTAGTATTCAGTTTGATTGGTAGAAGACAACAAGCAAAAAAAATGAAGTGTATTTATATGAGATATTTAAATATGTTGATAGATGCACACTTAATAAAAAAACACTTAATTAAACAAAACAGATGGTGCCCCCATCCTCCATTGTTTTCAATGGAGGGAAGGCATTTAAAAGGAATGTGGTTCCTTTAAATGTGATGGTCAGAACTTCCTTCCAGGTTCAAGCATGCTTGTTCCTTGCTCCTGGCTCCACCCCAAAAGCCCCCAGATGTTTCCTCAGTCAGACCTGGCAACCCTACCCCCAAGATAATTTGGTGTAGCCAGTTTGGTGTAGTGGTTAAGTATGCGGACTCTTATCTGGAAGAACCGGGTTTGATGCCCCACTCCTCCACTTGCAGCTGCTGGGATGGCCTTGGGTCAGCCAGAGCTCTGGCAGAGGTTGTCCTTGAAAGGGCAGCTGCTGTGAGAGCCCTCTCAGCCCCACCCACCTCACAGGGTGTCTGTTGTGGGGGAGGAAGGTAAAGGAAATTGTGAGCCGCACTGAGACTCTTCAGAGTGGAGGGCGGGATATAAATCCAATATCATCTTCTTTTTCTTCTTTAGGAGGCAGTCAGTGCAGGTTTTCTCTTCTCCTCACTTCATATTTGCTAATGCTTTCGCATGGTAGAAAAGATCTGCTTATCCCAGTCAGATCCATTTAATACCTCTTGAGCTGGTCCTGGAACCTATTTAGGAAGTTTGCCCTACACTCAAGCTCCTCAGTTTTCTAGCCCCAGTGAGAAATTCTCCACCCTTGATTTCAATCTCCGTGCAGAAACTGAGTGGAGAAAAAAAACTGGCTTCAATAGTGATGATCTAGGAATTTCCCTTAGTCTCTATGATAAAGAGATTTGGCGAACGTCCTAGAACAGGGGTGTCAAACATGCGTCCTGGGGGCCGAATCAGGCCCTCAGAGGGCTCCTATCAGGCCCCCAAGCAACTGATTGTCATCTGCTTCCTTCTCCCTCTCTCTTGCTTCCTTCTCCATCACAGTTTGCTTTGCAAGGCTTGCTGAACCGCACATAGCAAAGCCTCTATTTTCTCCATTGGCTGAGGCTCCTCCCTTGGGGAGGGAGAGCTTGCTTTGCCAGGCTCTCTCAATTGCACCACACTACTTTGGGACTTGAATATGCATGTTTTGGACATTTGGACTGATTTCTATATACTTCTTAGTAAACTGGTCACTAGCTTGCATTTTTTGTTGTGTCTCCCAATTGCACAGCAGAGCTACAGAGCCAAGCCTCTCTTCCTTCTACTGGCTGAGGCTCCTTCCCCTCCTGGCCCCCTGGAGAAGGAAGGTAAGAGCCAGAGCTTCCTTTGTCCAATTCCCTGGATCCCACTGAGAAGATAAAAAGATAAATACAATATCATCATCATCATCATCATCATCATTTCATGGGACAATTTAGGACAGCAGCAGAAGGGGATAGGTGTAGAAATCATGCTCCACAGAGAGAAATCCCTTCTGTCTATGGAAACTGTCTAATGAACTCAATCCACTGTGTGCACAAATTCATCTCCAAGTGGACATCCAAACAGGCAAGAAAGCCATATTTGAATGTCCAACAGCCAGCAGGCTAATCACACACAATTTCTCAATACAGCTGCAAAATTAACATAAGGTACCATAGCAACTAAGATTTGCCTTGCGGGGGGACTGTCCATGAGCTTAGGATTTTACTATAAATGTAGTATACCTAATACTGCCATGCTTTACATTTTTTTTAAAAAAAAGTGCTTTACCTGTTCTTGCCACATTCCTTTTATCTAGTTCAACTACAAGTTCCTAACCTAGTAGTTTTCAGACCTCCTTACTTCAGACTCCTTGAAGAAATCCCTTGGCACCTGTCGCATCAACCATCACCAGTGGTCTGACCTAACCTCAGATCGCAAAGCATGGAGGCACACCATCCACCAGGCTGTCTCTTCCTTTGAGTACGCACGCATAGCTGGTCTTGAGGACAAAAGGAGATTGAGGAAGAATCGCACTGCTACAGCACCAACCCCAAATCAGACTTTTCCCTGCAGCCACTGTGGCCGGATCTGCCTGTCCCGCATTGGTCTTGTCAGCCACCAGCGAGCCTGCAGCAGACGTGGACTACTGCACCCTTCTTAAATCTTCGTTCGCGAAGTCAAGCCGAGAGAGAGAGACTTGGAATAGTAGATATTTTCCCTGTTACGCACATTGTTCCCCATATTAGCGTACACACTCGTGAGCATTCTCGACCCATGTAATAATAATAATAATAATAATGTAGAATGAAACAGAGGTCTTGGGAGAACTTTGGGGTCTGTTGCATCCACACCTCCAGTTTTTACAAAAATACACCTCCCAAGGGTGAAGGGAAGAAAGATAAAAGGGTATTTTATCCAATAATCATGACATTGCACTAGAAGTATTAATTTCGCTCTAAACTGCAACATTCCACTTGGTGAATACGTTCGTTCACATACTGATATAGCTTCATCTTATCCAAGCAAACGAACACTTCTGTGGTATTGCTCAACTACAGTCACACAGAAATTGAATATTCATTAACAATGGTTTCATCGGATAGGTTCGCACTGGGAATGGTGCAAGAGTTATAGATAATAGCAACATAACACTAACAACAGCCAGACAAATAAAATGCGAATACCCATAAAAATGAAGCAAGTAATCTCTAAAGTCTGTCACTTTGTTTTCAGCCAGCCTAAGATAAGTAGCATGGATGGCAATATTCTAACCCATTTGCCAGGAGCCAAATGGAACACTAGTCTCAGCTGAGCATTTGAACACTCAAGTGCATGATACGAAGTGCTAAAAGGAAAACTGTCAGAGACCAGTGAGGTAAATAATGAAGCATCCAGTTATAACACTTCCGCAGAGCCATGAAATTAGACTTGAGATATCCACTAAGAAAAGCCCAGCTTCAACCAATATTTGAGAACACCTTTAAACAAACAAGCAGGGCCTGCAGGTGCAAGCTGGCGAGGCAGGCGCCCGCCTCGGGCACCACCTCGCCTTCAGGGAGCCTTCAGATGCCCTCTCCCACTGCTCCGCAGCTCTCAGCTTCCGCGGTTGCAGACCCGGAAGCTGAGAGCGGCGGAACTGTGCCCCCATTTGTGCTCTCCTCCAAGACCGGCTTCGTAGCTGGGCTTGGAGGAGAACGGCGTCGCTCTAAAGCTGCCTCCCCTGCAAAGGGAGACAGTCTCAGAGCAAGGCAGGGAGTCCCACAGCCTCTTTCCCCCACCCGGCAGCCTGGCGGAAGAAGGAGGAGGCATGGTGTCGCTCAGACCCCCCCCCCCCCATTGGGGGGAGGCAGCTGGAGAGCCAGTTTGGTGTGAAGAGCCAGTTTGGTGCAGTGGTTAAGTGTGCGGACTGTTATCTGGGAGAACCGGGTTTGATTCCCCACTCCTCCACCTGCACCTGCTGGAATGGCCTTGGGTCAGCCATAGCTGTGGCAGAGGTTGTCCTTGAAAGGGCAGCTGCTGTGAAAGTCCTCTCCAGCCCCACCCACCTCACAGGGTGTTTTGTTGTGGGGGAGGAAGGTAAAAAAGATTGTGAGCCGCTCTGAGACTCTTCAGAGTGGAGGGCGGGATATAAATCCAATATCTTCATCTACCTCACAGGGTGTCTGTTGTGGGGGAGGAAGGGAAAGGAGATTGTGAGCTGCTCGAAGACTCTTCAGAGTGGAGGGCGAGATATAAATCCAATTTCTTCTTCTTCAGGTGGCCTGGGGTGGCAAAAACCCTCATCATTTCTACCGATGAGAGGATAAATGAGGGACCGTTAGAATGATACATGGTCCGGTGTGTAAGGATGAACACGGAGGAAGGGGGGGAAATATAGCAGTGTCCCATCGATGTCCACCGGCCATCAATGTCATGGAATAACATCCGAAGTTGGCTAGACCGGACACATGTAGGCAGAGAGTTTGGACTGCAATACTGCAGCTTTACCACTCTGCATCATGGGGATCTTAAGGAACAGAAAAGTGGGGTATAAAAAATTTCTACCAAAAAGCCAAAGCACCGTGATGATGATGCAAAGTGCAATCAAGCCACAGCCGACTGATGGGGTTTTCATGGCAAGAGCTGAAAGAGGTGTTTTGCCATTACCAGCCTCTGCGTAGCAGCCCTGGGTTTTCTTGGTGGTTTCCCATCCCAATACTAACTGGGGCCAACCCTGCTTAGCTTCCAGGACCTGATGAGACTGCATTAGCCCGGGCCAGAGTAGTATTCTTAAAACAAATGTTGAAAGTGTTCCATCTTTTAAGTTGGCTACAGTCGCTTTCCCATTATCTTCCTTACAAGTGACGAAAATCAACTAAAAACAAGGCGATACAGTTAATTCCTTGATGTCTTGATGCCGCCTTCTCTTTAGTATGGGACAGAAATAACTTCAAATCAAATTTAAATTGTAACATTATGCTACAATATGCATACATAGTTCTGCGAGTTTCACTCCATCAGTTCTTGATAATTAGGCTAACCGGCACTGCGCCTGTTAGCGACACTGCTCTGAAAAGTGATCTAATTACATCTGGTTTAACACAAGCTCCGTACACCACCTGTCAAGCAGAAGTTCTCAGGAAGGACTTAAATTTGTCTATTTCTGCAACTTGCAGCTTGAGCCGTTTGTTCTCCTAATGCAAAGCAGAAGAGTGTTAGCTTCTGCTGCCAAATATGAATACATCCACACTTTTTTTTTTAGATTCATAGTATTCTGAAGTAACCAGCCTCCAATTAAACAATTAAACCAGCCTGCAATTAAAGCCCTTGCTAGATATAAACGCAAGAGGCTATCACAGGTCCAGTTCACTATCCAATATCAGATGGAATCCAGGGCTCTTCCTTTCTCCTATTTCCCTTTGAAATAATGAGAGTTCCAGCACTGTTAGAATGGAAAACAACATTTTTTCCGCAGTTTTTCCTTGATCAGTTCCGCAGGGCCTGCAAGACCACCCTCTTTAAACTGGCGTTTATGAATAGCTGAACTACAAGTGCACAACAAAGAAATATCCGCCATCAATACCAAATGACGGATATAGCGCCAACGATAATTATGGTTAGATTTAACTCAATATAATTCAATTTAATGTAATTAATTAATAATGGCTTTTAATTAATGTATTAACTGGTTTTTAAGGCTAATTTAATGTTTATTAATGTAGTGGTTTATTAATGTATTGTTGTTTTCTGTTGTTGTTAGCCGTCCTGAGCCTTTGTATTGTACATTGTATTTATATCCCGCCCTCCCCACCGAAGCAGGCTCAGGGCAGCTAACAGCATTTCATACAATAAGTTATACAATGGGTATTAAAAACAACATTAATCTTAAAACATTCCAGTTATAAGTTAAAAATCAACATTTCTGGTGCTATTCTATCAGCAGATATGATGGCAAGTCACTTTAAGCGAATCCATCGATCATTCAGTCGGCAAAGGCCATCTTAAAAAGGATAGTCTTGAAGGCCCTGCGGAACTGTTCAAGGCTCTGCAGGGCGCGCACTTCTTCCGGGAGCTGGTTCCAAAGGTGTGGTGCTGCAATAGAGAAGGCCCGTGTACAAGTGTTTTGGAGTTTTGCCTCCTTTGGCCCGGGGATAGTCAGTTGGTTCTTCCCCGCTGACCTCAGTGCTCTCTGGGGTTCATATGGGAAGAGACGGTCCCTTAGGTAGACAGGTCCTCGGCCATATAGGGCTTTAAAGGTAATAACCAGCACTTTGTAACAAACCTGGTACATAACTGGCAGCCAGTGCAGTCCGCGCAGGCCCGGCCATATGTGCTCCCACTTCAGGAGCCCTAATAACAACCTAGCCGCCGCGTTCTGCACCAGCTGCAGCTTCTGGGTTCGGCACAGAGGCAGCCCCATGTAGAGGGCATTACAGTAATCCAATCCAAAATACAACAAATGTAGTGTAAAAAAACTGTGCCAGATCCCAGCTTGCTCCTTACCATAGCCCCGCTGATGTTTCCACTTGCTCAATATTTTGTGCAATTGTTTTTGGCCACTACAATTTATTTGGAGTTGTCACAACTTCTCTTTTAATTTGCATGCAATGCTGCCATCAGGAATTTAATTCCAAACACTTTATTTACCATTCCCCACTGAACTGTGCCCAAGCTCTAAGGCAGCGTTTCCCAAAGGCACCAGTCCATGGAGCCCTCAATGGCAGTCCACGGGGCCTCCAGTCCCCTGGTCACCCCTCCCCCTGCCTTCCCCCACATTGCACCTCCCTCCCCTTGGTCGCACGCCTCTGCGCCTCCTTCTCCTACCCTTCCCCATCTCAGGTTGCAGGTCAGTTTCATGCTGCGCAAAGCCCTTCCACCCCCCCCCCCCTCCATTGCCCGGAAATCGGCACGGAGCTCATTCCATGCCAGACCAAGCCGGTGGCAGCTCAAACAGACTGCGGCTAAAAAGAGTGCCTGGCTCCTCCCTCCCTGGCACTTCCTGGATGGGAAGGAAGTGTCAGGGAGGGGGGAGGGAGGAGCCAAACACTCTTTTGGGCCATGGTCTGTTTGAGCTGCCGCTGCCTTGGCCCAGCATGGAAAGAGCTCTGCGCCGATTTCCAAGCAATCAGGCCATCGTGCGGGGCGGGGGGGACACAACATGAAACTGACCTGTCTAAGGTGGGGAAGGGAGGGAGAAGGAGGCATGGGAGCACATGACGGGGGGGAAAGGTGGGGGAGCGGCCAGGGGACTGGAGGCCCCGCGGCCTGGCATTGAGGGCTCTGTGGCCAAATCTCCCACTAAGAGTGAGTTTTAAAGGTAAGTTGCTCCCATTTCTTTTCCTTTCTTTTCCCTTTCTTCCTTTTGTCCCTCCTTTCTTTCACTCTTCCCCTCCCTTTCCCTTCTTTCCTATTTCCTTTCTCTTTCTTTTTTTCTATATTTGTTTCCAACTGTCCCTCCCTCCCTTCCTCTTTCTTTCTTTAGTCTTTTCCCATCTTTCTTCCTTCTCTCTTTCTCTCTCTCTTTCTGTCAGTCAGTCTTTTTCTGTCTTTCGTCCTTCCTCTCTCTCTCTCTCCCTCTTTCTGTCAGTCAGTCTTTTCCCCAGTCTTCCTTCTTTCCCTCCTTCCTTCTTTCCTTACCTCCCTCCTTCCTTGCCATTGCTAATCTGAGTAGACGGGGGAGGGGGGAGGGAGAAGCTTTAAATGCCCTGCCATTTCATGTTTTCCCAGGCTGAGAGTATTTTATATTTTTAGTTTTCTGCCATGTGGTCCTTGTGCTTTTTCTTAATGTTTTATTTTTAGAATTGCATTGCAAAATCCCACTATTCTCCTACCTTTCCTAAACAAAATATTGCAAGAGTTTTAAGCTTGTTTGTACATCATTTCCTGTCTCCCAGCTCCACCCCCAAAATCTCCTGGCTCCACCCCCAAATTATAGTGGGCCACAAAGGAGGTGTAAAAATAACCAGGCCACCGGGGGGGGGGGGTTGGGAAACCCTGCTCTAAGGCTTCTTCATTGGACTATGTCGACCTGAGGATGAAACTCTTATAATTTAATATCATAAGACTCCAGGTTAATATAAAACAAAATAAAACTTTATTTGTACTATAAGCATATTGGTTTCAAGACGTTTATAGCTTATTTCTTCAATGACTAATTACAATTTCTGACTGAGGTGTCCCTCTTTCACTTCACACACTCCTCCTCTCTGAAATCTTCCTTTCTCTTAACAACTTTCTGACGTCTTCTGTCTCTCACACTCCTATAATAAACTGACAATATTAGGTTTTAGCTCTCCATATAGCCCTAATATGCCTTCTATAGAATCTTAATGCTCTTTAGGCCTTGAATTCAGCAGGAGCTCACAGGAGCACAGCTCCCAAACCTTTCTGAGAGTTCCCCCTCCTCTTCCCACCTACCTACCTTGTCCACTGAATAGTAGGTGCAGCTGCATAACAATCCCTGGATGAGCTCTACCACCTATTTTTCTACAAAACAACCCCTGATGCTCTTCACAGCACTATATGGGATTCTAATCAGAAGACTGCTTCTCAGACACTGTAGACTGTTTACTGATCATTATCAAATCCCCCCCAGAAGCTGAGGAAATCACACAGTCTAGTCATATAAGCAGATTTATTCCATAGACAACTTGGGGGCAAAACGTGGTTTTGCTAAGACTAACGTCTTGCATCAGAGGTCCCCTTATATAGGTTGTCACAACCGTTATACTTTCAAGCAAAAGCGGGAATGTTAAGTGGGAACTTTTGGCGGGGCCCCTGCCCCATAGCCCTGGGAATTCAGGTGCTTTTAATCGCATTCTAATTCGGCAACTGTCCTTGAGACCTTGCTCTGACTGGTGGAAAAAGCTTGAACAACAAGTTTCATAGATAAGAGAGGCCTAGCACAGGGAGACAAGCAGCAAGGATGAGCAACAGAAAGATACATGATACAATTCATGGCAAGGCACTTGACAATCAGATCTACTGCGGCTACTGAGCCGCAGTAGATCTAGATGATGACGATGGTGTCTACATCCGCTATCGCACCGATGGCAGCCTGTTCAACCTGAGGCGACTAAAGGCACACTCCAAGACAATGGAAAAACTCATCCGAGAGCTACTGTTTGCTGATGATGCTGCACTCGTCTCCCACTCGGTATCAGCTCTGCAGCATATGACGTCCTGCTTTGCAGAGGCTGCCAAGCTATTCGGCCTAGAAGTTAGTCTGAAGAAGACAGAAGTTCTCCACCAGCCTGCACCCCAGGAAGATTATCACCCCCCCTGCATCACTGTGGGTGAATCAGTTCTGAAGACAGTCCAGCAGTTCAGCTACCTGGGGTGCATCATCTCCTCAGATGCCAAGATCGACAAGGAGATTGACAACAGGCTGGCAAAGGCAAACCGTGCATTTGGCCGACTGCACAAAAGAGTGTGGAGCAACAAGCATCTGAAAAAAGGCACAAAGATCAATGTTTACAAAGCGGTTGTGATGACAACCCTCATCTACGGCTCCGAATCGTGGGTTTTATACCGTCATCACCTGCGACTCCTTGAGCGCTTTCATCAGCGCTGCCTTCGCACCATCCTCAACATCCACTGGAGTGACTTTGTGACCAACACTGAAGTCCTCAAGCGGGCGGAGGTTACCAGCATCGAGGCACTGCTGTTGAAGACGCAGCTGCGCTGGGCAGGGCATATTTCTAGGATGGAAAACCACCGCCTTCCCAAGATTGCCCTGTATGGCGAACTCTCCACCGGCCATCGAAATAGAGGGGCACCAAAGAAGAGGTACAAGGACTCCTTGAAGAAATCCCTTGGCACCTGTCGCATCAACCATCACCAGTGGTCTGACCTAGCCTCAGATCGCAAAGCATGGAGGCACACCATCCACCAGGCTGTCTCTTCCTTTGAGAACGCACGCATAGCTGGTCTTGAGGACAAAAGGAGATTGAGGAAGAATCGCACTGCTACAGCACCAACCCCAAATCAGACTTTTCCCTGCAGCCACTGTGGCCGGACCTGCCTGTCCCGCATTGGTCTTGTCAGCCACCAGCGAGCCTGCAGCAAACGTGGACTATTGCACCCTTCTTAAATCTTCGTTCGCGAAGCCAAGCCGAGAGAGACTTGACAATCATGACTGCTGCCACTCTACTGAGAGTTCACTGCTGACCTCTCTCTCTCTCTTTCCACATATACTTCTTAGCTCTTCCCACAGTCACCAACCAATCACCTCTTTCACTCATTCCCCCTCTTTCACCCCCGCTTTCTTTACTGCAATTTACTAACAATCAGAGGAACACACATATACATAAAGAGCCAGATGTTGCACAAGATCAGAACTGTGTTAAATCTGTTTTCCACTTATGCATTGCTTTGGATTGCCAACCTCCAGTGGAGCATGGGGCTTGCCCAGAATCACAACTGCTCTCCAGACAATGGACATTATGGCATTATGTCTTGCTAAGGCCCTTCCCTCTAAGAACATAAGAGAAGCCATGTTAGATCAGGCCAGTGGCCCATCCAGTCCAACACTCTGTGTCACAAAGAACATAAGAGAAGCCATGTTGGATCAGGCCAGTGGCCCATCCAGTCCAACACTCTGTGTCACAAAGAACATAAGAGAAGCCATGTTGGATCAGGCCAGTGGCCCCTCCAGTCCAACACTCTGTGTCACATAGGAACATAAGAGAAGCCATGTTGGATCAGGCCAATGGCCCATCCAGTCCAACACTCTGTGTCACATAAGAACATAAGAGAAGCCATGTTGGTTCAGGCCAGTGGCCCCTCCAGTCCAACACTCTGTGTCACATAAGAACACAAGAGAAGCCATGTTGGATCAGGCCAATGGCCCATCCAGTCCAACACTCTGTGTCACACAGTGGCCAGAAAACCCCAGGTGCTATCAGGAGGTTCATCAGTGGGGCCAGGACACTAGAAGCCCTCCCACTGTTGTCCCCCCAAGCACCAAGAATACAGAGCACCACAGCTCAAGATAAAGAGTTCCAACAATACGTTGTGGCTAATAGCCACTAATGGACCTCTGCTCCATATGTTTATCCAATCGCCACTTGACGCTGTCTACCCATGTAGCCGCCACCACCTCCTGCGAAAGCGAATTCCCTCCCCTAGATTCTACCTCCAGATCTCCAGGGATCTCCCAACCCAGAGCTGGCAACTCTCACATTGCTGGACCCAAGCTAATAAATATCACAATAACAGTGCATGGTGCACCATCTCACTCATTTGGAACATTCTGGATAGTCCTAATAAAAAGATACTGTGCTACTGGTCTGAGGAGGTTGTCTGGATTTTCCCCCTTGTCTATATATTTGTTGCCTCTTTTGAGAAACAGCGCCTTCAAGAAAGTGATTTTACAACTGGAAGAGAATTATTTCCAAATGGGGCTCTGTTTATGAGGTTACATGCCATCACCCCACGAGATAATACTGCTCAATTTGGCTTCTGTTGACTTGCTCACCTAGTGTGTCATCTATAGTTATTCTCCAGGTTTGTTAATATAAGCATTACCCTTCCCCCCACCCCCTCCCTGCACTCATCCTTACAGGAACTTACATATTTTAAACACTGCTGAGAGGGGAAATGGGATGAACTGCTACATTTTATATATTTTCAAGGGTGGAGGGAGGCTCTATTTTTGCTTCTTCAGTCCAAGAGCCCCTGGGGCATCTCAAAATCTGATTTGCAGCCAGCTCCATATAACCTAATTGAGTTTGCAATGCCTGGTCCCCATTTCTGAAAAGCCATAAACAGGCGACTTTTGAGCTCTGCCAACACACCCTGCAGCGTCTTCTCTGCCTTCATCTTTTTGTACTTAACACTCAGCCTGATGAAGGGACCACAGAAACGTGTGCTCGCTGTTTTGTTCTATTTTGGTTGGTTCTGTTAAAGAAAAGATACTAAACTACTGTTGTTCTTTTCCATTTGGACAGACTCCTGGGCAGGAGCTCCAGAAATCCGACAGCCTACCAAGCTGGACTTTGATCATTTTAATAAGACCTGGCTGCCAAGCAGCATTATATGCTGTTAGCGAGTCCAAGAAGACAACCTCCGCTTCTGAAATCCATTCCGTTCCAAAATGGTGAACATAACAAGCGCTCTAACCCTGAAGGAATCGAAGCACAGGAATTATTCGACCATGAGAAGATGTGGCAGCCCATTTTTTAAAAAAAAAATTATATTAAAGAGTAAATATACAGTTGCAGTTGTATTGTTTGCAGCATGCATGAGATGTGGTAGCCTATGTGCTTCAAAACCTCAAAGAAACTTGTGCAAAATACATCAGGGAGAGTAAGTTTTCTTGCTGGCCCTCTTAAACTAGGTTCACCAGGTCTGGATTGGAAAATACCTGGAGACTTTGGGGGTGGATCTGGGAGAGGGCAGGGTTTGGGGAGGGGAGGGACCTCAACATTGCACAATCCCCTTTTTAAAGGCTGGTGGTTGTTACAATTTTTTGAGCAGGCAAAACTAAGCCAAACAGCAGAGAGGCAGCAATATTTCCATATAGTGGACAGCAAGATCTCTTCAGAAGCATAAAAGCAAATGCAAGATAAATTGGAACTACAGTGTGGTAGTTGTAAAGCAGTTATGTAATTACGTTCTCAGTAATAGCTCCCACTTTGTGGAATGCCCTCCCCGAAAACATCAGGGCCCTGTGGGACCTGCCACAGTTCCGCAGGGCCTGTAAGACCGAACTATTCAAGCTCGCCTTTAACGGTTAGGGAGAGGTGACTATTACCTTCAGCACCGACAATCTCACTAAACTAATATAATGGGATTCAAAAGCTTGCCATCTTGGGATTTTTAATATGTATGGAAATGTTTTTATGTGCTTAATTTTAATATGTTTGTAAATTGCTAATGTTTTTAAACTGTAGTTAGCATCCCTGAGCCTGTTGGGGGAGGGCGGGATATAAATCTGATAGATAAATAAATAAATACAGTCAATATTTCAAGCCAGCTTACAATGTTTTTTAACTGCGCAGGCATTCCCAGAAATACATAATTGCTTATATACATCGGGCAAGTCAAAAGTAAATAAGATCATGATAAAATTTGTTTTTTGGGGAGAACATCATTTTTTGTCAGATAAGAAATTATTGGGAAGGTACAATCCCTTCAAAGTGTCAAGCATGCTATTTCTATGTACCTAATACGCAGGCCAGATATAAAGCAGAACACTACCCTGGCCTCTTCCCCCCAACCTTTGCGACGAAAGAGTGCATAATAAATCCATCTGGACCCAGGATGTTTAGGTTAACCTTGCAGTAAATGTGTAGAGTGCCTCTCCCCCAGATTCACACAGCCAGGTCTTATTGGCTCTCAGAGAAAGTGTGAGAAAGGGAGATGTTTTCATTAGCCGACATTCCTTAGCCATAAAAGAGATACTAGCTGGTAGTCTTTGAACCCGTGACTCAAATTGCATCTGTATGTTATCCTTTTGAAGTTTTCCTATAAATAACTATGCAATGCTGTGTACGTCATTACTTCCAAGGATTCCGTCCTTGACTAAGCTATGGAGTTTTTACAATAAAGCAACTTTTGATTAAGAAAACAAAAGCTTGATTACTGAGAAATATCGATGCTTGACACAAAGCAGCCATTTTCTCCAGGGGAGCTGATCTCTGCCAGCTGGAGATCAGTTGTAAAAGTGGGAGATCTCCAGGCCCCACCTGGAGGCTGGCAACCCTACTTTTAGCCTTCAGAGAGTATCTGTGTTAGTCTGCACTGGAACAGCTCCATTGGAGCCCAGTAGCACCTCAAGAACAACGAGAATTTTCAGGGTATGAGTTTTCAAGATTCAAAGCTCCCTTTGTCACACATGGGTCTATCATATCTATCTCACAAAGGGAGCTTTGATTCTCAGACACTCATACCCCAAAAAGCCTGTACTTGAATCTTAGCCTTTTTAGTCTTGTAACACACCTTCCAATCAGAGCCAGGTGTGCTAGATTCAATGAGGAAGCTTGAGGAAATATTGAATGAGACAATGACTGTCAAAAGGACCAAAAAGGTGTGTTGTTTTTTTTTAAAAGCTTCGGCAGTATTTTATCCAAACTAGGAATGGTGCCAGGTGTCAAACTGCAGTGCCAGCATTCTAGCCCATATTAGACCATTCTGGTTTGGCAGCAAGATGGCTTTTGTCAACAAGCCAGTATTTCTTTCCTCGAGGCTTTGCCTAGTGGGACTTTGGGCACAGGAATCAGGCTAACAGAGAGATGAGAACTGCTTACAGATGACTCGAAGTAATAAATAAGGTTTCTAATATTTCCAAAATAAATGTTTTCTGCAAACCAAAAGTAGGCATGGCTCCTTCTCCACCACCTCCAATTTTTGACAGCCAGTATCAAACATGATTACACCGACCTGATCATACATACTTGGAACCTGGCATAAAAGGTCATCAGGTTCTTAGGTAAGAACTCTGCTCCCAAAACATGTGCACCAGCAACAAACTCTCAGTTACAGACACATTTTAAACATGGCTACATTCACAAGTGGCAACCACTGCTGAAGACATGTAGATGTAAGCAGGACTTTTTTTGTAGGAAAAAGCCCAGCAGGAACTCATTTGCATATTAGGCCACGCACACCCTGACATCACTATTACGTCACAAAGGGCTTTTCTGTAGAAAAAGCCCAGCAGGAACTCATTTGCATATACCCCCTGTTACCAAGTCAGCCGGCACTGCGTTCCTGTGCGTTCATGCTCCAAAAAAAAGCCCTGGATGTAAGTGAAAACACATACAAGTAGTTTAAAGGAATATCATCTATGGCAGGAGTATCAAACATGCAGCTCGGGGACCAAATTAGGCCCCTGGATTACTCCTATCAGGCCCCCGCGCAACTGGCTGCCATCTGCTTCCTTCTCCCTCTCTCTTGCTTCCTTCTGCATCACAGCCTGCTTTGCCAGGCTTGCTCAATCGCACAGGAGTTACAGAGCAAAGCCTCTATTTTCTCCATTGGCTTAAGCTCCTCCCTTGGGAAGGAAGAGGGGAGGAATCGCTTGCTTTGCCAGGGCCAACAGAGCTAGTGAGCCAAGCCTCTCTTTCTTCTGTTGGCTGAGGCTCCTCCCCTTCCTGGTTCCCTAGGGAAGGAAGAAAAGAGCCAGAGCTTCCTATGCCCAGTTCCCTGGGCCCCATGGAAGAAATACAAAGGAAGCACCTTTGAGACCAAGTGCTAATATTTTAAGGATGTTTTAAGGTTTTTTAAAAAAAATATTTGTCTTTTGTCTGTGTCCTTTATAAAGTTTTATATCTCGCTACCTAATCATAAATAAGTACACACTTAGTCCGGCCCAATCTGACATGGCTCAGCCCTACAAGGTCTTATTTATGTCAGATTTGGCCCTCATAACAAATGAGTTTGACACCCTGATCTATGGCTTTCTTCAGTAATTGAGTTCTACAGACTCAAACACTCCACTAAGATTATTGAATACTCACTTTTCTTTTCTTTTTGTAAGGAATCACCTACTGGTAGACCACCAAAAACATGTATCATCAGCTAAATTCATAGGCAAAGCAATTCTATTGAGACCAAATCACAAAAAAACAACACAAAGCATTATCTCAACTACTGCAGAAGTTCTCTTTAAAATAACATTTTAAAAGCTCTGGGAATTTTCTCTCTTAAGCAAGTATGTGCTTTTGTGACTAGCTGATGTTTGAAAAACATTGGCACAGGAATGAAACTACCTTCCAACACTTTTCCTTCGAATCCATGAGTAGGCGTGTAAGTATAATGAGTTATAACCCTAGGTAGGTTATAATATAACCCTAGGTAGCTGTGGATCCGTGGCAAAATGTCTGCTTCACATAGAAGAAGAAGATATTGGATTTATATCCCGCCCTCCACTCCGAAGAGTCTCAGAGCGGCTCACAATCTCCTTTACCTTCCTCCCCCACAACAGACACCCTGTGAGGTGGGTGGGGCTGGAGAGGGCTCTCACAGCAGCTGCCCTTTCAAGGACAACCTCTGCCAGAGCTCTGGCTGACCCAAGGCCATTCCAGCAGCTGCAAGTGGAGGAGTGGGGAATCAAACCCGGTTCTCCCAGATAAGAGTCCACGCACTTAACCACTACACCCAGGCTCAATCTCTCGCATCTCCGGTTGAAAGGACCAAGTAGTGGATAATGTGAAAGACCTCTGCTTGAAACTTCAAAGAGCCACTGCCAGACAGAGCAGACAACCCCAACCTTGATGGACCCATGGTCAGATTCAGGATAAGATGTATGCGTGTTCCAGGTTTCCATTTCAATGGCCAGTCAACACTGCAGCAGAATCGATTGGACTTCTGTAAAGGAACTGACTTGTGGGGACACAGCACCAGTTTAAGAACTGTATCTACTGAAGCTGTTTCAAAGTCACGACAGAAGCACAGAAGAAGAATGGGGAAAGAGTGCCTGGAACATGGTACACTGTAATATCTTTGTCCCGAAAGAACAGATACAAAACAATATATTAATACGTTCAATGTAGTGAATCATAGGCACAATTACAGATACCAAGATATTTATTGTGCCTATATTCTCTGTTCCTTTCAAGGAGTTGATTCAACTTTTCAATCACGAACTTGTCACATTCCAACCGCACACAGCTTTCAAGGGGGGGGGGGGGACACCTCTCCCTTTTTCTTCAACACGACCTGCGAAGGAGTTGCTAGGTTATGATACTCAGTAAAGGCATTTGACTCCATTTTATCATTGTCTGCAAAAATGTGTCTGCACAAAAAAGGTCAAAGATCCAGCTTCAGATGTAGTATTTCCTCTAAAGAAGGACACTGCTGCCTTTAAGTTATCATAGCACCACTCGGAACACATGTCAAATTTTCACTGATTTCTACCCAAGGCAGAATTTGACAATAAGGACTGTACTGAGTGTTGCCAACCTGTGGGGTGGTGACTGGAAATCTCCCAAGATTACAACTGTTCTCCAGAGTGCAGAAGATCAGTTCCCTGGGAAAGGTGGCTGCTTGGGAAAGGGGACTGTGTGCCATCGTACGCCACTGAAGAAGAAGAAGATATTGGATTTATATCCCGCCCTCCACTCCGAAGAGTCTCAGAGCGGCTCACAACCTCCTTTACCTTCCTCCCCCACAACAGACACCCTGCGAGGTAGATGAAGATATTGGATTTATATCCCGCCCTCCACTCCAAAGAGTCTCAGAGCGGCTCACAATCTCCTTTACCTTCCTCCCCCACAACAGACACCCTGTCAGGTAGATGAAGATATTGGATTTATATCCCGCCCTCCACTTCGAAGAGTCTCAGAGCGGCTCACAATCTCCTTTACCTTCCTCCTCTACAACAGACACCCTGTGAGGTGGGTGGGGCTGAAGAGGGCTCTCACAGCAGCTGCCCTTTCAAGGACAACCTCTGCCAGAGCTCTGGCTGACCCAAGGCCATTCCAGCAGGTGCAAGTGGAGGAGTGGGGAATCAAACCCGGTCCTCCCAGATAAGAGTCTGCACACTTAACCACTACACCAAACTAAGGTGCCTTCCATCCCCAAACTGCATCCTCCCTAAGCTTCACCCCCTCAAAAAATATCCAGGAATTTAGCAGCACTAATTGTATTACCAACGTTTGTTATCCAATATGCTAGAGTTATGGTCCCTGTACCATACACAGAGCAAGACAGAAGAAACAAAATCGTGCTTTTGTTTAACTCAGTCAGGGGCGGCCAAACTTGCTTAACGTAAGAGCCACATGGAATAAATGTCAGATGTTTGAGAGTTTCAAGACATGAACATCAGAGGTTTCAAATACAGTTGGTTTCAATTACAACAAATTAAGAGCTTGGTGGAACAGGACATTAAAAATGAAGGTATAAGACAGGAACAAACAGAATTAGAAAAAATGCTGTTGGGCGAGAATGAAAAACTGATTTCAAGGACTTATAAATTATTATCGAAGTGGTCTACAGAAGATGAAGTAGTTAAATCTCAAATGATAAAATGGGCAATTAATTTTAACAAAGAAATACAAATGGAATCTTGGGAGTATCTATGGAACATGTTTTAACATCAAAGAAAACTGTTTTAAAATGTTGTATAGATGGTATATGACACCTAAGAAACTGGCAAAAATGAACAATCAGATGTCAGATAGATGCTGAAAATGTAAAAAACATGAAGGATCTTTCTACCATATGTGGTGGATCTGTGAAAAAGCAAAACAATTTTGGCAAATAATCCAGAAAGAAATGTCAAAACTTTTGGGCTATGACATTAAGACAGTCTCCAGACTCTTTTTTGTTGGGATTACAAATGGAAAGTTTTCCGAAACAAGATAGAACGATGGTGTGGTACCTGCTTTCAGCTGCAAGGACACTGTATGTGCAGTCATAGAAGCAAGATAAAATACCAGAGAAATGGGACTGGTTTTTAAAAGTTTTGTCATGGAGTGAGACGGACAAACTCACAAGAATCTTAAAAGATTATGATTTGGAGAAGTTTAGGAAGGAGAAATTTCAAAACTATGTTGAAAAACAATGGAAAGTAAGGGGACACAGTGATTTTTGGATTAAAGTTGAATGGAATAATGGACTATAGTTTTAAAAGTCTATAAAGGGAAAATTTCTCTTTGAAAAATGAAGATGAATCTTTTTGTTTTTATTTCTTTTGTATTGCTATAAGATTTTAAAATGGAGGTTCTTGATTTGTAAAGTTACCTTGCTTTCTTTTTCTTTTAATTTTCAGTAAACACTGGCGGAGGTCAAAAAAGAGGGGGAGGAGTGGAGAGGGGGGAAAGCGATGTATTGTTTATATTTGGTATTATTTTTAAAAAAAATTAAAGATTATTGTAACAATATATTGCAAATGAATAAATTGTTTGACATCAAAGACATGAACATCAGTTTGAGAGCTGAAAAACATGAACGTCAGATGTTTGAAAGCTGCAAGGAAGGAAGAAAAGCAAATAGATGGGGGAGGGAGAAGTGGAAAAAAGCAACTTTAACTTTAAATGTGTTCTCTAAGCTGCCAACTGGCTTGGCTTGGAGAACTGATTTAAAGAGACAAATACTTTCTCCAAGCTGGCCAACTGAGTGGTAGGGGGCTTCAAGAGCCACACAATGTGTGTGAAAGAGCCACATGTGACTCCCGAGCCATAGTTTGGCGACCCTTGAACTCAATGATCACAAAAACGGATCCACAGTACCTCACTAGACAAACTCATTTCCATGCCCCATATAACAGAATAGATCAGACATACCCAATGTGGTTGCCATTGTGCCTAACAGCTTTCCTGGAACCGACCAATTTTTTTTTCCAGGAAGTGGGTGTGGCCAGGTGAAGCTCCTGCCCAACAGGACTTCTGATTGGCCAGCGCTGAGTTGATAGGCTCTGCAGATTAAAACAATGCCATCACAAAATTGGTTTTATTCTCTCCCACTTCACTTATTGGAGTGTTTCCCCCCCCCCCCCAAATTATTCCTCTTGTCCTATGAGCTTGGACTTATTGTGTGTGCGGTTGGCACCACCTTTCACGGCAGCTATTTTGGGTTGCACCCATCACTCTATGTGTCAGTATTCCAAAGGTGCCCACAGGTTAAAAAACGGTTGGGGACTCCCGGTATAGATCCTGCTATATAACCTTCCTTTTGATACAAGTATGTAACTCATAGTCCAGAGTTTGGTCTTGAGCTGCATATATCCTAGAAACAGACATATGAGCAGCTCATATCTGAGAGTCCTTCAGTCCTGTGTGGACACTTTTGTTGTGCAACTTGCAGATATGGACAAAATCACTTGACATGTGAGGACTATCACTAATCCTTCCTGGCTGTATGATGCTTCAGAGGAAAAGGGCACTGTTGGTTCACAGAAGTGTTAAATGCTTCTCTGGAGAATTCCATCGCATCTTTAAAAATAGCCAAGTTCTGAACACATTTTAGTAAATTGTTACAGCTTTTTGAGATGAAATCATAAGAAAGTTCTCAAGGCTTGAATTGTAGTTAGCCCCTCTGCTAAAGCTGAAATTTGCTACATGTCTACTGAAAGTTACTCTGGTTTTCCCAAGATCAAGCACGAAGGCATAGCAGCGGAATCAGAAGTCTTTTCAACCCCACTGCCCCACTGTGTTGTCAGCAGAGCCAGTTGGGAACATTAAAGGGAATCAAAGATTTCAGGTTTTCACGGCTAGTAAAATCATTAGGGTTTGTAGAATTTTCGGGCTCAAGTGCCGTGTTCTACTGGAGAAAGTTTTTCTTCCAGACGTTTCGTTCTCAGCTACGGAGAACATCCTCAGTGGCGTTGCAGCCGGAGCAGGCGCTCTGACCTTCTTGGCTGCTGTGCATTGAGTGAGGCCAGGGCTGCTGGAGAGCTGCTATTTCTAGGCTGGAGGGGGTGTGGTGAAAGGGCAATAGGTTTGTGGATGTGCCCATTGTTTGGTGGGGCTTCCTGGAAGGGTAGTGATAAGGAAACTGGCTGTTGAATGTGACCATTGTTCTGTGTTAATTGCTGGGAGGGTTGGAAGGCTTGTGAAGAAAAGGCAGATGGTTGTTGACTGTGCTGATCGTTCTGTTGAATGTGCTGGTTGTTCTGTGAATTTCTGCAGTTTATAGTCAGTAGGGTGTTTTGCAGAGCTGGATACCAAGATTGGTGGATGGAAATGCCTTCTTCCTTTCTGTTAAAGTTATGCTGGACAAGCTTCAAGAGCCACACAATATGTGTGAAAGTGCCACATGTGGCTCCTGAGCCACAGTTTGACCACCCCTGCTATAGACTAACTTTCATACATTTTCCAAGCTACCCTTCGTGTTTTTGTGAATTTTATTAATTTTATGGTGTTTCCGAGTGATTATTAATTACTTTTTGTAAGCTGCTTAGCGATTAGAGCAGGTTGAAGAAGATTATAGGTAAATATTTATATCCACTTCATTTGTGATGGCATTCAACTCTTCCTAGGTATTAGATTATTTCATGTTTCCCCTCAGCTAACAGATACTCTGCTTTAGGTATTTTTGTGTTAATGAGAAATAGAAGCTGCACTAATAACTGCGAAGTGACTGGTCCTCTTGCATTCACCTGTTTACGAAGGAGGATAGAATCACAAATATGAGGTAAAGAGATGGAATTTCAGCCAGCATATGACTGAGCCCTTTAACCTTGCTGTCCATTCTGTCAAGGTTCTTAGAGTGGTTTTTCATATAAGTTAACTTTGGTAGATGGATGGAGCGTTAGGTGGTAGGCCTAGTGCGTTTAACAAGATATAGATGTAGAAATGAAGGCTTAGCGGTGACCTTGGATTTCCTTCACATTGTAAATCAGATGGATTATGTTAAAGTACATCCATTCAATAGGAGTCAAATAAGTGCCCCTTCGTGCTGTTAGTTTCATTTTACGAAGGGGACTGTAGCCTGAGAAAGGTAACATACTTAAAATGTTTGCCGTAAAGGTATTACAAACAGCAAACATTTTTGCTTTTTAAATAAACAATGTCTTAACTTGGCTCATAACTTGAGTTTCACCAGCGAATATAGTATATTTTGCTAATCAACATTTCCCCCCCAGTATCCCTCCTCCCCACTCAGTACCCAGATGAATTGGATTAATTGCCATTGACATTTTGCTGACCTAATCAGCTAATTTCATTCTGCTACACAGAATTATTAATTGAGAAGTTTTCCATGTGGTTTATATGGAGAGCCAGTTTGGTGTAGTGGTTAAGTGTACGGACTCTTATCTGAGAGAACTGGGTTTGATTCCCCACTCCTCCACTTGCACCTGCTGAAATGGCCTTGGGTCAGCCATAGCTCTGGCAGAGGTTGCCCTTGAAAGGGCAGCTGTTGTGAGAGCCCTCTCCAGCCCCACCCACCTCACAGGGTGTCTGTTGTGGGGGAGGAAGGTAAAGGAGATTGTGAGCCATTCTGAGACTCTTCCGAGTGGGGGGCGGGATATAAATCCAATATCATCATCTTCTTCTACTACTGTAGTTCAACTACCGTTAAAACTACTGGGCTAGTGAAATGGTTAATATTCCCTTTAATTAGGGTTTGTAGAATCTTTCGGGCTCAAGTTCTACTGGAGAAAGTTTTTCTTCCAGACGTTTTGTTCTCGGCTACGGAGAACATCCTCAGTGGCGTTGCAGTTGGAGCAGGCACTCTGACCTTCTTGGCTGCTGTGCATTGAGGCCAGGGCTGCTGGAGAGCTGCTATTTCTAGGCTGGAGGGGGTGTGGTGAAAGGGCAATAGGTTTATGGATGTGCCCATTGTTTGGTGGGGCTTCCTGGAAGGGTAGTGATAAGGAAACTGGCTGTTGAATGTGACCATTGTTCTGTGTTAATTGCTAGGAGGGTTGGAAGGGTTGTGAAGAAAAGGCAGATGGTTGTTGACTGTGCTGATTGTTCTGTTGAATGTGCTGGTTGTTCTATGAATTTCTGCAGTTTATAGTCAGTAGGGTATTTTGCAGAGCTGGATACCAAGACTGGTGGAAGGAAATGCCTTCTTCCTTTCTGTTAAAGTTGTGCTGTCCAGCTGGTGGCTTGGAGAATGCATTTAAAGTTGTTTTCTTTCCATCTCTCCCTCCCTCCTCCCTCCCCATCTACTTCCTTCCTTCTTTCAGTCTCAAGCATCTGATGTTCATGTTCAGAGGCTAGATGGCCATCTGACAGCAATAAGGATCCTGTGAATTTAAGGGAAGTTTCCTGTATTGTGCGGAGGGTTGATGACCCTGGAGGTCCCTTCCAACTCTATGATTCTTGCTGCTCTCAAACATCTGATGTTTATTTCATGTGGCTCTTGCATTAAGCAAGTTTGGTTACCCCTGCTCTATAGTATTAGCCCATTCACTACAAGAGGGGTATCCTTTGTTTAGGGGAAGAGGGAACTATTGATTCCCAAGCATATTGTACATTACAGCCAAACTCTGGGAAGTGACCTTCATTAAAGAGGAAAAAAATACTCAAGGAATATGCAAACTTCATGTTCCCTGTCCCAAATAGTACAACCAGGTGGTTCAAACCTTCGTATTAACTTTATTATTATTAACAGAGAGGAAAATAAAAAGAAAAGAAATAAAAATCAAGAATAATGGACGCAAAAGCTATAGCCAAAAAAAAAAAGGACTCTTCACCTCCTTTAGCAACCTTCTGAACAGAACCAGTCTTAGCAATTCCTGTAAGCCCTAATTTTCCAGGTCAAACCAGATGTGATGAGGCAGATCCATGATCAGGGTACTCTCTCATTTACCAAGTACAAATTTAACATGTTTCTATGCCACTCCTTTAGACTACTGCCCAAGGTGGTGGTTTATAATTAAAACAGTGCTTAGTTCTTGTGGGCCCTTCTTACACACCAAGGGAAATGCTGATTGACATTTTGGGGTCAGTCAGAAATTTTTCTCCAAGCCAAATTGGCAAGGGATCCTGGAGGTTTTTGTCATCTTCTGGCCATGGAGCAAGGGTCACTGGGGATGTACGTGGAGGGAGGGGGGCGGTAGTTGTGAATTTCCTGCATTGTGCAGAGGGTTGGACTAGATGGCCCTGGAAGTCCCTTCCAACTCTATGATTCTATATGAAAAAGGCACTGGGCACAACATTATTCATAAAACAAAATGACAATTATGAAAGCTGATACCCTACTTAGAAGCCTGGGTAAAAAATACATTTTGGCCTGGTACCTAAAACAAAGTAGGTGCCAGGCAAACCTCAAGACAGATTGCATTATGGAGGCTGGGAGCCATCAAAGAAAATGCACTGTCTCTAGTCACCAAGTACCTCACTGCTGGGTGGGTGCGGGGTGGCACAGAGATCAAGGCTTGGAAGAAGGATCTTGACTGGCAGGCTGGATAGTCATACAGTTATCTTAGCTCAAAACCACTTAGGGCATTAAAGCTAAGAACCAGCACTCTAAATCACATCCCCCCACCCCCAAAATTAAGATTTGTGATTTATACCCTGCCCTTGAGAAGAATCTTGAGAGTCCCTTGGACTGCAAGAAGATCAAATCAGTCAGTCCTAAGGGAAATCAACCCAGACTGTTCCCTGGAAGGTCAGATGCTGAAGCTCAAATACCTTGGCCACCAAATGAAGCTGCCTTATACTGACTCAGACCTTCGGTCCATCAAAGTCAATATTGTCTACTCAGACTGGCAGTGGCTCTCCAGGGACTCAAGCTGAGGTTTTTCATGCCAACATTTTAGTTGGAGATGCCAGGGACTGAACCTGGGACCTTCTGCTTACCAAGCAGACGCTCTACCACTGAGCCACCGGCCCTCCCAGAAGGGAGCACTTCACTGGAGAAGACCCTGATGCTGGGAAAGACAGAAGGCAAAAGAAGAAGGGGACGGCAAAAGATGAGATGGCTGGACAGCATTACTGATGTAACAAACATGAATTTGAGCAGACTTCGGAGGATGGTGGAAGACAGGAGGGCCTGGCGTGACTTTGTCCATGGGGTCGCAAAGAGTCGGACTCGACTGTGCGACTGAACAACAACAAAATCCTTCAAAGCGGGCTCAGGGTGGCTTACAACATTAAAACATTACAATAACGATAAATAAGGCATTGAATAAACATATCAAAACATATCAATAAATAAGGCATCAATTAAACATATCAAAATTAAATTATCTCATAACTATAATACATACAAATTAAATCAAAAGACCATAACTCAGACGATTGGCACAGCCTAAGACCACAGTTCAAACAGTTGGAACAGCTTCAGCTCAATTGGTAAAGTGTTTGACACAGTATCTCCAACCACATTGGCACAGCCTAAGTTAAGCACCTATATGGTAAGGTGCTAGGGGAAGCAAGGTTTTCAGAGGGCGCCCGTTAGATCAACTAAAACCCTGGCAGAAGAGCTCCATCTCACAGGCCCTGCGAAACTTAGATAAATCCCGCAGGGCCCAGATCTCCCGACAGGAGCTCGTTGCTATGTCTAGACAAACTGCTGAAAGCAGCTTACAAAGGAAAGCATACAACAAGTCATTAAAAATTAATAAATCATTAAAACTCCAGCACTAAAACTCAGCAAGAGCATAAAAACGGCACAAAATGTGAAACATGAACTTAAAAACTTAGCACCAAACTAAATTGTGGTTTTAAACTATGGTTTTAAATTGTTAGTTTAATTGCTGATTTTCATGTAAGCGTATATTCAATTGAGGATTATTGTATTATAATGCTGTATTGTATGCATTTCTTGTATTGTAATGTTGCATTGTATACTATTGTAATGTTGTATTTTATGCTATGTGAGCCGCCCTGCGCCTGCTTCAGCGGGGAGGGCGGGATATAAATTAAAAATTATTATTATTATTAAATTATTAAAAACAAGTCTCATGAATAATTCTCTGGCTAGAAGCAGACCCCAAGAAGAATTTTCAAAGCTCAAGCCTGCAATCAGAAGCCTGGATCAAAAAAGAAATGTTTGGACCAAGCACTTGAAAAAGAGCAGGGCAGGCACCAAGAGATCCTGAAGGGTGCTGTCATTGAAAAAGGTCCATTTCTGGTTACCAGTCACCTCATCGCTGAAGGTGGCAGCACACAAAGTACAGAGTGTGAGTATTTACTGGCAGAGGACTGGAAAGTACAGGAGGGCGGCCCAAGGTAGGGTTGCCAGGGCCGATTCAGGTAATGTCTTGGGACTTTGGAGGTGGAGCCAGGAGAAATTGGGAGTGGAGCCAGGAGCAAGGCTGTGACAAGCATGATGGAACTTCAAATGGAATTCTGGCCATCACATTTAAAAGGACCGTGCACCTTTTAAGTGCCTCCCCTTCATTTGGAAATAATGGATAGGGGCCCCTTCTTTTGGAGCTCATGGCTCCTGGTCCAATCTATTTGAAACTTGGAGGCTGTTTTGAGGAGAAGTACTAGCTGCTATGATGAAAATATGGTGCCTCTATCTTAAAAAAAACAGGACCCCCCCCCCCAAGTACCAGATACCCATGCATCAATTCTCCATTATACCTTATGGGGACCAGTCTCCATAGGGCATAACGGAGCGCTCAGCAGACATTTCCCCCCCCCCCCTCGCTTTCTGATAATTCTCAAGTGGGAGGAGGGCCTCCAGACCAGGAAATCCCCTGCCCCCAACTGGGGATTAAGCAACCAAAGTGAAACACAGATAAATGTGGCAGAGATACAAAGCAACTCTTTGGTGTATAAATTAGTCTCAATTGTGCTTCTGAAAGCTAACACAAATGAGAACATAAGAGAAGCCATGTTGGATCAGGCCAACATCCTATCTAGTCCAACACTCTGTGTCACACAGTGGCAAAAAAAAAAAAACACAAGTGCCATCAAGAGGTCCATCAGTGGGACCAGGACACTAAAAACCCTCCCACTGTTGCCCCTCCCAAGCACCAAGAATACAGAGCGTCACTGCCCCAGACAGAGTTCCAAGATAAGCTGTGGCTAATAGCCACTGATGGGCCTCTGCTCCATATGCTTATCCAATCCCGTCTTGAAGCTGCCTATGTTTGCAGCTGCCACCACCTCCTGTGGCAGTGAATTCCACGTGTTAATCACCCTTTGGGTGAAGTACTTCCTTTTATCAGTTCTAACCCGACTGCAGAAATTTCATTGAATGCCCATGAGTTCTTGTATTGTGAGAAAGGGAGAAAAGTACTTCTTTCTCTACCTTCTCTATCCCATGCATAACCTTGTAAAACTCTATCATGTCACCCCGCAGTCGATCTTCCTCCAAATTAAAGAGCCCCAAATGTTTTAACCTTTCTTCATAGGGAAAGTGTTCCAACCTTTGAATTATTCTAGTTGCCCTTTTCTGCACCTTTTCCAATGCTATGATATCTTTTTTGAAGTGCAGTGACCAGAATTGTACACAGTATTCCAAATGAGGCTGCATCATCAATTTATAGAAGGACATTATGATACTGGCTGATTTGTTTTCAATTCCCTTCCTAATAATTCCCAGCATGGTGTTGGCCTTTTTTATTGCAATTGCACACAGTCTCGACATTTTCAGCGAGTTATCTACTACGAACACAAATAAGGTTACTCTAACACAAAAATATAACTGGCCTTATCAAAATATATTTATAGCAGATGAAACATCAGCAGACGAAACATTCGATGAAACGTCTAATGACATTTTTTAGAAGTCCACAGAGGCAATTTCCTTTTTCTTAAGTCAATTTCATAAAAGGTGAAGGTTCAGTCTCCTGCAAAGCAAATAGAATGAAGGACCACCTTAAGAACGCCAGGTGGAAGCTATGGATTTTAGTGAGAAGTATCTTGTAATGAATGGAGCTTAGAGAAAGCCTGGAAGGTGAAAACAGGTTCTGAATTTCCAGATACCTCGTTTAGCTCTTATGCAGTAAAAATAGAAATTTCCTACACGTCTAAGATTCTATATTGACCAGCCAACGTTTGCCATCAGGTCAGGCTGAGAACGCCAGATGGACAGAAGGAAGGAGCACGGGGAGGGGGGGGGATTGCCAGCTCCACCACACACCCTCCATCTTCATGGAGGCCCCAGTGATGGACCTCCAGATGGAACTGTAAAAAACTGAAGCTATGGCTCTTAGTGAGAAGTGTCTTGTCATGAATGGAGCTTAGAGAAAGCCTGGAAGGTGAAAATGGGTTCTGAATTTCCGGATACCTCGTTTAGCTCTCATGCAGTAAAAATAGAAATTTCCTGCACGTCTAAGATTCTATATTGACCAGCCGATGTTCACCCATTCCCCCTGGCGTTCTTAAGGTGGTCCTTCGTTCTAGTTGCTTCAGAGGAGACTGAACCTGCACCTTCTATGAAATTGACAAAAGGAAATTGCCTCTGTGGACTTTTTAAAATAATAGTTACATCAATAGGCGTTTGGCTTTTCTCCTCCTGATGTTCTGTTTGCTATAAATATATTTTGATAAGGCCAGTTATTTTTTTGCGTGAGAGTAACTTTATTTGCGTTAGTTTTCCGAAGCACAATAGAGACTAATTTATACACGGAAGTGTTGCTTTGTATCTCTGTCACCCAACTGGGGATTGGCAACCCTTGGGATTGCCAGTTCAGGGCTGGGAAACTCCTGGAGATATGTAGGTGAACAGCCTGAGGAGCAGGCCTCAGATTCAGTGGGAGCTCACAGGAACACAGCTCCTGAACCTTTCTGAGAGTTCCACCTCCTCCTTCCCACCTTGGGACGGTGGCTCAGTGGTAGAGCATCTGCTTGGGAAGCAGAAGGTCCCAGGTTTAATCCCTGGCATCTCCAAAAAAGGGTCCAGGCAAATAGGTGTGAAAAACCTCAGCTTGAGACCCTGGAGAGCCGCTGCCAGTCTGAGAAGACGATACTGACTTTGATGGACCAAAGGTCTGATTCAGTATAAGGCAGCTTCATATGTTCATATGTCCACTGAATACTAGGTGCAGCTGCATAACAATCCCTGGATGAGCTCCACCACCTATTTTTCTACAAAACGACCCCTGCTGAGGAGGGGTTGGACCTCAGCAGGGCTCAGTGCCATAAAGCTCACTCTCCAAAGAGCCCATTTTCTATAGGGGAACTAACCTCTGAAGTTCAGAGATAAATTATAATTCCAGGAGATCTCAAGCTCCCTCCTGGAGCTTGGCAATCATAGTGAGAGAGCCCTTCAAATACAGTGACCTCAAGCCATTTAAGGCCTTGAAAGTAATAACCGGCTGTCTAAATTGTGCCTGGAAACAGATGGGCAACCAATATAAATATTTCAACACGGGGGTGACATCATTCTCATATACAGCCCCTGACAGTAACCTGCTTGCCACGTTCTGGAAACGTTGGCCGTTCTGAACGGCTTTCACAGGCAGCTCAAGCAGAGTACATTAAAGTGATCTAACCTGGATGTGATAATAGCGTGGATCAATGTGACCAAATCAAAGCTTTCAAGGAGTAGATACTGCGCCAGCCAAAGCTAATACAAGGAATGTTACGAAAGACACCCAAACCTTCCAACTCTAGGCCAGAATCCAGCAGCAACCCAAAACTACAAACCTGCTCTTTCAGGGGGAGTGCACCTCCCTCCAGCAGAGGCCCACCCCTCTGTTGTCACTGAACAACCTTGTCACTGAATAACAACACCTCAGTCTGGTCTGAATTGAGCTTCCATACCACTGTTTCTTTAGGCATCTGTTCAGGATTTCCAAAATGCCATGTAACCCAAGTTGTTAAGGGGTGGCCAAACTGCAGCTCGGAGCCACATGTGGCTCTTTCACACATACTGTGTGGCTCTCAAAGCCCCGACTGCCCCATCAGCTGGCTTGGAGAAGGCATTTTTCTCTTTCAATCACCTCTCCAAGCCAAGCCAGCTGGTGGCTTGGAGAATGTGTTTAAAGTTGCTTTCTTTCTACCTCACCCTCCTTTCTCCCATTTTCCTTCCTTCCTTCATCTATTTTCTTTCTTTCTTTCCTTCCTTCCCGTCTTGCAGCTCTCAAACATCTGACATTTATGTCCTGTGCCTCTCAAACATCTGGCGTTTATTCTATGTGGCTCTTACGTTAAGCACATTTGGCCACCCCTGGTCTAAATACTGGGGGCACTTCACTCCAGATCGCAAGGATCTCTCCCATTGGCTGCCTGTAGATAATAAACAGCCACGGAGACAAGATGCATGCCCAAAGATGGAAGAAGCAAGGCGGAGGTCTTCAAATCTCTCTTCTTGTCCCTTTTCCCTGATGACAATTGCCTGTCCCTTGCACCCCAGTGCTATACTTATCTATGCACATTCAGAATGAAAACTAGCATACTATGAACTGGATCCACTGTACTTGAAGGCAGAGGTGCACGTGCTGAATCTATATATCAGGAGTCTCCAACATGGTGCCCATGGGCACCATGGTGCCTACTGATACTTTTCCTTGTGCCCACCAAAAGTTTTTAGGAAGTAGGCAGGGCCAGGTGGGGCCTTTGCCCTGCAAGGCTTCTGATTGACCAGTGGAGATTTGATTGGCTATGCAGACTTCCAAAAGCATTACTTTGGCAGCAACTGCCACCACAGCACAGGAATCCTCACTGTGTGACTGAAGGTAAACTGGGGCCAGAGTTCCCTGTAAGCTGAGTTAGTATCAGCTAGCTCACAGTTTTTTTAACCTCCGGCTCACATGTTTTTTGTCTTAGCTGAGGAAAAATGGCCCCAGAGGAAACTAATTTAGCTCACAACTTTAATGCCAGTAGCTCACAAAGTAGAATTTTTGCTCACAAGACTCCACAGCTTAGAGGGAGTATTGGCTGGGGCTGCTATTTAGTGGCTAGGTCCACCTCCTGAGGCAGCCATTTTATGGTAGCCATTTTGTGGCTGGGCTCACCACTTTGTGTCAGAATTCCAAAAGAGCCTGTGTGCAGACTCAAAAAGGGTGAGGATTCCTACTGTATATCCTTCCTCTCTGTTATTGAAATCTGGTCTTAAATTCCCATCTTCTTTATTTTTTTTTATCATTTTCTGTAATGAAATACATGCACACTGCTGCAGAGGTGCCTGGTCACTTAAGCAAGGTTTTTCCAAATAAGCAGGAGCTCAAAAAATCCAAGAGAAACACTAAAAATGCATTGATTTTATTTCATGCTTGGTCATCGGCCTGGGGAAATAGCTGAAGGGGATATGCTAAGGGAAGTGTGTTGACTAGAGCAAGTCCTAATATTGCTCAAGACTTGCTATTCCCCTAAAATATTCGTCCTTCATGTTCAATGGCGCCAGCAGTGTTGCAGCTGTATGTCTACATGGAAATGGAACAAACTAAGGTTATGTGCTTCAAAAGACAAGTGAAGTAATTCTATTATTCGCTGCATTTACTTCCAACTTTCTTCTTGGATAAGGTAACTTCATTCAAAGTAAATTTGTTAACCAAAAAAATAGCTGAACTGGTAATGCAGCAGCGACATACATTTTTGAATGATTACATGCATACAAATTAATTTTTAGTATCCAGCAATCAGAGTTGACAAACAGCACCCTCACCCCCACAATCACTTTGATATTCCATGCCAGTCGATTTCCATTGAAATGTATCATGGACAAGAAAAGCAATTTTACAGACAGAGACTTTTCATGTTGCCTAAAATTCGAGCTGTAGAAATACTCCGCAGTGCAGAACCTACAATAAAAAGGTACTTAAAGTGTTTACCGTGCTAATGTGGGGTGACAAAATAAGACAGTAGCATTCGTTTTATTTTCCCTGTAAGTATGGTTGCATTTGGCTTTTATATCTACCCAGTATATTATCGTACTCAACTCAAGACAGTTTAATTTTTGCATGCCTTTCAACCAAAACTGATCATTATCTAGAATACAAGCATCTTTGAGTCAATCTGTCCAATTGTAGTGGGCATAACTTATCAGAAAATACCACTTGGAGTTTCTAAATTGGCCACCCTCTTCTGAAGACTGTGGGAGTTGCAGTGCCAAAAAATGAAGAGAATTGGAATCCTGGCCCAGATTGTCTCTTACTGTGTGAACCTGAAACAGACACATACTCCCAACATAACCTAAATGGGGCTGTTGTTGCGAAGACAAAATAGAAGCCAGGCTTAAGCTTCTTTGGATCCACATTGGAGACAAAAATGGGGTATAAATCAATTAAATCCACATTGGAGACAAAAGTGGGGTATAAAGCAATTAAATCCACATTGGAGACAAAAGTGGGGTATAAATCAATTAAATCCACATTGGAGACAAAAGTGGGGTATAAATCAATTAAATCCACATTGGAGACAAAAGCGGGGTATAAATCAATTAAATTTTTAACAATAAAAGGATATGCCTGTCTGTCTCTTGATTTGAAAACCCTTGAACACATGAAGCTGCCTTATACTGAACCCTTGGTCCATCAAAGTCAGCATTGTCTACTCAGATCAGCCCTGGGAAGTTTATGCTACCACAAATAACTATATTGCTCTTTCATTTCCTTAAGCAACTGTTATTTCTTAATATTGGTAATTTGATTACTTATTCATTATTATGATTTCTTAGTAGACATGTGTAGTTGTAAAATGTCTGCATTGTTAGCTGAATTAATATATTGTTAAGCTGAACTGTTATTACATTCCATGCCAAAAACGTATAACATTTGAACTAATTAACATTAAAATAATGCATGTGGTTAAATGCAGACATTCTAACTTATTTCTTTTATGCAAGAGGGATGGGGTTTTTTGTCAAATATAATGTACTGAATGAAAATACTAATGGCAGAGGGGAGGAGACCAAATGCCACTTTTGAGGTTAGCCCACACAATATGAGACCCAGTGTAGCGGACAGAGTCACAGACTAGCACCCTGGGCAGCCCAGGACTGAATCCACACTTCTACCATGGAAGCTCGCTAGGTGAACTCCAGCCCAACACAAACTCTCAGCCTGGCCTATCTCACAGAGCTGTTGTTTTGAGAGAATGAAGAAGGGGGTGTTCTAAAAGCTGCTTTGAGATCCAACTAAATAAATGCAAAACAAAACAAAACAAAAACAGATCCTATAAAATATTGTGAGGGCAATGAGCTGCAGGGTTAGTAAGCAGAGCAAGCGAGGTCAGGCTCCTAGGCTCACTTGTAAGAGAAACATCCAAATCACAACACTGAAATGCACGTTCTCTCCTCAACCAAAATTCCTTCCCAGCAGGAAAGAGAGGAATGTCTACTCCACACTCCATGATACCCTATTGAGATCGATCCCCAAAGAGTATAACAGAGAATCAATCCATGGGTATGGGGGGGGGGCCCTGTTTTTTGAGGCAGAGGCACCAAATTTTCAGCACAGCATCTGGTTCCTCTCATCAAAAAACCTCCAAGTTTCAAAAAGATTGGACCAGGGGGTCCAATTCTACAAGCCCCAAAAGAAGGTGCCCCTACCCTCCATTATTTCCAATGGGGGGAAGGCATTTAAAAAGCCTGCAATCCCTTTAAAATGCGATGGCCAGAACTCCCTTTGGAGTTCAATTGTGCTTGTTACAACCTTGCTCCTGGCTCCACCCCCAAAGTCTCCAGATATTTCTTGAGTTATACCTGGCAACTCTATACAAAATGCTGCTGCACTTTGGACAAAAATGGTGCTAGTATTGTATTAAAGACAACTAGTATAATGTGCCTCACAAATTACTATATGCAATAACTAGGGGTGACAACTCTGGGTAAGGATCTGGGGTAGGGTCTACAGAGGGCAGGGCTTGAGGAGCGACCTTGGTGAGTTACACCACCACTGCTTCGAAAGCAGCAATTTCCTCCAGGGGAACTAGGTTCCCCCACACACACCAGCAGGGTAAGGCTGCCAGTTCCAGGTAGGGAGATTTGGAGATGGAGCCTGGGGAGGACATGGACCTCAGTCCATGTTCTCCAGGGGAACTGATCTCTGTAGTCTGGAGATGAGCTACAGTTCCAGGGGATTTCCAGGTCCCACCTGGAGGCTGGCATCCTAAGAGGAACTGATTTCCATAGTCTGGCTATTAGCTGCACTTCCAGCAGATCTTCTGGTCCCACCTGGAGGTTGGCAATCCTAGCAATAAACAAGGTCCCATTCATACCCCTGCAGACCATTCTCAACTTCTGCTCGACGCATGCAGCTATCTACCATAAACAATTACAACTAGGGGTGGAATTCTAGCAGGAGCTCCTTTGCATATTAGGCCACACCCTCTGCCGTAGCCAATCCTCCAAGAGTTTACAAGACTCTTTTTTGTAAGCTCTTGGAGGATTGGCTACCTCAGAGGTACATGGCCTAATATGCAAAGGAGCGCCTGCTAGAATTCCACCCGTTTACAAGTGATGATACTGTGCGTACTAGCTTTAAGTAAAGTACGAATATATTCAGATCTGAGTATCCAGTGGCTCCTTTCAGCTTTAAAATATGCTCCCAATAATAAAAGCAGGAGACAGCAGTAGCCATAGGTGGAGAAAAAAATTGTTAGAACGTAGATAGACTTAATAAAAACCATTACGGTGGTGAAGATTTTGATTATCTGCCCAAGGGTGGCCATGAAACATAGGCAATATAAATGCCGTACCACTGCTTCAATAGATCAGATTTCTATTGGGAGTTCACACTAACCACTCTGCTACATGCAGGAATCTGAAAACCCCAAACCAAATCAAGAATTTATATCAGCAAGATTGATATACCATTTGAAAGGGCTCTTGGTCAGACTCAGAAAGGCAAGTACAAAGCAAAGGTGCAAGATTTTTCCCCCCCCTCTGAAACTTAAATTCACAGCTCCTTTGCACACAATGATTTTATTTGAAAGCTGAGTGTAACACATTGTAACAGAGATGGTTCATACTCTAAAGTCAAGGCATTTTGCTAACCAATTTCATCTCTAATTGAAGCTAATACAGAAGCATACATGGGAGGCACATCCAAAGGTCAACAACACTCGGTCATCCCTTCCTGCCCTTCCTCTCACGATCTGTCTAAATTCACAGAATCAGCAATGCTGTCAAGTAGCCATCTAGCCTCTGCTTAACCCCCCCCCCCACCATAGAGGAGATGCCACCACCTCCCAAGGAAGCCTGTTCCACTGAGGAACCACTCTAATTGTGAGGAAGTTCTTCCTAATTTTCAGCCGAAAACTCCTTTGCTTTAATTTCATTCCACTGGTTCTGGTTCTGGTGTGATCTTCTCGGGCAACAGAAAACTACTCTGCTCCATCCTCTATATGACAGTCCTTCAAATGCTTGAAGGCAGCTATCACATCATCTTTCAGTCATCTCCTCCTCAGGCTAAACATACCCAGATCCTTCAACCTTTCCCCATAGGACTTGGTCTCCAGACCCCTCACCATCTTCATCTTGCTAACATACTTAACACAGTACTGGAATGGCCTTGGGTCAGTCATAGCTTTCGTAGGAGTTGTCCTTGAAAGGGCAGCTGCTGTAAGAGCTCTGTCAGCCCCACCTACCTCACAGGGTGTCTGTTGTGGGGTGGGTGGGGGAGGTAAAGGAGATTGTGACCACTCTGAGACTCTGAGATTCAGAGTATAGAGCGGGATATAAATCCAATATCATCATCTGTGTGTGTGTTTCTATGTATTTTACTGCATTAATTATCAATGTATTTTAAGCTGATTCATTGTTAGAGTTTTATGTTGTAAGCCGCCCTGAGCCCACTTCGGTGGGGTAGGGCGGGATATAAATCGAATGAAATAAATAAATAAATAATCATCTTCTTCTAAATGAGGTCTAACTAGATCAGAGTAAAGTGATACTATCACTTCACCATGATCTGAACACTGTACTTCCGTTGATGCTGCCCAAATATTTAGTCCCATATTGCATCCCATATTGCAATCAAGCCCTTGAAGCAGAGGTTCTTCCACAATATGGTTTGAGAGGAGCTCTGGATAGATGTTTGTTCTTTTTAAAGAAATGTTTTAAACCTCTTTTCAAAACAAATTTGCTGAAGGCAGCTTGCAAGGTATAGCAACAGAAAACAAATACAGTAATACCAAAACAGCAAGATCCAGCTTTTTAAAACCATCAAATAGCAACAGGACGTCGGAAACATCAATAGCAATCAAGGCACCAGAAACATAGGAAGAATTTGGCTTGGTGCCAAAGTTCTGAGGGTTTACTACCAGGCGAAGGGGTTGCGGATTCAGCAGGTAAAGCTCCACATCTCACAAAGGACCTATGTTTGAGGCTACCCAACTCACGTCAAGTGGAAGGAGAACTACTGAGCACAGCCTTTGAAGGGGCCCATATTTTGTACTCCTTAATTGGTATTTATTATTTCCTCTTTTTTAGCTAGAGAAAGCACAGTTTTGGAGACTAAATTTATTGTGATCCCATGAAAATGTATATATTTACCTGTGTCAAACCATGCAGAGAATGCTGCAGATGTGCAGAAACACACTTCTGCCAAATTCGCCACACTAAAACAATAAGTCTGAACGGGGGCAACCAACCCACTGGGGTGGACTTCGACAACTGCCTAAAGTGCCAGAAACCTTCAATCTTGCCTCCCTCGGCCTGGGGATTTTTAATAGATTTTGTGATCCAGATCTGAGCACCCTCTGGGGAATATATGGGGAGAGACGGTCCCTAAGGTAGACAGGTCCTCGGCCATATAGGGCTTTAAAGGTAATAACCAGCACCTTGTAGCGAATCTGGAATACTATTGGCAGTCAGTGCAGTCTCCGCAGCCCTGGCTGTATATGGTCCCGAATAGAGAGACCCAATAGCAGCCTGGCTGCCGCATTCTGCACCAGCTGCAGCTTCCGGATTCGGGACATGGGCAGCCCCATGTAGAGGGCATTACAGTAGTCTAGTCTCGAGGTGACCGTTGCATGAATCACTGTTGCTAAGTCACTGTGCTCTAGGAAGGGAGCCAGCTGTCGTGCCTGCCTAAGATGGAAAAAGGCGGATCTCGCAGTAGCTGCTATCTGGGCCTCCATAGCTAATGTGGGCTCCAGCGTCACCCCCAAGCTCTTGACTTGTGTTACATGCGGAACAGAACCACTCCCCTCCTCCCCAAGGAGTTTAGTCTAGTAAGCCATGGGAGTTCCCAGTCTGGAATGGGGAAGGAAGGAGAAATAGGCAGTGGACAGGAAGGATTTGTTGGTAGCCAAAAGCAAGAGAATAACCGAGCATTTAGTGGCCAGGGGCAGGGTCCCCAGGCGTCTAAAGGGGAGGAAGATAACTGGAAACAGCAGCTGTTTTAGCAAAATACACAGCATGGAAGACCAGAAGGAACAGAAGAGAGTATAAGCAGACAAAGACAAACAAAAGGCATTTGCACAGAGCATGCAGAAATCAGGAAGCGGTGATGAGGGTACAGATCTGCAAATATAAGAAGAAGATATTGGATTTATATCCCGCCCTCCACTCCAAAGAGTCTCAGAGCGGCTCACGATCTCCTTTCCCTTCCTCCCCCACAACAGACACCCTGTGAGGTAGATGAAGATATTGGATTTATATCCCGCCCTCCACTCCGAAGAGTCTCAGAGCGGCTCACAATCTCCTTTACCTCCCTCCCCCACAACAGACACCCTGTGAGGTAGATGAAGATATTGGATTTATATCCCGCCCTCCACTCCGAAGAGTCTCAGAGCGGCTCACAATCTCCTTTACCTTCCTCCCCCACAACAGACCCCCTGTGAGGTGGGTGGGGCTGGAGAGGGCTCTCACAGCAGCTGCCCTTTCAAGGACAACCTCTGCCAGAGCTATGGCTGACCCAAGGCCATGCTAGCGGGTGCAAGTGGAGGAGTGGGGAATCAAACCCGGTTCTCCCAGATAAGAGTTCGCACACTTAACCACTACACCAAACTGGCTTTTCAAAGAATTTTTATTTTTTTTTAAAGGTAACGGTAGTCCCCTGTGCAAGCACCAGTCGTTTCCGACTCTGGGGTGATGTCGCATCACGATGTCTTCACGGCAGACTTTTAAAGGGGTGGTTTGCAATTGCCTCCCTCAGTCATCTACGCTTTCCGCCCCCCCAGCAAGCTGAGTATTCCTTTTACCGACCTCAGAAGTATGGAAGGCTGAGTCACCTTGAGCCGGCTACCTGAGCCCAGCTTCCACCGGGATCGAACTCAGGTCGTGAGCAAAGAGCTCGGACTGCAGTGCCGCAGCTTTACCACTCTGCGCCATGGGGCTCTTCAAGGACTTTATACCGGTGGCAAAAGAATGAAGAGACAGGACCAAACTCGTAAGGAAAAATATCCTTTGGTGATTTTTTTTTTAAGCGTGTTTTCCAGCTCATAGAGAGATCCTGCAGAACTGCCAAAAAAGCTTGCCAATGAACAGTCATTACATCCACCACAGCGCTGTCAATACTACATGGCCAGGTTAAATGCTGATCCCAAGATGTCCAAATAGCCTAGCGTGCATCACACAGCGATATTTCCTCGCTTTTGAAAAGGACGATACCCTGCGCGGCAACAATCATGTTGGAGAAAGAAACTCCCATCGCGTTTCTATGTGGTCTCATTGTGATCTCTGCACTTCAGGCCATTCACATCGTTCCCAACCCCCATCTTCTCAACCTCTGTGGTGTTGCCACAGTAACTGTATGCCAGTAGTTCGACTATGAACACAGAGGGCTGAGGCAAAATTGTAAAAAATCCGCTTCAGGGAGAAGCCTGGCCTACAAGTATTAGCCAAGTTGCACATGTTTTTCAGCCCACATTTATTCATTGCTTATCGTAGCGAGGACTGGAAGAAGAAAAGCTAGCAGACAAAATAGCTTCAGTACATATGTACCCTTTCATTGCATCACAGAGATTAGTATAATTCCAAACTCCTACTTCCTCGCACATCTGTACAACATGTACTGCCGCTCTTCAGATTTCAAAACTACTAATTAAAGTCTTTGCTCGATGTAAGCTCCATTGTGAGAATGACGAACATGTGTTGCTCTTTTATGCAGCATTCCGTTACAAGCCGGTCACAGAGGAGGTATTCATAACTGTGCGCTGTGCAGAATCTCCTTTTGGTATCAGAGAGGCTGGTTTAAGGAGTTCAGCCTGGAGGGGGGGGGGGACAGCAGGTTAAAGGACCATTTGTCTATATATAAATTAGTTACTGGCTGTTGTGCTTGTTTATAAGTATTGGCTAAGGGAAGCTAGATTCAAGTCCAGTAGAGTCTTAGAGACCAGGAAGACTGGAGGGGATGGGATAAGCTTCCAAAAATCAAAGCTCCCTTGGTCAGAATGCTTTGAGTCTTGAAAACCTATAGCCTGAACATTTTGTTGGGTCTCCAAGGTGTCGCAGGACTTGTATCAAGCTGTTCTACTGCAGACCAAGACGAATGCCTGAGGTGCAATCTTCAGCTACTTCTGCTACTATACTACACACACCATTCTTGGAGTGACTTCTGCTACTATACTACACACACACTACTCTTGGAGTGGGTGACACTATGCCAGCCTAAACTTAAAAGGCTCGGTACGGAAATCTTTCAAATGAGAAAGTCAGTAAGACAATGAAGGGATAGCTGAATAGGACCTTCGATGTTCAGTAGCTGGGGTAGCAGGTGCAAGGAGGCCCGTGGGCCCTACACTCTGTAAGCTTTCCAGAAGTTTATCTGGACAGCCACTGTGGAAAACAGGATGCCTGACTGGGCTGGCCTATGGCCTGATCTCCCAGAACTTACGTTCTTAATTCCAAACAGTACAGAGGCAGTTTGGTGTCCTGCTTAAGTGTGCGGACTCTTATCTGGGAGAACCGGGTTTGATTCCCCACTCCTCCACTTGCAGCTGCTGGAATGGCCTTGGGTCAGCCATAGCTCTCTTGTCTGGGAGAACCGGGTTTGATTCCCCACTCCTCCACTTGCAGCTGCTGGAATGGCCTTGGGTCAGCCATAGCTCTCTTGTCTGGGAGAACCGGGTTTGATTCCCCATTCCTCCACTTGCACCTGCTGGAATGGCCTTGGGTCAGCCATAGCTCTGGCAGAGGTTGTCCTTGAAAGGGCAGCTGCTGTGAGAGCCCTCTCCAGCCCCACCCACCTCACAGGGTGTCTGTTGTGGGGGGAGGGAGATAAAGGAGATTGTAAGCCACTCTTAGAGTCTTCAGAGTTGAGGGTGGGATATAAATCCAATATCATCTTCTTCTTAAACCTCCCTTGAAGGCAACTGTTCTTCTGTTTCAAGCAGCAGCTTTCATACATTTTCTTGAAGAGATCTTTCTCTGGCATTAACTAAAACCAGAGGGAAACAGTGTGTTGCTGCTCATAAGGCAATGCACCAACGTTCCATCTATTTTTTCCCCTACCGAGCAGACCAGTTCACATCCCGAGCAGAATATAACTGCTCTAATCTTAAAATGAGAGGGAGCCCCATGGCACAGAGTGGTAAAGCTGCAGTACTGCAGTACAAGCTCTCCGCTCATGACCGGAGTTCGATCCCGGCGGAAGCTGGGTTCAGGAAGCCGGCTCGAGGTTGACTCAGCCTTCCATCCTTCCGAGGTCGGTAGAATGAGTACCCAGCTTGCTGGGGGGGAAGTGTAGATGACTGGGGAAGGCAATGGCAAACCACCCGATAAAAAGTCTGCCATGAAAACGTCATGATGTGACATCACCCCATTCAGAAATGACTGGTGCTTGCACAGGGGGCTACCTTTACCTTTTTAATCTTAAAATGGGCAACAGGCAGTGCAAGACCCTGCGTGGCTCCAGATGGCTGCTGAGAGGGGCTTCCCGTGTTAAGGAGCAGGAACTCATATGCCCAGCTTAGAGGGTACACTGCTATGCAGGTGATTCTCTTCAGTCACCTGCATTAGGTTCCCTTGTTTGTTCATCATGCCCATTTTTGTACAGCTCTCCCTCCTTTTTACTAGTATCTTTCCAGCAACCTTCACAACAACACAGGAGAAGTGTGTACATTCAGATAGAATTCCAGTCATACCCTTCATCTTCTATAACCAGAAGAGTTTGGGTGGCATGATTTTTAGAATACCTGCTGCATTTTGCTGTTTGGAAAAAAAAATGTTCCTAAGAGGCCATGATGTGGCTAATGAAGCCGAAGTGAATACTGCTGCTGAAAAAAGGCAACTTAGAAAATGACATTAACGCAGTTGTGGAAGCAGGAAAAAATACCAGAGAAATGGGATTGGATTATAAAAGTTATGACATGGAGTGAAATGGACAAATTAACAAGAATATTAAGAGACTATGATTTAGAAGTTTTTAAGACGGAGTGGAAAAAGTTTAGAAGATATGTAGAAAAAGAGTGGAAAATAAAAGGACATTGCACAATTTTTGATAATGATTAAGTTTTAAAAAGAAGAATATAAATTTTTGTTTTAATAGTTAAGGGTACCTTTAAATATTTGCATTTTAGGTAAATAACACCAGCGGGGGGTCAAGCAATGGGGGGAGGGGGGAGTAGAAAGTAATATATGGAGTAGATAAAAGAAGTTTTTAAAGATGTAAGAAATAGATTTATTACCATATGTTACCAATAAAATTGTTTTAACCTAAAACAAAATGACATTAAAACTTTAGTGCCAGAAATCAGTTTCATTACACATCAGCGACTAGCAGTTTCTTTTTTAAAAAGTATGCAGTACTGCAGCTTTAGCTCTCTGCTCATGACCTGAGTTCAATCCCAGCAGAAGCTGGGTTCAAGTAGCCGGCTCAAGGTTGACTCAGCCTTCCATCCTTCCGAGGTCAGTAAAAGGAGTATCCAGCTTGCTGGGGGGGAAGTATAGATGACTGGGGAAGGCAATGGCAAACCACCCCATTAAAAAGTCTGCCATGAAAACGTGAAAGCAACATCACCCCAGAGTCAGAAACGACTGGTGCTTGCACAGGGGACTACCTTTACCTTTTTATTCTTGTAGTGGATAGTCAAGGGCTGACCACAGCACAGACACCTAAACAAGAGGATGCAAGAGAATCTGCCACAGATACCACCTAGTTTTTGCAAACCCAGGGGAGCCCCAGGTATGCAGAGTATAATTTCAATCACCTCCAAAACATGGAGCTAAGTAAACCCATCAAAAAAGAACACAAAATACCTTATCTGTGACTGTGCATACAGAAGTCACAAAAATCAAACACCGACGTTTGGCGGACTTTTTCAGTCACCAATATAATTGCACCTATTACTTTCTTTGCCTCTTCTTGTTCTGTCCATTTTTAGTTGCCCAAAATGGTATGTCAAAACTGGCAGTGGCAACCAGAAAGTGGAAGAAGCAAACCGGAACTTCAGGGGGGAGGGGGCTGTAGCTAACAGCTGGGAAAATGGGATTCCTTCTCCAGTGCATTAGGATGGGCATTCAGAGAGAACCTGCTGTAACTTATGTTCAAGTTAGACATTATAAAGAAAACAATCTGGTACTATAGTAGTTCTCCAACTGGATGATACTCCAAAAAACATGATTGGATCAAATAACAAGCAAACTCACAGCTTTTGCCTTTTCGTAGCTCATAGCGAAGTGCAAGGAACAGTAGAGATCATCCACATGGTAAATAAAACGGAGTGCATTTGTACCATGTCAACATTTTCTGTATTGAAAAGTTTATACACATTCACATGAGCTTCCTGCCCTTGATCGGACACATTCATACACGCTCCAAGGTTGGTTCTTGAGAGGCAAATGGCCCATAATACCTCTTAGACAGAAAACACTAAAGAACACCTTTAGATAGGATAGCCAATCTCATCATATCTCAGAAGCTAAGCAGGTCTGGCCCGGGTTATTTCTAGGATGGGAGACCACCAAGGAAATCCCAGGTTGCCAATGCCATGTGGGAATTATTAGGAAGGGAAATGAAAACAAATCAGCCAGTATCATAATGCCCCCGTATAAATTGATGGTGCGGTCTCATTTGGAGTACTGTGTGCAGTTCTGGTCACCGCACCTCAAAAAGGATATTATAGCATTGGAAAAATTCCAGAAAAGGGCAACCTAGAATGATGAAAGGTTTGGAACACTTTCCCTATGAAGAAAGGTTAAAACGCTTGGGGCTCTTTAGCTTGGAGAAACGTCGACTGCGGGGTGACATGATAGAGGTTTACAAGATTATGCACGGGATGGAGAACGTAGAGAAAGAAGTCCTTTTCTCCCTTTCTCACAATACAAGAACTCGTGGGCATTCAGTGAAATTGCTGAGCAGTCGGGTTAGAACGGATAAAAGGAAGTCCTTCTTCACCCAAAGGGTGATTAACATGTGGAATTCACTGCCACAGGAGGTGGTGGCGGCTACAAGCATAGCCAGCTTCAAGAGGCGATTGGATAAAAATATGGAGCAGAGGTCCATCAGTGGCTATTAGCCTCAGTGTGTGTGTGTGTATGTATTTTGGCCACTGTGTGGCACAGAATGTTGGACTGGATGGGCCATTGGCCTGATCCAACATGGCTTCTCTTATGTTCTTATGTAACACAGAGTGTTGGACTGGATGGGCCATTGGCCTGATCCAACATGGCTTCTCTGATGTTCTTATGTTCTTGCTCTGAAAACCCTCAGAGGTTGCCATAAGTCAGCTGCTGCCTGCAACTTAACAGCATTTTCCACCACCATTTTTCTTTCCAAATATTGATGGTGCTTGTGAAGCTTGTGAAGCATTTCCTTACTATACTGCTGGACAGCAAAAAAACACCCCAGAGCAGAGGCAAGGAATCCACAGCACAGCTTCTCCCCATGGCAGGGCTGACCTAGTTTCCCTAGGGCCTACGGCCATACCACCCTAAACACGCCCGATCTCGTTTGATCTTGGAAACTAAGCAGGGTCGGGCCTGGTTAGTACTTGGATGGGAGACCTAGTTTCCCTGCTGTGCGAGAAAGAGTTGCAGGGTCATACCCACTGCATGGTCTTCAGCTTCTCCTGGCCTTGCTGCATCTCTCACAAGGTCCAGGCAGGTACCTTTGATTACCTCTCCTACACCTGCCAGGCAATATTTGTAGTATGTGTGAATGTTATTAATACAAGGCTTTTTCTCCCCAGTAGCATAGTTTATGCACGATTTTCATGAAATCTTAAAGCTACTTGATCTCAGTTTTAGGAACAAGTGTGCATTCTTTCTGCTCATGCCAATGTATATTGATGCATCCATTCTAAAAGATTTGCATATTATGACGCATAGAAACCACCTCCCGCTGATTTTAATTTGACTGATAGCTATACTATGGAAAGGAGAAATGGAGCAATCTTTTACATTTTTTTTTAAATTTTCTTTTGTAGAGGCATTTGCTGAGCAGCCTGATCACCCAGCCTAGCCCAGTCTCGTCACATCCTGGAAGAAACAGGGTTAGCCATGAGTAGGACTTTGATGGAAGACCACCAAGAAAGACAGGGGTTGTGACACGGGGGAAGGCAATGGCAAATCACCTCTGAATCATCTCTTGCCTTGAACATCCCCTGGGCCTGAGGTCCACATGAGCCAGTTGTGACTTGACAGCACACATTATTATCGGAGGCATTGGTTAGCTAGTTGCTTTTCCTCAACAGAGTATATTCCCTTATGTCTACTAGTGCCCCTGCAGATAGATCAAACCATGCAATGACCTGGATAGCCCTGGCAAGCCCAGTCTCATCAGATCTCAGAAGCTAAGTAAGGTTGACTCTAGCAAGTACTTGGATGGGAGACCTTCTTGAAATATCACCTCTCTAAATATCCTCCAGGCCCCCAGGAGGGGTCAATCACTAGAAGTCGTCATGACTTCCAGATGCAGTCACGCACAAAAAAATACCAAAAATACAACAACAACAACAACAACAACAAGGGCAGCCATGTTAGTCTGTTTGTAGCAGTAGAAAATAGTACCTTAAAGATTAACAAAATTTGTGGCAGTGTATAAATCTTACGTAGTTGCGGGTGAGCACAAGTATGCAAAGCTCAGTGGCAAGACTTGCTCTGTACTGTCAGGGCTGATGTTTCTAATGGCTTGTAGTCCATCCTTGCTGTACAGAGACTTGACATCCATGGTGGCTTGAATGCTGGTTTCTGGAAGATGTCCATGGACTGCAGTTTCCTCAGGAAGTCTGTGACATCATAGCTGGGGGTATTAATAACCTATGGTCTCAGGATGAAGTCCATATATCCTTATACTTCTTGCAGTTTGCTATCCTTTGCTCTTAAAAAAAAAAAAAGGGAATGTATTTCTCAAAGAAACACATGAGGCACCTACTTTTAATACTGTGCGTTATAAAGTAGCTCTGAAAGCCCACGAAGAAGCAAAAGTACTGGGCTGAAAATGAATTACTGTCCATATGCAAGCCTCGCTTGAGCAATATCTGACCCAAGAATCTCCCGGAAACTGAAGAAATGCACTAATATTTCACAAAAAGAACTCACTGCTGTTGAATAAACCTAATAGAAACAAATTAACCTTCTCATCACCACCACCACATTCCAAAAATATTTCCCAAATTCTGGACTGCAAATCATACATTCAACACAGCCAGCTGGCAACACTACTCAGGATTTACTCCAGAAATGTGCTATTGATAGATACCATCACATTAGAATAAACAGAACTATTTATTCAATTACAATTAACTTGGATTCTCCTACACTTGGGATTTAAACATGGGAAGAATTTCTGTACCGTCAACTATAAGTGAGAAAGGAGGAATATTTTCTACTAAAATATCTATTTGTAGTTTGCATGGCTGTGGCTCAGCGATAGAGCATCTACATTTTATTGCAAAGGAACTTCAAGAACAGAATGGAGAGAGAAATTGCTGAATTACAAATTATTATGAAACTTGGAACAAACACCTCTCCAGGACTGAACAGAGATATTGGGGTTTTTATCCCATTACTTATGCTAAACCCACTCTCAGTGAGTATAGCTATACATCCACGGTATTCCAATGTATTTCTCTTTTATAATAGTGTATCAGAATAATGTTTTATATTGACATACTCAAATAAGGGATATTGGCTATTTATCTCATTACATATACTTAACCCATTTTCATGTTATGTATTCTTGTTTTCTAATGGCAGACGAGAATGATGTTTATAACGTATAGATTGATGTTGATAAGTAGATTGGGCGGACTACAACTGTGATATACATGCCCTTTTGTGATTCACCTAGATTTGCAGAAATACCATTTGGCAGGGAATTTTATTACCTTTTATGGCTATCCAGACCAAATGGCCAAGCCACACTGTGTAATGTGACCATGGGATCAGCTAGTTTGCCCTCTTTATCAAGAAACGGCTTGTATTTCAGCTCACAATACATGATCCCCTGTCTGATGAAGTGTGCTTAAGAGAACACACGAAAGCTTAAGTTCTGAATAAAAATTGGTTGGTCTTAAAGGTGACGCTTGACTCCTGCTTTGTTATACTGCTTCAGACCAACACGGCTGCCCACTTGGATCTAGAGCATCTACCTGGCATGCAGAAGGTTCAGTCCCCAGCATCTCCAGCTGAAGTGGTAAAGTGAAAGACTTCAACCTCAGTCTAAGACCTTGAAGAGCCGCTGTCAGTCTGAGTACACAGTGCTGACTTTGATGGACCATTTGTGAGTTTCCTGCAATGTGCAGGAGGTTGGACTAGATGACCCTGGAGGTCCCTTCCAACTCTATGATTCTATGATTCTGTATAAGGCAGTTTAATGTGTTCATGTGTATTTGATACCTCAAGCCCCCCATCATCCCAATGAGAATGGAATAATGTAGCAGACACTAAATAGCATATTCTTTAAAAATTTGTCAGACTGGTTGAGAATTATTTCACTGCAGTGGAAAACAAATTTAAATCCCTGTGCCCACATCACATTCTCCCTGCACCGTACAAATGCAATATTAGAATGTCCTGGTAACAGTCTAGTCTCAATAATTCTGGCATTTTTGTTCCCCTCAAACCAATTTGTTGTGTTTACAGAAATTGTGTACTGAATCACAAAGCAAATATTACTTGTGTTTATGATTTTACTGCTGACAGAGGATCTTCATAACTGCAAATACTTCGGTTATTAGCTCAAAATATATCATGTTTTCAAACTATTCTGTGGACATATTCAGCTTGTCAACAATGTTTGATCCTATAATACTCAGCAGTACTTGTCAACATATCCTTTAATATACCTTTCCTACAATAGGGGTCTTGAACAGGTAGCTTTTGAGCTACTGGTAACATCCTAAGGAGAGCCAGTTTGGTGTAGTGGTTAAGTGTGCAGACTCTTATCTGGGAGAACCAGGTTTGATTCCCCACTCCTCCACTTGCACTTGCTGGAATGACCTTGGGTCAGCCATAGCTCTGGCAGAGGTTGTCCTTGAAAGGACAGCCGCCGTGAAAGTCCTCTCAGCCCCACCCATCTCACAGGGTGTTTGTTGTGGGGGAGGAAGATAAAGGAGATTGTGAGCTGCTCTGAGACTCTGAGTGGAGGGTGGAATATAAATCCAATGTCATCTTCTTCTAAAGAAGACCCAGAAAATTCTCAAAAAATTTACTTCTTGGCTTTTTGTTAATTTTTTTACACATATGTTGCAGGATTTTTTTTTCTGTACTGCTTAACAGAGGGAGGGAGGGAGGGAGGGAGGGAGGGAGGGAGGGAGGGAGGGAAGGAAGGAAGGAAGGAAGGAAGGAAGGAAGGAAGGAAGGAAGGAAGGAAGGAAGGAAGGAAGGAAGGAAGGAAGGAAGGAAGGAAGGAGACAACACTGGATTTATATCCCACCCTCCACTCCGAATCTCAGAGTCTTACAGCGGCTCACAATCTCCTTTATCTTCCTCCCCCACAACAGACACCCTGTGAGGTGGGTGGAGCTGGAGAGGGCTCTCACAGCAGCTGCCCTTTCAAGGACAACCTCTGCCAGAGCTATGGCTGACCCAAGGCCATTCCAGCAGCTGCAAGTGGAGGAGAGGGGGATCAAACCCCGTTCTCCCAGATGAGAGTCCGTGCACTTAACCACTAGACAAAACCTTACTTTTCCATCTACCTTAAAGAGTCCCAAAGCAACAACCAAATGGCCCAGAGTCAGTCATCAGGGGTCATATGGAGGAGTGTGGTTCTCCAGATTACAGTCTACAACTCTTAACGACTACACCATGGGGGGGGGAGCTTTAAATATTTTCATTACACAGAAAACAGTTGACTACCACTGTTCAGAGGGAGGGGAGAGTGAAGCTTGGCAGCCAACCACATGATGCTTTGGATGCAGACCAACCCAGATGCAATCTGTGGCTTCTTATTAACCAGTTCTCAGCAGGGAGAGCCACTGCCAGGCCGAGCAGGCAATAAAATGCCAGCCATCAAAGTAATTTTATTTCACATAGGCTCTAATGGCCACGCCGACTTCATGACGCAGAAAGAATATAAGCGATATGTGCATTTGGAACAATCAATAGCCCATACACTCTGTCCAGCAGCAGGCCTGAGGTGTCATCGCTATACTTCCCAGATCTGTGAACATTAACAAAACTTCTCAAGACAAAAAAAAAAATTTCCAGTTCTGCAAAACCGAGGTGCTCAGAGGTAGTCTTGAAGGGGCTTACGTCCTTTCTCCAAGGTCAGGGACAGAGGGTGATACTGGGGGAGAGTTTGCCACTTAAGTGTCCAAGGGAGAGCAACAACGATGGCGAGGGATCTGGAGTTTTTGGCTAAGCATTAGGAAGAACTTCCTGACAGAGCAATTCCTCAGTGGAACAGGCTTCCTCCTCGGGAGGTGTTGGGCTCTCCTTCTTGGAAGGTTTTTAAACAGAAGCTAGATGGCCATCTGACAGCAATAATGATTCTGTGCAGATCATGAGAAGGAGGCAGGAAGGGTTGCATCAGTGCTTAGTTCTTGTGGCTATTTCTTACACATCCGGGAAATACTGATCGCCACTTTGGAGGTCAGGAAGCAATTTTTCTCCATGCCGGTTTGGCCAGGGGAGGGACAGTGGCTCAGTGGTAGAGCATCTGCTTGGGAAGCAGAAGGTCCCAGGTTCAATCCCAGGCATCTCCAAAAAAGGGTCCAGGCAAATAGGCGTGAAAAACCTCAGCTTGAGACCCTGGAGAGCCGCTGCCAGTCTGAGTAGACAAGACTGACTTTGATGGACCGAGGGTCTGGTTCAGTATAAGGCAGCTTCATATGTCCATATGTCCAGGTATCCTGGAGGGTTTTTTACTATCTTCTGGGCAGGGGGCAGGGGTCACAGGAGGTGTGGGGGGAGGTATTTGTGAATTTCCTGCATTGTACAGGGGGCTGGACTAGATGACCCTGGATATCCCTTCCAAATCTTTGATTCTATTATTCTGGTTTGTGGGAGTCCTCAGGGGGCAATCCTCTCTCAAACGCTGTTTAACATCTACATGCTCCCCTTACCCAACTGGTACGCACTTTCAGGCTAGGGCATCATGTGTCATCAGTATGCGGATGACACCCAGCTTTATCTTTTGGTGGGTGGTCAGCCAGACGCTGCCCCAGAAAACCTGGCCATGGGGTTGGAGGCCATGATGGGATGGTTGAATAGAGCTAGTTGAGACTAAATCCTGCTAACATGGAGGTTCTGTGGTTGGGGCAGGAAGGTCAAGGATGCAGACTTTCAGCCCTTGATAGTGTGCCTTTAAGACCGGCCCCTACTGTCAAGAGCCTGGGTGTGATCTGTGGAGGCCCAGGTCACAAATATTGCCAGACTGGGCATTTTATGAGCTATGCCAGGTCAGGCAGCTGGTCCCCTATCTGTCCTGCTCTGATCTAGCCACAGTAATCCATGCAACGATTACCTCTAGACTAGACTATTGTGACTTACTTTACATAGAGTTTCCCTTGAGACTGACCCCAAAACTCCAACCAGTACAGAATGCAGCAGTGCAGATCCTCACAGTGACCTCGCAAAGGCCACACATACAACTTGTGCTTATGTGAGCTGCTTTGGTTGTTGGTGGAGTACAGGATCTGATTCAGGCCCTGAACGGTCTGGGACCCACGTATCTTTGGGACTGCTTCTTCTGGTATACCCCAGAAGAGCATTATGCCTCGCAGACAAGGACCTATTGGTGGTCCCCAGACCAAGAGACATCCAGGTGTCCTTGAACAGAGACAGGGCAATCTCTGTCCTGACTCCAGCCTGGTGGAACTCTCTGCTGTGTACCATTCACACCTTGTGGGACCTGTTTCAGTTCCACAGGGCTTGTATGGAATGCATGTTCCATCAGGCTTTTGACTGAGGATAGCAACGATTCCATCTATTGGCACTCCTTACTTCCTGCCTCCCTTGCGAGGCAGTGACATAATTTGCTATTTTAGTGTCACTTTTTAGGTAGATTGATGTTTCTCTGGGTTTTTAACTTTCCTAATTTATGCTTTTTTTTGTTATGCCTTATATTTACATTGCCTTGAGCCCTGTTTTTATGAGGGCAATTTAAAATAATAATAATAACAACAACAACAGTAGCAGCATCCAAAATTACTAGAAGAATTTGTTACCCGTGTAATATGCAATGTACTGCCAATAAGACAGGGATAAGAACATAAGTCATATTGGATCAGGCCAATGGCCCATCCAGACCAACACTCTGTCACACAGTGGCCAAAAAACCCAGGTGCAATCAGGAGGTCCATCAGTGGGGCCAGAACACTAGAAGCCCTCCCACTGTTGCCCCTCCCAAGCACCAAGAATACAGAGCATGACTTGCCCCAGACAGAGAGTTCCATCAATACACAGTGGCTAATAGCCACTGATGGACCTCTGCTCCATATGTTTATCCAATCCCCTCTTAAAGCTGGCTATGCTTGTAGCTGCCACCAGCTCCTGTGGCAGTGAATTCCATGTGTTAATCCCCCTTTGGGTACTGTGTTAGTAAGCAGCAGCAAAAATAAACAGGCATCAAAACTGTATTCTACCATAAACGTTGTGAGCTACTAACACTTCTTCAAATGTTAGGGCGATATAGTTCTTCACTGCATATGAAAAAATGGGCTCTAGTCTTCAAAACCTTAAGGCAAAATTAAAATTCTGTTAACGTTTAAGGAATCACAAAACTCCTATTAATTTTTTTCCCAATTTACAGACACACTTATTTGTTAATCCAGACAGTTTTCCCTCCCCATCGACCAAAATTGATTTTGTCTCTTTGCAACACATTTACAGTCCAAGGCTTACAACCATAAAAGCAATAAAGTAGTACCAACACAGTCTAGTTATCTCAAGTAAATGATCCAAGCCGCATCCTGTCACCAAAGCAAAAAGAAAATCTTAAGAGCCACTGGATTCAGAGAAATTCCTATCCAGCACTAAATATGGCAGCCAAATTACACCTCTTCCAAAGGAAGCTGCCAAAAGGAATACAAAAATGTCCTCTTGTCAAACAGCTTTCCACTTTATTTCAAAGTCATATTTTCCTTTTTCATCTCTCTGTGCTGGCTCCAAGTACAATTAGAAACCTCTCTCAGTATTTAAAGCTTTCCAAAGCAATTCATTCTTAATTACCAGTACAGCCATGCCTGCTTTCCTAACTAGGATCCTGATTTAAAAATTTCAAAACCATGTGGCCAATAGCAGAAGTGGCCAAGAGAAAGAGCGAACCTTGATGAGTTGAATGAGGTCCTCGCAGAAGGCCAGAGCCAACTGTCAGGATTTGGATTCAGCAGCTTACAGTCGCTCTAATAAACAGAAGGTCAGAAATACACGGGATGCAATTATCAGAAACCAGAGCTCACTTGCAAGTGCAGTCACATAAAAAGTAAGCATGATTTTCACAAAAAGACAATGCAAGCCACTCACAAAACTTTAGAAAATTGCTTGCCACCATATAGCTTTATAAAACAGTGCATCTAAATTACTAGAATTGAAAGCCATTGGGTTAGATCCAGCCTGTTTTTTCCCCACACTAAAGTTTGTTTCACACAGTTTTTGACCATGTAAATCTCTTGGCCAACACTGCCTTTTGGGGGGCCAAAGGGGAACCCCTCCTCTCTGTTTCCCAATGGAAAAAGCTGATTGGATACAGCCCATTTTCTTGCCCTGGTTTATATCTAATGCACTGCCAAAAGCAGATTTTTCTCACCTTGACCTTTCTACAGTAACACCCTGCAAGTGGCAAAAAGTCAAGAATCTGTGTGGAGAAAAAGCCATTAATACTGGGCAACTGCTATAAGAAGGGGCAACAAAATTCTCCGTTTTACCAGTGATGCTCAAAAGAATCTGCAGAGAAGGGTGATTTTGACTGCTTCCCCTCACACACAGATTGCAACCACCACAGAAAAATCTGTTTCCAGCCCAAAAGGATAGACTGGGACCGATTTCACACTTTTCAGCATGGCATCCGTCCAATTTCCCATTATCTGCCCCAGGGCTTCAGCAAAGATCGGCATTTTTGTGCAGCAAAAAGAAACTGGTTTTTTTAGCGGTTTATCTTTGCTGCACAAAAACACTGACACTAGTTGAAGGCCCGGGGCAGATAGTGGGAAATCGGAAGGACGCCATGCTGAAAAGAGAGCAGTGTAGGGTGAGTGTGAAGTCTTAGTCTTTAAGAGTCTAAGTCTTAAAATGATCAACTTAAACCGGATGCAGATCAGGGGATATTTTTTCTCCTACTAGTGCGGGAAAAACTAGTTTCTTTTTCTTTTATTTCCCCACCACCATCTTTCCAAACAAAACTGTTCAAATATTTTAATTGGAAAGGTAATCTCTTTGGAACTATGTAATACCCTGATCAGCACATTAAATATTTACTCACTTCATTTGAAAGTTTAGACATTTGATGTTTGCCACAAAGGTTTTCTAATGGGAGAAAAAACAGGTTAATAATATCATGTGTAACCCAAACCTATGCCTTTTTTCCCTCTACAAAGGACACAGAAACACATTTGTAGAAGAGTGCCACAATTTTAAAAACAGATACTTCTTTGCTGCATTCACTTGTAACTACTGATGTGTTTACATATATCATTAAACACCTACAACATATTTATACATGAACTATTTCAAATGAATGTTTTGCACAGTTGAACAACTGCAGGGAATTCTGCAGTCTCGTATCAATGGCTTACTGAGAAAGTCAACTTGGGAACACAAAAAAAGACTGTGACAGAGTACTGGACTGGATGGGCCATTGGCCTGATTCAACATGGCTTCTCTTATATTCTTAAATGTTCAGATAACCTGGTATTTGGATTTAAAGCAAAATGTACAAAAAGTAAAAACTGAGAGTTTTGCTATTAATATAAAATGGATTGTGCCTGAAAACTCTTCTAGCATCACCATATTCAGATACCTGGATGTCTGACAGGTGGATATACTTCCTTCAGAATGTTTTTTTTAATCCATATGGTAACTGACAACTCTACCATCTCTTCTAACAAGGGATTACACTAGTACTAACACCATTAAGAAAAACTGGAACACCAAGCCTAATTGTATATTAGGGCTTCTAGCCCCACTGGTGGACCTCCTGATGGCACTTGGGGTTTTTTGCCACTGTGTGACACAGAGTGTTGGACTGGATGAGCCATTGGCCTGATCCAACATGGTTTCTCTTATGTTCTCTTATATGCTTCAGAACACCTGAAGCAAAGAAAAAAAATTAGTTGATTGGCTTAGTTGATCCCCCCATACATGCACACACACAAACTGATTTATTCAGAGTCAAAGCAACATATTTAGGAGCAGTGTTCCCTCTAAACTGAGTTAGTGTGAGCTAGCTCACAGTTATTTAGCCTCTGGCTCACACATTTCTGTCTAAGTTCAGGAAAAAATGACCCCAAAGCAAACTAATTTATGCAGTAGCTCACAACTTTAATGCCAATAGCTCAAGACGTAGAATTTTTGCTCACAAGACTCCACAGATTAGAGGGAATATTGTAATCCCTTTGGCAATCTTTGGCAACATGTAATCCCTTTGGCAATCTTATGCCTAGCTAACTGACTGACAAACCAGCAAAGAACAAAGCTTATTAATTTAAAGTAACATAAAAGAGCATTTTTCCCTCTGCCAGTGTATTTCCATGGAATTTCATTACTGAGAGGGGTTTTTTTTTTGGGGGGGGGGTGATATATTCAAAACAATAATTACACTAAAGGTAAACAAATTTTGTTCTGGCTGGAATTAACCTAGAAAACACAGGCCACACTCCTAAAAACACTTTCCTGGGAATGGCATCATTGAATAAGAGCAACGTACCGAGCCCGGATGGCCCCAGCTAGCCCAATCATGGAACCTAAACAGGGTCAGCCCTGATTAGTATTTGGATGGCAACCTAAAAACTAGGTTGCCATAAGTTTTGGATGTGAGGGCGATCTGGCTGCGACATCTGTCACCCCACTGATCGCCAAGGTTGATTCAGCTGATCTGGCTGGCTAGGCGGATGTCCCCTACCTCCCTCACCACTCCATGCGCGTCCCTCCCGAAGCTGCGCGCTCGGTGGAAGAGGACGACCATCCCAGATAGAAGGAGTGTACCGTTCTTCGGTCAAGGGTATACGATAGCTGCGCTCCCCTGCTAGTTAACTGCACTTTCTACCGCCACCACTTCCAAGATCTCTGTAGGACCGCTCCCATGGTCAATTACTCAGATGGAGACTACAGAAGCGAACCTTGATTTTCTGTAGTGTCCAAGTTCATGGGAACAGAACGCACAAATACACACAAGCCAATTAGAGGACAGGGAGATGCAATTGCTCCAACAAAGGTTTTGCTTTCTGGGTAAACAGGGCGAAACTCTCAGACCTAACAATGTATAAATATAGTTCAGTTGACATCGGACAAGTAACTTCCATCTAATAGATCCAAGAAAACTGCTAACTGCAACCATTCACAGACTTAGCAGTAGCTTATAGGGAACTTACATTGTGCTAAATGATCCCCCTACAGCTATAAGCAGCAATAATTTGTCCCAAGACCAATAGTTCTGTACAAACTGCAATCAGTTCAAGGATAGGTCAGGCCAGAACTAAGAGCTTGTTCAGACACCTTTGGAAAGGAAATTGACCTGAAAAGGCCAAGACGAAGCTCTCGCTCAGTCTCCCAAGTACACACCCTGCTAACCTCAAAGAGACTCTTCACCTATACACACACACACACACACACACACACACAAACACAATGTTCAGCTAGAGATTATGTAGCTAAATAAGCATCTGGACGTTTCCACATCTATGTTGAGCATCTTAGCAGCTACACTACACAGATCACGTACATTGCATTATACGCTGGATTTCCACAATTCTAAAACAGGTTGGCATCTGAAAAAATCAGGAAAGCTACATTTAACACACCTTTTGTGCGAATGTGTCCACACACACAAATGAGACAACCTGTAAGCTCTTGGAGGATTGGCGACATCAGGGGTGTGTGGCCGAATATACAAAGGAGCCCTGTAAGCTCTTGGAGGATTGGCGACATCAGGGGTGTGTGGCCTAATATACAAAGGAGTTCCTGCTACAGAAAAAGCCCTGAGACCTTTAGATTACTGAAGTCAGTACTGTCTATTCAAACTAGCAGCGCCTCTCCAAGCCCTTAGACAGAGGTATTTCATACCACCTACTGCCTGATCCTTTTGATTAGATGTGCTAAGGACTGAAGCTGGGACAAGGCAGATGTTCTATAGCTATCACTGAGCCATGGTCCCCTTTCCTTTAAAGTCCCTTATGTCCTGGAATCTACACACCTGTAGGACTGCATCTGTCTTTATGTTCCCAAGTGCTAATTCCACTCTTCTGACCATAACCAGCTACAGCCCATTCTCCAAGCCTTTTCAGTAGACACCCCTATTCTCTGGATGCTCAAGAAGGCCCCCAGTGTGGATACAAATTCAAATGTTATGTAAAGCAAAACTGTATTAAGAAGCCCTTGAGTACTTGAGGAAAGTACTGATGGCACAGTGTTGATTTTGTTTTGCTGAACAGTGGATTAAATCTATTGATTGTGGGTATAATGATGCTTTGAGTCCATACTGTGCAAAGAAAAGTGAGTTAAAGATGCTATAAATATGATGTGTTGGATGACTGAAAGCTATTCTAAGGCTGGCCTTTATTTATTAAAACATTTTGTATCCCATCTTTCTTCTTGGTTTGGCAGCTTAGGATGGTGACTACATCCTACACCAGCATCTCTTCAATGTGATTTTGGGTTCTATCAACAGAAGTATGTCAAAATCATGCAAAGTTATGATATTGCTTTACTCTGCTCTGGTCAGACCACAGCTAGAGTACTATGTTCAGTTTTGGGCACCACAATTTAAGGATAGCTAGAACATGTCCAGAGGACAGCAATGAAGAGGGTGAAGGGGTCTGGAATCCAAGTCCTATGAGGAAAGGTTGAAGGAGCTGGGTATTTTTCGTCTGGAGAGTAGACAGCTGAGAGGTGATATGATTACCATCGTCAAGTACTTGAAGGGTATTGTCATATTCAGGATGGCGTGGCATTGTTTTCTGTTGCCCCAGAAGGTAGGACCACAACCAATGGGTTGAAATTAAATCAGAAGAGTGTTCGACGAAACATTAGGAAGAACTTCCTGACAGCTAGAGTGGTTCCTCAGCGGAACAAGCTTCCTCAGGAGGTGGCGGGCCTCTCCTTCTTTGGAGGCTTTTAAATGGAGGCTAGATGGCTATCTGACAGCAATGCTGATTCTGTGAACCTAGGAAGATCATGAGACGAGGGGCAGGAAGGGTTGCATCAGTTCTTATTTCTCATGGCCCTTTCTTACATGGCCAGGGAAATACTGATGGGATGCTCAGTGTCTGTCAATTACAGAGAGCAGAAGGAAGGCTGAGCTGGAAACCATCAACAAACATACACAGTTTCATACACTGTGTAATAAAATATAAGCAATGCTTTTAATTCCCAATCTTATGTTGTCATGCTTTATTTTAATGTGTTGTTTTCACAGAATTAATTATGAGCCGGTGGTTCCAGCTACAGAAACACGGAGTGTTAACCGGCACTGTGCAAGTTATACTGTATAATACACGTGCTCACAAACACAGCAATGCTCATAAATTTACAGAGAAGATACACTCAAACACACATAAATATCAACAATATGTAGAGAAGAATGATGGAGATTAAATACATTGCCAAAGCACAAGTCCCAAATCACTCCAAAAAAGACACCTTAGGCGTACAAATCAGTTTTGTTAACCCATTGCAGGCCTGGAACCTAAAGCTTATAAAATAATTCCATAACTGGTGTTATGTTGGAATAAATAGACATCAATCATCCACATGCTCTAAACCGGCATACTAAACTGAAGTCTTCTTGAAGGTTCCACCTCCAGGTCGGTGGTCCTTAAAATAATCCTGTTGCCAGTGCCGTTTAAGAATAAATAACCATCAAACTGTGTTTTCTAGGTAGCTGTACACGTTCCGATTGTAATACCTTCTTCATATCATACTTGCAATATCAGATGGAATGCAAAGGATTTATAGAAGTGTTTACATCTAGCCCACTAGGCCTGAGACTTTCTCATCCGAAGTTCTCAAATGGATGGCCACTTCAGAGTCAGGAAGCAATTATTCTGCAGGTCAGTTTGGCCAGGGATCATGGAGATTTTTTGCCATCTCCCAGGCATGGAGCAGGGGTCACTGGGAAGTGGGAGGTGATTGTGAATTTCCTGAATTGTGCAAGCAGTTTGACTAGATGTCCTTGGAGGTCCCTTCCAACTCTACGATTCTATGTCTTCCAAAGATATGCCAATGCCGCATAACTACATTGCCATGGTAAAACTGGGTGGAGTCATCCAACCCAAGCCCTGGAACTGCTTAGAATACCAACTGAGTCTGCAGCAAATCACAGCTCTCTTAAAACACATAAGTTCATCCAGGACACCAACAATTAGATAGGGAATGCAGTATGGAGCTCTCTCTTTACCTCTCTCTGGCCTCCTTGCCATGTACCTTTAGTACACACACAGGGAGACTCTTGTAATGGAACCCCACAGAGAGGGAAGTTAACACAAAGAGAACGTTTTGAATAAAGAAACAAGGAGAAGGTTGTTAACACTGACCTGCTCAAACCATATTTCAGGTTCTCCAGTTCAGGACATGGACACCAAAGGAGAACCTCCACTCCTCCAGCTCATTGTTGAATGACCACATACCTAGCACATTGTAATACAGCTCTTGTACCAAGCAATGTATGCAGTTCCCTTTGTCCATGCAGAGGGCGACTGTACCTGTGATCCTGCAGTGTACGGACAGCTTGTAAATACAGAGCAGCCTAACTGGAATAAGGTACCTGAAAACCTCACTCATCTGACTTGCTGCCAGCACATCTGATGCCGTTCAATAAATACATGGATTGCTTTTCAGCTACGTCTCTGCGTGTTTGCGATTTGGTAGATATGGATTGGTTCCTGCCCCCGTGCTCGTTACTGACCTCTGCTGTCTTCAATATGCAACTCACACTGGACTAGGGTGGCCCACTGTTTGCAGGTACGTGTTCCTGCAAAGCACAGAAGGATTCTCTGGCTTTACTCTGCCAGATAAGCATGATGCCTGCAGACAGGGGCCAGGGTACAGACAGAACACCGGCTGCTGGGAAGAGTGGTAGCCACTGATGCTACTTAGTCCCCATGAGGGCAGCAGGGAGATGATGTATGGGAGAGTGTTGACCGAAACGATGGACAGGTGAGGCAGCCAATCGGTACAAATGGTCCATCCCAAGTGACTGTGTTCATAGGCTAAGATCTCAGCCGTACCTTTGAATTCATTTCTGAGTTTCCTAGCTGTATGCAGAATTCAAACGAGAAACTTTACACATGCTACGACTGTGTCTTTCCAGTGTCTTTTCTTTTTAGCCATCTCAGTTCAGGAATGTATGGTTTTTATCAAAGCCAAGGAGGCATCCTAGTACCCCATAAAGCAATATACTCACTGAGGGAGTTAGGAGCAACATGTGCTTCTCTGGCATGCCATCCCCGGCTCTTCTGAGCGCTGTTCCCCAATGTAACACCTGCCTCACATTCTCAGAAAAAGGGGCAAGGGTAGATATGTGGCGGCCAGGTGGTTTCCACTTTGAAACAGCCACTGGTAGAGGAACGGTTAAGCTGAGAGGTGCAGGCCTCATGCCAAAGGTGGAACTAAATGTGGCTCTTTTGGTAGATGGGAAACTGCCAGTGCGGCTCTCTGAAAACTGTGAAGTGAATGCCATTACCCTAGGCTATATCTTGTAAGCCTGGTTGGTTATGCACTAAGAGGACTGCTACGGAGTGTGAGAGTTGTGGGTTCTGATTCAGCCCTTCAGTTCTGCTGCTGCTTGACCTGTTGCTGGTCAAAAGCGCAGCTTTGCCTTTCTGCCAGCATCCCGCCACCCCCTTGGTGGGAGCCAAAATCATGTTTCCCATTTAACACCTGGGTGCATTTCTCTAATGGAATACTGGGAAACTGATAGGAAAGCCTTCTATGAATGCGCAGCTGTGTTTCTTTATTGCTGTCCTATGTCTGCATTCTCCTTACATAGCAAAAAGGCTAATGCTCCTGAGATTTTTCCCACCCACCCAAGACCTGAACCCTTGCATGGGAGAGGTTTGAGGTGTTCTATCAGTTTTGTTTCTGCTGAGTGAGCTAAAGAAGTATGAGAGTACTGTTGCTGGAGTGCCCTAGACTCCTTCCCTGGTGTGTGCATTTGGCAGAAGGGAACACAGTTGCATGGGACATGGAGGCAGCAACTGTAGAGTTCTCTGGAGCGTGCTCATGCCAGGGCTCCTTCTGGGCATGCTGGAGTACATGGCTGGATGCCATGCAAAGGTTTTTTTTTCTAGTGCTGAGTGTAGTATTTCCTCGTTTGTTGTGCTCTGTATGTGGGCAATGGTGGCATGCCCACAGGACATAAAATCATGTCAGCAGCACACACTGGTTGACTGCTTCTTTCCACCTGGCAAGGTAGAGTCGGCATGCCAGTCCATAACTGGTGGATGTCTGCAGCACTGCTCCGGATGATGCAACTGCTTGCTCTCTGCACCATAAAGTGGAGTCTTCAATGCACATGTTCCGTATCTACTATGCAATCAGAGGATACCAACTGTGGCACCAGTGCAGCATCAGGGCTCTAGGGTTTGAATGTAAGAACCAAAGGTTTGGGTTTTAACCCATCAAAGTCCAACCTTAAAATGGGGGAGGGAAGGGGATGGCCTATTTCAAAGCAGTATTACATGGACCTAAGAGCAACAGTGTATGTCAGAAAAAGGCTTATTTTATATAATGATCAATTAGCTATAAGTGACCTCATTTAAAAAAAATATTTTGTCACTGTTTCAAGCTATGGTGACTTACTTTTTGGAAGCCGACGTTATATTAGATGGTTGCATGCACCAAAAATGGATAAAATGTTTCCCTGAATCAGTCAAGCATCAAGGTAATCTCATTTGACTCAAATAATTCAAGGAAGGAAAAAATGACAAGTAATTTTCACTCTTCTCCGCAAAGGATTTTATTGCGTTTATACTTGATAGCATGATTCCACTGCAAAGAGCACAGTCGTTATCTACTGTAGTTCAACTATTTTTTTCTGGATTGAGCTCACCCATGCACTATTAATAGAGCTCTTGGAATAGATTCACCACTTGCTAATTTCCTTGTTTACTACTTACTAATTTCAAATAGAAGTGCCTACTGAAATGCCAGAGAACCCATTTAATATGGTAATTGTTAACATTTTTATTGTATTGCTATTGTTCTTGGTGGAAACCTATACCAGTTCTGATACACATATAATTAGTAACAAATGGTGCTACTTTTGTATCAGGAACTCCTTTGCATATTAGGCCACACACTCGTAGCCAATCCTCCAAGGGCTTACAGGACTCTTGTAGTACAGGGCCTATTGTAAGCTCCAGGAAAACTGGCTACATCAAGGAGGTGTGGCCTAATAGGCAAATGAATTCCTCCTAAAAAAAAAAAAAAGCCCTGGCAACAAACATTTTTCCTGAACATCCAAAGATGCAGGGTACCACCAAAACCTCATTCACGTGACAAATTTTGTGAAAATGATTACAACTGACCTCTGAACAAAAATGAAAAAGAGGTTTGTGTCATACTGTAATTCCTCAAATTGCTATTTATTTCCAAAATGTAAACATAGCGGTATCAAGTAACACCAATTAAGACCTGTGTATAGAATTTAGCTCATATGCCCTCCACTGTTACACATCTTATTTTGAATGCTAAAGAGATATTTTCAAATATGGGAAGCACTTGACACAAATTGATATACTCGCTACAAACTAGATACAGGTGGGCAGCCATGTTTGTATGAAGCAGCAGAACAAAGTTCGAGTCCAGCGGCACCACTGAGTAACATTTTGTTGGTTTTAAAGATGCCGCTGGACTCGAACTTTGCTTTGCTAAAAACTAGCTTGTTTCATCCGTTATAACAATGGCTTCTCCCTTGTCAGCTTGTTTTATTTCAATATCTGGATTATTTTTCAGGCTGCTTATGCCATTCTTCTCTGTGTGGCTGAGAAAGGGTCTTGAGCAGTGTTTTTTTTGCTGACTATTTCAGCTTGGCTCTGCCAGTGCAAGCATTCTATATATATAGGTCCAGCGTGGTGTTATAGCCTTTCAGGGAGAGTCCACACGGAGTCTTTCTTTCTACAGTATGGAACGGGAGATAATTGGTTGCTGTTATGCTGCTCATTGGTGCGAGAAGGCAGCTGTTCAGCAATAGATTGTCGAAGCTGTGAGGAGGCTGTCTGTCCAAGCATGCTCTGTTCTGTGCGGCGGTAAAACTGGGAACAGTTGAAATTCATAATAAATTGTAAGTTTCTTATTTCTAGCGTTCCTTCGTGCAGATCAGTTTTAATAGTATTTCACACAGCATTTTCAGATTAGTAGATCGGGAAGAGCCAGAGCCCACTCGCAGAACACCTGATTTACCTGCAGAAGATCCAAGTTTCAACCCTTGGCACCTCAACATCAATGACTACGGTGGCTAGCAAACCTGAAGCACTGAAGAGCGACTGCAAGTCACAGCAGGTAACAGTGAGCTAGACAAACCTTTAATCTAATTGAACATTATAAAGTTTTGCATGTTCATGTGAAAGACAAAAACTTTTAAAAAAGGAAAAAAACCCTCTGAAGTTCTGAACTACATCTTAGGAAGTGGACATTTCTTGTGTCTGATTGGGATACCAATTCATTCTAATATTTTGAGGCTGTTGTTTCAGCACTGTAATGAAGAAGATATTGGATTTATATCCCACCCTATACTCTGAATCTCAGAGTCTCAGAGCAGTCACAATCTCCTTTCCCTTCCTCCCCCACATCAGACACCCTGTGAGGTAGATGGGGCTGAGAGAGGTCTTACAGCAGCTGCCCTTTCAAGCACAACTCCTACAAGAGCTATGGCTGACCCAAGGCCATTCCAGCAGCTGGAAGTGGAGGAATGGGGACTCAAGCCCGGTTCTCCCAGATAAGAGTCCACGCACTTAACCACTACATCAAACTGGCTCTCTGAAGTGGCAGCTTTTTATACTTCCCTCTATGCCTTCTTGATCCAGAAGGCATGAAGAGAGCTATAAAGGCATGAAGAGAAGTTGCTGAAGGGAGCCAGTAGCCTCTTCATTTCCCCCTCTCTCTACCAGAGGGATGAAGAAGAAAGAGAGAGAGAGAGAAATGACTTGTCTTATTGTGTTTCCAAGGAAGGAAACATTGTTCCCCAAAGCTGGTTTCCTAAAGATCCACACATACACCCAACATACATACAAGCTCGGGTACTTTCCCACTGCTGCCATGTAAGCAAGCAGCAAACTTAACAGATACATGAGTTAGCCAACAGCCTAACAACCTCAGCTGAAAAATACAACTTTGTCATACCGACTGTTAAGTTGCATACGTGTTAACTAAGAACATAAGAGAAGCCCAGTTGGATCAGGCCAATGGCCCATCCAGTCCAACGCTCTGTGTCACATAAGAACATGAGAGAAGCCATGATGGATCAGTCCAATGGCCCATCCACTCCAACACTCTGTGTCACATAAGAACATAAGAGAAGCCATTTTGGATCAGGCCAGTGGCCCATCCACTCCAACACTCTGTGTCACATAAGAACATAAGAGAAGCCATGTTGGATCAGGCCAGTGGCCCATCCACTCCAACACTCTGTGTCACATAAGAACATAAGAGAAGCCCTGTTGGATCAGGCCAATGGCCCCTCCAGTCCAACACTTTGTGTCACATAAGAACATCAGAGAAGCCATGTTGGATCAGGCCAATGGCCCATCCAGTCCAACACTCTGTGTCACATAAGAACATAAGAGAAGCCATGTTGGATCAGGCCAATGGCCCATCCAGTCCAACACTCTGTGTCACATAAGAACATAAGAGAAGCCATGTTGGATCAGGCCAATGGCCCATCCAGTCCAACACTCTGTGTCACATAAGAACATAAGAGAAGCCATGTTGGATCAGGCCAATGGCCCACCCAGTCCAACACTCTGTGTCACATAAGAACATAAGAGAAGCCATGTTGGATCAGGCCAATGGGCCATCCAGTCCAACACTCTGTGTCACATAGCGGTCAAACACCAGGTGCCATCAGTAGGTCTACTAGCAGGGCCAGAGCTTCAGAAGCCCTCCCGTTGTCGTTCCCCAAACACCAAGAATACAGAGCATCACCACCCCAGACATAGTGTTCTATCTGTATTTTGTCGCTAATAGATATATTCCCACAAGTTAGGTATCATGCATATACCTGAGGTCAAATCCTAACACCCTGGACAGAACATCAGAAGTAATAATCAGAATGTTTGCAAAGCACTTACCACCAACACATGTTACAAGTCCATATACCCAATGAACTGGAGCGGACGGAACCTGAATCACCACCAACTGCCCTTAAAGTAGCTGTGATCACTAAACTGAACCAATGCAATTCTAAACTTTAGGAATATAAGACATCCAAATAAGTATCACCAGGGTTGTGTTCTTTTTTTGGAGGGGGGAGAATCTAATGATTAAATAACACCTTCTAGTCTAGGAGGACCATCTGGTATGTGGCACATGCAACAAGATTAATTAAAAACTTCCCTAATTTGGAGAATGAAAGGAATTACCTGCTCTGAGCAGCAATGTGGTTTTTTTCAGTTAATTGTGAATCAGAAGCTTTTCCAACATCTTGAATTGATTAGGCTCTGATCTACCATATTTCATATATTTCAAAAACAAAACTTTTTATCCATTTTAAGTGCTAGAGAAGTATCTCAAAAAGCTTTTTTCCTCTCAAGAGACAGAAGCAGAGGTAGTAAAATATCCAGTGGAAGAAATCCACTAAGCACATTGAATATGGTTCATATGGGACAAGACTCCTCTCCCTCAAATGTGCCCAAAAGATCAAATTAAAAATGTATACCTCTCTAAGAAACTTCCTGTAGAAAATGTTCCATTCCTCACCACTGGCTATGAGGATTTAAATAGCAAAATTATCTGAGAAAAGACCGGGGGGGGGGGGGTGGAATAGCTACATTTATTTATTTATTTAATGGTGACATGGGAAGACCACAACAACAAATAAATATTGGGGAGACTGATGTCCTTCTATCATGCCCAGATCCACCCTCACTCAAAGTCCTTTTCTTTTATGATGTTTATGTTATTTTATCAGCTGTATGTATAGCAACATGAGAATATTTGAGATGCAAAATGGCACACAAATATTGTAGTATATAGACACACTTGTTTCATCTTGCAAGGACATTTTAAAAAAGCAAACATCCAAGTAACCGTTTTTGCAACAAAGTATCCCAAGAACAGATCAGCAATAGAAGAAGCTGCCTAGAAGGGCAGAGGAAGCTAATTCCACAGAGATTTTAAAAGAAAGGGACAGGCAGTGCAAGGAACAAGAATGTCTCTCTCCGTATCTTCCCATGGTATATGTTATTAAAAGTGATTCAGTGGTTCATCAACTACTTTTTCAAAAACTGTTTAACTTTCACCTCTTCAAAAAAAATCAGAGGACTGTCAAGGAACATTTCTCAGCAGCGAATGACGCACACACATGTAGTGAGGAACAAAACGATGATATACATTGCAAGCTGCAAACAAAGGCAGACAAATACCTAGCAGGGGACTTGTTTTCAGATCTTTACAACTACCAGTTTGTTCATCTTAATGTGAAAAGTAGACTTAAGGAACTTGACAGTTCACAAGGTGTGCAAGTTCAACAGACTATTTCAGTTCGGAGCTGGTTAGAAACCGATAATGTTACCGGTGATTTCATAAATGACCAAAAGTATAGCCAAGTTCAATGAGGATCTAGTCAATGGAATGAGCTTCCAAAGCATCCAATCTTAAATAATCCCTTGAAAATGACTTAGTTACTTGCTATTCACTCTCAATAATTTGAGTATGGACACTAAGAAACAGTATTTTTTTTTACTCCATATTGTTCTTCCAAAACACCCAGAGGAAGACAACAAATAATGAGCCAGATGCTGTACATCTGCACTTATGTAGCCTATACTGCAGCATCAGATTAATCTGAAGCGAGACCAATCTTTGACTTTCACCCTTATTTGTCTACCCAACCAAATTCTTACATAAAACACTTGTTGGTATCCTGTTATCCACACAAGTAATTAGTAACGACACTTGAGCCCTGAATGCATTTGAAAGTCATTTGGTTGATTTCAACATAACTTACTTCCAAGAAAATGTGTTTAAGAATATCCCATAGTGCAACCTGCTCCAGTCCTTGGCTTTGCATCCCACTCCTGTCCTTTCTTTACAGATGATTTCCCCACAAACCTTTCATATTGATGTCATCAGCCTCCCTCTTTTACACACCACTGAATTACTCATTCTGCCATAGCTAGATTATTCACCTTGGGAAGGTAACCTAAACATTCATTCATCTGTACCACTCAATGGTCTAGCACGGAAAAGCTTAGATCCTCCAGTTTATGCCCTCAAAATTATGATTAGTACTGCAAAAAAAAAAAATAAAACACTAAAAAAAATACACATCTGTGGGTTCTAGATCAAATCAGGAAAGAAGGAGAAATTGGATTTATATCCCGCCCTCCACTCCGAATCTCAGAGTGGCTCAAAATCTCCTTTATCTTCCTCCCCTACAACAGACACCCTGTGAGGTGGGTGGGGGTGAGAGGACTCTCATGGCGGCTGCCCTTTCAAGGATAACCTCTTCCAGAGCTATGGCTGACCCAAGGCCATGCCAGCAGGTGCAAGTGGAGGAGTGGGGAATCAAACCCTGTGAGGTAGGTGGGGCTGAGAGAGCTCTCACTGCAGCTGCCCTTTTAAGGACAACCTCTTCCAGAGCTATGGCTGACCCAAGGCCATTCCAGCAGCTGCCAGTGGAGGAGTGGGGAATCAAACCCTGTGAGGTAGGTGGGGCTGAGAGGGCTCTCACAGCAGCTGCCCTTTCAAGGACAACCTCTGCCAGAGCTATGGCTGACCCAAGGCCATTCCAGCAGGTGCAGGTGGAGGAGTGGGGAATCAAACCCGGTTCTCCTAGATAATAGTTTGCGCACTTCAGCACTACACCAAACTGGCTCTCAAGCCAATTAGAAGCTAAGATGACCATACTGAGGCTATTGTATTCTGGTGCCATTTGTGATGGGAAGGGTCATAACGTCACAGCTGACTTACGGAGTCCCCATAGGGTTTTCAAAGGCAAGAGACAAGCAGAGGTGTTTTGCCATTGCCCGCCCCTGTATTCAAACCCTGAACTTCCTTGGGGGCCCAAATACCAGCCAGGCCTGGCCCTGCTTAGCTTCTGAGATTGGGCTAGTAGTAGCACCTCGCTATAGGGATTTTATTTATTTATGAAAACTTTTATATTCCTTGTTTCCTCTTGGTTCAATGCAGCTTAAAATAATAGTTAAAACATGTCTAGCTAAAACCAAACATTCCACCAGGCTGGAGCCACAACAGAAAAGGCCCAGGCTCTGGTTGACACAAGATGCGCCAACCTAAGTGATGGGATAGCCAACAGATGGCTGCCTGATGACCATAGTTGAGGCCCAGGAACATATAAACACATCAGTGTGCTGTTCCTTCTAGTTTGATACGAACTCTACATTCGCCCTTACCTCTGTATTCCTTATTATATTTGAATAATTATTTTCTCAAAGTACTTCCCTTTGGTATTAGCTTAAAGACCTATCTGGGAAAAATAATGTAGGGAGTAAGAATCATCTAATCTCGACAGGCTTAAGTTTAAAAAATCATTTTTTTCCTTGTAAGTTGTTTTGATGCATACACATTGCTCCTGAAACTACCCATCAATGACAGACCATAGGTCTCTTAAGTGACTCAATCTGTGATGGACTGATGTCAGTTTTCACATTTAACACTATTCCATCGCTCTAACTACACCTAAATAGGGGCTGCAATTCTGCCTGACCATTGTGACACCTAGAAGTCTCTCAAGTTTACATGCCCGTTCCTGTACCATTCTGTGCAGCTGGATAGCCCAAGCCTAAACACTCTTTCTTGCATGCCAAAACATTTTATTGAAGTCTATTAGACTAGAATGTGGATATAATATTAGGATCTTTAACTGCACAGTATAGGAAACCTTTATTAACAAGCTTCCTTCACTGAGATAAAACCTCTTATGTTTAGGGTTCTGGTGCAGTCCCCCCCACCCCGTGTGTGTGTGTGTGTGTGTGTGTGTGTGTGTGTGTATACACACACACAAATGAGACATTACATTAGGTAATCAGTATGAATTCTAAACACCTCATTTTGAAACAGATAACATTTTTCTCTTCTCAAGTATGTTTTCAAAAGCTTGTTTATTTGTTTAACCAGAAGATTCTAACCAAGAATGGCGGTATACATTTACTGAAAATACAGATTGCTTTCCCACCACCACCACCCCCATTTATCACTGGTAACAGAGCAAAAATCTATAGTGGACTTTTAAAAATACTTCCGTTTATTCCCTTTGACTATAGAACAAAGAACAGAGAATGCCAACAAGATCTCTGACAAGTTCAAATAATCTACAAAATACATGCCAGCAATCATGCTCAAATGCCTGCACTGTGGATTATATAGAATTTTCCAAATGTCAAAATCCCAGAGCACGCATTCAGGTGGACAAAGCACCAAACTTCTTAAGAGTTCGATGGGAAATGTTCCAAACTGAAAAACTGCTAGGAATACATTACCTATCGAGATAGCTGTAAATGTTACCATCCTGGAAATACACTGGGGAGGAAGGCAGGAGGCAGCATTAAGCATCCACAATCCACAGCTGAGAAATGAATTCTTAGCTGGGTCCCCCCATCCCCTCAACACTCTTCTCCAACTAAGAGATGCCAAGAGCAGACAAAGCTATCAGAAAAGCAAGCTATATTGCATATTAAGCTTAGAACTTTTTAAAAAATCAAGCACCTCTTTTGTAAACACTCTCCTTACGAGGGACACTTTGCAGAGTAGACTATTCGGAGTAGTCCACGCAAGCCTTGAAATGCAGAGTCAAACCTTGCTCAGAGAATACTTCAGAGAACTCCAGATTCCTATGCACACCCTTCTGTCATGGACTTCCCACCCCCAAATCCCCACACCTCTTTACTCAGACTGCGGGGGGGGGGGAGCATTCTATACCCCAAAGGGTTGGCGACACCATCACGGGTTAAAGTGCTTTCTCTCCCAGCCAAACGTCTTGACAGCAACCGAATCCTCTCAGGCCGGTTTCCCAAAGCAAGCACGAAGCAGGTTGATTTGGACTGAGCACAGCAATGAGAAGAGGCCTAAAGGGTGCTCTAAGCCGGCTCGGCCGCCCTACTCCTGGGTCGCTCGTCGAAAGGCTCGGAAGCAGACAAGAAACCCTGTAAAAGCGAAAGGCAAAAAAAAAAAAATCCCTTGCAAAAAAATATCTTAAAAGAGCTTTAAAACAAAACAAAGCCAACAGCAACAACAAAAAATCCACAGCAAACAGCAATGCTCGGGGAAAGCCCCATCTCAAAGCCAACAAGAGACCCAACTGCAATCCAAGTTTACTTCTTCCTTTTTTCTTTTTTTTTGTCAAGCAGCTTTTAACAACATATCGTGTACCATCACCGTCCGCGCTTTGTCAAGGCAGCCTATTGTGCGTGCGGGAACGCTGCTATCCCGTTTCCCCGTTCTTCCGTCGCTCAGTTCTATCTCCATAAACTGTTTCACTGCAGACGCGCATCTATTTTGTCCCTCGGTTATTTCTCCATCATCTGTTTCTTGCAGACACACACACATATATAATATGTTTCATTGGTTTTTCATGGCAGTCATGCAACGTTGTGAGCCGCCCTGAGTCCGCTTGCGGAGAGGGCGGGATATAAGCTTAATGTAATAATAATAATAATAATAATAATAATAATAATAATAATAATAATAATAATATATCCCAACCCACCCAACCCTCTCCCCTCCAATACACACACACTTCCAACCTCATCCTTTCCCATGGTGTGCACAATGCAATGGAGTGGGGGGGGGGGAGAAAGAAGGGTGACGTTCCTTTATTCCAAGCATGCCTTTATTTCTGGGAGGTGGGGTGGGATTGCAAGATGGGGATGAGAGGGAGAGAGGGGGGGGCTATGAAAGGACGCTCTGCCTCGCTTTCCTTCCCTCCTCCTCCTCCTCCCCGCGTGCATTGCACCCCGTGCAAAGAAGACAAGAGAGGCTGGCTTTTGCAATCAGGAGCCTTCGCAAGGAAAAGGACGGGCGCGGGTCTCGCAGGGAAGCACGCCTGGCGGGAAAGGGGCGGCTTTTGGGGGAGGGCGGGGGGAGCAGCCTGACACAAAGGAGGGGAGGGGAGGGGAGGGGAGGGGGCGGCCGGGGCTGGAGAGGCGCGAGAGATGCTGAGGGGAGAAAGGAGGGATGCAGGCAGGGAGGATGCTGCGCCCTGTCCCGGCCCGGCCCGGCCTCACCTCGGCTCGGTGGGTGGACAGGAGAGCCGCCGCCGCCTCCTCCCTTCGCCGTCTCCTCCCCGGCTGTGGTGGGCACCGCGACGGAGCGACAGGGGCTCGCTTGCCTGCCTGCCTCACTCACGGCTCTCTCTCTCTCTCTCTCCTTCAGCCGCCGCCGCGCTCCCCGCCTCCCTTCGCCGGCCCCGCCTCCGGCGAGGAGGGCGACGAAGCCTGCCGAGGGAGAAGGGAGGGAAAAGGGCGGGGAAAGCAGAGCAGCCCGCGCCTGCGCGTTGCGGAGGGCTCGAGCGGCGGCGGTTGGGGCGGCAGGTGATTGCCTGGCGCGAGGCCCTCCTCGCTCCTTCCCTCCCCCCCCCCGCACGCTGAGGGGAGGCCCGGTTGGGTTGGGTGGGGGGGGGTGAGGGGGTTGTTGCTCCCACTGCGCAGGTGCGGCCGCTGCCGGCGTTGGGGTGGGGGTGGGGGTTGTGGGAACGGCGTTGCTAAGCGGCGCGCCGCGCGGAAAGGGAGGGGGTCGGGAGAGGGGGAGGGCCCCGCCGGCTTCGCCGAGGGGGAGGGGGTCGTGGCAGGGGAGGGTTGCCGGTCTCCCGGGGGGAAGCTGGAGATCTGGTCATGAGAGCTGAGGGAGGTCGACTGCGGGGCGACACGGTAGAGGCTGACGCCTGGGATGGAGAAAGCGGAGAAAGAAGTCCTTTTCTCCCTTTCTCACAATACAAGAACTCGTGGGCATTCGATGAAATTACCGAGCAGTCAGGTTAAAACGGATAAAAGGAAGTACTTCTTCACCCACAGGGTGATTAACATGTGGAATTCACTGCCACAGGAGGTGGTGGCAGCTACAGGCATAGCCAGCTGTAAGAGGGGATTGGATAAAAATACGGAGCAGAGGTCCATCAGTGACTATTAGCTACAGTGTATATATATGTGTGTGTATATACACACACACATATATATAATTCCCAGTGTGACACAGAGTGTTGGACTGGATGGCCCATTGGCCTGATCCAATATGGCTTCTCTTATGTTCTTATGTGACACAGAGTGTTGGACTGGATGGGCCATTGGCCTGATCCAACAGGGCTTCTCTTATGTTCTTATGTGACACATAGTATTGGACTGGATGGCTCATTGGCCTGATCCAACAGGGCTTCTCTTATGTTCTTATGTGACACAGAGTATTGGACTGGATGGCTCATTGGCCTGATCCAATATGGCTTCTCTTATGTTCTTATGTGACACATAGTATTGGACTGGACGGCTCATTGGCCTGATCCAACATGGCTTCTCTTATGTTCTTATGTGACACAGAGTATTGGACTGGATGGCTCATTGGCCTGATCCAATATGGCTTCTCTTATGTTCTTATGTGACACAGAGTATTGGACTGGATGGCTCATTGGCCTGATCCAACAGGGCTTCTCTTATGTTCTTATGTGACACAGAGTATTGGACTGGATGGCTCATTGGCCTGATCCAATATGGCTTCTCTTATGTTCTTATGTGACACATAGTATTGGACTGGTTGGCTCATTGGCCTGATCCAACATGGCTTCTCTTATGTTCTTATGTGACACAGAGTATTGGACTGGATGGCTCATTGGCCTGATCCAATATGGCTTCTCTTATGTTCTTATGTGACACAGAGTATTGGACTGGATGGCTCATTGGCCTGATCCAATATGGCTTCTCTTATGTTCTTATGTGACACGGAGTGTTGGACTGGATGGCTCATTGGCCTGATCCAACATGGCTTCTCTTATGTTCTTATGTGACACATAGTATTGGACTGGATGGCTCATTGGCCTGATCCAACATGGCTTCTCTTATGTTCTTATGTGACACAGAGTGTTGGACTGGATGGCCCATTGGCCTGATCCAATATGGCTTCTCTTATGTTCTTATGTGACACATAGTATTGGACTGGATGGCTCATTGGCCTGATCCAACATGGCTTCTCTTATGTTCTTATGTGACACAGAGTATTGGACTGGATGGCTCATTGGCCTGATCCAACATGGCTTCTCTTATGTTCTTATGTGACACAGAGTATTGGACTGGATGGCTCATTGGCCTGATCCAACATGGCTTCTCTTATGTTCTTATGTGACACAGAGTGTTGGACTGGATGGCCCATTGGCCTGATCCAATATGGCTTCTCTTATGTTCTAATGTGACACAGAGTGTTGGACTGGATGGGCCATTGGCCTGATCCAACATGGCTTCTCTTATATTCTTATGTGACACAGAGTGTTGGACTGGATGGGCCACTGGCCTGATCCAACATGGCTTCTCTTATGTTCTTATGTGACATGGAGTGTTGGACTGGATGGGCCATTGGCCTGATCCAACGTGGCTTCTCTTATGTACTTATGTGACACAGAGTGTTGGACTGGATGGCTCATTGGCCTGATTCAACATGGCTTCTCTTATGTTCTAATATGACACAGAGTGTTGGACTGGATGGGCCTTTGGCCTGATCCAATATGGCTTCTCTTATATTCTTATGTGACACAGAGTGTTGGACTGGATGGGCCACTGGCCTGATCCAACAGGGCTTCTCTTATGTTCTTATGTGACACAGAGTATTGGACTGGATGGCTCATTGGCCTGATCCAACATGGCTTCTCTTATGTTCTTATGTGACACAGAGTATTGGACTGGATGGGTCATTGGCCTGATCCAACATGGCTTCTCTTATGTTCTTATGTGACACAGAGTGTTGGACTGGATGGCCCATTGGCCTGATCCAATATGGCTTCTCTTATGTTCTAATGTGACACAGAGTGTTGGACTGGATGGGCCATTGGCCTGATCCAACATGGCTTCTCTTATATTCTTATGTGACACAGAGTGTTGGACTGGATGGGCCACTGGCCTGATCCAACATGGCTTCTCTTATGTTCTTATGTGACATGGAGTGTTGGACTGGATGGGCCATTGGCCTGATCCAACGTGGCTTCTCTTATGTACTTATGTGACACAGAGTGTTGGACTGGATGGCTCATTGGCCTGATTCAACATGGCTTCTCTTATGTTCTAATATGACACAGAGTGTTGGACTGGATGGGCCTTTGGCCTGATCCAATATGGCTTCTCTTATATTCTTATGTGACACAGAGTGTTGGACTGGATGGGCCACTGGCCTGATCCAACAGGGCTTCTCTTATGTTCTTATGTGACACGGAGTGTTGGACTGGATGGGCCATTGGCCTGATCCAACGTGGCTTCTCTTATGTTCTTATGTGACACAGAGTGTTGGACTGGATGGCCCATTGGCGTGATCCAACATGGCTTCTCTTATGTGACACAGAGTGTTGGACTGGATGGCCCATTGGCGTGATCCAACATGGCTTCTCTTATGTGACACAGAGTATTGGACTGGATGGCCCATTGGCCTGATCCAACATGGCTTCTCTTATGTTCTTATGTCTACTTCGGAGGGAGAGGCTATGGTAGGGGCCTCCCAACGCTGTGCCCGTGGACACCGTGGTGCCCATGGACACTTCCCCTAGTGCCAGCCAAGTTATTTTAGAAAGGGAATACGGCAGGGGCGGCCGAACTGCAGCTTGGGAGCCACGTGTGGCTCTTTCACACACATTGTGTGGCTCTCAAAGCCCGCCCCCCCCCCCATGTGATGGCTTGGAGAAGGCATTATCACTTCTTCAAGCCAAGTCAGGTGGTGGCTTGAAGAATGCATTTAAAGTTAAGGTTGCTTTCTTTCCATCTCTCTCTCTCCTCTGTCTAGCTTCCTTCCTTCCTTGTCTGGCGGCTCTCAGACCTCTGACATTTATTCTGTGTAGTTCTTACGTTAAGCAAGTTTGGCCATCCCTGGAATAGAGCCTGACAGGAGTTTTAAAGCAAAGGAATAGGGTCTGGCAGGGCTTTTGTTCAGCAAGATTTCTGAGGGAATTTGCACATTTTTTAAAAAAAGTTGTTTTGGCTGCAACAGCCACCACAGCACAAGGATTTTCACTGTGTGACTGAGGATAACCTGGAGCAGCCATTGCATGGCTGGCTCCGCCTCCCGCAGTAGCCATTCTGCTGCTGTGCCCTCCACGCTGCGGCAGAATCCCAGAGGTAAAGGTTGGTGTCACATTTCAGTTTGCACTTGATTATCCCAGATGGTGTGGCCTAATGTGCTAATGAGTGTGTGACCTAATATGCTAACATTAGGGGATGAGGTCTAATATGCCGCTGAGTTCCTGCTGGTTTTTTTCTACAAAAAGGCTCTGGAGCTATGCATTTGCCTAGGGTGGTGGGCCGTGTGTGTGTGTGCCAGATTAGGTTCTCCCCGCATGACTTCAAATAGAAAAACATTGTTATTATGTTTAAAAGTATACTGAAGCATTGTGTTGATACAGCCCCTATAACTATTGAATAATACTCATTCCCAGGGCTTTTTTTTAAAGCAGGAACACACAGGAACACAGTTCTGGCAGGCTTGGCATCAGGGGGTGTGGCTTAACATGCAAATGAGTTCCTGCTGGGCTTTTCCTACAAAAAAGCCCTGTGTGAAACAATGGTGCCGTCGGGGTGTGTGGCCTAATATGCAGATGAGTTCTTGCTAGGATTTTCCTTCAAAAAAAGCCCTGTGTGAAACAATGGTGCTTCCGGGGGGGGGGGGGTTTCTAATATGCAAATGAGTTCCTGCTGGGTGATGGTGATGTCAGGGGTGTGGCTTAACATGCAATGGTGATGTCAGGGGTGTGGCTTAACATGCAAATAAGTTCCTGCTGGGCTTTTCCTACAAAAAAGCCCTGTGTGAAACAATGGTGCCGTCGGGGTGTGTGGCCTAATACGCAGATGAGTTCCTGCTGGGATTTTCCTTCAAAAAAAGCCCTGTGTGAAACAATGGTGCTTTCGGGGGGGGGGGGGTCCTAATATGCAAATGAGTTCCTGCTGGGCTTTTCTTACAGAAAAGCCCTGCATGAAACAATGGTGATGTCAGGGGTGTGGCCTAACATGCAAATGAGTTCCTGCTGGGCTTTCCCTTCAAAAAAAGCCCTGTGTGAGACAATGGCGCTGTCAGGGTGTGGCCTAATATGCAAATGAGTTCCTGCTGGGCTTTTCCAACAAAAAAGCCCTGTGTGAAACAGTGATGATGTCAGGGGGTGTGGCCTATCATGCAAATGAGTTTCTGATGGGTTTTTCCTAAAAAAAAAAAAGCCCTGTGTGAAACAATGATGATGTTAGGGGGTGTGGCCTATCATGCAAATGAGTTCCTGCTGGGCTTTTCCTACAAAAAAGCCCTGTGGGAAACTGGTGATGTTAGGGGGATGTGGCCTATCATGCAGATAAGTTCCTGCTGGGCTTTTTTCCTACAAAAAAAGTCCTTCTCATTTCCAATGGAGCCAAATCACTGACTGTTGCAGAGTAGGCCTATATGATAGGCAGGTGGCGACTAGTTGCTAAAAACATGAGCCAGGAAATCCTTGATTCAGATCCCAAGAACACTCCATCATGTGCCTTCATTATGTGGTCTCAGGGAAGCCATTCTGTTCCTTCATTCCCAACCTTGTCTGAGAGCCATTGTGGTATAAGTGGTTAAGAGCAGCAGAATCTAATCTGGAGAACCAGGTTTGATCTCCTACTCCTCCACATGCAGCCTGCTTGGTGACCGTGGGCCAGTCACGATTCTCTCAGACCTCTCTCAGCCACACTGACATCACAAGGTGCCTGTTGTGGAGAGAGGGAGGGAATTGTAAACCGCTTTGAGACTCCTTAAGGTGGAGAAAAGTAGGGTATTAAACGCAACTCTTTTTACGCTTCTTCAGTATTGAGGTTATAATCCACCATCAACAGAGGTGAAGAGCCTGGGAGTGTTCCTGGATGCCTCTTTATCTATGGAGACTGAACAAAGCCACCAAGTAATACACCGTCTTTCATTTTGCAAAAATGTATATTACAAGAGTCGTGTACAGCACAAATTAAACAATACAATAATGATAAAGGACCTTTTAAAGTGACAGAAACCCCCAAAGGGGCCAAAAAACCCCGTCTCCAAATGAATAAATATAAGTCCAAACTTGGAAATAGTCCAACTGGAATTCACAAAGTGGGTGCTCCTGAGGAACGCAGCTTTAATGTAACCGCTCTCTTCAAAGACATCTCTCTAGATTTTGATGACGTTTCGATTCTTTCTTCAGTTTAACGGCTCAGTTATTTAAGAACCCCATTCTACATTATCTAATCACAGCATCGAGCTTCTCGTTTCAGTGTGAACGTCGGGCTCTCTTATCTATGGAGGCAAAGGTCTCTGCCACTGCAAGGGCCTTTTTCCATCTGTGGTGGGGCCGGCAGTTGGTCTCCTACCTTACCTCCCACGATCTAGCCACAGTGATTCATGCAATGGTCACCTCCAGATTAGACCACTGGAACTCCTCTATGCGAGGCTTCCCTTGATCCTGCTCCAGAAACTCCAGCGGGTGCAGAATGCAGCAGCCCGGTTCTTGGTTTTGAGGCCTATGCAGCTGCAGATGCATGCAGTTCTGCGCGAACTGCACCAGCTACCTCTCGAGTACCGGATCCAGCTCAAGGTGTTGGTCCTTACCTTTAAGGCCAGGGGCCTGCATATCTTCAGGACCGCCTCTCCCCATATGAACGCCCCCCGTGTTCTGAGGTCTGCCGCTCAAAATCTCATACTCCCTGGTCCTAAGGATGCCCGACTGGCTTCAACGAGGGCCAGGGCCTTTTCGGTCCTGGCCCCGACCTGGTGGAATGAGCTCCCGCTGGAGATCCGGGCCCTGCGGGACTTATCCAGGTTTCACAGGGCCTGTAAGATGGAGCTCTTCCGCCAGGTTTTTAATTAATCCAGCGGGCGTCCTTTAAAAGTCATCACTTCCCACAGCATTTCAGCGTTACGGTGTTACGCTATGCTGTTAGCTCTCAGCCACATGCAGTTGGGTGGTTTTGCCGCCTATGACTGCAAGATTGTTTACTGTGCTGCACCTTTTATTGTAATGTCTGTTTGATGACCTTATTTTAACTGTTGTTTTATTATTGTAAGGCACCCTGAGCCCACTTGTGGAATAGGTAGGGTTGATAGTCCCCAGGTCAGGGCATGGGATCCCCTGGTTTGGAGGCCCTCCCCCCGCTTCAGGGTCATCAGAAAGCAGGCGGGGGAGGGAAATGTCTGCTGCAAACTCTTATTCCCATAGAAAATAATGGAGAATTGATAACTTAAGAGAAGCCATGTTGGATCAGGCCAGTGGCCCATCCAGTCCAACACTCTGTGTCTCATAAGAACATAAGAGAAGCCCTGTTGGATCAGGCCAGTGGCCCATCCAGTCCAACACTCTGTGTCTCATAAGAACATAAGAGAAGCCCTGTTGGATCAGGCCAGTGGCCCATGCAGTCCAACACTCTGTGTCACATAAGAACATAAGAGAAGCCCTGTTGGATCAGGCCAATGGCCCATCCAGTCCAACACTCTGTGTCGCATAAGAACATAAGAGAAGCCATGTTGGATCAGGCCAGTGGCCCATCCAGTCCAACACTCTGTGTCACATAAGAACATAAGCGAAGCCATGTTGGATCAGGCCAGTGGCCCATCCAGTCCAACACTCTGTGTCACATAAGAACATAAGAGAAGCCCTGTTGGATCAGGCCAGTGGCCAATGCAGTCCAACACTCTGTGTCACATAAGAACATAAGAGAAGCCCTGTTGGATCAGGCCAGTGGCCCATCCAGTCCAATACTCTGTGTCATATAAGAACATAAGAGAAGCCATGTTGGATCAGGCCAATGACCCATCCAGTCCAACACTCTGTGTCACATAAGAACATAAGAGAAGCCATGTTGGATCAGGCCAGTGGCCCATGCAGTCCAACACTGTGTCACATAAGAACATAAGAGAAGCCATGTTGGATCAGGCCAATGGTCCATCCAGTCCAACACTCTGTGTCACACAGTGGCCAATATATATATATATATATATATATACACACACACACACACACACACACACTGTGGCTAATAGCCACTGATGGACCTCTGCTCCATATTTTTATCTAACCCCCTCTTGAAGCTGGCTATGCTTGTAGCTGCTACCACCTCCTGTGGCAGTGAATTCCACATGTTAATCACCCTTTGGGTATCTGCAGCTCTGGGGCGGGGCTGTTTGAGGTAGAGGCACCACATTTCCAGTATAGCATCCACTGCCTCTCCCCAAAATACCCCCCAAGTTTCAAAAAGATTGGACCAGGGGGTCCAATTCTATAAGCCCCAAAAGAAGGTGCCCCTATCCATCATTTCGTATGGCAGAAAGGCATTTAAAAGGTGTGCGGTCCCAGAAGCACTCTGGGAACACCTAAAAACTACCATCCTGTTGACCTCTGAAGAAGTCCTCGGGTTCTCCACGAGGAAAAACAAGGACTGGTTTGACGAGAACAATCAAGAGATCCAAGAATTACTAGCGAAAAAGAGATCTGCCTACCAAACACATCTTGCTCAGCCTTCCTGTCCCGGGAAAAAAGCAATCTTTCGTGCTGCATGTAGCAACCTCCAGCGCAAGCTTCGAGACATTCAGAACGAGTGGTGGACCAAGCTTGGAAAGAGAACCCAGCTGTGTGCAGACACTGGTGATTTAAGAGGGTTCTACGAAGCCCTGAAGGCAGTATATGGCCCATCATATCAGGCTCAGAGTCCCTTGCGTAGTGCAGACGGCCAAGTGCTCCTCACAGACAAGGCATCCATACTGAACCGATGGTCGGAGTATTTTCAGGCTCTCTTCAGTGCCAACCGCGTAGTTCAAGATTCAGCAATCCACCTCACCCCACTTCAACCAGTGAAAACAGAGTTGGATGAGATCCCCACCCTAGAAGAGACTGTTAAAGCCATCAAGCAAC